>NC_135655.1:65397514-65997514 GCF_964188315.1 Podarcis muralis | reverse complement strand
TAGCTCAGGGCCTCATCAAACCTAAATCTGGCTCTGAGTGCAAGTGACTTGATTTATAGAAGTGAGCATTGTAAAGTGTGTCACATGATGAGAACTTTGGTGCCCAGTTGGTGAGTGGCGATGGGGAAACTCTACTAGTGATAGAAAGTGACAGCAGAGCACTGGAGACAACAGAACGGTGAGCTCATAAGCAGCTTATGGGGTATAATAATATTCCCTCTCAGCACACTGGTCCTATGGTAGCTTCTGTTTTCTCTTTTGGAAAATAACCCATCCCCAATATGAAGAGCCCTGAAGAGTCGTGTTAATGTTTAGGGAGGTTTTTAATGTTTGATGTTTTATTGTGATTTTAATATTCTGTTGGGAGCTGCCCAGAGTGGCTGGGGAAACTCAGCCAGATGGGGGAAGTATAAATATATTATTATTATTATTATTATTATTATTATTATTATTATTATTATTATCCTTTTCTTATACAAGTTTGCATGCTGATATGAGCCATTGTGCTCTGAGACGGAAAGAGAAAAATCACTCACAGCAAACTGGGGTTCTTGTTTACCCTTACTTTCCTCATCAAGGATGAATGTGGTTCACTTTTCCTCTTTGAGGGCAAGAAACTTCCCAGGATTGCGGAATTAGCCCCAAAGCCAGACCATAGCAAACATATAAACGCTCTATATGAATGGAGCTTAAAACGCCTCACATTTCTGCCAGCAAACATGGCTATCTATATATGACCAGGAAGGCAAAACAGAAGAAAAACTTTTGCATAAAGGGCAGCAATGTTATATAGAACACATTATACCGAAATGTAATATGAATCTACTAAGCGCACTGTGTTATGTACTGGATGAACTATTATACAAAAATAGTAATAATAAAATAGTAAAAAGAGGTCTCACTTTTATCCGAAGATGAGCAAGTAAAGAAACAGAAATTTGACATAGTTACAATAAATGAGAATTATATTGAAGATTTAAAATTATTATTTTTAATTTAGCCTTTTATGCTATATTCGGTTTTGCCTGGTTTCTCCCCATCCCCCAACCCAGTACCCATTACTAAGCACTAGAAAACATTTTCAGGGAACAGCCAGATCTTTATAATACATTTTTCCTATTATCAACTTTACAAAAGCATGAGGGATCTAGCCATAACCATTAACCTGATTTAGTCAAATTAAAGCTAATTTGCTCTTGACTTGCTTCCTGTACAAATGAATTCATCAATCATATTAATGCATTCACAGCATCCTGAGATTACTGGCAATTCTCTTCTACTGTGCGAATATTTGCTAATGTAATTGCCAACCATTTTGGAGGGGGTTTATGCTCTTCCCTTTGTTCCTAAATTTCTTGCAGCTTGCTCGTGTAAAAAAATTACACCCAGGTATGATTACATAACAATCAAAGCAATTATAGCCACTAGTTTAGATTACTTTAAGGAAGGATTTGAGAAAGTCATGGAAGTCTGGCCTAGCAGCGGTATATACAGACGGCAAAGTTAAACATGATGTTTGTCAGATGGTTTGGCCTTGTGTAGCTGCTTTTTGTTTTAAAAATAACCAGTGCTAGATCAGAACTGTGGAATGGGGATGCCTTAACCCAGTGCTTTTTTTCAAAAATAAAAATAAAAATAATGTTTAAGGGTACTCTCATTCTGTCTGAGACTCAGGAAACACTGTGACAGGAAATGTGGCCGCCATTGGGCATACCAATGAAACTGTCGATTCACCGTGCTAGAGAAGAAACTTTTTTAAAAAATAATAATAATTAGTTTCTTCTCTCATTAGATTCATGAAATGTTTTCTGCGTCCCCCCAGAAAAAAGCAATGCTTTAACCCTTTGACCAGAATTCTCTCCACCCATCCAATGCCATTCATGGGAGCTTTTCTCTCACTGTGAACATGGTGATCATTCCAATTGGGTCGGCAATGGATGTAAAAGGGTTAAAGCACACCCATGCCACAGACCAATTCAGTTTGTGGTCCCACACAAGCTCTCCACTAAACAAAAATCAGATGTGCAAGGCTGAACTATGAGAGAAACCTTGTGCCTAGTTTTGCCCAGAGACAATATACTTCTGAACACTTCAGACTCTGGGGATTAATGATGAGGAAAGGGCATCACCTTCATATTCTGTTTACATCTGGCACAGCACTGCTAGAAATACAATAGTGAAGAAGAAGTTGTGGTCTGATCCAGAAAGCCAAATGTTATCTTCTGATATTCACATGTGGTTATGGGCCCAGCCATAGGTACGTTTACTGGAAACTGCATGAATACAGGATTATACAACCCTGCAACTGAGATTCCCAGGATGTTTTCATCTGAAAACCTGGACATCCCTCACTACCACTCAACCAGTCTGCTACTGGAGGACTTTTACCTCCCTCATCCCCTACTTGGAGAAATCAAATGTTTTCAACTGAAATTGCATGTTTCTACAGTGTTTTTTTTCCTTTTCTTTAAAAAAAATGTTTAGAGGTACTCACATTTTGACTCAGGAAAATCACCATTTTATAGTTCAGATGGGGGGGTGAATACAGTAAATGGACAGAAGTACAAAGATTCACAAAATGTTTAGAAGTATGCATCCCCTCAGAAAAAAAGCACTGTGTTTCTATGTCCACAATGAAGAAGAAAAAAATCACAGCCATTTACATACACCTCTGGTGAAAGGTACCATTATATATTGCATGTGGTTAATAACAACAACACCTACTACTTTATCATTTTAAACAGGAAATTTTAGCTAGCTTGTGTTGCAATCTCCTGTTGACAGATCCCTTCTTTCACCTCTGGCTTTCTTGAAGATAATGTTCTACTTGATCCGTAATGCTTTTCATTGCTTGATTCGCCCTCCGCCTCTGTTTTTTCTCCCTAATATCCTTTGAATGCATTCTTTCAAAATTCTTGTACTTTTTGCTTTGTTCTTCCTTTTCCTTTCTTTTAGATGCTCTCGCTACGCAGAGAATGTGTGGCTGCTCTCCTAGGGTTTGCTTTATAATCCACTGAAGGCAATGAAACTCTTCAAAGGCTTTCTCTCAGGCCGTTAATTATGTCCTTTTCCTGCAGGAAGAAGGCTGTGTATGAGCCTCCATGAGCTTACACCATTCCCCATGGCTATCACATCATGATCCACCTGCCTTCATAGCAAAATACCTCACTCACTGACTTTCTGTCCAGCACAGGTTCTTCTGCTCATTGAGTGGTATATGGCCAATCCTTTCTTTACAGGAATTTGATGAGCAAGATACATAGTTCTTTTTCAATTATGGTGCTGGTGCTGGAGGAGACTCTTGAGAGTCCCATGGACTGCAAGAAGATCAAACGTATCCATTCTTAAGGAAATCAGCCCTGAGTGCTCACTGGAAGGACAGATCGTGAAGCTGAGGCTCCAATACTTTGGCCACCTCATGAGAAGAGAAGACTCCCTGGAAAAGACCCTGATGTTGGGAAAGATGGAGGGCACAAGGAGAAGGGGACGACAGAGGACGAGATGGCTGGACAGTGTTCTCGAAGCTACCAACATGAGCCTGACCAAACTGCGGGAGGCAGTGGAAGACAGGAGTGCCTGGCGTGCTCTGGTCCATGGGCTCACGAAGAGTCAGACACGACTAAACGACTAAACAACTAAACAACAACAACATACATAGTTCTTATCTCCTGTCCATGAAGGTTATTGCTGAAGTGGTTGGTTCAGTAGAAATGTGTGTGTGTTTAAATATAAATACATAACAAGAAATATTTTGAGCACTGTTTTCCTTCCAGATGAAGGTAAATGGGTGGGTTGCCTTTGAGACATACAACCGTACCTTGGTTTTCAAACATAATGTGTTCTGGAAGTCTGTACGACTTCTGAAATGTTCAGAAATCAAGGCACGGCTTCTGATTAGGCGCCCCGGAAACAATAGCGGAAGCCTCATCGGATGTTCGGCTTCCAAAAAATGTTTGAAAACTGGGATCCCAATGGTCATCTAGTCCAACCTCCTGCAATGCAGGAATATGCTGGTGGCCTCTACAGGAATCGAACCCGTGATCTTGGTGTTATCAGCACCACACTCTAACCAACTGAGCTAACTGCGCTTTGCTGCGGGAAGATTCTTATCTAAATGCACCCAACCTATTTTAATAATGAATGAATTCATGAATATAATCTGCAATATTTGCCCATATATTCAGAGAATCTACAAAATCTTCATTAGTAAACACTGTTTTATAATGAGAGATTCATCCAAGAATTGTTTTGTCTTATTAGTTTGAAGGTTTACAACTTTAAAAAGAGGACATAATCACTGCCCATTCTGTGCCTCCCATAATTTTAAGGCACATTATACTATTGTTGATAATTATTATAAGATTTTAATGAGTTTCTGGGATGGATTTTACAGTGATGGATTTTACAGTGCTTATCACTCATTTCACTCAGCTTTAAGATAAGAGATTCCAGGAATTAAAAAATGATGGTGCGGCTTAAAGCTTCAGGCTGTATATGGGCATTTTCTTTGTATTTGGAGCGAGAGGAGTGATTTTTTCCTCACCATAACAAAGGAGTTAACTCCAGATTTGCTTCAGCAGAGATCCCTTTAGGCATTCAACCTCGTAGGGTTAATAATTGTGTGTGCTTGGAGGGCAGAAAGAGAAGGTCTGTGCCAGCTTGACCTGCTTAGTCTTCATACTGTGAAAAGCTTTACTAGCTGATTTCTGGTGATCAAGCCACTATTAAAGACTATTTATTTTCCTGGTCAGTTGGCAACAACCCTGAGCCCTAACTCAGTGAGTAGAGCATCTGTTCTCCAGGCAGAAGGTTCCATGATTAATCTCAGGCATCTCCATATAGAGATGGGAGAGACTGTTGTCTAAACTCCTGGAGAACGACCGCCAGTCAGTCTGCAGACAATACAGAGCTGGTTGAAGCAATGTTCCTGTTATGTACTGAAGTTCTCACCCTGGGCCAGCGGGGGATACTATAGATAGTTATGCAAATGAAGGATCGAAAGTGACGTTCAGTGATTGGATAGTTTTAGAAAGTTGCTACAGTAACGTTGTACTGGAGCTCTATATAAGCAGGCTGACTGAGCCCTTCAGTCAGTTCTGTTCTGGCCTCTGAATAAACAAGAGCTGTTTGAAGAATTGCTGTGTCGTCTGATATGTTCACCCACAACTTAACAGTTCCGACTCTACATCCTATGTCTGCTTGGTCAACTGGCTTGTCACCTCTGTAACTTTTGCACCTGTTCTCTTGGAACCTTTATATGAAAGAATGGGCCCTCTGTGAAGGAAACCCTTGTCAGACAAATATTAGCACAGTGTAAAGCTGTTAATGGGAGAGGGGGAGAAGACACTGGTAAGATTTGTTGGAGCAGGAGACTTGCAGGGCTGTTATACAAGCCCTGTCTGGAACAGGCTAACATCAGATCAAAAGCTTTGATGTTCATCCTGAACCACCTGAATAATTCAATGACATTTCAAACACAACTTGTTTAGCGATTCCTTCCAAGACAAGCTTATCCACTTTCCGAAATGGCTGGATTAGAGGCTTTCCTTTTCTATCCTTAATTTCATACTTCTAATTACATAATTGTGTGAAAGCTGCCTGAAATATATGAGTGAAACAGCGGCACATGTTGTACGCAATTAAAGCAATGCTGCTTGGATACATCTGTCTGCTTGGGTTTCGTTCATCTAAGCAAATTTGCACATGATTAATATTTAGGAGTAACAATAACTTATCATTGTCATCAAAGATCCCATTTTGCATGGGTTGTCTTGTTTTTTTTTTTTTTACATAATGCAGGAAACTGAGAAAAATGCATTTGTGTTGAAGTCAGTTGCCATTCAATTGTTTGAGAGTATTAATCGCAACATAAAGACATGAATAGGCAAACAGACACTGTTTGCTTCAAAGCCGGCTGTGTGCTTTATTTTCCTTTTCTTACTGTTCTTTTAGATATAGACTAGCTATATTGATTAATGAAGCAGCAGCACCCCCTATGGAATCGTTCTCTAGCAATGCACCCCAGATATGATCAATACCCAAATAAGCATTACAAAAGACTTTGTATTTTCTTCCCAGGTAGGAGATGTACATTCATATGTGGCATCATTTCAGCATCTTCTAAAGATACTAAAGTTCTGGAAGTGCCCCCCTTCCCTCCCCAAAAGTACCTGCAGTCCCCCCCTTTGTTTTTTGCTTGATTGAAACCAATTCTAAAATTTCCTACCATCAATTTAGATTTCATTTAGCTGTCAAACTGTATTTCTCTAATGAATTTCTAACCCACCTTTCAAGGCACATTGCCCCTTATGGGGTGGTTCACAAAAATAAATTTGAAATGAATAAATAAAACTTGGGAAGCATAATAAATACAACAATCTACAGTTCACAATCATTTAATTAAAACCAGCAGCTGCTAAACTTTCAAGCACAGCTTGAAATCATCACTGAAATAAAAACATCTTCAATGCTCTCTTAAAATCTGGCAATGATGAGATTGTATGTACATACCTAGGGAGGGTATTCCAAAGATATGGGGCCACCACTCCAAAGTCCCTATCCCTGGTAGACACTAATCATAAAGTTATTACTGGGAGGTCTGAGAAGCAAGGCATCAGATACAAAGCTCAGATGAGTTTGCATGAGGATAACTTCATCCCTATGATATAATGAACATGGAAGATACTTGAAAGACCCTGTCCCCTCCCGAATTGCATATTGCTTCTGCCCTGCCTCTTACCCATCTCTTTCTATCTTACCCCTTCCCCCACCCAGTTACTAATTATTAAGGTTGAAATACTATGCAAACTTACCTGGGAACAAGCCTCAGTGAATCAATATTATTTCCAGGTGAAACTGCATACTGTTGCCCTGGTGCAGGAACTGATGAAAGCTTAAATGCTTGGCTTTGTCCCCAGGAAGGCTTTTTACATCAAGGTGTTCTCTTTTGTTTTTTTGACTGTTTATTGTTTGGCTATTTTGGGACCAGAGGCTCCCTCAGATGACCAAGAAACCAAATGATAGAAAACTGGCTGTCTGGGGTGGGCCAGACTCAAGAGGTTGCATTCAAGCATTTCAGCTTGCCCATTGGAACCATCTTCCCTCTTCTTCCCCCATGCATTGTTCAAGGGGGTTCTCCTGACCTTCCAGAGCAAATTTGGGTAGGGTGGGAGGCTTATTGTGGGGGGAGGTCCCACTACCCTAATGGGAATCGCTGTGCCAGCTTCCGTTCCCACAGCGATTTAGTTGAATGCCACCCAGGGAATGGAATGGTTGCCCACAATCTAACAATCAAAAGAATATTCCCTGTCTTTTGAGGGAAGTTTGACATGGCCAGGGAAAGGATTTCAGTGACCAGTGCTGTTCTTATCTTAGCCTGTCACATGCCTGCAATAAAGCTGTCTTTGAATCAGGTGTTGCTGACCTATATTGCAATGTTCACATCTAAGTTTAGCAAAGGCTGCCAACAAGAGGCGATAATTCACAAACCCTTTGCACTGGTTAGCAGTCCTGCAGAAGACACTGGGAATATGTTTTCTGAAGGGACACTGAGTTGCCCATTTAGCAAAGAAAAGTAATAATTATGATATTAAAAAGCTCCCTAACAGCTGCATTGTTTTGTTTATATTTTTCCTCTTCTTCTTTCATTCACCAAGACGCATGAACGATCTGTCAGTTTTGTTTTCTCAGTGTTACAGTCTTAAATTCAGTTTGCCCTGTATCTACATCAGTCTTTAATTTTTTAAAAAATCTGCATGAAAAAATTTGTGCATTTTCACTGCACTTCTCCTAATATACACATTTTCGTGCAATTTCCCCCCAGTCTTTGTATTTTAGCAAGCTATTTAACTTAGTATAATGTATTTTTGATTATGGTCTTTTCACTAACATGCATTTTTGTGTGCACTTTTCCTAAGATGCGTGTTTTTGTATACATTTTTGGTTAGAGAACTGGATTGCAAATGTGGAGAAGTACACCTTTCAAAGGATAGCAATGTTTCTGCTCTCATGTTGACTTTTGGAAGTATGAATTAAGGAAGTTCTTATTAAAATGCAAACAGAACAAATTCTGCCCCCACTCCCATTGCTATGTGAGACTACTATTTTAAATCCTCTCTGCAGGTTTATGTGAGTCACCACATTTATTACAACATTCACTGTTTCTTTAAGTCTTCTTTTGAAACAAAATGACTGTTTAGTAATTGTACTTTATTGTCTCTACCTGCGCCAGGGAAGTTATTGGGACATAAATGTGTTATTGAGTGAGGAGGATAAAATAACACTACATAAAGTGCTAAGTGTTCCTGGCCTCATAGGAGGAAGCAAGGCGAACCCATAGACTGTGGTTTGTCCCAGATGCCAGTTTGCTCCACAGACAAAATTGTGTACTTGACAGTAATTCATCATGAGGGATAACTTGGACCAGACGTGCTGGAGAAAATAAAGAGTACAGTCACACACAGAAAATGTCTCCGGTTGGTTAGCTGCAGGGGAGGGGGGGGGACTGGAAACAGCATCCTTATCCTCCCCACCCCTCCACAGGCCTATTTTGATGGATGTGTGGAATGATCCACCTCTGGTTTCTGGAGGTTTGAAGGAGCAAGACAGGCCTATTTGAAAGCCCTTTGTGATCAGTCAACATGTCTCCTCTAAACCCTGTTTTCAGATGTCTTTTAAGTAGCAGTGTGAAACTGCTTGCATTTGGATGAAAATACTTAGGATTCCTCCCTGTGAATGGGAACCTTGATTGTGCAAAGTTGCCTTTCATGCGGAGGATTCTAAATAAGTCCACTCACACTTTTTTTAGAAGCCCCCTTCAAAACTTCCTGCTTGAGGGTGGTTTGTCACATGCTCCTTCTCCTGGGAGTTTAAGAGGCCCATGTGGATGCTGAAAAGAAAAGTGTATCTACTAAGAACGTGAGCATTTATGAAGTTGACCATAGCATGGTTCCAGACACAGCAACCACCTATTAGTGGGACAGCAACACTGTCAGCTAATGTTCTCCTTTACAGCATTAGAATCTTGACAGCATTTAACAATCCTGTGATGTTGGATATGATCTACAGTGAAGTATCAAATATGAGCGGGCAAGAACAGTGAAATATTAATGTAGATTTAAGATGGTACGTCTGTTACATGGTGCAACTGAAGACAAATACTGTACCTATCTTATCTAACCCAGTGGCTTCCAAACTTTTTGGGGTTACTGCCCGCTTGGTTCCATAAACTTATCCACAGTGCCCCCTACCCTACCCTATGAAAAATAATAATTCAGAATAGCAGTTTGCACAACCCACTAAGGAAGGTAGCATAATACAATTCAAAACAGTAACATTTAATTGCACATTTACTCAAAATCCAATTAAAGCTATTTACAGTAGTACCTTGGTACTCAAACGCCTTGGTTCTCAAATGCTGAAAACCCAGAAGTGTTCTGGTTTTTGAGCGTTTTTTGGAAGCCGAATGTCTGATGCGGCTGTCGGCTATTGTTTCTGGAGCACCTGCACCAATCAGAAGCTGTTCCTTGGTTTTCAGACATTTTGGAAGTCAAATGGACTTCCGGAATGGATTAAGTTTGGCGCTTTTGTTTTTGCTTTTTATTTTGCGCTTTTGTTTTTGAGGCTTTTTCAGTTAATTTGTTTTTGTGACTGTGTGGAACCCAGTTCAACTACTAATTGATTGATTGTGTTACTGTGGAAATGGATAAAAGCCCCCCATCCAAACAATGACTATCATCAGTGCAGGTAACAATTTTTAATTTTTTTTTAATCATCTACAATATTATTATTTATTTTATAGCAGAGTACATTGATTATTGCTTTCATTTTATGGATAAATGGTCTTGTTAGATAGTAAAATTCATGTTAAATTGCTGTTTTAGGGGTTGTTTTTAAAGTCTGGAACGGACTTTGCATTACAGTGGTACTTCGGTTTATGAACTTAATCCGTTCTAGAAGTCCGTTCTTAAACCAAAGCCATTCTTAAACCGAGGCGTGCTTTCCCTAATGAGGCCTCCCTTCCACCGTTCAGATTCTGTTTGTAGACCGAGGTAAAGTTTGCAAACCGGGACACTGAATAGTTTGTTAACAGGGCTGTTCTTAAACCAAGGTACCGCTGTACTTTCTATGGGAAAGCGTGCCTTGGTTTTGGAATGCTTTGGTTTTGGAACAGACTTCTGGAACGGATTAAGTTTGAGAACCAAGGTACTACTGTAGTTTAATTAATTCAAGAAAATTGATGAACTCGATCCAGTGATAGTCATTTACACCTCTAGAGCCCCCTAATGCCCTTCCCCAGTAATCCTCCGCAGGACAGTACTTTGGGAACCATTGATCTAACCCATGATGCATTGAATCTTTATTAACAAATATATGCTTGAACCAAAAATTCAGTCGACACTGAAAGTGGGACAGCCCAAATAGAACCTGCTGAAATTCACTGCAGAAGTTTTCGCATAGAATTCTTCCTGCCGACTTTTGCAGGCAACCAGTATTAAGTACTTGAATTGGCAAATTGGATGAGTGACCTCCCTGCTAACAAAGTGTTGGGCTACGTCACTACTCCACAGTTTATTTAGCTTTAAGCAGTGCGATTTGACTTTGACATACTTCTTAGGCGAAGCATATGCAGGGCAATGGTATCCATGGAAACTAAAATGATTTTTAAAAATGATTCAGGTTCTATCTGTTGCCTGCACTCTGGTATCAACCCTTTTATACTGTACTTCCCACAGGTTTCTATCCAGAAAGCAACCAAGGCATCAACCGTCCCTAATGATTTTCTGTCCCCTGCTGATGCAAACACACCTTCTCATGGAGTACAATAATGGCCAGGCTAATTGAGCGACTCTGACACACTATCCTACTTCAGACTTGTCCAATGTAATTGCAGATCAAAACTCCGCAAAGTATTTCTCTTTGACTTAGTAGATAAAAAAAAAATTGAGGCTGAGGGTTCATTCTTTGTGTGTCAGGAAACCCTATATCCAAAGGCCCATCATCAGACAATATATTGCAGCCTACTATATCTCTGTTTTTTTTAATTTTCTCTATATCTCACCCAGTAAGAGTAATGAGCCAGACTAGTCCCTGTATGAGATTAAGTTTCTTCCATAGAAAATGCTACTTTTAATGTACCATGTTTATTCCTGTAAACTTCCCAGAGTACTCCTGTAGAGGGTGGCTTATAAACCGTATAGAGTAAATTAATGAAGAAATATAAACTAATCTGTGCCTTAGCACTGTGGATTTTGAGTCCACCAAAGTGAGAATACACTCAAAGTCCCTGGTTCTGCTTTGTGGGAATTCTAGGCTGTGAGGAGATGTCTCCAATTTGGCCTGCCTCTGAACAAATGAAAACATGCCTCAGAGCTCTCCACAATTGCAGGAGATAGATGGGTATAGGCATATGATATTAAATCGCACAAATTGCAGGCCCCTCATGAGAACGAAAAGAAGCAGCAAGCCTTCACATTGCATTTAGGGGTAAAGTTAAGCGACACAATGCAGTGTATGGAGGTAGAATTAAGTTAAGCAGTGGCATGAGATATCAGGAGACATTAGTCAAAATTCCGAAACAAGTGAAGATTCTCATCATGCTAGTTATTTTCTCTCATATACTATTACCCCATCATCCCTGAAGGCACAGGTTCCTTTGGGGGTTGTCTGTCAAGGACTGCAGGCAGGCAGGTAGCAGGTGAGGCCAAAGCCAGTGATGGGTGGGGTCAGATTAAAAAGTGGGCGAAGTTGCCATTTTCCGTCTCTCTCCCTCTGCAACACACTTCTATCTCTTTCTGTAACCACCTTTCTTCTCTCCCTGCCATTTCCTTTCTGACATTTTTTCAGGGAACGATTAATTCCTAACTGCAGTGCTCTCATCATCACCTAGATTTTCAGACTTCTGACTAGATTTTTAATGGTTGAAAGACATATAGGTCACATTCCCCATGCTGCATTGGGCTGCTGTTCCTTCTTGTCGTGTTCTCTGAAACCATCTCCCCCACCAAAATTTTCCTCTAAAATTCTGATGGCTCATATCTTCTGTATATGTGAGCATTCTCCAGATATGTGGTGAATAAAGTATATTCAGCACCAGTATTTGACAACAAAATGTTTTACTGGAGCATTCCAGCATTCCACCAAGAGCTGAAATATAATAGCGGTCCATTACTAAAAGAGACATTTCACATGCAGTTGCTAACATCTGACAATATGTGACAACAGACATATATAGTTGTAGCTAGCATTTGATTGGATCTGACAGCTGACATGCAGTAGCGGTCAGTATTTGACAACATCAGACATGCAGCAGTCAGTACTTACTGATATTTGAAAAGTGACATGCAGTTGCCATCAGCAATTGATATAGTATCTCACGTGCATAGTTGCCATTTTGCAGTATTGGATAGCTGACATGCAGGAGAGGTCAGCGTTTTACAGTTATCCCACATTTGAGCGGCTGTCAAATTTACTAATATTCATATTTACTGGTAGATGTGGTCTTTCTTCTGGATACTTGGGTGTAAGCTATGGCTGAGAGGATATTTCATGAGTTTTGCCTGAGACACCAGCTGCACCCTTCTTGGAGAATAGTCCCCTTGGAACTCTGTGCATGCTCTAGTGACCTCCTGACTTGTGCTTTTTCTGGTGCCATGCTTGAAGACATCATGAAAAGCTTCCATTCGTTCAGAAGATAACAAGCAGGTTGGTTGCTCATGTTGGAGTTTCACTGAAAACTAATTTGTTAGTGAGACAGTTTTTAAATGCTGTTTTTTTAAAAAAAATACATTCGAAGACTTATATGGTCCAGGTTCAGATTAACTAAGAGACAATCTTCTTTCATCTCTCTCTCTCCCCCTGTCCATTGAGGTCCACTATTGAGCAGGACTAGAAAAGGGGAAGCCCCGGAAGAGGAGAACGATAAAGAAATTTGCCATTTTTTTTGGAGGGGAGGGTGTTTTTCACTAAGCAGGTTTCTTGACAGCTTGACTCGCTTTTTAGAGAGTTGCTGCCAACTTCTTTTTATGAACCATCTTATTATTATTATTTATTAAATTTATATATTGCCCTTCATCCAAAGATTGGTTTACAACATATAAACACAAAGTACATAAAATAATAATAATAATAATAATAATAATAATAATAATAATAATAATAATAAAAATCCTCCCTGCATATGATGTAATACCCACGCAATAGAACCGTGTATATTTACTAGGTGACCTGGGACACGGGTGGTGCTGTGGTCTGAACCACTGAGCCTCTTGGGCTTGCCGATCGGAAGGTCGGTGGTTTGAATCCGCCTGACAGAGTGAGCTCCTGTTTGTCCCAGTTCCTGTCAACCTAGCAGTTCGAAAGCATGCCAGTGCAGGTAGATAAACAGGTACTGCTGCAGCGGGAAGGTCAATGGCATTTCTGTGCACTCCAGTTTCCATCATGGTGTTCCGAAGCGGTTTAGTCATGCTGGCCACATGACCTGGAAAGCTGTCTGTGGACAAATGCCAGCTCACTCAGCCTGAAAAGTGAGATGAGCGCTGCAACCCCATCATTGCCTTTGACTGGACTTTACCACCCAGGGGTCCTTTACTAGGTGACCTGATCTAGATTATTCCTAAACTACCAGGAGCAATGTCACCAAGGTCCAGAAAATGATGTCATTGCAACACTGCTAAAATGTGAACATGAGGTAACTAATACTTGAGAGCACTGCTGGCCTAACACTTCATTCCAATGTGCCTCATCCCAAGCACCCTAGGAAGCAGATATTGGGATCAAGCTTAACCAAAAAAAATATAATAATAATTAAAAAAATAATAATATGGGCACAGACCTAGTAAGGACTCAGAATAAAGCTTCACATTTCAATATATTAGTTGATAGGCTGATGGATTTTAAAGTGTAACTAGTTGTTCATTTTGTGACTGGTATCCTCTAAGCATCACTTAATCAAAGATCAATACCTCATTAAATGACAGAAGAATAATGAAAGGAAGAACCTTTAATGAACTGTTCCATTTGGCATCCAGAAAGTAAAGTCTGGACTGAGTCCATCACCAGAAACAAAAGAATAACATCTCACCCAAATGATTGCTTGCTTGTTCACAAACATGCTTATCAGAGATTAACCATGCTGTATTAGACATGTCTGCTCCGATGTTAGTCCCTTTGACCTCAATGGGACTTGCTCACAGGTGAATGTGTACAGGATTATAAACCTTATAGCACAATCCTAGGCAAGGCTATTCAAAAGTAGGGAAGGACTAATCTGTCAGTCTCATTTTCTCTCAGAATCTCTTTTTTTCTTAATGTTTTCTGCAAAATGGTTATATTCATGTTAGATAATCTAGAGACATGCGGTCAGGTTATTAAATAAATTCAGCTAAATTTGAAGGATTTACTTCTAAGAATGAGCACACAGAATGGTAGTCCTACAGTGCATGTCTTAGGCATGTCTGCTTGGAAGTAAATTCAATGGCAGTGCCATTCAATGGATAGCATTGCAGTCACCTTTAAAATAAAATAAAAAAGCTAGAATGTTTTCTTCTGTACTATCTATTTTAAATTGTATGTTCTGCTAAGTAATTAAAAAGCCAGTTCACAAATTTAAATGTATTTATATTTCAGCTTTTCTTGTTTCACACAAATATGACTTGATACAATTGCCATCTTCACGTGGTTTAAGCAGCCATTCCTATATGAGAGTGACGATATGCAAAGGTAAAGAGGACTCTGGTCCTTTTTAAAATTTGTCATCTAAAAGAAGGGATTTGAGCAGTGCTACTTCTCATGTCACTTAACAGTACAGTGGTACCTCGGGTTAAGAACTCAATTCGTTCTGGAGGTCCGTTCTTAACCTGAAACTGTTCTTAACCTGAGGTACCACTTTAGCTAATGGGGCCTCCTGTTGCTGCCACACGATTTCTGTTCTCACCCTGAAGCAAAGTTATTAACCCGAGGTACTATTTCTGGGTTAGCGGAATCTGTAACCTGAAGCGTCTGTAACCCGAGTTACCACTGTACTAATATCCAAAAACATTTGGTTTTGGAAAGCCATGTGTTTGTTGCTCACAACTCCCTGGTGTGTGGGTGTGTGTAGCTGTATGAGTGTGCTGCTTGAAGCTAAAACAACAAAGAGCCTTTAAGGCTCCACAAGACTCTTTGCTGTTTTCACATTTTGTATACCTGTGATGTCTGGGAAATGGATAGATGGTTGAAGGAGAGTGAATTGAATATGCGAAATGAAAGAACATCAAAACGGTTAAAAACAGAGAGGCAGAGAGGAATAGCATGAAGATTAAGTTGACACCAAAAGAGGAAGTGTATATGTGACGCAGAAGGAGCTGTAATTGCACCATGCTTTTTGCATGAAAAGGGGTGGTGGTGGTGGAAGGTAGATTAGAATTTTCTGCTACATCTCTGAGTGGTTGATAGTAGATCAGTGAGCAAGGTTATCTTACTTCTAACCGTTTAACACTAGAAACAAGAAGTATGTGTGTGTGTTTCTCCTAAATAAAAATGGGGAGGGAATGGATTTGTGTGAGGAAAAAATATCTGTGATCCCTGTTCTAATAGTGAAAACCAGTTTTCTGAACCGAAGATCTGTTCAGAGGCATCTTGACCCGTAATTCTAAGTCTGTATATCCACCCCCAAGCCACTGCTTTGCATCTAGTTCTAGTAAGTAGGGATTTAAATATTATAGGAAAAGAACAAACAACTACGCCTTAGCCCAAGCTAGTGGACTCCAACTCACATCAGACAAGACCAGCATGTCCAAGAGTCAGGGATGATGGGCATCTGAAGGGTACTTGCATGCCTGTAGCTGTTTCAGCCAGTTGAGAATATATATATCTGCCAAACAACAAGAACACACTATGTTGAAATAAAACAAATGCTGCTCAAATGGGGTGAGAAAAAGGAAGGTTAACAACCTATCATTCTAAAAGGAAGAAATCCAGATCAGGATAGCCATGGAAACAAAAAAGGAAAATCCTCTGTCATGAATTTTAAAAAAATAATCCTAAAATAGAGGGGGAAAGTTTTTACATTTTTCAAAGACCCAGTTTTGAAGGTTCCATGTGGAAAATGTTCATTGGATATACTCTGCTGATGTGGAACTATGGAAAGCAGAAAATAGTCCTAGGGAATCATTCGCTCCTATTTTGACTCAGCACTTGCAAACCCATGCCAAATTCCAAAAATACCAAGCATAATTTAAAAAGTAATGATGTCTCAAGAGAAACACTGGGTTTGCACTTTCTGTTTCTTTAAATGGTAACCATGAGGTAAATTGTAATGTGCATGTGTGTGTGTGTGTGTGTAGTTACAGCTGGAATTTCAGTAGTCACCGTGTAGGAGCCTGATGATAGATTAAAACTGCAAAAATAAAAAATAAAAAAATGGATTTGTGATAAATGCATTTATGCAGCTTCTATGGGATGATAGATAATGCCTTAAGGCATGATTCATCTGGAAAAGGCTGTAGAAAGATATGAATATTTGTTGCAAAAGTATAAAATTTGAATTTTAAACAAATATATTTGCAGCAATCTGGCTAGGGAGGATTGTCTCTGGGCTAAACAACATGATTGTTAAATGCATTTCTGCATTTTCATTGTTGTTGTTGTTGTTTAAATAGTTGCATGAGGCCCTGATCCAAATTGATCCTGCTGCAAGGGAAAAGGGGATTCAAGCCTTCTCCCTGATGCAAATTGCAGCTTCCATCCCAGATCAAATAACAGCTTCCTAATGGGGGATGCTTGCCAGGACTGTGGCACAGGAATGCTTGCACTAATGGAATTATTGCCACAGCACCATGCTGAATTTGTCCCAGTGTCTTGTGACTTTAAAATTTGTGTTTGCAGGCAGTTTGGCTCCTTCTGAGGGATAGCTGCATTAGTTTTCCTGCAAGGGCAAGCCTTATAGTTTGGGCAGAATTTTGCTTTAACAGATGCTTGTCTGTAGCATATTTTTTTAATGTCTGTGTGAAGGAGGAGGTCACTTTCCTGAGTCTTCCCTCCAAGCTTCTAATAACTCACACGTAGTCAATGAACGGGTTATCAAACTTTATTGGCATCATCTCTGGCACCAGCTACAGACATCAAACGACAGTCTGATCTACAGCATATTCTCCCCTCCCTCAGCAGGTCAAATATTTATAGGGGCTGAAGACTGCTGGTAGTCCCATCACCTGCTCCCACTTTGGGGTCTGATGGTTACGCCCTGCCTGAGGGGCCTCATCCAGCGATACTTGCTCACAGGATCACTACTTCATGAGAGTCTGAACCATCAAGCTGCCATGGAGTAATTCAGGGTAGCCCTGCTTCAACTACTGCAACCTCATACAGATCCCATTTCACCTTGGGCAAGTCTAAAACCCATTTGAAGCATCAGCATTTGTCTGAACTGGATGTACAACCTTACTATCTATCATTACTGTCAGGGAACTGCCATCGGCTCAGGGGCGAGAGGGGAAAAGCTGGATGGATTACAGAGAGCCCCCAAAGATCGTGGGAAGCAGCACTTCCTCAGCGGAGGAAGGAAGCCACGCCTCTAGTGGAGAGGAGATGCAGGGCTCAGAGGAGGCAAGGTGGTGCCAGGACACCTTGCTGGAGCAAAGCGGGGAGGAGGGAGGTCCTCCTGTTACCCAAGCCGTCCATGCGCAGTAGGCTTCCATGCAGAGAGGGGAGGTGCAGACTGGGGGTAAAGAAACTACTCTGCTGGGGAAGATTTAAGCACCGCCCACTCTCAGATTCTGCCAGTGAATGAGCAAGACATGGAATAGAGGCGCTCTGCATTCTAAAGGTTTTTACCACCAATAAGAAAGCTTTAGAACAGACTATTGAGGCATATTGCCTGATTGCTCTCAAGGTATAGAAATTTAAATAATAATAATAATAATAATAATAATAATAATAATAATAATATAGTACCTACAGAAAGTGTCATGAGTATCAGTTGCTGAAGAGTAACCATGAGAGAGGTCTACTGCCCTCCTGTTTGCTGGCTTACCATAGTCATCTGGTACGACTAGAGAAACCTTTTATATTCTTACTTTTCTATTACCTGCATACTCTAAAGTCCTGGTTCTGAATGTGCAATGTGTCTGAGTGCCTGCAAGAAGGAAATGATGGGTTTGCATATCCTTACTTTATACCAGGCTTCCTCAATTTTGCCCCTCCAGATGTTTTTGGCCTACAACTCCCATGATCCCTAGCTAGCAGGACCAGTGGTCAGGGATGATGGGAATTGTAGTCTCAAAACATCTGGAGGGCTGAGGTTGAGGAAGCCTGCTTTATACCTATAAATGGCTCTAATACCTAATCTAGTTTTAAATTTAAAATACAGTGGCCTTGTGAGTTTCAGAATCTTGTGTTTGAAATTGCTCCCTCGTCTAATGCAATTTGTCACCTCTTGTTGTGATACAGGACTTTAAAAAACCCAAGCAGATTCATGTTCTATTCTGCCCTGAAATTAAGGAAAGAAAAAGATAGCCTGTGGTGACCTCATAGTCTAAGTTAGCTATGCACCAATTATGCGCATCAGCTGGCTATTTAGCCTGTTCTCCAAAGTAAATCCCGGAGTGTAAATATACTAATTGCAGATGCTTTGAATGGAGAGCTGTCACCTGGACTCTCAGTTCTATTTAAAGAAAGTCAATGTAGCAGATGAGCACAGCACTACTGAACCCAATTAATTTCCTACAATATATGTCTTTTGACTAGTTTACAGTTCATGTTTAATGGGCAATCAACTATTTATTACTGCTTCACTTCAATAGTCAGCCTTGAATAGAACTTCTGGTAGCTGTATCTCCAGCTAGCTGGACCAGGGAGGTGATTAATGCCTCATTGGGGGGGGGGGGGGGAGAGAGAGAGAGAGAGAGAGAGAATGGTCCCTGAATGCCCCAAGGTTGCTGTGGCAAAGCCATTCCTTAAGAAATATTCCCTGGATTCAGAAAATTTTAATAACTACCTGTTCATGAATGTTCCCTTCTCGGGCACAGTCCTTGAATAATCAGCTGCAGGCTCCTTCCCCCTCTCAGCAGCAGAGGAACACGTTTCCAGTAACCTGCTTCTGTGAGGACGATGGGTGTTGTATTCTGCACCAGTTGCAGCTTCCAGATCAGATACAAGAGCATCTCCATATAAAGCCCATTACAATAATCAAATCTTGAAGTTACCAATGCTTTGGGGGAAGACCGGAAATAGGGCATGACGTCAGCGCCCCACTCTCACACAAACACTGTTAAAAAGTAAGATAAAGGTACCCCTGCCCGTACGGGCCAGTCTTGACAGACTCTAGGGTTGTGCGCCCATCTCACTCAAGAGGCCGGGGGCCAGCGCTGTCCACAGACACTTCCAGGTCACGTGGACAGCGTGACAAGCGGCATCTGGCGAGCCAGCGCAGCACACGGAAACGCCGTTTACCTTCCCGCCATTAAGCGGTCCCTATTTATCTACTTGCACCCGGGGGTGCTTTCGAACTGCTAGGTTGGCAGGCACTGGGACCGAGCAACAGGAGCGCACCCCGCCGCGGGGATTCGAACCGCCGATCGGCACTGTTACTGTTACTGTTACTGTAACAAACACTGTTACTTCTTGGCAATTTCCAGCTCTCCCCCCCCCCCCCCGATTTTCAGGGAATATGTATGCATGTTTATGTTACTGAACTGTCCTACATTTTTAAATTGGACCACATTTAGTTATAAGAACAGTTATGTAAGTCTCGGCTGAATTATATGTCAGGTAACTTCATAAAAAAAAAGGTGACAATGGCTCCCCTGTTGTAGTGGAATAATGATGAAAATAGAGCCTGCAATAGGTTATTGTGTTCAGCGAATGTATAAAATTGACTTAGGAGAGAACTTGAATGGATTTTTCAATACATCCTTGCTGGGTTGAATTCATGTACGCTAAATTAACTGTGAACTACACCTTTTAATGAGATGGCCTCATGCTTCTCTGAATAAGTGTTAGCTGAGTGGGCCCAAGCATGGGAGCTGTTAAAAAACCCACTTTCACCCCCCCCCAAGTTTACCTTACTCTTGTGTAAAACCAAATAATTCAGCAGGCCACACACTTGGACTGAATGCCAAAGAAAATTTATTTGAGCAGTCTATATGCTATCAGTTCCCTCAGCGAAACAACCTTAAAAATCAAAGAGATTCCTAAATAGTTACCAAAATATGCAGTCGAGACATAAATGCTTGAGACAGTATTGAGAAAGGGATTAAATGCTTTGGTTGCTAGGAAACATAGCAGGATAGCTTTTAAAGTCCTCAGCTCCATTGAACAATCAACTTTATCTTCAATTTATATATTTTTGTTTATTGTTCTTTAAGAAAGTGCAGTGTTCAGAGATCTTGTTTGTGAAGCTCTACATAAAGTCCGTGCTTACAGCTCATAGCCAGTGTTTGAAACTGACCTAGAGCAAGTTGCTCCCATTTATTCTCCCTCTGCCTTGGGGATAAAAGAGCAAGTATGAAAATGAGCAGAAGCAGTTGTTCCTTCTCCTTGCTCCACTCACTCATTCACCCAGTTACTCACTCTCACTCTCTCGGCTAGATGGAGATCACAGGTATAAAGGCAAGAGAAGCACCAGCGAGGTTAGGAGCTCTGGTCGTCAGATGTGCTGTGGCCCCTCTTCTGAGGGGCATTGCACATATCAATATTGTGCAGCATGAAGCAATTGGGTACATAAAAACTGACTCCTCTTGGACCCATAAGTATTACTCAAAGCTTTACTAACCAGAACTTCTTCAAAAACAGGTACAAAACAATCAATGATACACCCAGAAAGTTGTATAATTCACATGCATATTCAAGCATAGGTTCATCTTCTCTCATATATATATATATATATATATATATATATATATATATATATATTATGATCAGTGTAAAAATAAAATCTTTGTCTCTCCTATAGCTTGCATTAACGTGCATCCAGCCTAAGGCTATGCAGCTCCTGGAGAGCCATGATCACATCCTTTTGTTCTCTGTGGTGTCCAGGGAAAGACTAACTTGCAACTCCCTTCAAGATGGAGATTTGCAATTGAATACCTTAATCACATGATCTAAGGTTAAACACTCATGCGAAGGCTAGAAGAGAACACTAACAGTTAATTATCAACTCAGAAGCTTAGAGAGTGCTCTTTCTAGCTTAGTATACTCAAATGGAATTTTCCAATGTTAAACCTTTTACAACCTGCATACAGGCATTCTCCATTTCAGTGTGCAATTAAACAATTATACTTAACAAGGTGTGGGCCTTGGCAGGAACTCTGTCAACCTCTGACACCAGCTCCAATATCTTGAAATAAAATTATAGCATCATGCAGCAATCACTCTTTTTACAAAAAGAGTGGCCTTGTGGCCTTGAAATGCACATCTATGCAACAAACCAATAGTCATTCAGTGTAGAACCAGTGAGTTCTCCAAAAGATCAGACTTTTTGCAGTAAGGAAAGTGATGTGAAAATGTACTGGAAAGTGTGACCATTTACACTTGCATTTACAAAACATCATCCAACCTTTCCTTAAAAGAAATCCGAATGAAGGCTCATTAAATAGCCAGTGTTGTCTAATCTCCCTGCAAGCAAATCAGGATGAAGGATCAATAAACAGGTCAAGTGGAAGTGCCCCAGGTCTTTTAGAGAGTGATTGTTTCTAAATAAGCTCTGCTTTTTACAGAAAGATAAATCATTGCCAGGTTGTTTTAAACTGAAAGGCATTTTCAATCTGCACAGTACATCTGTTTAAAAGAACTGTCTTATCAAGTATCATCAGGAAACTTGCAGTAAATAAATACACAGTAGGCCTTAGCAGTTAATGTCATATTTGTCACAGAATAGGCTGCTTACGTGTGCTGAAATAATTTTGTGAAAGTGTTTATTTTTAAAAGACCAGGGATAGTGTTAACAAGAAAAGCTGTTTAGCAGCATTTCTCAAAAGAATGTTTTCATTCCAAAACCTTATAGAGCAGAAAGGGGTGGGGGGTGGAGGTGGAATAGTTTAAAATAGAAGCACTGGTTTAAAAAGAGTGACTTTTGTTTTGCTTTCATCACATCCTGGTAATTATTATATTTCTTTTTATACTTTATAAATAATTGGTTGCAAGATTCATTTTCTATAAAATGACCCAAACACCATTGCCACTTTATTTATTTACTTCATTTATGAAATGCTTCCCATAAACACCCCGAAACAATGTAATTGTCAGATGACAGATTTGGCAGATTTGGCCTTGTTCAGGCATTATGCCTTGATGCTTACAATCACATGTGGAACAGAACCTGCGATGGCCTCATCCCTGTTGCCACACCCTGTTGCCAGGCCCCTACATGGGTTTTTTTGGGGGGGGGGCGGAGTCTGAAGAGAGTAGCATGCTTTATGTGCGTAGGCTTCCTGTACCGTTTAGAGGGTCCTAAACCATATGGAGATCCCTAGACATGTGGAGCATAGCTCCCTTTCTGGGACTTTCCACATTAACACATGGATGGAGGGGAGGAGGCCTGGCAGAGGGCTTTGGTTCAGCCAGTGACTGAAGTCCTCCTTTCCTCCACATGCAGCTGTAATCACACAATTATATAACAAGGCACAACACATGAAGAGATCTGGCCTAGAGTCCTTCTGCGACGGAATAATCGCTGAAGAATCATAGAATTGTAGAGTTGGAAGGGGCCATGACGGTCATGTAGTCCAGCCCCCTACAATGTAGGAATCAAACCCACGACCCTGGAGATTAAGAGTCTCGTTCTCTACTGGCTGAGCTACCTGTCTGTCACAACAAAATGGATATAAGCATTTATATGGGCATGCCTTTTAAACGTGTTGTGGGAGGGGGGGAGGGGCGATATTGGTTTGCTTTTGTTCTTGTTTATATGATGAATTTCACAATTTTTATCTTGTCTTTTTATGTTGTGAACAAACCCAGAGATTTCCAGATGGAGGGCAGTATACAAATTTTATCAATAATACTGATAATAGTTTTGCAGCATCATTTTATAAGTATGAATGTAGAAATATTTGCAGTTATGCAAATACAGTTATATGTATTTTAATATGTATTTGTTCTTGCACTGGTTACTTTAGGAACCTGGAGGGTATATGACTATAATATGTTTATTATAGTAAAGTGAAAATTGTCCATACTTTTAGTGGAAACAATAAAAAGATAATAAGGCTCTCATGGTTATCAAGGAACAAGTTGGAAATTGGGGGTAAGGATCTGAGTGGATAACTTCAATAGCAGTCTCTGATAGTTCAGTTGGTAGAGTATGAGACCCTTAATCTCAGGGTTGTGGCTTTGAGCCCCACATTGGGCAAAAAAAATCATGCATTGAAGGCGGTTGGATATGATGACCCTCATGATTCTACTACTAAGATTCTCCAAAAAAAATCAAGCTCTATACCTTCCAGCCAATAGGAGCCAGTCATGTGCCACCCAGATGATTAGCTTTCTACCAGGGTATCCTGGGATGAAGGGAAATCCCTCCCTTTCATAGAATCATAGCATTGTAGAGTTTGAAGGGACCCCAAGGATTATCTAGTCCAAGTCCTTTCAATACAGGAATCTTTTGCTCAGTGTAGGGCTGTGTACAGTGGTACCTCAGGTTAAGTACTTAATCCGTTCCGGAGGTCCGTTCTTAACCTGAAACTGTTCTTAACCTGAAGCACCACTTTAGCTAAAGGGCCTCCTGCTGCGCCACCGGAGCACGATTTCTGTTCTCATCCTGAAGCAAAGTTCTTAACCTGAAGCACTATTTCTGGGTTAGTGGAGTCTGTAACCTGAAGCGTATGTAGCCTGAAGCGTATGTAACCCGAGGTACCACTGTAGTTTCTTCCACTGTCAAACTGCTCTTACCATCAAAAGTTCTCCCTGATGTTTAGTCAGAATCCCCTTTCTTGTGACTTGAACCCATTGGTTTGGGTCCTACCCTCTGGCGCAGCAGAAAACAAGCTTGCTTCATCTTCCCCGTGACAGCCCTGTCATATCAACCCTCAGTCCTTCCTTTTCCAAGCTAAACATACCCAGTTTCTTCAACTGTTCCTTATAAGTCTTGGTATTCAGATCCTTTGTCACCCTCCTCTGCACACATTCCAACTTGTCATACTGCTTATTAAATTGAGATGCTCAGAACCGGACACAGTACTCCAGGTGGGGTCTGATCAAGGCAGAATAGGGTGGCACGGTTATTGTTATGTACTGAAGTTCTCACCCTGGGCCAGCAGGGGGATACTGTAGATAGTTATGCAAATGAAGGATCGAAAGTGACGTTCAGTGATTGGATAGCTTTAGAAAGTTGCTACAGTAACGTTGTTCTGGAGCTCTATATAAGCAGGCTGACTGAGCTCTTCAGTTCAGTTCTGTTCTGGCCTCTGAATAAACAAGAGCTGTTTGAAGAATCGCTGTGTCGTCTGATATGTTCACCCACAGCTTAACAGTTACTTCCCTTGAACTGGATGCTATCCTTCTGTTGATGCAGCCTAGAATTGGGACCGTTCCTTCCTATGCCTCCAGGGAACATGAAAAGCTGCAGTTCAGCCGTGTCCCAGAATTGCGAAGGTAGTTATGCAATGAAAAGAGATTGCTCTCGGGTGGGGGTGGGGGTAAGCAGGTTAAAAGCTTCTTGTGAGAAGGCAGGATGTGGGAAATGTCTCCTTCTGAATGCCCTTCCCTTTCTTTCTGATTTTTTATTCATATTGGTACACACTGAAAAAAATGGAGGCAATGGCATTTTGTAGCTGGCCAGATACTGGACACAATCTAAAAGCTAGCACATCATTGGCATGCCAGTTCTATCAGGCAGGAGAAAGAGGAAATAAATGGACAAAAGCTGCTCCTTCTTTAAAATAAATGTCTATGATATTGCTGGAGAATTTTATGTATCCGCTGTGGCTTGCAGGGTGCAGAAGAAGCACTCACTGCAACACCACTCAAGGAGTTTTCATGAAAGCAAAACCCTGTAAAACCAAGTGAAGCAAGAATGCGTACCTTTCTAATCTGAGAGCTGCTTCAAGTTGCACTACTTAAACTATGCCTCTGGCGCCATCCATTTTTATTTGTATGGAAGCTGCTCTTCCAGGGAGAGTACATCAAAGGCTAGCCCAAATAATCCGCAAAAGGGTTTAATTATGAAGTCAGGCTCTAACCAAAACCAGACTCTGAGCAGTGCCATAGATTTCAGAGGGAGACCTCAGCACACACTTAAATCTCTCCCATTGCAGCCAGCAGATTTAAGTCTTCTTGCTTTTCACTAGATCATGCCCTAGATTTTACCTCTGAGTTATTTATGCTAAGAATTCCAATGTATTCTTTCCCAAACACGACTGTGTGTGTTGTGCGGTGTGATACAAATTTGGGCACAAATGATGAGGCTTCTGTCAAAAGAAAAAAAAAACCACACATCTTAATATGTAAGTGCTGAGCACTTGATCTGTGGCCATCTTCAAAGACCACGTAATAGAGACAGCAATAGTGAATATCAGTGCTTTTTTATTATTATTTTTTACTCTTGCAGCTAAATTGCATATTCCTTTTGTGGTGAAGGGTTAGGACCAAGCAACAGTTTTGTGTGGTTGGGATGAGGGAAAGCAATGAAACAACAGCCTGGAGTAATGTTTGAATGTGAGAAAGATCAACCCAGACACAGATGAGGCTGCCACAAAATACATTTGTTAGCTGTTGTCTGTTTTGAAAGAGGAACAGCAGTTCAAACCCAATAGTTATTATTTATTTCTTCATGGCTTTCCACAAAAAAGCCTCAAAGCGATTTACAAATCTATAGCGTACACAAATAAACAAATGCATTTTAAAAATAAAGTGAAACTTGTTTTTTAAAAAACAAAAGTACCCCTCTCATAATCCTATAACAAGGACGGATTCTTTGTTCCTCTACTAAAAAAAGAACACCAGAAGAATGGCCGAAATCAAACTGCAGTGATTCCAATTGGCCGCTCTCTGCTGTGAATGACGCTAGGTTGTCTGGATTCATGCACTATAGCTCTGGCCTTAAGGTCTGGATTAGTCGGAAAACAAGAGTTTCCCCATCAAACAGGGTCTCCCATGAAGGATATGCCAAAAACAATATCTTTTCATAGTCTCTTTTAGCATAATGTATGAAATGCAGAGCATTGTATGCAAAACAACCACAGTTATCCTATGCAGAGCAGGAAAAGCAGTTCTGGAAGAAGGGAAACAACCAAAAAGGTAAACAGGGAAACTCCTTTTCATCCTTTCTGGACATTAAATAAAGCTTATGGGGGAAAATGAATTGAAATTTTCACTTCACTGCATCCAATATTACCTTTTCTTCTCTCTGTTGTCTTTAATAAGGGCAAGATTTCATCCTTGGTTGCAGACTCAGGAAGTTAAAAACATTGAACCTTACAGATTGCATTTTGCTGGGAGCACTTGTCTGTCACCGTCTCATTTACAGTCTGTTGAAACAAGGAAGACAAAGGTTGTTACATGGCTGTATCTGTTTTATAGGCTTTCCTTCTAATTATGCCTTTCCTCCTTTGTCGCTTGCTTTGGGGAAAGCAAAATCTGCCCTTCTTTTCCTTGGAGAGGTCTTGCTGCCAATAATATATACACAGAAATCTTCTCAAGTTAGGAGACCTCTAACTCTGTGGGCATTATTAGAAAGGCAACAGAGAGGCAAAAAAAAAAGTAGCCGTGTATTTCTTTCAGGGGGAATTTCTCCTCACTGCTCTCCCCCCACCCCTGTTCTTTGGATATCTGAGTTTTGACTCCCCTTTCAAGTGTCATTTCCTGAAGAGATAAAAAGACTAGAGCAAGACTGCAGGGATGGGCATTTATGATGGTGTAAGATGCCCTGCTGGGGATGTGGGTGGCGCTGTGGTCTAAACCACAGAGCCTAGGGCTTGCTGATCAGAAGGTCGGTGGTTTGAATCCCCGCGACGGGGTGAACTCCTGTTGCTCGGTCCCAGCTCCTGCCAACCTAGCAGTTCGAAAGCATGTCAAAGTGCAAGTAGATAAATAGGTACCACTCCAGCGGGAAGGAAAATGGGATTTTGGTGCGCTGCTCTGGTTCCCCAGAAGCGGCTTAGTCATGCTGGCCACATGACCCGGACGCTGTACGCCAGCTCCCTCAGCCAGGGGTCCCTTTACCTTTACTTAAGATGCCCTGCAGAAGATAGGATATTTTGTGATCTAGGGGCCATTGCACACAAGCCCTTCTTATGCATGCCACTAACAGAGCCTCTTTGCATTTGGATAGGTTGTGATAGAAGCAGGCATTTCTTCAGATATTTGGGGCCAAAGATATTTGGTAACCCAAGCAGACCCAGTGTAGAAAGAACTTTTAGGCACTCTGCCTTGCTTGGGAGTAAGGCCCTCTTGGTGTGCTGGCTCCAGAAGTCTAGGGATGCTTGTGTAAGATCTTGTGGGAACTCAGCAAGCCCCGTGAGATCACGGAAGAACATCCCAGAACCAGTGTGCCAAGAGGGCTTTGATTCCCAAGCAAGGCAGAGAACTCTAAAGCTTTTTATGTGCCCTGAAAGCCCAGTGCAAAAAGAGCTTTTAAGCTCTATGCTTTGCTTACACTTAATTTGCAGAACTTCAGCCAGCCAACCCTCAGTGGAATATGGTTGAAATTGCGTGAGTTAAATGGACATAAGATGCAGACGATCTGCATTAAAAAGGCAAACACCGGGATGAAATTTACGGCATGTAATGCCTTAAGAGAAAATATTATGAAGATGATCTACAGGTGGTACATGACCCCAGTAAAGCTTGCAAAGATTTACCATTTGCCTGATAATAAATGTTGGAAATGTAAGGAAAATGAAGGCACATTCTTTCACCTCTGGTGGACGTGCCCAAAGATTAAGGCATTCTGGGAAATGATATATAATGAATTGAAAAAGGTATTTAAATATACCTTTCCTAAGAAACCAGAGGCCTTTCTCTTGGGTATAGTCGGCCAAGGGGTGTTAAAGAAGGATATGACTTTTTTCATGTATGCAACAACGGCAGCAAGAATACTCATCGCAAAGTACTGGAAGACACAAGATCTACCCACTCTGGAAGAATGGCAGATGAAGGTGATTGACTACATGGGCCTGGCAGAGATGACGAGCAGAATCCGAAACCAGGGAAGAGAAACAGCGGAAGAAGAGTGGAAAAAATTTAAGGACTATTTAAAGAAATATTGTAAAATCAATGAATGTTAAAATGATGTTGGATTAGAAAATAAGTGGTTATCAGCGGCAATGGATAAGTCAAAGAGAATAAGTAAGATTAAAATTAAGTTAAAATAAGGGAAGGATTTGCTGAATAATCGATCAGAAACTGGAATACAGAAAGGGGAGGTATGAGGAAGTCGGGGAGGTAAATTATAAGAAAATAAGATTTGAAGTTGTACTTGTTTTTTGTTTGTTGTGTCTATTGTATTTGTTTTGTTTTGTTTTTGTTGTTATAAAAATTATGGAAACTTTAATAAAAAAAATTATAAAAAATAAAATAAAAAGGCAAACACCATGTTCATATTTCTGAAGCATAATTTTATAAGCATATTGGTGCACATGCCCACTTGACCGCTTCAAGCTGTTACAGCTGCCACATCATACTCATTCTGCATTTATAAGAAATAGATATTTTAGTGTGGCAGCACCTACACCTTTGAACTCCCTGCCTGTTGATCTCAGGCAGGTTCCTTCACTGTACCCTTTTTGCTGCCTGCTAAAACAGCAACACATTTTTGTTTAGACAAACCTGCCCAAATATGTAAAACTTCCCACAGCCCTTAAATTTATTGAAAGGTTGTAAAGGTCCTGAAAATTTGTATCAACATGCTACAGAATTTCAAAAGCTGCTTATATTGTTTGCTTGAATGAATTAAAATATCTGAGGGAAGAGTGCAGTGTTTTGTGAATAAAGACTGTGCTAACAGACTATGCTGTGAGTGTCAGTTCCACACCACTTGAGCTGTGGGGCTACTTGAGCTGTGAATTAGAACCTGAATATGGATGCTTCTCTGAATGAAAAAAGAGACTGAAAATTCTTAAAATGACTTATTTATGGATGCATATTCCCATACTTGAAGACATGTTACTATGGAAACTCTGTTTTAGAAGCTTAGAGATTATTGTTTTGATTTAAATTGGAGTGCAATATCCAGCTTCTTTAATATAGCTGCCTCTCCCAGTCCCTTAGTGTATTCTGTGGTAAATTGTAGAACTACAATGATCACTCTGAGTGTCTTAATTTCTGTAGAAGCTCCTTCTATGATTCAGCATATTGATCTGGAAAAGGTACACAGCAGGATCCACAGAAAGCAGGCATCTGTTAAATTTAAGGGTCCTTCCTTCCCAGAAAGGGGGAGGGACCCTACTTCTCTTTAAACACCTGAGCATCTGCGGCCTTCCCAACAGAAACTCTTCAGGTTAAGTATGACATCATGTTTACCTCACAGTGGATAAGAATACTATACTGTGACAGATTACAATGTAGGCATTGTAGTCTTTCAGCTAATGGCAATGATAGGAGAGAAATAAGTTCAGTTTGCATTTTAATTCCACTTAATTCACACTTAAAAAAAGTTTTTGAAACTTTTATTTATTATTGTGAGAACAGAATATTTCTATATGGGGAACTTATTGGGTTGTTGTTTTTATTTTGATTATATATTTTGTGGTTTTATATTCTGATTTTGTTCTGTGAACTGCCTTGAGACCTCCGGGTATAGGGTAGTATATAAATTAAATAACACATAAATAAATAAATATCAAAACAAACAAATAAAAACCCTTGATAATTACAAGAGTAAGCATCACCCTTGAGGTGACATTATACCAAGTGTGTAAACGAATACATTTGATCATTCCTACCTATATTAGATTATGAACACATCAAGAGCATGATTTCACTAAAATATCCCAAGATAAAGAAAGCATATGTCTATCTTGTTAGCATAATACTTCCTCATACAGATTTGTACATTGTAAACGCTTATTTGGCTCTAAACAATATCTTTATATTAAAAAATTTCTGGCATTTTGTTTATCTTCTCTCTCTCTTCCTACAATTCGCAGAGTTCCTTGTGAAGAGGGATTGACCATTGAACCATTCTGGGAATTGTAGATCTGGGAGGGGTAGAGGGGTCTGTCAACTCTCTTAAACAGCAGCTCTCTGAATTCAGAAGCCATGACTGTTCAAAGTGGTGTTATGGTGTTTTAAATGTATGGTGTGAATGTGGCCTTAGTGATTAGCCATTGACGCTACCTGTTTCCCTCTCAAAATCCCTGGCTGCAATCCTATACCATCTTAAATTGGGAGTCAGCCTCGTTGAAATCCACGAGATCTACTTCTGAAAAGCCACACGTAGGATTGTAAATTTCTGCCCTGTGGGTGATGGTGTTACAGCGCTCTGCAAATGAGGTTTCTACATTTGCAACTGCATCCCTTGTGCAAGTGCCATGAAGCATCCAGATGCTTATTATTCTTAGTAGTACCATGAGAAAAGTGGTTTGGTTCCTCAATTTTCCCGCGAAGATGGCGATGGAGAACATAGCTGAGAATTAGATTCAATTTCCCTGGCTTCTGAGCTTGGTCTGCCCCTCACAATACTTGTTCCACACAGCCTTTGAATGCAGATTGTGATAGACTTCCAGCTTTGTCATTTGGAATTGATAGCACCACTCTTGAAAACATGTTCTAAAAAGTAATAACACTCCAGTACTGCTACCCGAACAATGGAGACAATAAATGGATTACATAACGTTTCTGAAATAACATCTTTTCCCCATTGTAAAATGACATGAAAGGCTTGAAACTGAATCTCCTTAGAGACAGTTTGTGACATCCATCAAAAGTTTGCCCTCTTTCACCATCTCTCTCTAAACTTGCTATGCAAGAAGACACCTGTCAGTGTGGTGTGCTGGTGGCAAGCCAGGCCATTTCCCTGTGTCTTCGCGTGAGGAATCGTAGCTAGGTGGTTGAACACATGCATTCACACCAAAAGTTCCCCTATGTATCAGTCCTGGTCATTTCCTGTTGGCAATGGCTTGGAACGCTCTCTGGATGAGAGTTGAAAAGCTACTGCCAGCCAATGTAGAAAAAGTTGGCCTAGATAAATGAAAACAACCAAAAGCAATACAAAAAAACCAAACCAAAACCAAACAAACATCAGATAAATTGAGAAACAATACGAAATAGGCACCTGTGGCAGAGACATGATAAAACAAAGAACACAAACACAGCAAATACATTAAAAACAAGACTGAAACCCTAACAAAGTGGAAACTCAAAGTAAATACTCATTTATTCAGTTGAGAAAGCTTATCAGAACAGAAATAGCTTCTGTTGTTTCCAGACAGTGCAGAAGGTGGGTGCCTCTTGTTCCACAGAACAGGGGAAGCCACAGTAAAAGCCCTGCTCCACGTTCCTGTAGAACAGGCTTCTGATATCTTCGAAACTTGCAGGAGAAGCTTTGCCACAGCCAGCCAGCACCTATTGGGTATATAAGGGACAAGGCAGTCTCTCAAGTAACCTGGTCTAGAGCTGCATGGGGCATTATAGGCTAGTATAGGCTAGTACCAACACCTTGAATTTTGTCCAGTAGCAGACAAGCAGTGGGTGCAAATCCAATGACTAAAGTGTTATATGCTGGGGACAAATAAAGTTTGTCCCCACAAGCAACCTAGCCGCTATGTTCTGCAGCAGCTGCAGCCTCAGGGATAGTCCCAGATAGCGTGCATTGCAGTAACTAAAGATAAACAATTAACAAAATTTATGAATTCACTTCACATGCAGTATTCCAAATAAATATTAGCAAAGTATCAGCAAACGGCAATAAAACACAACCAGCACCATCCATTACAATAAAACATACCTTTGAACTGACTCTGTACTTGATCCTGCCGCTTCCCCAAAAATATCTTCATCAAATGGAGCAAAGGAATTTAATAAAGCCACTCTTAGCTCTTCAGAATATGAAAAGCAAGCCAAAGGCTAAACGATAATTTTCTCCTCGTCTAGCTCAAAAACACACACAAACATCAATCTCTTTCCATGCTTGAGGCTTCTCTTTCTCTGCGACCATCACTGCTGTACCTCTTTATATTAAACCATATTACTTTATTCTTCCCTTCCCATTCCTTTTTTGTATCATGTCTATTAGATTATGAGCTTGTGTGCTGCCTTATCTTTTAATGTCTGCTCATTGCTTAGAAAATTGTAGGTGCTTGGTAGATGATAGACAAATATTTAAATAAAGAATACCTTAACCTGATCCTTTTGATATAGCATCTAAGGCCCCATCTGTATTATACATTTAAAGCGGTATCATACCACTTTAAACAGTTGTGGCTTCCCTCAAAGAATCCTGGGAACTATAGTTTGTTAAAGGCACTGAAAGTTGTTAGGAACACCTCCCCCCCCCCCCCACAATTTCCAGAGTTCCCTGGGAACAGGGTTGGGCTTTTAAACCACTCTGAAAATTCCAGCTCTGTGTGAGGAATAGGAGGTCTAATGAGTCTCAGCACCTTTATCAAACTACAGTTCCCAGGATTCTTTGGGGGAAGCCATTGCTGTTTAAAGTGGTATGATACTGCTTTAAATGTACTGTCCAGACGGGGCCTTCAAAGAGAGTGCCCCAAAGCAGCAGAACCGGCTCCCAAATGCAGACAAATGAAGGGAAAAAAATGTTTCATATCGACAGAATGCTTCATAATAATCAAAACCTGATCTGCTACTTCTGGGCTGGGAGCCTTGATCATTCGGTTACAGAAGTATTTACTTTCCACTTTCAAGCCCTGCTATGTATAAGGAAAGAAAAGCACAGAACATAGCAAAGTATTTCCAAAATATAAAAGTCCTTCGAGTCTAGACTTTCAAGGCCTCCCATGGTGTCAAGAGCTTCTGAAGACATGTCTCTGGGATTCCATTGTATAATTCACAAAAGGCTCAGCAATTCGCTTTCTGTACATTATCTGTCAGATTTCTACTATACCCCTCTTATGTTTTTTTTGGGGGGGGGTGGGTTGAGTGGGGGAAGGAAATCAAGGATACCGATATGAGAAGCCTTTGTAAGAGAAGCAGAATGTACACTGGCTGAAAGGGATGGGCACCTTGATTGAACTACGACACTCTTTAAATGAATTTCATTTTGAAAAGATGCAACACTCAACGTGGCTGTTTCAGGCACAAGAAAAAGTGTTGACTTCAAGCGGCGCCACAGGCAAGAACACACCGCCCCTTGAGTGTGCTGCTATCAAAAGCTTCATGTCGGATTCAACTCCTGCTAAATGGAATAATTAAATGGTCAAGCCTCAGACACCGGCTGCACTGCAAAATGCTCCTGAGACCTGAAACTGCAACCCAGGGTGTTGGCAAATAAGCGCTTTGGGTGGGCCTCAGCAAAGGGTCCTGTCACTACCTGTGGCAGACTGATATGAGCCAATTCGGGAATGTCATTCTTACATGAGGGTAGGTTGACCCTACCATCCATCACTATTGATTGGATAATACTTTATTTATAAGTGCTGCACTCTGTCGTTTCTTTTCCTCTGCAGAGCCTGCTGGCTTCTGCTTCTCCCTAAACAGTACAAGCCAGGGGTGCCAACTCCTAGGGGCCCAACTCTTTTGCCCCCCCCCCAATACTACGGGGGGGGGGGTCCAGGACGGTGGAGGCGGCTGAGCATGGAGCCAAGCGTGGTATGGCTTCAGTGGCTGGCTCCTCCCCCTCCTCCTCTTCCTGCTGCTGAGGGGAAGGTGTGGGAAAGCAGCTCTTGGCTGGTGGCAGTGGCAGGAGGAGGAAGAGGATGACTATCAGAGGAAAGGAGACGCCGGTGATCGAAGCTGCACCGCAGCCACGTTTGGCTCCACCCCTTGGCTCCTCCCGATGTCCTGCCATTGTGATGTGTCATCACATGTGTGACATCACAAACACAATGTCGCACCCCCCCATCTCCCTCTCAAGTTGGCGCCTTTGGTACAAGCCTATGCATGTCTTCATTGTTCAATGGAGCTTACTTCTAGAGAGGAGGAAGGTCAAAAGGCAGAGATGAGGCAGGCTGCTGAAGAAGCCAGGGAGTCTCCCACTCCTGCAGCAACAAGCTCCCCTTCAGCCTGTTTTCCTGGAACATATGGAGGAATGAAGAGAGCAGAGCAGAGATTGGTTGTGTGCAACTGCAGTCTACAATGGCTTGGGTCAAACATTGAAGAGGAGATAGGCAGCTGTAGGAAGGTGAGGACCCTCAGCCCTCGCAACTGCCTCATTGGGGCAAGATCTACTGGGAAGAGTTGCTGGGATTACTGTGCCTGCACTGTTTTGGTTGCTTTGAATAAAGAGTTGACTGACATTGTGTGTGTGTGTTTATTGCTTGACTTCGGCTCCTGACAGTTAGTGCTGCAGCAGTTGGATTACGTATGTTGTGTGACCATTATTGGTGATGGGACAGTTATAAACCCCAATAATAATTACAGTCGTACCTTGGAAGCCAAACGGAAGCCGTTCCAGAAGTCCGTTTGACTTCCAAAACATTCAGAAACCAAGGCACAGCTTCCGATTGGCTGCAGGAAGCTCCTTTAGCCAATCAGAAGCTGCAGAAATTGTGCCGGACGTTCGGTTTCCAAAGAACGTTCACAAACCAGAACACTCACTTCCGGGTTTGCAGCATTCAGGAGCCAAAACGTACGAGTGTTAAGGTATTCGGCTTCCAAGGTACGACTGTATAATGGCCTCAAGCTAATGTTTTTGGTTTTTAAAAACTGTTCCCCAGCCCCACCAATAATATATACCACCCTGAGCTCCTTAGAGGAAAGAAGAGGTGTAAATTTAGTCACCCAACTAAGTGCTACTCTGAGTAGACCCAATGAAATCAATGGATGTGGCCTGCTGAAATATGTTGATTTTAATGCATCCACCCTGATTATGACGCAGTCTGCGAACAGTTTTGCTCCTTCTTGCAACCCTGCTGAAAAATCAACGAAAGGGAACAGTCATTTCACAGGGCAAAACTATGAATGAGAAGCGTCCCCCTGTTCTTAACCTTTCTTGACCTGGGAAATTGTAAAGTATAGATATATAGCCCCAGATAGCTCAGCGGGTAATCTCGGGGTTGTGGGTTGAAGCCCCAGGTTGGGCAAAAGATTCCTGCATTTCGGCAGGAATAGATGACTCTTATTAAAGATAGTGTAGCTGTAGCCCTCCTACATCAGCTGCCCCATGAATGGGGAGGAAAGGCATTGACATTCCCATGGAGAGAAGGTGTTTCCATCTGTCCTGTGTGAGAGAAGAATAGTTGCAAGGGTGGACTTCTAATGAAATGTGGGCATGCTTAAGGGATGGGGTGTTCAGTGGAGGAGAGGCTGAGCCAATGAAAACAGGAACTGAGCAGAAAGAACAAGCGGTCTCTTGTGTATTTTAGATTTCTGATTAAATATTTATTGAGACCTTTTGGTGGGTGCCATGGGAGCTATTGGTGGTCATACTGGTGCCCATGGGTGCCACCTTGGAAAAGCGCCTTTTAAAGTGTTTGCCCTAGATGGGAGTAGGGCTCTGCTTCAGGCAGCAAAATGTCTTGGGCTGGCACTGTTCCATGGGTCTAAGCAGCTCTATGGATTCTGACTCCAAAGCTTCATTTCCCTACCCTCACATATGGGGGGGGGGGGGAGGGAAGATTAATGCTATTATGTAATATCAATAGGATGTTACTTTTAAATGAGTTACCAGAGATGTGGCATGTCATTATACAGAGGTCATAATGTAGCTTGCAATTTCTAAATTAGCTATACATTTGATTTCTGAGCTCCAGAAGGAATCTGACAGATGGCTACGCTCATGTCAGGGGAATAAGTTGGTATTAAATAGGTCTAAAAATAGCCTGAAATGCCTTGAGATTCATCTCCAAGTTACAGTTAAGGGCCGAACTGTAATTTTATAACCAGTGGAGATCCTTCGGACAGGTTCGTTTTAAACTTCAATTTTGAAAATTGGACCATTGGCCCCAGAAATATTGGAGAGATCCTTGTGTTGCTGAATATTAATGGGACTGATGCCACACCACAATCCAGAGGAAATTAAGTGGTGGAGTCAACTGAACATTTCTTTATTCAGAAATACTAGGTTGATAAATGGCTAGTTTGAAGCTTTTGGTGTTTACATGGAAACTTTTTTTCTAGTTTTTTATTTATACCTGTCAAATTTATACATTTTCATTAGTTTTACAATCAATTTAACATCTCAGAATTTGATTTTCTTTCCCCTCTTTCTGTGGTTCCTTAATTTTTTTAGTATCTTTTTCATATCCAAATTAATTTAACTTGCTCATTTAATTATTTGTAAATATAAACTTATAAAATTACCGGTTGTTACAATAATACTGCTAATGTTTTTTATCTGTTTACAACTTATCTGTAAATATTCAACAAACCATTTCCATTCATTTATAAAATGTTTGTTATCTTGATTGCTTATTCTTCCTGTAAGTTTTGCCCTTTCTGCATATTCCATAAGTTTTGGGATCCATTCTACCTTTGATAGGACTTTTGCTTCTTTCCATTGTTTACATGGAAACAATTGACTGATTTAAATTAAATATGTTATGAAAAGGGATTGCATGGAACACATGACCCCTCTTTTCCATTCTCAAATGCAACAGGACTTCTTTAAATTCAACACACACAAGAAACAGTCTTTTCCTACCTGCAGCCTCGGACCTCTTTGCACACTGCCACCTACTGGCCCTTGTACTTATATTACTAATACCACACGTCCAGTGACATTTTACAGGCGCCTTGAAAACAATCTCACAAGAGTTATTACATGCAAAGGAGAAAAGGGACGTACACACCATACATTAAAACCACAATTACACACACACACCACATCCTGGGACCTGTAGCTTGCTGAGGGTGCTGTGAATTGTAGCTCTGTGAGGGAGCTAAATTACAATTCCCAGGATTCTTTGGGTGGGGTGGGGTGTGCTTTAAGTGCACAGCCATTGCTCTCCATCCATGTCTTAAGACATGATAAGCTGCACCTGCCAAGACCAAAGCAGTGGAGCAGATATCAAATTCCAGGATGCTGCAAGCTTAGGCATATACAGTGGTGCCTCGCAAGACGAAATTAATTCGTTCTGCAAGTTTTGTCGTCTTGCGATTTTTTTCATCTTGTGAAGCACGGTGTCGGGAAAGTTTTGGAAAAGCTTCAAAAATCACCAAAGTCTTCAAAAACCTCAAAAAAGGCTACCACACCACGTGCTATGAGTTGCTCCTTGAAGTCAAGTCGCAACTGTATTAACGGTGTTAAGAAAAAGGAAACAAACTTGCAAGACGTTTCTGTCTTGCGAAGCAAGCCCATAGAGAAAATCGTCTTGCGAAGCAGCTCAAAAAACAAAAAACCCTTTCGTCTAGCGAGTTTTTTGTCTTGCGAGGCATTCATCTTGCGAGGCACCACTGTAAAGTGTGGAGGAGATGGGAGGGGAGCTTATATCTTCACAAATAGTTCACACAAAGAAATGGGGAGTAAACACCTAGGTACACTTGCTGTCACATTTTTTAAAATAATGTTCTTATTTATTTTCATGGTACAGAAGATAAATTTTGAGGAACCAATTGTTACAACAGAATGTGTGGAGAGGATACTTCCAGCTTGTAGAAACTCCCAGATCAAACTTCTGGTACCAATTAAAACTCTCCTTAAATTAAACTCCTGCACTTGGACTGTGTTGTCACTTCTGGCGGCATAATCTAGTACCCTCCCTTTCTCTGGTGGCACCATAACCAACAACCGCTCCAAAGGAGCCAGGCAGTTGTTTTGACCACAAGCAGAGAATGAAGTGGCGCTGCCTCTCGCCATTTGGGCCCAAGTCTATCCAGAATGCCTTGTTCCACAAGGACAGGAACAAGTCTGTAACAGCAAACCTTTGGAAAACATATACAGGAAAGCAGAGCAGAGCAAGGTGGCATTGTCCTAGTTTCCAGATGTAAACAAATAACAGCTGAGTTAACAATATGACCGTCAGGCAAGTCATTAGCTTCCTGCTGACCAGATCGTTGCACACTTAAAATCCTCTTGAGAGACTCCTTCTCAGATCTTTATGTACTCAGTCTGCATGTTTGTGTCCCCACCTCTCTCTCTCTCCCTCTCTCTCTCTCTCTCACACACACACTTTAAGGCAGGGGCCAGCAACCTTTTTTTCAGCTGTGGGCTGGTCCACTGTCCCTCAGACCATGTGGGGGGCCGGACTATATTTTTTTTGGGGGGAGGGGGAATGAACGAATTCCTATGCCCCACAAATAACCCAGAGATGCATTTTAAATAAAAGGACACATTCTACTCATGTAAAAAAAAACAACACGCTGATTCCCAGACCGCCCGTGGGCCGGATTGAGAAAGCGATTAGGCCGGATCCGGCCCACGGGCTTTAGGTTGCCTACCCCTGCTTTAAGCCTTTGAGTGCTCTGGTGAATAATGACTGATTAGGTACCATCAGCAAATTTGATGAGCATCCCCTCAGTTCCTTCGTGCAGTGTTCTGAACTACAATTACCAGGTTGGGTTGGGTTATACTTGCCTTGCTATTGCTTCTGGGCATGGTTCAGCCAGTGTAAAGCACTTTGCAGTGCTATGCTATTTCATGGGAAAGTTAAGTGCATCCTTCATTCCCCCCCCCCCATCAAAATAAAATGTGATGTTCATGTACTTTATCTTTAATTAATTTTCCATATTTCTAGACCACCCTTCTATCATATGGTGTGTTAGATAATTCCTCACTAAGTATTCCACAACACCATTGAGGGGCCAACTCTCTCTCCTCTCTCTCTCTCTCTCTCTCTCTCTCTCTCTCTCTCTCTCTCTCTTTCCACACACACAAAATGCATTTTTGGTTGGAGAGCTGCATTGCAAAATATGGAGAAGTACGAATTTTGAAGGGAAGCCACGTTTTGGCTACTATATACCTTCAGGAAGTGCAAGTTAAATAGGTTTGCATTAAAAACTGAGTAAATCTCTCTGCATTCCCTACCCCTAAGAGAGCCGTAGGTACAATCTATAATTTATGAAATTTATGAAATCTCCATGGATTCTGCTTAATAGTTAAAACAGAGACTGGGCTTCTTGTACGATATCTAAAGCTTTAAGTTTTCAGGTTGTTACTGAATTGTAAGGGATATTTCCCAAGGCAGGCAAATACAAAAGCTTCTTTCTCAACCTGACATTTGCTTTGATTGATGTTACCCTTAAGAGTACAGTGCAGAAACAGATTTATAAAACATCTGCTTGCTTTCAAACACTCCATCAGCAGCCACTGAAAAGTTTTGTTATCTGGGGTTAGCAGTAGCTTTAGATTCAGTTAGGCCGCTAGTAAAATAAACATCCGTAATATGTGTTTGCAAAGTCAAATCCATAGCCTTTGAGGGCGCATACTAGATAGAGACAGGGAGAGACATTTGCTATGTTAACAGGTTGTTTTTAATTAGGCTCACATTTTAATGCAAACTAACCGAATTAGTGGAAATAATGTACCAAAACAATATACCATTAGGAGAAAAAAACTTGCCTGCAAAAATTCATATACTAGGCAAAATGGTATAGAAATATGTGTATATTAGGAGAGATGCCAATGAAAATGCATACAAATTTTCATGCAGCCTTTTTTGAAAAAAGAAGACTGCAAATGTAGGCAGAAATTGGTTGGATCTAATTTAAGATTGGAAACTGAGAGAAACCAAGATTGACAGAGTCATATATCCTTAGTCACCTGAATGAAGATTTTGGATGATTGTGCCCCAAAAAAGAGCAGGGTACTGCAAAGTCTGAATTGAACCTTAGCTCAGAAAAAGGAAAAGGGAACTTAAAAATAAAAATATTATCCTAAAAACAGCTTTATATAGAACCAAGGCAATGTTCTGATCAAGCAATGTCTGAACAAGAAGACTGCAGTGGGCCTGTTGCACTCCTTATATATTTCTCATGCACAGTATGTGTTAATTCCATGTACAGCATGTTAGAGATCGCACCACTGGTATATTTCTCCTTTCTTTTAATCCTTCTTCCCATGTGAAAATAGTTTAGTGAGGCTTGAGTTTCCACCCAGGGTGTTTTGGGCCTGACTGTTACTTGTGGCTATGCACATGGCAAATGGATAATTGCCTGTTGTTCACACCCTCTCAAGGCAAATGCATCTATCATACTAATTTCCTTCCTTGCTTTCCAGCATCTTTCCCTGGCCATTAATTATCCATCACCTCAGTGTTTGCTTCCTGACCCTTCCCTTTTATCGCAAGACATAATCAACATTCATTTTTAATTAGACTTTCAGAAACAGCAGCCCTGTTGGTTTTAGGAGCTGTTGTTTCCCTCTCATCCACCCGCTGTCCTTCCTCACTTTCAGACAACACTCTGAGGATACCTTTCAGCAAAACCCCCTGATCAAAACATGGCTGCCAACTGAACAACAGGCGTAAGAGGTGCATGCCTGCTTAGTGGAAGTACATATCTGAATTTTATGGTTGTGAAATAAATTCTCTGGGCACTAAATGGTTTCCAGACGTAGGCATCTGGAAAGTTGAAGCATATTGCAAAATTTAAAGCTGAAAACACTAAAGATGCAGAACAACAAGAGTTGCAAGTCTTGAGAGTGGGTGGAAGGAGGGGCAGAGAGAAAAGATTTCATGGCTGCAAGTTGCAGCCCAAGAGACAAAAGTCAGTCCCAGGTAGGGTTAAGCTGACACTGCAGAACCTTGGACAGCTCAAGGCAGACAATTTGCTTCACTGTGGTCTGGAGTTCGGTGGAAGTGCTTTGTACTTCCTGAGCTAGTTTCCACCATCAAGTTTCCACCTCCTTTCTGAATTGTATAGAGCCTTTCACCAGGAGCCTAGTGCTGTGTCATCTCTTAGTTGGCTATTACCTTGTATCAAGCAGGACAGTCACTTGGGAAGTTCTGGTTTAGGGGGTGTTGTGCCCGGTTCATGAGTCTCCAGATGAAGAGATTCCTAGCCTGCTTATTTTGTGCCTGGTTTCAGCACCTCCATGGCTTGAACCTCTAATTTCCCTGACCCAGTTGCCTCCTCCTCCTCTGTTTGTGACTCCTTGTTGCTACTCAGGGTCATGGTGACAACACTAAGGATGTTTCAAATGGGGAGATTTTCAGGGTGGAGTATAGCCTCAGGTCTAGGGGCCAAATGTGGCTCTCCAGGTCTATGAAGCCACACCCTTTTCCACGCCATATCCTTCACCACTCCTGCTCCACCCTCTCCTTGAGTGCTTTTGAATAGCTGATGTCATGAACTGGCAGAACAACAGGGAGGAGGAAGAAGAGGAAGAGGATCCTGGTGAGGGGTGTATCCAGGACCGGGACACACCAAGGCAAGTTGGAGATGGGGAAGGAGAGGTTGGTATAGGAAGTACTCACAGGGTGATGGAGGTCATCATGAGGGGATTGGGGGTCAATGCACAGGAACCAGAGCAGCAGGACCCATCACCAGAGCCAGAGAGGACCCTGTATCCACAAAGACAGCCAGTATAGGGAGCAGTGGGTGGGGCACTCTAGGAGGCAAGGGCCCACAGCCCAGTTCACTAGCTGGCCAGGTGGGGCTCGCTAGCTCTAGGAGGAGGGGTGTGATTCCTCAGCTGGAGTAGGCTGGGAGCAGGTGAGGGTCACATGCCTCATCAAGCACAGATGCTGCAATTAGCACGCATAATATAAAATGCAAGCAGAGCTGATCAACTACTTAGGCAAGTAGCCTGATCAACTACTTAGGTTGGTTGGACCACAGCTTAGCTGTTCCAAGGAGCTCTTCTGGACTGTGCTTCAGGTTTGACTCTGGACTGTATCCTGACTGTTGGACTTCAGACTTGCTGTCACGTAGGCCAGGGGTTCAGGATAGCTGGAATGTGCCCTTCGATTGTGATAATGCCTCTTTCTTGCTTAGGTGGAGAGATGTGTGTGTAGCATGACCTTGCTGATTTCCCTTGATCTCTCAGTAGCTTTTGATACAATTGAACATGGTACTATTCTGAAGCAGTTGTTTAAGTTGGGAGTGGGTGGTACCCCTTTACAGTGGTTCTGGTCCTATTTGGGTCAGCCCCATCACTGACACAGAGGAGACAGACCTGGCTGCATCAAGAGGATCAGCAGTGTCAGCTATGGAAGTGCTGAACCCAGTTCCCTACACCAAGTCTGCTGCTTGGTATAGGATCCAAGGATCTTATACACTAAATCCGAGATGGCTTCTGTGGTTCCCTCCAGATGTGGTCTACAACTAGGTCAGCCCCACCAACATGGTCAAGGAGAGTAGGAAAAAAGATGTCATAAGTGAATCCATGTCAAGCAACCATGGTTCCCACTTGGTTCCCACAAGGGATTCCATTGTAAAAGGTTCTCAAGTCCAAGGCTATGACAAAAGATGTATTTGGCCCAGGCAACTGGGAGAAGGCACAGCCATTTTGGTTTTAAAGGTGCTTCCTCTTGAGTTTTCAAGGAAATGTGACCAGTAACACCATTTCAGCAGGAAAACAAAGTTCCAACTGTGAACAAAGCATTGACTTGTAGTGGGCAAATTAGTACTTGTTCCAGAGAGAATTTTCACTATTTTTGAAAGAGAATTTCGACAGATTGCCAGCATAACAGGCTCTTTTCTTTGTCAGGTTGCAGTTTTCCCTTGTCAAAACTGTCTTTCAGTCTACCAAGAAAGCAAAGAAAATGCGAGACAAAGCCCTAAATATTATCTGCTTTTGTCAGTGATGAAAATGGTGTGGTTTTTGTTTTGTTTTTGTGTTCTGTAGCACTTGAAGAGTACAATCCAGTACTAAGTTTACGTACACTCAAGTCCCATTAAGATCAATAGAACTTTAGGCTGCAATCCTATACACACCTACCTGAAAGTAATCTGCATTGAAGTCAGTGAAAGTTCTGAATAGACATGTATAAAATTGTGCTGTAAGGTCGCTATCCTATAGAAACGTACCTGGGAGTAGGTGCCATTGTAATCAGTAGCATTGTCTTCTGAACAGGTTTTCCTAGGATTGTACTGTACGTAAACTGAACTCTACACTTAACAGCGCATCTGGCTTCTTCCTCAGAGGCAGTGGTCACATCTGAAGGATCTTCATAGGATTCTTATGCAGCTCTTCACATGTTTGGCAATGGCTACCATACTACCTTTCAGTCTTTTCTCCAGGTTTCTACATGATTTCTGCTATTAAAACAAGGAGAATGCAACACTTGCTTTTGAAAGGTCTGAAAGAACCTTAAAGGTTGTGTATGGGAGCAAACCTTCTACCTGCTTGCTGCTCCAGGGGTGCCTAAACTTTTTCTTAAAGAGGGCCAGATTTGATGAAATGAAGGGCCGTGAGGGCCGACCAAAGTTGTTGAACTTTTCTTAGGATTAAAGTTCTTGAGCTTTTTGAAGTTGCTGAGGTGTTGTTTTTTTTGTTTGGATTTTACCCCAGGAAATAAACTGCCACAGGGGCTGGATTAAACCAACTGGTGGGCCGGATTAGGCTCCTGAAATGGACTTTGGACATTATGCAGTGTAGAAATGCATTGGTGTATCCTACCACTGCAAGCAGATGAAAACAATGGCAGGATTCGAATAACACTTGTAACGTAACAATCAATATGGGCAATATGGACAGATACAAATATGGATTATGAAATAATATGCAATTGAACATGTTGGCAATAAGACCCATGGAGGGGATGATGGGAAGTCTGGAGATTCGGAGAAATCTCTAAATGTGGGTATTTACTTGGCATTGCTATAACTCCACACTTGTAAAATAAAATAAAAATCATTTTCAAAAAAAGAGAAAAATGCATTGGTGTATCCTGAAGCATTTTCTAAATGCCTCAAACATCAGTATTTACTCTTTCAGTTTCTAAAATCTAATAGAGTGATCTAATAAAAAAAAATAGTAACTATAATTTGCTCGTTCACTTCTTGTCTGTTTGCAATGTTTTGCCTTCAGCTGCATTTTAACAGAAATATGAATAAACTAAAGAAGTAGGGAGAAGAAACAAACCCTAATACCATGGAGATGGTTTTGAAGAGAGAGGGTAAATTTTCAGAGAGTTTTCCTAGCTGTTCAGTATGGATCTTACATTTCTCATTTTGGCTTGTTTGTCCATGGCTATGAAGGAATATGTATTCTTGTCTAAGAAAGGTAGGTGTATGATAACATGAAATGATTAGGAAGGTAGAGGGGAAAGTAGATATGCTAAGCCAGTGATATCAGATGTTCAGCCAATATGAATTTGAGAGACTTCACTAACTTGAAAGAGATTATGGCAGTGGAAGAACAGAACCATTATGCAAAGCTCCTTGATATTCATGCAAATCAACTCATAAGCATCTGCTCATCTTTCTCCAGATCACTCTCCACAAATAGCACAATATTTTCCTGGTTTGTGTACCTAGCCATTTAAGTGACACTGGAATTGTTTTTCATCATTTCACTGGAAATCTAGATAATATTTTTTGTAAACCCCATGGAGGTTACTCTGGTTGTAAAAAGAGACGGATAGAGTGGGTCAAGATGATTGGACAAGTGTAGCCTGGCAGATTCCCTTTTGTTGAGAGGATTGTTCCTGATGGGCCCAAACACCTTTGCATGGCCTTCTGGAAGACAGCATGCCTTTCTTCCCAGAAATCCCATCTCCCTGTGGGGGATGATGTCACCAAGCTGGTGATGAAATTCAGAAAGGGACTGGAAGAGAGACAGAAGCTGTGTCCACACTAGGGTGTCAATGTGTATGTGGGTCAAAATTTCTGTGTCCTCATTTGTGCACCCGTTCTTTCCATTTTTATGCCTCTAAAATCTACCCTCATGTTTCCATCCACTCTAGTGGATCATATAGTACAGGCATCCCGAAACTCGGCCCTCCAGATGTTTTGGGACTACGATTCCCATCATCCCTGACCAAAAACATCTGGAGGGCCGAGTTTCGGGATGCCTGATATAGTAAGGATGCATTCCTCTGTGTGTTCCCCATCAAGCTTAATTTCTGGAAACTTGAGGTTGATTGTGGGCATGAAATTATGATCGTGGGTATTGATTTACCTTTACACACACAGCTTTTTAATTTTTTAAGTGCAAGTTTTCTGATATACCAGATTTGTATGAAAGAGTAGTCTAAAAACATAAAAAATAAATAAATAATGTGTGTCACTCCAAACTAGGAAACCTGAGAACTGTTGTGGGCATGTCAGTGAGCAAGGGGTTGCACTAGATTACCTTTGGTGCTCCTTCCAATTCCATGAATTCTATGATCCCATGACATATTTTTGAAATGCATTTTTTTCAATATACCAGATTTGCACAAAAGAGCAGTATTTATATAGCTTCAAGCTAGGCAATGATTTGCTCACATGTAAAGATGCTACTTCTTTTCCTCCCCTTCCCTGCCTCCTGTACCTGCAAGAGCAAATTTTATTTTTTTAATACAGCTGTTTTGTGCAAGATCAGTTCTGAAGAACAGAGCTGTTTTAGAAATAAGAATAAAAATACTGTGAATATGCCTTCAGCAACAAATGGTAGAAAAAGGAAGACCACATCCTTTCCTTTGAGCTGATGAAACAAAATGGAAGTGGGAGATTCAGCAGTAGATGACTTCCACTGAAACATCAGCATATATGCACTTCAGTTTGTCCACAGTTGGGTAGTGTGATTTTATAAGGGGTTTTTGGTTCCTTATTGGATTTTCTGAGGATTGGGGCAATCTGAATTTAGCAATGGAATGGGCTAGCACTTTGAAGGAGGAGGAGGAGGATGTTGTATGGCTGCCACACACAAAAATAGAGGCACAGCTGCTTCAAATCCACATTGAAGTCCAGTGTGGACGAGTTTAGGGCTTCTCTGCAAAAACCATAAGGTGCTGGTGGGATGAGCAAAGTTTTTCTGTGTGTGATTATTGCTGTGAAATTCCACCTCTCTGTAAATAAAGCAGGTATCACAAAACACCAGCAGTATTCCTACTATCTTGTTCCAAAGGAAGTAAGCCAGGGTGGGGGACCTCTCCAGATGTTGTTGGACTGCAACTCATTGATCATCATCAATGCTACCTGGGAGGAAGGGGACTGACAGGACTTGGGAGTCCACCATCTGCAGAGCCATCCTTGAAATAGACCTACTGCAATCTCAGTCCTCAAATAATCAGGGTTCACGTGTGTTTTTTCCTAAGCCAGTGCAGCCTAACTGTTGTCAAAGGGCTTGTATTATTTTGCAATATTTTCATCAGGTGTCCGGGAATTATTCTGCTAGATTTCACAGGCAAGCATCTGCAAAGACAATGAACAGATCAGAGCAGCATGACTTTACCTCTTGTGCGCATTGGCACTTTACAACAGCAGATAATGTATAATCATTTTCCTGAGCATACACTCTTGAGCCTTATTGTTAATCAAGGAGCAGAGAACTTCATCTGATTTTGCTGCCTCTTGTCCCAAGTCAGATTTCCCCATCTCCAATAATCTTTTGTTTTGTTGGGGCAGCCTTTTATGTCTCCTTCAGCATCAGTTATTATCTTGTGGGGATTTTTATATGTGCAAGGCACAGCAAGAATTAAACTAATCCCAAACAACGATAATTTAGCACCTTTCACAAAATACATGCTAGTGGAGCTACACCAATACAAGGATGATAACAGATGCCCAGAGTTCCAAGGGCACCATTAATTTCAAAGCTCTCTGTAGGACTCAGGTGTTTTTAGTTGCTTTGAAAAAAGAGGGGTGGGAAGACAGTTCAGAATAATCTCTGGAAATCATGCAACTATATGGGAATTAACTAATTTTGCGTAAAGAAACTCTTTTGATTCTCCACCCACCCTTCCAGAATTTCTTTAGGAGTGTTTAGGTATCCATAGGATAAACAAGGAGAGGGCCATAATTTTAAAGATATGAGAGCAGATTCAAAAATAGAGGCAAAATTGTGGGCAAACATAATTACAAAAGATTAACAACCACTCCAGGTGTGTTTCTCAAGCAGTGAGAAAAATCAATTTCTTGTTCTAAGCCAGTATTTTACAGCTCCCCTAGCTAATCACAAACTGCCCATCTCTGGACTACACTGAAGGGTACTGCTCCAGGGTGTATTCAGAGATGAACTGGCATGTTTTTACCTTCATTTGTTAAAACATTTGTTCTGCATCTAGATTCTCATTCTTAGGCCCCACAACTGCTGCAAAATGCATGAGAGCAATCCTAACCCCTGACCCAGGCTGCAGAGGAGGGCTATAGGTTCCTTCCGCTGGTCTCCACCAGCACATGGGTTGGGGGTTGGTTGCACCTGCTGAGAGTGCAATCTGTTGATAAGGTGCCAGCCATGTTAGTGGTAGATAGTATTGTCAGTTTGCATTTCTTAGTGCAGAAAGTATTGATCTGATGTGTAGAGATCTTTCCTATTTTAATTTATTCATGAGGGTTCTAGAAGCTTCTCTGTGTGAAAGAAACAAGCAGAAGGTTTGGGTTTGGGTTATTCTTTCAGAGAAGCTGAGTACAACTGGCTTAAACTGGTTCTGTCATCTCTTCAGTCAAGGTCATGCTGACTATAAAAGTAGGGCCAGAAGGAGCCTGGGTTTCACTTTGTCTTTCTGTCTCTTTCCTTCTGGTGTGGTGTTCTGTACATATTATGCTTAGTGTTAAGGTTTAGACTTATTATAAGTTATTGTAAGTTTAAGTTAAGTCTGCTGCAACTGGATTTCATATGGACAGTGCTAATCCTGGATGTATTGGATTTGTGACCATTTTGCTCATTTGCTTTCAGTAGCGGTAAAGCTCTGCTGGATGAAATTAAATTGCCTCTGGTCTATTTTTGGGAATCCCACAACGTGTTTAAGTTTTTACTCTTCTAATTATACATTGGGACCTACTGTGGATAAATAGTGAGTAGATTTTCAATGACAAGTATAAGGCCCCAAAATGAGGTGGAATTGGGAGGGGCAGGACTGGCCAAGGGCCGGCTGGATTTTAAGCCAGTCCAGCATCCAGCAAACATATTTTAAAAGAAAGAACTCCTCTCCCCCAGACAGTGTGAGTGGCAGGGTTTCAGATGTACCTCTTATTTTCAGCCTCATTGTTCCCCGTCTGGGACTTGGGACTAAGGAACAACTAGGGTGCAGAGCTGCTTCCAGTTCTCATAACTGGCAGTTTACAAAATATTCAAGACAATCACTGCCAAACAACTTCAAAAAGGAACACATGGGCTACTCTAAATTGATCATAGCTGAGGCTAGTATTATATGTTGGCTGGCCAAATCACTTTTCCAAACTCTAGATGCCTCTCTGCTACCACAAAGAAGCATTTAGATAGAACACTTTGCATGAGTGAATTGTACTCAGAAAGTCAGCCTATGAATATTTGAAATGCAGGGAAAAGCAGTAAGCAGGGGGTGTCATGACCCAGACATCACATGCTATGCAGCAGAGGACTCTGAGGAGAACAAGGCTCTGGCTCTGGCCTTGGGGGAAGACCTACCAGAACTGTCTTCAGGATCTTCACTTCTTCCTGATGCTGCCGACCCCTCAAAAAACCCTGACAACCCTTGGAAATATGTCTTGACTGCATGATGTTTCGTTCTGGACTGACAAATATTTAGAAATTGAGTGTACCACAGCAAGCTTCAGGTGCATTCCCCAACGAAAGGGCTGAGTGGAATGTCAAACAATAAGGAGAAACGTACAGCTGAATGTGGGATTTGCTTCCTGAAGTGTGTCGAGATAGGCTCTTATCAAGGGAATCTGTAGAAAACAATACAAAATACATACTGAAAGGATACAAAATGACATACTGTAAAAAGACAACTCCAGAAATAATTGTATCAAACAATCTCTCACAAGAAAGCCCTAAAAACAACAGTAAACTTATTTCCAGCATTAAGCCACAATGCATAAAGCTTTTTTAAAAAAGGAGTCAATTTTCCTATTCCTGGAATTACTGACAGCAGGCTACATTCATTACTTTAAATCTCTAATACATTTCAAAACTCCCTTGTAACTAATACATTTGATATCAACTACCATTATGCAGCGGTTAAAGGAAACCACCTAGAAAATTTCCTGGGAAATTCATTAAGACCACAGCAGGTCATGACTATTGTGAGATGAATGTGAAAAGTAGAATCGGGAAGCCATGGAAAAGGACCAAAGAAAGCCAGTCTTTTCTCTGGACCGCTCTGAGAAGCTACTCATGATGAAAGCAGCAAAGGGTCTTGTGGCAAGTAACATATTTATGATGGCATATGCATCTGTGGACTACAATCAGCTTCATCACACTCACATAGGAATGTAGGAAGCTGCCTCATACCATTGGTCCAGCTAGTTCAGTATTGTCTACACTGACTGGCAGCAGCTCTCCAGGCAGAAGTCTCTCCTAGCCCTACCTGGAGATGCCGGGGATTGAACCTGGGACCCTTTGCATACACGACAGATTGTGTTCCATATTGCCAAATAATAGAAACTGTCTTCTCTCTGCACTTCTGTAAGTTAATTCCAGAAGGGCATGAGACATCCAAGCAGGGCCATCCTCCTCCTGAAGCTGAGGCTGGCCAGGGGCGAAGGAAGGCACCGTAACACCCAGAGCAGGCGTCATGACGTAGAGCGCATGTGCGGTATCGCTACGTATAATGCATGCGTCGTACGTAGAGACACCGCACCTGCGCCATATAGCGGTTTGCCGCCGGCGCCACTCCAGCACCGTACGGACAGTGCCAGGATCCCTCTGACGCCGCTACAGCCATTAGCAGAGGATCCTGGCACCGTCCGTACAGCGCTGAAGCGGTGCTGGCGGCAAATCTCTAAGTACAGCGCATGTGCAGCGTTGCTACATACAGCGCATGCATGCGACGCTGCACATGCGCTGTACTTAGCGGTTTGCTGCTGGCACCAGGATCCTCTGCTCACGGCTGCAGCCATGAATGGAGGATCCTCCAAAGGTGGCTGCAGCGGCGCAATGGCTGCTTGCACCGCCGCGAGCCCCCGTTGGGTGACTTCTTGTCACCCCCGCAGGCATGAAACCTGGGGCATACCGCCCTGTCCCCACCCCTATTGCGATGCCACTGAGGCTAGCGGCAGCTCTGCCTGACCCTCGTGAGGCCTTCTGGTCCTAACTGGAGATTGGCAGGTGGGGCTGTTGTCTCTGCTCAACAATCCTGGTGCCAGAGCTGCATGAAGTATTGTGTTCACCTGGCCAAGCTCCTGCTGAGCTCTGCTGCTGTTTCCCATCTCTCTCTCTCGCTCGCTCTCTCTCTTCCTGACAGAGGGAAAGAACAACTCTGGAGTAACATTAGGTTCTCGGGGGACTGCCAGGAAACCTCTGAGCAGCAGTATCAGTTTTCAGGGTACAACTAGAAGGTGGGGAAGAGTTTTCTGTGCATTTGCAGTGGGCCACTTGGGTAGTTGCTCAGGAGAAAGAACTGAAAGGATGAGGGAAATGGCAGAGTACTACTAGCCCAGGGAAATCTAGTGGGCAGCCTCCAGAATATTGTCTCATATAAGTGAAGGCTGTATTTAGGAGACAGGCCCCTTCAGCGAAGAAAAGTGGTGTTTCAACATCACACAGTTTCTTCAGGTTTTTCTTCCTCTCTGAATTTTCCATTGCCAGCTGGAAATACATTTCCCAAAATGACTTAGGCTGATCTTCCACAGAATTTGTCCTCCTTTTCTCTTCAGTTTTGAATGGAGGCGTTCCAAGACACAATGTGCAGCTGGCATTGTTACAATTAAGGTTTTTCGCAGCATCCTAAAAAATCACCGTCAATTTGTGAAGAAAGTAGGTATAACAGAGAGATTTGTGTTCTTTCTCACTGAGTGCTGCCCACACAATCATCACACATTCTCCTCTGGCAAGATGCCCTCAAGATGGCAATGTATACATTCAATAGTGGGTAGAAGTGACAGCCACCTTGTTGGTCTGTGCCAAAGCACATCTTTGTATGTATTCCATTTTTACAAACTCAGACAAAGAACAAAAGAATTTCTATCTTCTTTTTTGGGGAGGAACACCCACCTTAAGGACAAGGATTTCTACATCAAAACTCAACATCTTCATCCTATGATGGAGGGAATTATGGATTCTCTGATATTTGCATTCCATTTGTATCAGGTGGTCATTAAGTTGTTTAAGTTTCTGATATACTCGGTACTTTTTCCCTGGCACTACTCACCAGTACACAGTACCAGCACCTTCTCCCTCACCCTGGAGATGCTCAGCTACATGGGGAGCTGTGGCATGAACAAAGCACTACCAGGGCCCGGCCACTGCTGCTACCCCAAAGGGTTGGCTGGAAAGCACAAGTTCTGCTCCACAAGGAGTGTGAGAGTGGGTGGCACAGCTTGTGATACACTTCCCCCACCATGCAGTGCGCTCTGCTGCTGGTCATGTGCACCCTGGCCGCCTCACTGGTGGTGCTCACAATGGTTATGGCAGGCGCAGGTGCTGCCAGCGAGGACTGAAAACCATTTTTTCCCTAGAAAAAAAAGAAAATGGATACACTCAATTGTGTATCCAGCATCTTGTGGGTGGGCCCAACTAGCACTCACAGTGGCTTGTCAGGTCTCCAGGATCGGTCTCAGGAGATTCCTGGGGATCAAGGTCAGTTCCTGGAGACTCCAGGCCAAACCTGGAGGGTTAGGAACCTGAAGGTGCATGGTCTACCACAGCCTAATGTTAGCACCTCAAGGATGTGGGGTCAGGAGAATCTTCCTCACACATGAATCCTGAGAACAAAGAAGTTGGCACACATATTTTTTTGTTTTGGAGCGACGCATACCTAGACGTTTCAGAATCCATTCCCCTGCCCTCTCTTTAATCCTGTAGGTTTTATTCATATGTCTGCTCCATTTGGTCCATTTTCTTTAATGATAAACAGCCTGTGCAATTGCTTGAGTCAATAGATTTTAAAATATTGCTTGCAATCTGATGGCAGATGAGCTGTGGTGTAAACTGTTCATTCATCTCGCCCACCGGGGTCAAGTGTAAGTACCCAGTTGGGAAATGATCTCAAACCTACTACATCATTTTATCTAAAGTACTGCTGACCTATGGGTGGCAAAATGTCAGGGTCAGCAAAACCTAAAAAGTAAAAAAGTCTGTAGAACTATGGAAGAAACCTGATGAGAAGATTGTCTAATGTAAAAAGTGCACAGTTAATTTCCAATTCCCAGTGCATGTTCTTCCATCTGTCACATCAGCTTTCATTAATTGCTGAGTTTATGAAACTATATCTTGCTCTTACTACACTGTACTAATTGTTCTACTTGGAAGGAGAGGAAGGGAGGAATCGCTCTCTCTCTCGGGTTAATTTTCCACTTCTTTTCCATTTTGTCTGGAGGGGATTGACAATAGAACACAAAGGCTGCACCAAAGCAGTTTCCCAAAGCTCAGTACAGTGCCAAATAAACAAGGAGAGAGGAGAGAGAGAAGATTATATCAAGGGTAGATTGGGTCACAAATTTGGGTTACAACAGCACATTAGGCGATATACTGAACTTATGAACTACTTCAGGGGGTAGCCAAAGTGGTGCCCTCTGGAGCCCGTTGAACTACAACTTCCATCATCCTTGACCATGTTGGTTGGGGCTGATGGAAGTTGCAGTCCATCAGTGTCTGGAGGGCAACACACCAGCTAGCCCTGCACTACATGAACAGATGCACATACGGTACATAGATACAATCACCGCTGCTATGATGTAGTTCCAAGTAGTGTTTTCTTTCCCCTGCTGGAATGCTCTGCTACAGAGGACTGTGCCAGCACCTTTGCTCTGGCCACTGTTGCCCACCAAGCACATGAGGCTGGCAGTAGGTGCTTCCTTTGACCTGTGAAAATAGAGTCGAGCAGTGCATGCTCAGGCCATGCTGCCTGCCAGCCAGGTGGAGCTCACGGCAGGTCTGGGGAGTCTGGGGAGAGAAGGAAGGGGTGTGGAGGGGGTGCACACTCAGGCAGGTGGCAGGTGCCTCTTTTGCCCCATGCTGGGTTAGCAGGAGTGGGGGGAAGTGGGGGTGGGTGAGAATTAGAGGAAGTTTCCCCACATGCTCGGGATACTGGTATCTGCTTGCCTGCTGGGGCTAATAGGAGTCTAATAGTACCTGAGATACTTTTGCCACACTTACCTATGCTTTGCTAACCTCCAGATTGGATTGCTTAATGCACTCTGTGGGGCACCCCACCTCCAAGGTTACAACTTGTGGAGAATGTAGTAGCAAGGATGTAAACCAGTGCAGTGAGATGGGCCCAAATGGCACCACTCCTGAGGAAACTGCTATATTGCGTCTGAACCCAATTAAATGTGTTCATGTTAACCTGAAATGCCCAAAGTTGACTTTGAGCCAAACTACTGGAAGGAGTGCCTCCTTCCACATTGGAGGGGAATAATAACAGTGGTCATTTTTATTATTTTTAAATTTGTCAGTAGCTTTATCTTGTCCAGGGCAACCCAAAGCCATTTACAACCAAACAGTCAATAAGCCCCACATAGATAAATTAAAACTAAGAGGGGAAACATCCCACCCATATTGATTTATTTACCTTATAGGGTTGTTGTAAAGATTACAAGAAAGTGCAGGTCAAGCACCTTCAGCATTTTGAAGTGCTTCATCTAAATATTACTACCTTGCAAATTTTAAGGCCCATTCTAGCTCTCCTCTATTATGACTCTAGGGTTTTTACAGCTCAGAATGGAAGCCTGCTAAATTATGTTGCATTACCGCATTCTATTTTGATCCATGTTGCTTTTAGCATGGCTTTCTTCAACATTCACACATTGAGATGATTCTTGCACTGCCCCAAGCTAGTGTATACTCACTATTTCTGTTTTGCCCATTAAGTTAAATAAAGCGACGTGCCAATTTTTGCTGCAAAAAGCTGAAATCACATATAGAGGGCCATCCCAGGGCAGAAGAAAATGCCCAACTCGCACTGTGATTTCCCGCTAAGTAGGATGCTAGAATGGGACTCGGGAGATGCATCTCTTGTTCCTGCTCTACTCAGAACCTGTGTAAGTGTGACCTTAGGCAAACCGTTTCCCCTCTTTGCACTTTCACATTGAGCTCTATAATGGGGATAATGGCACATTGCCATTGCTTAGGAAAGGGCTTGAAGTGGATGGAAATCAATATATAACAACCATTTGCCTTCCCTTTAAAGATTCAGATGTTTCCCCAATGACTTACGGAGGCTGCGTGTGTGTTTAAGAAATTTCTCTGCAGACTCTGTGTGCTCGAGGAAATGTCACATAAGCCCTTCCACTGAGAGTGGCAGCAGTAAATGGCCTGCATTCTTCTCACTTTCAGCACCAGCCCAGTATCCTGGGGATCCAGGTATATGAAAGGCGGATCTGGTACCTGCAGAAACGCTTGTTACAGATGCTGCAGCAAAATGTACTCTTAACACTATAATGAAAGAAGCCATACCAGCCAGTCAGCTGCCTCCCCTACAGCTATTCAAAGGATAGGCATCCACCACCCAGGGGCGTAGCATAGGTTGCTGATACCCAGGACAAGTGTTGTGTCCCCCTGGTGGACTGGCCAGCCATCAGCCCCTTCGCTGGCCAATGTCTACTCAAGGGAGCCTGTCCATGCAAACTAGCCCCAACCTAGGAGAAGAGATAAGGCAGAGAAATGTGAAGCCTCCTATCCTTCCAGCGAGGCACTTTGGGCAATGCACTTGGCTCCTGAAGTGCTTTCCTGATTGCCTTTTCTTCCCTTCCTCCTTGTTGGGTGCCACTGCTGCTCTCCCTCTCAACTGACCTGGGGCGGGGAGTGTGAGGGCCTCCCTTTGCCAGCCATGAGGAGAAGGACATGCCACTGCACCAGCCTTGAAGGCCTGACCCAGGTGCGGCTTGCCTCCCCACGGCTCCAGCCTCGATGAGGGAGCCTGTCGTGGGGGTGCCTGGTTGCACCCCCTCAGAAATTTGTGCCTGGGGCCATGGCCCCCCTGCCGCCACACTATGCCATTGCCCCCCAACCTGCCCCAACTCTCTGTGCTGCCCACATCAATAATTTCCTCATGTGAACTCTGTGATGTTAAATAAGCCGACATTGCCGCCGGCATCACCACAGTGACAGTGGGCATGAATTTCAAAACTTGCTTGTGTTGTATGAAGAAGTGTTCTCTCTCTCTCTCTCTCTCTCCCCCCCCCCCTTTATAGCAAGGTTCATTGCCTGTCTTCTACAAGGTCATCATGGGACTCCACCGTCAGTCCGTTCTGGTGTAGTCATAGTGCTTTTGCCAAGAGAGCTGCAGAAAGTTTCAGAGTTATAATTTGCCTCTCATAAACAGTGAGTTTCTATCAAAGCTTTAACGATTGGCAGATTTATACACTTTGAAGAACTTCTTTGTATTTGTTTCGTGTAGGCGTTGGATGAAAAAGGGGTAAAGTGGTTTCTATGTGGAGCGATATACAGTATTGTGAGTGAACTGCTCTTGCAGAAGAACTGTAGGATGCCTTCCAGGCAATTAGCTTCCATCATACAGGATACCTGAATCTTAATTTGTGCTGAGGGTTTTTTGTTGGTTATTTTGCATATGTATAGGACTATGTTAATAGGTGTGTGACAGTCAGTCTCCTTGCTCTGTGATTTCCCCCCTTTTTTATTAAGACTCCTGCTGCTTAACAGTCTTGATACACTGCAATAGACCAACCCTTTTATGAAAGCAATGATAATCTGTCGTATATTTATGCTTACACGGTGCCTGAAAAATGCTGCTTGAAATTAGTGTCAGACTTGCATTCCATGAAACTCAAGCCAGAGTGCTGCAATTTCACAATAAAAATGAATTTAGCCCCTCTGAAGAACAGCAACTCAGACCCATAACTGGTAGCATCTGACCTGAAATCTGTGTACCAGACAAGTTTGAAATGCACAGAGCGATGTATCCCAGATCATCCCATTCTGGACTGTCACTTCTCGCACTGTGATGTCCACAAATAGGCTTGTCAAATCATAGATTGTTTAAATAGAAGTGGGTGTTGTTGTTTTTAAATGTTGGGGTTATTTACAGTGTCATTAAGTAATTCAAATCCAGGGGCCGTGCAAAGGTGGGTGACCAAGATGATCAAGGATCTAGAAACCAAGCCTTATGAGGAACAGTTTAGGGAGTTGTGTATATTTAGCCAGGAACTCCCTACCCTATTGCTGTTTACCACTGATTCAGTGGTAAAATGTGAGTTTTCCTGGGGAAAGCTGGGGGGGGGGAGCACACTCAGACACTTTGCTCTAAAGCCCAGACCTGTGCCTAGAAATGCAGCACAAAAGGAAGTCTGGCTGAGCCCTTGAGCATGCAAGGTAGAGGACCCCTGGACAGTTATATCCAGTCAAAGGCAACTATGGGGTTGTGGTGCTCATCTTGCTTCAGGCCGAGGGAACTGGTTTTTGTCCATAGACAGCTTTCCAGGTCATGTGGCCAGCATGACTAAACTGCTTCTGATGCAACAGAACACCGTGACATAAACAGTGTTTACCTTCCCGCTGCAGTGGTACCTATTTATCTACCTGCTAGGTTGGCAGGAGCTGGAACAGAGCAACGGGAGCTCACCCCGTCGCGGGGATTTGAACCACTGACCTTCTGATCAGCAAGCCCAAGAGGCTCGGGGATTTAGACCACAGCACCACCTGCTTCCCTCAGTCCAGACTTTGACACTGCCTGTCTCAATTCTTTGTCTCTCATGTTCCAGTTTATGACTACCTATTTCTCCAAAAATCCTTTCTGGGCAGCAGAGACAGGTATTTTTAATCAACTAACTTTTCTAGCACAAATAGGATGTTGTAAACCACAGTACTGTCTAACACGTCCAGGTTTAAGTCCACTTGTTTAATTCTGTAACCACAGCGAGTGGTCACACTGAGATGGTTGGACTTTTCAAAACCATGTTGTGGTAATGTCATGGGTCTACTGTGCTACAAGAGAAAGAAACTCTTCCCACTCCATGCATAAAATCTGACACACACAAAATTTGACACACGCACTTCGCGCTAGTCATAGCCATTGCTTCCAGCAGTTTTCAGTTTTCCCTTCTCATCACAATCCACTCGTCATAAAAGTACTTTTGGGAGAACAGATCTTCATCTGTTGCAAGTTTATTTGGCTCCACTGAAATTGAGGGAATTTTGTGAGGTCATTTAGATCAATATTTTAAGAGACAATTTCCTGAATTCTGGTGCAATTGCTCATATAGCCCATCCTCATAAGTTATTCACAATGTCAGATATTTTATTTTAACTCCTCAGAAGCTTCTCCACTTGGGTTGCCAATGCTTGCAGCAAACATTTCAGATTTTGTCAGGGCCTGGGAGTGGAGTCCATCAGTTTGAAGAGGGCCTAGAGGGGGGTTTCAGTGGTTTTGGGTGGGTCTAGAGCAGTGCTCCCCAAAGTGGATCATACCACCCCTGGTTATATGTTTCCATTTGATTCTGACTCTTCCATCGAAGAGAATAGAGAATTACAAAGTATGTGGGAGCTTCATGTGTGCTTCAAAGCAGGGGAGGACTTTCAAATTTCAGCTGCATCCTGTGCAAGGCCAAAATGTGGTTCTCTCCCCCCCTCTACCTTCTGTTCTGCTCCATTCACAACACCACAGTTGTGATGCCCTGTGGCGCCCCCTAGGCCCAGTGCAGCGAAATCAGATGTGCTGCCCTAAATCCATCTCTGATTAAAGTTTCTGTACCTACAAGGTATTTCTGGACTGAGGCACTGCTATAGGAGCTTTGTTTCAGCTTTCAGCTGACCTTTGGAGTTTATCTGTTGCGTCTGTTATGCACTGCAAGTTATGTTATGATCTAGAGATGTTTGTGATGGCCATTCTCCTGCAAAGGATTGGGAACCAAATCTTACAGTAGAGCAGCATGGATCCCCTTTGTTACATGATGATGATGATGATGATGATATTAATTTAATATTTGTACCCCACCCATCTGACTGGGTTGTATACAGTATACAGTACAGTACTTCACTGAAATCGGCTGTTCCCAGAATAATTTTCCCTACATTCAAGGAGGGTCCTCCATTTCTATCCCTGCAAAATCAAGTTGACTGCTCTTAATCAAGCTATGTATCACACCCATTCATTTTCTAATTATCTCATCAAGAAAATTGTTTTAGCATACCTTGATTAAAATAATGAAATTCCATCATACAAAGAAGATGCAGCTTTAACACCAGCCATGACTTTTAAAGTAGGCCTATGATAGCAAAGCTAAGGAAGAAGTGATATGACAAATAAATGCATTTCATTTCTTTATTTTAAGAATGTATAGCCCACCTTATCCTTTAATCTCTGCATTTATTAAATTTATATCTTGCCTCTCCAAACAATTTGTACTCTTCAAAGTGATCTCATCGAGATCTCAGAGGCTGAGAACTAGTGTTTATTATAGAACACTGAATATTTTATTAATGCTTTAATTTGTACGGGGTTGAGCTCTTTATCTTGATGTAGCAGATTTAGATGTTAGTACTGCAGTGCCTCAGAGGTGACATTAAGCATCACCCTGCTTCGAGGTTGCCTCAGCAGCATGAGAATAAAATCCAGATTTGGGGGGGGGGGGGGGAGTTGCAAGCAATTTGTTCTGAATGCTAATATTTAACCACGTATTCCTTACTGTGATTTATAATTCTCTCGCAAGTCCAGCTCACAGGCACAAAATGCCAATGCTCCATATGTCCATGGTTTTAAATAATGAAATTATGCAGTTTTTGTATTCTAGACTTTGGACATTTCTTTTCAAATGAGGCAGACTTCTGAGACGCCAACTCATAAGGCCAACTCTCATCCGGCTCGTTTTATCGGGTTTTAAGAGCTGTCTAAATTTTGTAAGAACTTTCCAAAGATTGGTTTGCAAGTAGCTTACATCCAGTTTCCTGTGGAAATCTGAAGCATTTGCTTACCCTAGTCATTGACATGTGAGGGAACTAAGTTTAATTGTCACACTATAGCACCACAAGGTCCAGAGTGTGGTAAAAACACAGGAAGTTGCCTTGTATTGTGTTATACTATTGGTTCATCTAGCCGAATATGGTCTACACAGATTGGCAGCATCTTTCTCCAGGATTTCAGACCAGGTTCTCTCCCAGTCCTACCTCAAGATGCAGACGACTGAACCTGAGACCTTCTGCATGCAAAGCAGATGCTATATACCACTAAGCAATGCCCCTTCCCCATGATATGATGGTAGCACCATATGGAAAGGTGATCGAGGAAAGCATTGCATGGTATGGCCTGTCAGTTTTACAAATGTGAGAATCTAGACTCAGTATCATATGTCCTTCCCATCAGTTGGGTAAAGATGTCCAGATGCCTAATGGAGGCAGTAATGGGATGGAGAAGGGTCTACTGTATATATAAACTCAAGCTGAATTGTGAAAAGAGGGAGGTACAGTGGACTGGAGGTACCTGTGTCAGGAATTAGGAGAATGGGCTATCCTGGGCTTTCAGTCCCCCTGAAGGATCAGGTACATAGTTCGGAGGTACTCCTTGATTCATGGTTTGGAGTACCTATTTCTAGCAGGGGTGGAGGAAGGGAGGTGCGGTGGGTGTGGCCCGCCCTGGGTGTCACCCCTGAAGGGGTGACAAAATGCCAGGTGGCACTCACTGCGCCCGAGCCACACATCTCTCCTGGGGAGAGATGTGGTGGCTTGGGCGCACGCAGGCTCCGCGCTGCCCAAACGGTCTGCCCACTGCCTCCCCCCAGCTGTAAGGTGGCTGAGTGGGAGGAGGCAGACAGATGCTGGAGGCCCAGCGGTGCTTGCCCTGCCCTTGCCCCGCTCCTATTGGCGGCTTGCCCTGCCCTGCCCCTGGGAATACTGCCCCAGGCACCCAAGCGACTTCCTCCACTGCTATTTCTAGCTGCAGCTGGTCATGATGCCCCCCCCCAATCTTGAGATCTGTAGTTTGTCAAGGGTCTTCTACGAACTCTCAGTGCTCTATACAAACTGCGGTTCCCAAAATTCCTCGGCAGAAGCCATGACTTTTTCCATGGCATAAGAGCACTTTATGGTGTGGTTGTGACCCCAGTGAATGTAATGCAACTTCTTCCCAAGGAAATTGTGGATTACTGTCCAAATACTATTTTTTTCTTTTTGGTGAGAGGAGATATTTGTGTCTTAGCTGTAAGCTTCCAGCAGGAATAGCTCCTGCATGTTGTTAAGCTCCATCCTGTTATTGTCTAATGAAATGCAACAGGGTGACATGTTGAATTTAAATAATGATCGGCTGGCCAAGCTGCTAAACATTTCAGTGCTCTACCTATTGCCAGCTGACAATGCTCTTTGCTGCCCATATGGCCCCCTTTCTGGCTGAAATTATGTGGAAGATACAGCACAAATAGAGCATCCCTAAAGAGAAGGGCTCTTTATGAATCATACATGACCTGCCACTGTAGATGCCTCATGCCTGAAATCCTGGCATATTTCCATCTTTCGCTTAAGAAAAAATTAAACCAACTGTACATTGGGTTGGTTGCCTTTCAAAGTATTAAATACTGTTTCTTTTTGTACAGGTTGCATGTCAGTGTTGTGAATGATGGGTTTCACAGAAAAAGATTATTCATATCTCTGAAAACGTATATTGCCATTTGAAATATTACCTACGCTTGCTGGGTCATGTTCACCTAGAGAAGAAGAGTCTGATAAATAAGGAGAAATCGTAGGGTGAAACTATGTTTGCAGAGCCTTATGACCCTGGTTTCAAAGGATGTGAGGGGCAAAGGCGATGTTACATGTGAGTGAGCATAGCAAAGTTGCAGTAGAGCTTCTGGTTGTTGTTTAACTGAAATCACTCTTGGGAGGTGCTATTTTTGGTAGAGGGATGTTGGGTGAAGGTGGTACATTTTATCTGCTTGCTGTTTCCCCACTAAACTTTGCCTCCTAGTCTGCTTCCCCCACCATCAAGCAGTTCCATGTACGTGGACACAAGCGCTGGTTTGTTACAACATAGGAACTGCAGGGCATCTGTGAAGTAATGGAGCAGTGTAATGAATTTCAAACTTCATTAAGTGACATCCCTCCTACATTTCCACACTTTCCTGACTCAAAATTGCATGCCCACTTGACTCCTTTGCATCACTTTCTATCCGGCCTCTGAGGAACTTTTCCTTTGACTCCTTTTCACTGACAGCCTGAGGTAACTGTGAGCTGCAGCAACACATAGAATTGTTTCCTGCTGACATCAGCTGGAATGTTTTGGGACGAGAGCATGAATTGGCAGTTCCTTTTGGCTGTGGAGCCGACAGATCCTTTGATTTATTGATATGCCAAGATTTGGCAGGTTTTGAAGGACCACATCTGGGGGAAGTTCTTGCACATCTATTGTTGCACTTTACGTGGGTTGAAGATACCTGTTTTCTGAGCCCAGATTAATAGTGACGAATGCTTCCTGCTTTCTGACTGGACTCTACTCTACCTTGCTATAGTCTGTCTTCCCCCACTTTCAAATCAGATTGTCGTCTTTGGGAATATCAGCCTGGGATTGCAGTTCCTAACCTTGTTTCCAGTTGTTTCTTTTACTATTCATTGTAGACTATGCTCAGTTGGATAAAGATGGGTTTGTAAGAAGACGATGGTTTTCAAACAGTTACTGTATTGTCTCCTCATTTCATTAAGGGCTTTGTACAATACTGTATTGATGAGAATTCCCACTTTAGAAAAGAGAACGCAGTCAAACTTTTAAACGTCTTTTTGGTGGATTAACTATTCTTCTTTTAACTAATTGATCTATTACTTACTCAGTTAGAATGTATGCTCTCCTTTTGTAAGAGACAGATCAATTGCTACTTAATCTATTTCTTTTCATTAAATAATAAATTACACGCACATACATGCACACCAATCAATCCTAGCCTTACAACCTTCCCAGCACACAGTAGTTCTGCTCGCTCTATTCAGAACAGAAATTCGACAGACACACAAAGGATCATATTCAGAGTCTTCCCACAACAAGGACCACAATTCTTTCAGATTTGCCTTTTTTTTAAAGACCCAATTCAGCATGTTAATGTAAGAAACACCCCAGCCATGCAGCTTCTTTTATTCCATGTGCTGTAAGCGCATGGTGTTCAAGGATTAGACCACCTGATTTATCATTAGCAATTCATTGTGCTAAAGAATTAACAGAGCCTGACTTTATCCTAAGACAGCATCAGTTCATGGCCTTATTCTGTCTGCCTTTCCTCTGAACAGACTGAGAAGCAAAGGTGAAAAAACTGTCAGTGGTACCGACATCTAGATGCATGATTCTAAAAATAGTGGGTGACGGAACATTGGGGGGGGGGGGGGAGAAAAATAAGTATGTCACAATTTCAGCACTAATGGCAATTTTTTTCAATGGAAAAAACCATGCAGTTGTACTTTTACTCTCTGTAAAAGTTCTCAAGACCTATATTTTCTAAAGGGTGTCAGATATTTCAGAATAAGAAGGAGTTGTGTCACTTGATCAACAATCAGTACACTTGATTGCTGTTATGTGTGAGGCAAGGCACATCCATTACTATCCACAGAATTGTGAGATTTGCAATTAATAGACATTCATTATATTCACTGAGACTGGGATAATGATCCGGAATAAGAGAAAATGCAAGGTGGTTCTTTTAAAATGAGATTCAGAGGCAATACAAACACAAGTGAGTGAGAAGATGAAATATTTTATTCTAAAGAGCAAGCATTATATACATTACCAAGCAAACACGATCTGCCACCTGGAAGCCCTCAAGAAGTGGCAAGGTGATCCATCAGGTACCCTCGGGTTGCATGGCCCTGCAGCCATCAGCCCATGCATGAACTTCTCAGAACTTGGCCCAGCACTATCTGATTTATAGATAGCTAACCTGTTAGCCTGCGTGGCTCGCCTGACTGCCTTTGTGCTCCTAGCTACATGCAGGTTATTTTTTAGCCCCCTCTCCCAATGCCTTACTTTCTTCAAACAATAAGGTAAAGTTAAAGGTACCCCTGCCCGTACGGGCCAGTCGTGTCCAACTCTGGGGTTGTGCGCCCATCTCGCTTAAGAGGCCGGGGGCCAGCGCTGTCTGAAGACACTTCCGGGTCACGTGACCAGCATGACAAGCTGCATCTGGCGAGCCAGCGCAGCACACGGAAACGCTGTTTACCTTCCCGCTAGTAAGCGGTCCCTATTTATCTACTTGCACCCGGGGGGGCTTTCAAACTGCTAGGTTGGAAGGTGATCGGCAAGTCCTAGGCGCTGAGGTTTTACCCACAGCGCCACCCGCGTCCCTCTTCAAACAATGTCTAACATCAAAAAAGGTGAAGGTACGCAGCGCTCTCACTTCCTTCCAACTGATTAGGACTGGGAAATATAATAGTAGTAATTATTATTATTATTATTATTATTATTATTATTATTATTATTATTATTATTTTATACCCCGCCCATCTGGCTGGGTTTCCCCAGCCACTCTGGGCGGCTTCCAGCAAAAAATAAAAATACATTAAAACATCAGTCATCAAAAACTTCCCTAAACAGGGCTGCCTTCAGATGTCTTCTAAACATCATTTCTTTTTAAAAGCTGTTCTTCAGCCATCAAAGAGCTTAGAGAAGGGGGAAAGGAAGGAGCAGGGGGTAGGAAGAAGGCAACCAAGTTAGATCACTAAACTTCTCGAAATACAAATATCTTCTGGGTAGATTGCCCACACACTCTGAATTCTCAAGTAGCATCGGAAACTGAGTAACTGGTAAGATGGCATCCAAATAGGGATATATAGGCATATTAATTCATTAATTTGAACTGGAATGTTTGCTTATTGAAGAAGGTATCTTTCTGAGGATCAGAAAAAGAATTTGGCTTTCCTGTACTGTATAATATTTTTCTTTTCTTTTGCCTAGAATCTAAGACGGATTTATCTTTAAAACAGTGACCTCTTCCATAGTTAAAGACCTCCTACTCAAAATAAATAGATTTTAAAGAAGAAAATAAATGGAGAGTATTCTCAGAGCCTGATCATTAACCCAGTCAACAAACAGATTTGCTGGTTTTAAAAATGTAATTTACCAGCATTGCTTCCTGTGTAAATTATTGAAGAAACTTCCAATCAGTGGCATAATTATTAGATGCATCCCCCAAAGCAATCTGCATATTGACTTCAGAAAGTGCCTTCTGTGGGTTTGGAAAACATGCAATTTAGTTGTAGACTCAAAGGTAAATATTAGTATTTGGATAGTGCTCAGAAGACGTAATTAAGCCCAACATTCTAATGCCTCTGTGCTTCATTTATGAAAGCTCCACAACTGCAATTTAATCTTGCTGATGAAAATGAACGCAGTCCTTTCCCCCTTGATGATGCTTACAGTTGGTGCTTACAAATGCCAGAATCACATTTCACTATTCTAGATAAGGTCTGATTTCGCAGCTTTTCATTTAAAGCCAAAATCTATTATTTTGAATATTTGCATCTTCATTAATATTTGATCAGGGTCAACTTGACCTCCATAAATGCTTGATAAAGCTCAATCCAGATTTTTACAAAAATAAATAAAAAAGACAGAGTCCCTATGCTATGCTATGCTATGTATGAGAGTTAATGTGACATAGTGGGTAGGGTGCTGAACATTAACCTTAGCTCAAATCCCCCCAACTGAAAAGACTGCCAGCTTTTAGTCCCCAGTTCCTCATATCCAAAATGGGAAAATGGATGTTAGAACAACTGGTGCTTTGTCAAGATGAGCAGTGAGCAAGCAATTGTGTATTTAATGTTTTGTGTATTTAATGTTCAAGCAAGAGCTGCCACTATGGTATCTTTTTGTCCCCACATCCTTGTAAAACAGAAAACATGACTTGACACCATTTAGCTGCACATTGTCCCATCTATGTGGCCAACAGCCAATGCACAATATAGACGCATCACATCATGCATAGTGCTTACCTAGATCAAGTGAGAAAGAGACATGGACTCTGGTGGTAGCTCCATATTTGTTGCAACATCTAGCAAACATCTACAGCAGAGATGTTATAAAACTGCCTTTCACCAAGTCAGACCATTCATCCATCTAGCTTAGTATAGTCTCCATGCTGACTGGCAGTGACTTTCGAGGGGTTCACGCAGGGTTGTTTCCTAGCCCTATGGGAAGATCCTAGTGACTGATCTTCTGTATACAAAGTAGAGGCTCTACCACTGAGCCATGGTTCTTCCCAAAGTAGCCCAACGCTGTTGGACTCCAACTTCCACCAGTCCTAGCCAGCATCCCCAACTTTAAGAAATGATGGGAATGGAGTCCAACAACACCTAGAATGCCACAGGTTCCTCATTCCTGCCCTACAATATTGTTTCCCATTTGCTATTATTCATAATATGCTGGATCAGATGAATGGTCTGTATAGCACCAAAAGTGGTCAGTAATATGCCCTTGGGAAACTCAAAGGCATGACATGACAACAGCCCTCTCTTGTTGATGGTGGTAGCTATTACTTGTTTTCCCCCCATCGGAGTTATATAGTCTCTGGAATCAAGGCTCCATTCTGATCTACTACTTGACTAATGTCTATTGATGCCACCGAAGATATTGTCACCCAATTCGGCAGGAGGGTTCCTGAGGGGGAGATGACAGTTGTCATCTACATTTAGATTCCATGCACCATTTTGAAACAAGATGGCAGACTAAAATGTGACTGTGGTCTGTTTCCCCACTTTTTGGCATGAAACTGCCCTAATCAGGATGACTCAGTTTGGTATCACTGCCCAGTTTGGTGGGATGCTTCCAACCTGAGTCAGTTTGGATGCCACTGAGGATACTATTGCCCAACTCAGCACGAGGGTTCCCAAGAGTGGAGGAGCAGGACTTTGTGTTCGGATGCTGTACATCAAGAAGGCAGGCCAAATTAACCCCAATTAAACATTAGTTCTCCCCCTTTAAGGACACAAATTGTTTCGGGATGGGTTCACGTGTTCCTGGGTTAATGTGCATATGTGTGGGTGTGCATGCACACAGCCCTAAACCTCTCAAATTACACTATTCAATTTTTAAAAATCACATCTTTGAATTCCTAGGCAGCACCAAGTACTCCCTTCTTCTTCTTCTTCTTCTTCTTCTTCTTCTTCTTCTTCTTCTTCTTCTTCTTCTTCTTCTTCAGCTGAACTTTATTAGAATTCTCCAAAAATGCTTGGAAAGTCCCAGTCTATTCTGAAGTGAGATTACTTGGGTTTTGCCCATCTCTAGTAAAATCTGAAATAACCACACAAACTTTACACCAGGCATGGGCAAACTTGGCCCTCCAGATGTTTTTGGCCTACAACTCCCATGATCCCTAGATAGCAGGGCCAGTGGTCAGGGATGATGGGAATTGTAGTCCAAAACATCTGGAGGGCCGAGTTTGCCCATGCCTGCTTTACACCAACTTTAAAGATACTCAGCACATATGGGGTTGGGACCGGGACCAGAGGACTGTGTTAGTGTGCTGTTTATATCTGCCCTAAAGCATGGATAATGTATTGGAGGCAGGAGCAGGATTAGTCAGCAGCGGGTTGTTCCAATTCCAAACAGCTCTCTTCATGTCCGTGTGCCCTGAGGCAGCCAAGTAGATCTGACAGTGATTGCAGACCTTTTCCAACAGCCATACTGCCCAGTTTGCCTCCATTTCAAAGGTTGGCACTTGCATGCTGGAGTTCTTTTGACATAAAGGGCAATGTCATGCAATAGCCAGCCTAGCTAGGAATGAATTCTGGACCAGATGAGCTCCTGTACTTTGGCAGCACAGCAACAAGGGCCATAAGGCCTTAAGGGGAAAAAGCCCATTTAGCTTGGTGATAACAACGCACTGTCTCAACCTGAAAGTCTGGGACTTCAATCAAGAACACCAATGTTTTTGTTTCCTGTATTATTAAATGATATCTGTGCTCATTTGAGCAATAATCAAGTTGTGCTCTTATTTCATTTTTGTCCCCTCCTCTGAAATGGCTTCCCCTGCCTGAAAGGGAGATGGTACTGCTGCAGTTCAGTATAGATACAAAAAGGAATTAGATTTTCATAAATTTAATTGAGGGGACGAACTGCCTTTTAGCTCCGAGTACTGCTGCTAATTACAGAAGGATTTGAACAGAAGAATACTTTCAGGGGTGGGCTGAGTGAAAATATACACAACTCTATTGATCCCAGCACAATGACCATTTGCCTTTCAGTTTAAGGGAGGTCAGGGTGGTGTTCTTAAGAACCAGCATGCTCAGTCAAATGTTTGGGGTGGGTTTTTTGTTTTTGTTTTGTTATGGGGGAACATTTAAATGTTAACTGCACATATATTTAGACAATCCTCTCCAACATTTCTCCAGTGAAAATAGAGGTGTCCTACTAAGAAACTAAGGATGGTTGGACAGTGTTCTCGAAGCTACCAGCATGAGTTTGACCAAACTGCGGGAGGCAGTGGAAGACAGAAGTGCCTGGCGTGCTCTGGTCCATGGGGTCACGAAGAGTCGGACACAAACGACTAAACAACAACGACACTAAGGAACAGCGGGACATTCGGGGAATCAAATCGGAAACCAGGATGGCTTCTGTAAATCCAGGACTGTCCCCGGAAAACAGGGATACTTGGAGGGTCTGTTAGTCTCAAATGGTACAATCCATAGCCCTGTTTAGATGTTATATGAGGAGGGTGGGTCACGTGGGCTAGAGCCCCATGTGCTCACTAAGAGCTGCTGTTGCAAAGGAGGTTTGGATTGCTCTCTTGGTTACTAATGTGCTGGAGATGCTTAACTCCATTCTTCTTTGCTAGATGTAAGCAGATGAAGTGCTTTGATCCCAAAGGAATGCCTGTCTCAGCTTCAGACCTGAAAGCTTAGAAGGCAATAGTGGACAGGAGAGTAAGTAGTGAAGGATGGAAGTTGCCTCCCTATGGACCACACAGTGCTATGTGCCAGCACTTCATTGGTCAAGGGCAGAGAACTATGGAAGATTCTTCATTAATTATATGTAATGGCCAGGTTAAAACTTTATCCAAGACTTCTAGAATATTGCTCTGATGTTTCTACTGCTTTAGTAGCTCTTCATTTTTGCCTGCTGTTTTACTGACCACTTGCTGGTTCTTCTTTTTTTTTGGCAATTGATAAATATTTTCTTTTTACTGTTCAATTTTTATTGGCATGCAGTTTATTTCTAGTCCTGCACTTATCTTTGAATACCTTTGTCAAAAAGCAACTTGAAAAAAATAATTATGCGCCTCCAGTTCCAATAAAAGAAAAGGGTTTCAGAATCTGTAATTGGGCAAAGGATTGTAGCAAACCATAGAATTTTATGTAATTGACTCTCCATTCTTTTTGAATCTAGCACGAATGGCTTTAACTACCACCGCATCTCAAAAGATAAAAGGCACCAGAAGCATTAAGCAAGCATATTTAATTCCATTGCTTTCTTGTATTAAAGGCTTTGTGATTTGGTACGTGCACATGTTGGAGAGGAAATGTTTACAATAACAGATGATTACTCCAGCCAACTCTATCGCTTAGATCTTATGGGAAAGCATTACTTATGATCCTTCCCATAATGGTTGATGTACTCTGCAAAGCCAGAACTATTAGTACATGATGTGTGTTCATTTATTTAAAAATAAATCTCCAGTGGAGACAGCTGAAATAAATAAAAAAGAACTTAACTACTGCCTGAATACATTTCTGAAAACTAATCTGCTTATCAGATTGCTATTCTAAAGCATTACAGGGTTATTGTCATGGCATTTCTCAGCTGAGGGGGGGGGATAACAATCGCCTCCTGAAAACTGCATGAAGCATTATTCCACATTTATGATTACAGCTTTCCAATGGTGCGAACTGGTGTATGACAGCAAGCAACTTTTAAGACAAAAAACTGACCCTTTGAAATTGTACAATTGCATGTTACATAACTGGCCCAGAATCAGCCCACCATGGAGCAAATGGAACCACTGGTCTCTTTGCTTACTGGGTGTTCTTTAAAATGATAATAACAATATCATTGCTTTTGAAATCTTAGGTCAGAATAGCCAATCTGGTGCCCATATGTTGTTTGACTAAAGCTTCCATGATCCCTGACCATGATGATGGACGTTGGAAGCCAACAAGAGTTGGAGTGCACCATTTTGGCTACCTGATGGTTGATCTGTCAATCTGTGATTTCATGCTGTGAAGATAACCTCTGCAGGCCACATTAGAAACTGCATCAAGAATTGCAAAGGGGGCACTGAAGCTGATGGCATCTGTGCACTACCAGTGAATAACTTCCCACTGAGGCAATAAATATATCACCTCTCACCCTCCATGTGTACACATACCGATGCTTGACGGCAAGGGGAAATTTGCCCACGAAGTGGAATTGCTTAACTATGGCCTAGTTAACTCCTTAACTATGGCTGAAGAATGGACAAGATTACATCTGAGGTGACTCATTCTAACTGTCTTAACATGGCCCACTGCACTAAAACACGTTCTGTCCTATGTCCCTCTCAGTTGCTTACCATGTCCATATTGGCCTGTTGAACTGGTCTAAGACATGCACTTTCTATTTATAGTTCTTAATTAATACATCTGCTTGCCTTTCGTTGGTACTAATCAATCTTCTGAAAATGTAGATAGAGAAGCCAGATGCTGTGCTTCCTCTCAGTGAGTTACCAGGAATAATTAAATTGAAACGAATCCTCCTTTTGCAGTCTATTTCTATATTTCCACATAGAGCAATTGGGCTCAGAGGAGTGTGTGTAAAATACATTATTGCCTTACAATTTCTTTTTGGAACACAATGGGGTAGATCCATCCCTGGTGTGTATTCACTGAAGCCAGTGAGGTTATGCCAGTAAGTCAGCTTCAGCTCCTTGTGATATTCTCTACAAAATAGCAAGACAAGACAATGTTAACTCTGCAAATCACACCCAAAATAACGGCACAATGTAAAAAAGAAGAAGTCAGGATTAAAACGGAGTGGGGGTTTTTAAGGCAAAAAGTGAAATTATTAATGGAAAGTTATTGCTCTCTCTCTGTGTGTGTTGTTTTTTTTACAAAAATACATAATTTTCTTCATTATCAAGTGAAAAGTAGGAACTTGCTCTTTTTTCTTCCTCCAGTGATGAGGGTCTGAAGAGCCTACAGAAAAAGAAAGCCTGAATTTGCACTAGGAAGGGTGAATGTGTATTCATGATAACCATCTTTAGAAACTGGGGACATTAAAACTAAACTAGAATATGATGACCTGATCTTGCCATTGAATTAATACAGGCTCTGCTTTAGACATCTCTAATCATTCCAAAGACAACAGAGATTTAGAGATAGGGACATGCCTTTAGAGTAATGTTTCCTGGAATGTTTCCCTGGAACGAGTCTCATCCTTTCAGCTTGCCAATAAACCTTTTGTGTGCTTATATTACTTTTGTGTGACTATATTATATGCTCCCCACCCCCCCAAATATGCTATGTTTCACCACCAATGAAACATAGATGTAGAGATATTAGAATAGAGACAGAGCGGCAGAGAAGGAGGATTAGAGGAAGAGACTAGCACGGAAAATCAAATAGCAAATCTCAAAGAAAGATGAAACAAGCAGAAAGAAGTAAAAAACAAAGCAAAGCAATCTAAGATTTTAACACGTTAATAGCTTGTGCATGGAGAGAGAAGAGACTGTGGTCAAATCATACTGTGAGCATGTTGGTAGAAGGGCTGTTTTACCAATACCCTCCTTTCATCCAGGTAAGGGCACTTACCTAGACGTATCCCATTGAACTCAGTGGGACTTCCTCCTAAGTAAACATGCGTAGGATTGTGCTCTTAATGTATGTGAAGAGCCTTACTTTGTGATCATCTTTGCATGAACCTCGTCTCAGGTCAGCTGAGGATTTCCAGTGAACAAAAAGGCATGCAGAAATAAATGCAGACTCTTTTACATGCCCCGTTTCAGCACTAATCGCATGGGTACATGGCAGAAAGATGAAAATAGCCTCTGGGCTAATGGAACTTTAGAACTGAAGTAGAAACTCTAATTCTGGAGCTAAGGTTAACGATGCTATTGCAGGCTCTGGGCCTGGGAGCAATTTTGGAATATCAAATCAAACCGTGTGTAATACTCTGTGCATCTTGGGATATAGAGTTAGCCCGTCTCGGTATATAGAGTTCCCATATTCAACCATTTAGATCTTTTAAAGGCTATAGGGCAAATAGTGAATTTGTCTTGACTACGTATGAAAAGGCAAAGGAAATGTTTATAGTTCAGTTTTCTCATTTGTTGGCTGCTTGATTGCAATATTATCATGCCCTTCTCCCTGAATATTAAACATAGGTTCATTCTATCTATAGAAGTCACAAAAGAGGGTGATGCCACCACAATTTAATTCAAAGTTGACAATTAGAGGAGTTGCACATAACATTTATTATTCTGTGATAACAGTGAAACAATACACATATATAAGAAGCAAGTCCCAATGTGTTCCCAGGGAAGTGTTCATAGGATTCAAGCCACTGTCCTAAAGCATTTCACACTATGCTGTGTGTGTGTGTGTGTGTGTGTGTGTGTGTGTGTGTGTGAGAGAGAGAGAGAGAGAGAGAGAGAGAGAGAGATTTATATGACTGTAGATAAATGCAGAAGAAGAAGAAGCTTCTAAAGCTGAACTGCCTTAAAAACAAAAACCCTGCAGTAAATCTATGCAGAACAATTCTGAATTTAAGGAAGAACAGGAGACAACACAAGGAAGCACCTGAGCAACTGGCCTTGTCTTAGCTGGTGACAATGTATTCCAGAGTTGATTCTGGTGAGATGGGGATAGTGAAGTAGAGATTGGACCTGCTACATCCCAAAATGGGACTGTCTAGACTTCCAGAGTGCTCTAGACAAGGTTGGAGCTTAAGCTTGGGTTATGACAAATATTTTGCCTTTCCGAAAAATATTCAGATTAAGTAGTTGTGATGACAAATTCTATTTTCACACATCTTTCCCCCTGCTACCTCTGCCAAGGCAGAATGGGGAACCTGTTTTGTCACGACCAAACTGTCTTTGATACTGAATATGAAAGGAGTGTGCAACAGACACCCCTTTATGACACGCTCACACTATCATCAGCACTAAAGGATGACAGCATCATACCAGGTAGGAGAGATGAGAGGCTGGACCAGGAAATACCAGACTGCATTCATCTTCTGAAAGTACTGCATTAAAAACCAATTTGTTGCTCTTACAGGAACTTTTATGGCAGCTCTTATGCCTATACTTTTGTGCAGGTGCATAAGAAGAGAGCAATTAGCGGTGGGGGCCACTAGGGGCGCATCGGAAGATGGCTGACAATAATAATAATAATAATTTATTATTTGTACCCCGCCCATCTGGCTGGGTTTCGCTGTAGTTTCCGAGTCACGTTCAAAGTTGGATTAGCTGTAGTTTCCGAGTCACGTTCAAAGGTAGCCCCACGTAGAGCGCATTGCAGTAGTCCAAGCGGGAGATAACTAGAGCATGCACCACTCTGGCGAGACAGTCCGCGGGCAGGTAGGGTCTCAGCCTGCGTACCAGGTGGAGTTGGTAGACAGCTGCCCTGGATACAGAATTGACCTGCGCCTCCATGGACAGCTGTGAATCCAAAATGACTCCCAGGCTGCGCACCTGGTCCTTCAGGGGCACAGTTACCCTATTCAGGACCAGGGAGTCCTCCACACGAGCCTGCTCCCTGTCTCCCAAAAACAGTACTTCTGTCTTGTAAGGATTCAACTTCAATCCATTAGCCACCATCAATCCTCCAACCACCTCCAGGCACTCACACAGGACCTTCACTGCCTTCACTGGTTCTGATTTAAAAGAGAGGTAGAGCTGGGTATCATCTGCATATTGATGGACACCCAGTCCAAACCCCCTGATGATCTCTCCCAGCGGCTTCATGTAGATGTTAAAAAGCATGGGGGAGAGGACAGAACCCTGAGGCACCCCACAAGTGAGGGCCCAGGGGTCTGAACACTCATCCCCCACCACCACTTTCTGAACACGGCCCAGGAGGAAGGAGCGAGACCACTGTATAACAGTGCCCCCAGCACAACATCTCTCCGACCCACACGGGGTAATTAAGAGGCTGTGATGGGAGTAAACAGCCTCCCTGCCCCCCCAAGTGTGTGTGGGGATGACTGCCCTTGCCTGCTGTGCCCTATACCACCCCCAAATTTGTGGGGGTGGGGGCACTAGGCAGAAAGCCCTTGTGCGGATCTCGGCGCTCCTGGACGCTGTCTCTGATTCATGCCTCTAGCTGCAGCAACTTCAAAAGAAACAATTAGGAGGAAGCTAATGCACATATTTCAAGGAAGAAGGGGGAGTAAAGACTGCTAACTGAAGAGATCTCTGATAAACAAGACGGGTCGGAGGAACAAGAATAAATCATGAGAAGACACACCAAGGCTCGGTATGTTTGGCAACGGGACTGGATGGGGGAGGGGGGAAAACTTTCCTTTCTTTTCTCTATGTGATTAACCAAGAATCCCCCCCCCCCACAAGTCACAAGTCAGAAATGCCATTTAAATGACTTAAGCTGATGATTTAAGACTGTGTGGAGATAATTTTCTAACCAAAGCATGTTTCAAGAAGATCGTGGCAAGCATAAGAGCTTTGGAATGATGCAGCAAAAAATACCGTTGCCATTTTGGCAAGTTCTGTCAGAAGACTTAAGTCTGGGAGGAGGAACAGAGCTGTTTTTATATTGTGGGTGAGCCTCCTCAGAGGGACTAAAGAGTGACAGATTTGTGAGATTAATGATGGAAAGAGTGCTGTTATTTATGAAAGTGATGATATATGGAAACCATCTTGATATGATGATTGGACGAACGGAAAAATTCACACAGGATTATAATTGGTGTTTATCTGCTTAAGGAGATTATCAGAAGAGATCATAAAGAAAAAAAGAAAATATACAAACAAGATGAGATGTGGAAACAGCAAGATAAGACTGGATAGAATTATGAACATTATTTGGACAGATTTGTGGATATTAACGCAGCAGCAAGAAGATGATCGGAATCCCCCTTCGGAACTTGAAATATGGGTCTCCCCAACAAAAATTTAAAATTGGGCTTTGTAATTCGGAATTTATGTGATGTGATTTGATTTGATTTGATTGGTCGGTTAATAAAAATTATTTAAAAAAAAAGGAAGAGAGCAATTAGCACTCTCTAATTGGAGCCCCCGCAAGTTCTTCTAAGCTCTCTGCATGCTATATAGAGCACACATGATCACTAGCTTCTGAAGCTACAATTTGGTCAATATGATGGACTGCAGAACAAAACTGATAGACCGGAAGGATCTATTCTGAGGCTTCAGACACTTCAAAAGCCATTGAACCCGATATAGATATGTGCTACAGACAGGTACATCTACACCTGAGTTTGTGCAGTTTTCTTCTGAAGGAAACATACCATAATTGTCAGTTTTCAGGTGCCAGTTTTCAGGTGCCTTTTCCTTGGGTCATTAACATGGGTAAGACTTTGTTATGATATCTAGCCTGGTTTGCGGCATTCATCAGTTAGCAGTAACCCTACAGACAGATGGGGTCTGTAGAAAATGGCAGCTGAATGACAATGTTCTCTATGCTTCGCCATGGTTTTCAAGTCCAAATAGCACTGGTGGATTTGCTCCTGTCATCTTTTGTTGTCAGTCAGAATGGGGTGGGGTAGGAGCCATCTTTTTTATTGTTATTGTTGGATGATCACTTTTTTGGGGGGGGGTTCTATTGTATCTTTTTCTATGGATTTGGCTTTTAATTGATTACCAAGGTGTTTTGAATTTTATGGACTTGTAAGTCGCTTTGAGATCTCTTCTTGTGGAAAGTGATGAAAAGCAATACTCTCTCAGCAGAGAAGAGAGAGATCCTCACTGCTAATTGCCTACTGAGAAGAGAAGGGAGCACTTGGCGCCAGCCAAGCTGGTAGGCCTTACTTGGTGGCAAAAACATGGGGCAAGAGACCCTACATCCATACTCCTGGTGCTGGATTAGAGCCCCACCCCCCAAGAGCAAGCCAGTCGGATGCCAGGGGCAGCACGCGTGCCCTGCACCCAGGGGCAGGGCCAATCGGGGCAGGACGCTCCATGGGTCCTCCGAGGAGTCTGCCTGCCTCTTCCCACGCACCCACCTTTCAGCTGAGGGGGAGGCAGCGGGCGGGCTGTTTGGGGCATCGTGGAGTCTGCGGGCACCCACTGCGTCACTCGCAGGAGAGATACATGGCTTGGGCGTGCTGCAGACCTCGCAGTGAGTGCCACCCGGCATTTTGTCACCGCCCTTCAGTGGTGACACCTGGGGTGGCCCTCCTCTGCCGCATCCCCTTTCTCCCCCCTCCCCCCATAGCAACATTTGTGGCAGCAGAATGGAGCGTATTAGGTACTGTACTTTGTTTTAGCACTAGATATGAGCATCTCATTCTACTCTGTGGGAAGACTTTAGTGTAGCACTATGGCTAATGTTCCATCAGCACAAGGATTTTTCCTTGTGCAACAGAATGCTCTCCCTCTCTCCTCCGCCCTAAATCTGTTCTAGGGTGGGAAAGTCCCATTGCATAAGTGGACACCATTCTTCTCACATTAGCTGAATTCCGCCTGTGAACCTTTATATACTTCTGGGAGCACATAATCTCTCCTGACTCACTGTAGCTCTCTGAGGGCTATTATGGTAGAGAGAATTCTGTTTGTCATCATAACCTTTCTGATATGTGATGAAGTCATCATATATGCCACTGTTCTCATAGACATGGTTTTAAAAAATTGGAACCTAGAGTAGTGAGCTTATATAAATCAATCACCTATTAACATATACTGGGACTCTGACTTTTGTTGGATTGCGGGGGGACCAGCCAGAGGAGTGATTTTTAACAGAAAAATGACTGATGAGAAAAGAGTTAAGCACCCCCACCCCACCCCACTCCTGTGTTTCCGAATCCCAGGCTGCTTTTCATTTTAAAAATCCCCAGGACTTCAGTATAAGTATCTGTAAGTAACATGTCATTTACTCATGATGAAAAAAGGCATTCCAATGCTTTAGCTCTTGAGCATCGCTGCTGGAAGAAATAAGAAATTGGCATGGTGTGTGGGTGTGGGTGTGTGTAAAAGAACAGACAGGTCTTTTCTCATCAAAATCCTATGATAAACGTATATTGAGGAAATCACAGTGTAAAGCGTCACCAAGAGACAAAGAATAGCCTTGAAATCCTGAATATATGAACCTTAGCATATGTATTGCAGTGACTCGATTCACCGGGTTCTGTCAGTTGAATGACAACGTTCTCTATGCTTCACCATGGTTTGCAAGTCCAAATAGCACTGGTGGATTTGCTCCTGTCATCTTTTGTTGTCAGTCAGAATACAAAACCAGTGTTTGCGTAGTGAATGTGTAGTAGTCGCTGGCAACAGCTAACTGGAGTGAAAGGAAAATACTTCAAATTTCCCAACAGCAGATATTTTCTTTAAAAAGAAAAAGAAAAGAAGCAGGTGCCATTGTGGTACTCAAATCAATTGTTACCCATATTTCCCTTGCTTCCTTTTTTCTCTCCATCTTCTGTAAATACCCAGAATGAGGTGAATCAGCTGATTTGGAACAAGCTTTCATCTCTCTGAGCTGGTTTGCACCTTTAATAAGGTGTGTCAGCGAACCCCCAAAGCACTCTCTTTTTCTTTACAGAGAACACTTCCAGGAAAGGGGGAGGCGAGAACAAGAAAAGTGTGACTTTTTCTATAATGAAGGTAAAATAAACAAGCACAATTGTCCCTGGACATGTTTGTCTGAAATTTGGTGTACTTTTTTTTTGTCCAGGGACACCTCCCTCATGGCCCCCATTTTCAAACTGCTTGTCAAAAATAACATCAACAACCACAACCCCAGGGGAGCATGTTTTTACCCCCTGCTTCAAATGGTAAAGACTGCCCTGGTGTTAAAAAGCTCCCATTTCATGTTGATTGGGTGGCTGGTAGGATGATGAAGACATGGAGCCTCCTGCAAAAATAATAATGGGTCTTTGATACCCCTCAGCCCTTGACTGCTAAGGAGAAGTGAAAAATAGGCTTGGAGTCAAATAGGCTCAAAATTGAATCAGCCAGGGAGGAGTTCATAACCATATATTGAATCTGATACCAATGAATATTCACATCAAAATGTCAAATTCCCAGTAATATTTGACTTCCAATTAATTGTGCTGCCCTTAATACAACATATTTGATACTTCAGACAGTAATATGGCAGTGGGGACTTATTTACCCTTGCTCCCATGGCTAATCTACATTTTTAAGTGCATGGCACCTTTCTGTTGTAAGCAAGTTTTCAGATCCATATTCATGAAAGCAATTAACAGCTATCATTCTTAGGCAAGACATTGTGACTTTGCACTGCATAATCACTATGGTGGTTGAGGTTCTAAAAACACTTCAAATCACAAAATTTCCACATCAACTAATCCGGATGTTATATATAGCTGTTGCTTAATGCTAAATAAATATTAGTGTCAGTTAAAGACATTTTTAGATTCTTAATACACATTTTCTTATGAATCAATATGTTATTTGGTCAAGCATGCATCTTGATCATTGTTAACAAGTATGATGGATTTTGGTGATGGCCGCTAGTTTAAATGGCTTTAAAGGGGGGATTGAGGGAGGCTATTGGTGAAAATTCATTCCCCGTGTCTGCAGTCATGGGATTGTTGTCTATCACATGACGTTGTATGTTTTCATTCCACAGAGTGGAAGGGACAGAGACAGGATGTTTTTGTTACTGTGTTCCGTGAAATGGGATTATTGTCCTTTGTTCTTTCTCTTTGCTGTCTGATGAGAAAGAGGAAGGAGCTAAGTCAGAATGCTCCGAGGGTTTTATATGTAAATAAAGTAGATTAGCCAAAATGCTGAGTAGATGAGGTCTGTTACACAAGCTGCGAAGACTCTGCAGATCCCTAAGTGTGCTGATGTTTCTTGGCATCAGTCGCTGTGATGTTCGGGCAGAAGAAAGATTTGAAGCTCCCGAACGATTGACCAAGAGGGAAAGAACATGCCAGTCAGGCATGTGTCTCTACCAGGGTCCTACTTGAGAGTAGGACGGCTCCTGACAGCTATAGTCATGATGGCTATATGAATATCACGTTCTGTGAATCACAATCAGTAGATGGCTTCTGCACTCTTGACTGGCTTTTAGACTGTCCATAGGCAGCAGATTGGCCACAGTTGGGAACAGACTGTTGGATTAAACAGACCTGTAGTCTGATTCATCTGGGTTCTTTGTATGAAATGCAACTGATAACAAGATCATGAGCCAGAGTCCCCACAGTTCTGGAACCCCTTTTTTTAATAAAAAAAATACCCAATTCCTGAAATTGTTTTTATTTTATTTTTCTTTCCTAGCGCCTGTTCTCAGGAAGGCACATTTCTGAAGGTTCTTGATCAGCAGAATGCAAAAAAGAAATGGAATGAAATGAAAGCTGGTTAAGTACTGCTTGTCAGGGAACAAAAGGTGAACCATACAACCATTAATCACAAAGCACGGGACCTTTGTTTAGGGGCAGAGGTCACAAACTGCCAGTCGGTTTATTCCTGATTGCTTCATGGTGGTAATGGAAGTGCTTAGACAGCCTTGATCTTTTCAGTTGACCCGACCTGATCTTTTTTTGTGAGGGTTAATTGGTAATTTAAGTATACTGTACAGGTTGAATGATTTGAAGTGCATGCCATTAAGAGTGAGATTCAACACACTCTCATCATTATGAGGGATGTTTGGCTTAGAGGGAGGAAAGGCACGTGGATAGCTATTCCCAAACCTGCATTTGAAAATAAACATATAGATATAGATATTCATCTCATTGCCCTTTATTTATTTCTGGAATCCCAAAGCAGGTTTACACAGTTTGTAAAATACTTACATACCAAGCTGGCTTGTGAATGTGGTTTGGGACAGAAGACATTGCATCCTATTTTTGCTGCTTTCACGGCAGTGAGGGAAAAGGGCCAAAAATAGTACAAGATAGTGCAAGAGGAAGAGCATCAAGAGAAAGAGGGCTGCGTGACCAGCCCTTTTATGGGGTCTCAGAAGGTCACACCCATCTACCTGGTCACATACAGGGGGAGGATGCTCCAGACCAGGTGTGACAGGAAGTCCTCCTGGCTGGAGCAAGATTCCCCTCTGTGTCCGCTCTGGGCAAACAGGAAATGTTGTATTTGACTGCTTTTGTGATGTTACAAACCACACAAACCACACAAACATCACAGTGTTTTTGGTCTTATCCCTGTGCCCAGGATCCTAATGAGAACCGAATAGGCCAGTGGGTGGACGTGAAGCCTCAAAATGGAACTGTGGACCTGTCTTTTCCTCTGGCCTCCAAAGCAGCCATGGGAAGGTACACCATAGTCATTGGAAGTCCACTTTTTGCATATGAGGATTCAGCAAGATATTTCATGGTGGCAGAATATGGTGAGATTTCAAGGGGAGACCACTTTGGTTGCAGTGTGTGTGTGCGCGCGCGCATGTGCTAACAATAAAAGGAATGCAGGCCAAAAATCACATCTTCACAAACTGGTGAGGCTGCTTTCGAGTAAGAGATCCTGGCTCTAGCATCTTAAAGCCAGAGAACTCTTAAGTTTTGCATAGCTTGGAGATTCTTTTTCATTTCAGATTTGTAGCTGCTGATGTGACAATTCGAAGCAAAAGAATAAGGGGTGGGGAGGAGGCTGGCTCCTTCCCCATCATGCAGTTTTATTTCTGCTAGGGATGGGGGAGAAATTTGTTTGATCCACAGTGAGCCAACCTGATTCAGTGTCCCTGCATGTGCTTGCAGACTGGAACACACTATCAGTTCAATCATGCACCTCTCCAGAGTTTGTGCTGCAGTTTAGATCCCATAATGTACACACCAAAAACATATTTTGTGTCAGTAAATGCATATGTGTATATATTTTAGGGCATTGAAACAAAGTGTATTTCATTGGAAGAATGTGTGCAAAGTGCATTAAAATGTATGCAACTTGGATGTTCATTTTTCATGCATTTGTTCGGAAAGTCACAAAGCCTCAGCAGTAAAAGGAGCCCCTTTAAAGGGAGGAAGGAAGGGAGGACCAGCTATTGGAGGAACAGAGTGAAATATTCTCTGGCCTAGATGGTGGACAGAAAAAACTTTCTCCCTCTGGCATGCTGGCTCTCCAAATATGAAATGGGTCACCTTTTGGAGCTGTTAAAGAGAGACAGGAAGCAGGAATTATATGCAAATTATAGATGTGGACATTCAGAGGTAGGGAAAAATGGATTTGAACATCACCTGTGTAAATGACCTCAGTTCAGGCTTTACAATGGAAGGCAAGGATTCATTAGCTAAAAGTAGAGCGACGGTGCACCATAAAATAGCTATCTACTCCCCTCTACAGGCACGAAGTGAGAATGGCATGATGAAATTTTGCTTTCAGAGCCTTGCTGTTGCACCATGAAAAGGTCCCTCCATGCACTGAACACCCCTAAACCCCACACACTTCTTTTGTTCCTCCTTTACATGAACTGAGGAATGGGGACAAGCTCATTTTAATCCAAACAGAGCCTAACCTTATGAGCTCTTGAGGGGACGAGAATACCCTTACCTTGCCAAGCACATGAGAATTGAGCTGAAAGTTCTGCTTAGAGATTGCTACCCTGTTTTAAAAATGAAAGATTTCTTAACTCAGCTGTCTCCTTCCCCACCTAGGAGAGTGTTGGGATTTTATATTTGTAGGTTAAAAGCAAGTATAACAGCTTTGGAGGTGACAGGTTATGTAGAGCTCAGGATGTCATGGGAAATATTTTAAGAAGACTTTTCCTGTCAGCTAGTGTAATATGTCTCCTCACAGACATGAAGTAATGGGTTAGTTTCCCTCAGACAGAAGCTCATGCAACAATAAATTTTGTCAGTCACAAGCCTTCAATAAGGGTGTGACATAAAAACAAAAGCTTTGGGGAGTCACCATTAACATGTCCGGTGCATTGTTTGTTACTGTTTACATTGATAAGTCACATGTTTGCCTAGTCCTCTAGGTGACACAAACCAATTTAGTCAATAAAAATTAAAAGACACACCAAAAATCAGGTAAAATACAATATCAGCACACTCATGCAAAAAGACAAATGCATAAAAAAGAGCCACAATAATCCCACTGGGATAAAATTTAAGTGGTCAGATTTTGTCAGACTAAAGTAATATTCAGTATCAGTTCTGAGATATTGTAAATCTTAAACATGTTAAAAGACAGGACAAAGTATTTGCTTGGAGCCACTTAAAGCCCCAGGCAGGTCTTTCCTTCATTATATATATATATATATATATATATATATATATATATATATATATTTAATGTCTTAGGTCAGAGGTGGCCCAAAACATTTTGGAGCCTGAAGCAAAACATCCTGCTCCCACTGGGGGACGGGGCATGAGGTTTGCAAGGGCTTCACCTCATGGAAAAGCCCTTGCAAAGTCTCACTGGGATGTGTGAGGGCAAACTCTGCAAGGACTTTGGGAATGCTTCCCTCTCACTGAGTTTTGTTCCGGAGAGCTTTGCCACTGGTGGCAAAACTGTGTGGCAGAATGCTGTGTCACTCTGCCAATGCCAACACCTCCCTTACCTTGGTTGCTTCTCTGGTGGTGGCAGAAGCTGTGAGCAGTTTCCACCGCTGCTTTGCCCCACTGCATGGGTGGGCCAGGTCTGTCTTTGTTCCTGAAAACAATGTGGAAATTCCTCTACATGTTTCTCATAGCTACAGTGTATATTATGTTACACTGTTAAGAGATGAAGAGAGTTTGCAGTTGCAGCTAAATTCATTCGCAGCTGAGAGGATAAGCTAGTTGCTAGGTTCACTGTGTGTTGCTGAGGTAATGACAAGCCCGCTGAGTCGTTTTGCCTGGCTAGACTGTGTCCTTGAATTCTGAGAGTGCCTCTTTCTTGCCTGGGTGGAGAATAGAGGGCAGTGTGTTTGTAGAAGCTAGTTGATGGGTACAAATGTAGAGTCCACATTTGTTGCGCTGTTGACTTTTGCCCATGGTCCCACCCCTTACTGGTATGTGGCTCTTGCAAGGCTGCTTAGAAGGGCACGTGGCGTTTGGGCTTAAAAATGTTCCCCACTAAGGCAGTGCAGGCACAGTTGGGTGGGGGAGAGAGTTGGCAAAGCTGAAGCAGGAATTTGTCACAACCTAAACCACAGAGCCTAGGACTTGTAGATCAGAAGGTCGGCGGTTCGAATCCCCGTGACAGGGTGAGCTCCCATTGCTCTGTCCCTGCTCCTGCCAACCTAGCAGTTCAAAAGCACGTCAAAGTGCAAGTAGATAAATAGGTACAAATCTGGCGGGACGGTAAATGGTGTTTCCATGCGCTGCTCTGGTTTGCCAGCTTAGTCATGCTGGCCACATGACCTGGAAGCTGTACGCCGACTCCCTCAGCCAATAAAGCAAGATGAGCGCCGCAACCCCAGAGTCGGCCACAACTGCCCTTTACCTTTACCTTTGTTCCTCGCTTTACGTGAACATATGGGAGCCTTCAGTGAGTCTTTGGCCCAGAAACAGCTATGCATGCAGGCATATCCTAGGACCCTTTGCATGTGGATTTGAAGTTTTAATGGTAGTTAGGTGAGAGATGGGTCAGCCCTTGTGAATGTGAACTCCTGCTTGGGAGGTTTTCTGACTAGATAATCACTTTTTAGAAGCAGTGTTTTAATAAGATAGTTTATGCTACTGATCAGCTTATTCCACATTCCTAAAATGAGATGAAAACCCTCCTGCACCGTAACTCTTTAATAGTCTCCAGTTGCATAGTCAAGTCTTTCAAACCACAAAACACATACTATATCAATAATAGCTGTACTTTTAGCACCATCTAGTGGTATTTTATTTATATTTTCTGGCGCGCTCAGTGTTCTTCCCCCTATTCTTCCACCTTACCAAGGACACAAATTAACAAAAACAAGCAAATATGTTACAAGTCAGGACTACACCATTACATAGCTGCTAGGATCTGATACAGGAGTCCCTTGTGTTCTGTGTCCTGGGAAGAATAGGTGTGGGATGGTGGCAAGCCCCACCTCCCTGCACCAATATCCTTGGTGACGCTACTTTGGAACCTCCTCAGATTTATTCAGCATTTGGGATTATATCTAAGGTGAGTCCAACTTATTCCACCCACCAAGTGTAGAAGGTAAATATTGAGCTAGGAGGCCCCAGCATGTATTTGAATTTGAGGTTTTTTCTAGGTAATCTAGTGGTTGCCTTTTACGACACTGAAGGAAGCAGAGAAAGAGTGAGGGGAGGGAGTACATAAGCCTGAAGCCCATGACCAGGCTCAGAAATTTACCTCACAGAATCATAAATGCAGGAATATGCAGCTGTCCCTTACAGGAATCGAACCAGTAACCATGCTCTAACCAACTCAGCTATCCACCTCCTTATGAACTGCCCTTAGTTTTGCCCAAATGCCAGATAATAAGCAACAGGAGACCCATACAACACAAGAACCTTGAGTAGAATATCGGAACAAGCAGTTGAAGCATTAAACTGGACAGCCAACTGTACTTATAGTCAGGTAGAAAGGGGTTACCTGCCAGGAATGACACTCTGCATTACTAGCCAGGCTTAAGACTGCTGCTTTAACTTCCAGCAACCTCCCTCTTTGTACTCCTGGGGCTAAAGGAAGTAGGATAGGATAAGTTTTGTATTGCGTCTCAAATTCCAAGCAGGTTAACATATGCTCAATGGCTACTAGTCATTATGGCTATGTATTACCTCCACTTGTGGAGGTGATGTGCCTTTGGGTACTAGTTGCTGGAGGTTGCTTGTTGCATGAATGCCCCCCAGGATTCCTATAAGCATTTGGTTGGCCAATGTGAGGACATAATGTTGGAGGAGATGGCCACTGGCCTGAGCCATCAGGCTCCTCTTTTGTTCTCATGACTACACAGGCCTTCAGTTTGATGCAGCAGGACTCTTCTTCTGTTCTAGATGTTGCATTTAGACAAACTGATAATACTGCTTAATCGTATTCAGTCCTCACATATTTGTAAGGTGGCATACATAGAGAGGATTTGTTTTCTTCCTTTGTGGTTATCCTAGGCAATTCTGGCCTACAAAAGGTGGTTAAAAGATAGAGACAAACTCAGTGCTAAGGAAGTTCAGCCTTCTTTGTGGTATAGTAAGGCAACAGTCCAGCTGCCTTTCCTCAAACATCCTAGAATTTAATGCTGAACACTTTGGTTCATATACTCAACCAGAGGCAATGCTGCAATTACTCAAGTACCTTGCTGAAAACCTTTTGAAAGCCAAAGTACACTGTGTCAGCTGCATTACCTCTATCTATATTTTTCTACTCTAATAATTGTATGAGGCAGCACCTGTCCTCGGAGAAGCCATACTGGCTCTGCTTCTGCAAGGCTTGTTCTTCTATATGCTTGCTTATTTTATTTTTAACTACACCAGCTTCACCATGACAGATGTTAAGCCAACTGACCTGAATTTCCCAGGATCCCCCCTTCATCCCTTTAAAAAAAATTGGTACTACATTGGCTACTTTCCAGTCCTCAGGTATGGAGGCTGATCTGACGATTACATATTTATGTTAGAAAATCAGCCATTTCACTTGTGAGTTATTTGACAACTCTCAGGTAGATGCCATCCAGATACAGTGATTTGCCTGTCTTTATTTTGTCTATTAGATCTAGAACTTCATTTCCCATTAGTTCTCAGTTCCTGTTTTGTTCAGATTTTTTCAGTAAACCTTTACCAGGATTTTCACTCTGGACTGCAGTTGCATTACTGATGTGTCTCTGCTAACGGGTGCAATATACATTTCCCTAGATATCCTTTCCTTTTTGAAGTTTACTCTTTGGGTCTTCCATTATCAAAGTAGCCAGTCTCGCAAGAGCTGTGAGAGACTGCAAACTCAACAGTACAAGATCTGTGGTGCCAGGAAGAGAGTGTAAGGAATACTCTTGCTTTTTGCCTACTGAGCAGTTAATGGTGTGCATCAGTTAATGTGCAAACCATTCTGGCTCTTACAAATAGGAGGAGAGGATGCTTAAATATCATTCAGGTGGGCTGTAATCGCCTTTGTTTCACAGAACGTTGCAAAAAACAACAGGAAGTAAAGGTTGGATATTGAAAGCCCAGCGATAAAGGCCTTAAATGAGTTTGCATGCCGAGTGAAGAATGACAGGTGTCTGGAATACCTCTTAGAAGGATCTTTAGCGCAGTCCATTTCGCTGGTGAAGTCTTTAGGCTGCAATAACGCAGCTTCTTCCAAGGAGGAAAAATGAAAGTGTACATTTGCTCTCAGCAGTTATTAAAGTGGAAATGTGATGGCATTATCTGAACACTCATCAAAGGTCAAGGGAATTAAATTGGCATAAGTTAACTCCCCCCCCCCCCGCTTATTATTGCATGTGTCTCCGACAGGGTTTATCTTTCTTTTCTGAACTATTCCTAATAGCATCATACAGGGACCACTGTTTTATTTCTAGAAAAGAGTTGCTGGAGCTTGTCTCTTTAGAAACGTTACCCTCTGATTCAAACACACTTATTCCTACGCCCAGGAGAGCAAGTTCTACTATGTTTCACGACTGTTTCCTAGCACCTTTTCTCTAGCCATTTCCATTTTGTAGGGCCTGGAAAGCAGAGACTTGGCTGCACAGTCCAAAACTAAGTGTAAGTTTTCCCACCAACACCTCACTTCCTGACATAGACAATAGAATGGCCCCAGTAACTGACATCTTCAGGTGACCAGAAAGTGCTCTTTATTCCCTATGGTTTCAATCTTTTCAAAACCTGATGAATGCTATATTAGAAGTACCATAAGCCCTCCTTTGAAAGTCAATGAAACAGGAACCACATTTTTTGTTAGACAAGCCCAAGATAATTTCTTTCCTGGGGTGGACTTTGGTGCCCTGTGTGAGGCCAAAATTGGGTCGTCCCCCCCAAATGGATCTTCTCATTAGGGATCTTCTCAGTTTTGCACCCCCGTATTTTGGCACCCTGAGTGGGGGAACATCCCACACTGTCCTAAATACAGAGCTGGTCTTTTCTTTGTGTGTCTGGAAAGCAGCCTTCTAGAACCATCTCATTCTTTTGTGATGTCGTCATCAACACTTCTAAACTTTTTATCCTTATACATCAGGACTTACCCATGTTTGTGCGTGCCTTCAAAAACAGTTTCTTCCTCTCTGTTCTGAGTTTCTGATCACCAGCCCCCCAACATGTGCTTGTTCTTGTGGCTCCTAGAAGCTGTCAGCATGCAACAGTGGCCAGTGTCTGGGAATGGCTTCAACTGGCCTGCTAAACCAGGTGAGGATAGTCAACAGGTCTCAAACCCTCAGTGAGTTAGGGACTCCCCCTGCATGCGAAGACAGGCTCCAGCAGTTGAGTGGATGAGACCAATAGTGGGTCCAATAGTCAAGAAGCTGGTTTTTGCATGTACTGTAGGGGAAAGTGAGGGACAGATGGAGCTTGTGAACGTGGGAAGGTAACCCATTTAGGAGAAGGAAAACTCTGATCCTAAACTCCCACTGCTCTGTGGGATATCTTTAGGAGAATAAAAGGCTATATCCAGAGTGGGAATCCAGAGCCTTTTAGAAGGTTGGCTGGTGCCTTGCAAGCTTCCTTCGTGGAGCCAAGCTGGTGCCAAACGTGTTGCTTTCCTTTCCTTTGGGCCACATCAATGAGGCTGAGAGGGGGCTATTGTTGTCTGGGCAGCCCAGGACCTCCATACACACTGCCCAGGCTTGCACCCTGGGTAGGTCACTTTGGTACTGCTAATGCTGTGGTTTGACCCCTGGGGGCACAGTCCATTGTTTCTGAAGACAGAGAGATGAGATGCCTACAACATTTATCTACTTTTACTATTAAACTCAAACAAACAAGTGATGTTGTTTTCATAGTAAAGATGTCTTTATTCCAAAATAATAATGTGTTAGCCGGACAACTACATACAAAACATCTACACAAGACTTTGGTAAGAAATATATCCATGACAGCTTTCTCAGAAATTCCATAGTGAACCAAAAAAAAAAAAAAAAAGAACCAACAACAAAGAAAACATAAAAACAAAAAGGCCTTTTTTTGTTTTTTTAAAAAACCAAGTTGCTTTTATTAAAACCTATTGTACATATAAGCCCCCTAACATTTCTGTTTCATTGCTTGTAAAGTTTCTACAGATTATGTAAGAAAATGAAATACAGAGAATGTTAATAAATGGTAAGTGAGGTGTATAAAATTCCTAGATCTATACCTGTGCTTTTGGTTCCAGAGTGTGCAACAGGCATGAATTATTGTACAAGATAAGAAGTGTGGTCTATTGTTGGCTGATTTGCAACAAATGTTACACTACTAGAAGGTTTACAGTAACTTTGCAATAATGCTATGCATTCTGTGTCACTTTGGGATTCATTTCTTTAATAGAAAAATCAACCTTAAGAGTCTCTATCAAGCTAAAATTAGGTGTGATTAACAGCACAATCATACACATCTCTACCAAGAAGTAAGTCTCATGACTTCAGTGGACTTACTCCCAGGTCAAGTGTGTATAGCATTGCAGTCTTAGTCCCATTAAAACCAATGGAACAAGGTAGTCCTAATTAAATTTCCACTAAAAGTGATTAGCTGGATTGGGGCCATTCTGTTTTTCATTCATTTTTCATTTCTTTTCTTTTTTAAAAAAAGCATTATCATTATTACAAAAAGTAATGATTCCCACCACTATTTGGATCAAATTAGAAGAAATTTGTCAATGTGGACTGGGACAGCTATATTATCAGGTGATAGAACAACCAAATTTTCTTCAGCTGCAAGCTCTTTCATGCTTTCGAATCACAATCCTTTGAAAAGTCAGCCAACCAAGCAAAATACTATTAGATATTAAAGAAATTACAAGCAACTACACAGAGCTGCTGCTGTGTCAATCAAGTACTGGGGACAGTGAAAGTCAAATCATTAAGTTCATGGAAATTCTTACTGAGTTCAGTAGAGCCAGCACTCTTTCTGGGACAATTACTAGCATTTAATACAAGCACAGCGTAGAAGAATCAAAAACATTTTAATGCAGGGTGTTTTGTTTTTTTGCAAGTAAATGCAACTGGGCATACTCCAGCGGTTACATATTTCATGCATATTTTGACTGAATAAGTATATAATGTGAGGAAGTTAATGCATAATTCATTGAAGCAAAACATAATTGAATCTTAGATATCTGAAAACCAGAGACACAAAAATTAGCACCAGCCTAATCTCGTGCATTAACTCATAAGTGTGCTTGCCCTTTCAAGACATTTCTGCTCGGCGCCTGTGCTGAAGGCCCTCCTGAATTTTCCCTGGTTCTTCCCTTCCTTGCCCATTGGCCCTCAATTGCTTTGGGTGGCTTTGCACTGGAAGTGACTGGCTACTCAGTGCAAATGGTACATGAGAAGACACTCACAACCACAATGAACTAACTGTGAAGATGGTGTGTCTCTGGGTCTTGAGTATAGAGACAGGGATGGGAAAGGCTTATGAGAAGGAATATAGTGAGGATTTGGGAGGCGAGGTGCACTTTAGCTCTAGAAAAAGAACACTGCCAACCTTTTGAGATTACGTTAATTTTTCTTATGAGGCATTCAATGAAAGGACATATATTTATCTTGAATAAAGGACCTCTTTCAAAGTGGCTATGGTGACTGTGGTAAAAAAGCTAAGAGCCTAGCTCCTCAGATTTCTGCTTAGCAACCCCACAGACACCCAAATGGCAGATTCTGAAACAAAGTTTGGATTATACATAGAAAAGTGATGTTATTTCTAGCTGACCACACATGTCTTCTGAGGTGAATCCGTTCTGGAATAGTTACAAATGAGACCTTTTAAGTTTCCATGTATAATGAGCCCGTGGTACCCTTTCAAAAAGACACCCCGAGTGCACCAAATATTATGTTGGAAGAGGTGTTTACATTTTCCCAGAGCTCAGCGGTCAGTCTTAGGTGAATCTCTCTGTGTCAAAAACAATAAAATGTGTTTTTTCCCCTTAGGGTGCCAACACACTGTGCTGCTGTTTATAAATGCTGCAGCTCTGAAAGGGGTACAAGATGATTAATGTCAGCAGCTACATGACAAATTGAAAATGAAACCTTGTGGAATTTTGGAGCTGTGTGCAGAATTCATTCCTTTTCTGCAATAGTTGGAGGTCCCTTACCTCTAGACGGCTGGTGGCATCACCCTGCACGTTATTTCATTCTGAGACCACTGCCTGCAACAATATCATTATAGTTTTGGGGACTCTCTAATTTGACTCAGTCCCTTTTGGACTCAGTCCTTGTACAGGATTATGTTTGGCATAGAGAACTGAAGAGAATGCAGAAAGATGCCCTCCTTTTTATACTGTGGTTTTTAACTGCTGATGATTTACAGAACACTCTAATATATTACCTGAATCTTTCTCTACACCTTTGACATTCCAGGGAAACTCACCGATGCCTTATCCTTCGGAAATGTTTACAGCCTCATGACCAGATGAGCCACTCTGGCAAAATGACATTGCATGCATGCTTCTTCCCTCTCCCACACTAATCCCACATTCCTCTGCACGCAAGATGCATACAGACTTCGTTAATACTGGGAGTCATTTGCCCAGTACATCAAAATGTTACTAATAATCCATGCACTTGTTCATTATTGTGGTAGACTTGAGCTTGCTCCTTAAAATTATTTATATAACCTCTAGAGTTTTTTGTTGCCTTTTTCATTGTTGTATCTTTCTGAAGCTTTGGCAATTGAAAGTAGAAACACATGAACATACAAGGTATTTCTATAAAGGTACGTACAGAACGGCTGGCATTTTCAGCATATTTTTTCTAGTTTGGATTTTTGCACACTGAACACAAGTTGTGTTCTCCACAATTATACTGGCTATATTAGGGGCAGGTAACTGAATCCCTATCCTTCGGGCCCAGGTTGCAGCTACATGGCACACATCAGCCAATATTGGGTTTTATGAGAAAGATGGTGAAGGATTAATTCAAGGCATTTGCCTTGCCGGTTACAGTATGCCATAGTTGTGTCTGTAATGTAGTCCTACATTTTAGACAGAAATGCTTCATCCATGGGTGTTCCTAAGGTCCCACTTACTGACCCCAGCCCCCTTTCAATGGTCCTTACTCCACTGTCCAACTTCCTATTGGAGCTGTACTTTTTGTATTTATACTAATATATAATACCAGCACAACCACAACTGTCTCTCAAGACAGTTACTTTCTTCTGAAAATATATGCCAGAAATATGGCAGCCATTACTGGAAAGCTAGTAAGAGAACGAGGAGAAACAAACATATATGCTGCCTGTGACAATTACATCAGGGTAACAATACCTCTGCCAGGTGATGGAGAGAGAAAAATGGAAGCTTTGTGACTGAAACCAGCAAAAGCTGCTTTGGGAGTGATGCGGAGAAGCTTCTTCCCCTTCTTCCTTCTTGGAATTACTTGGTAGAGCAAGGTTTGAAGCTCTGATGCTGAGGACCTTCACCTCTGCAGCAGGCATCTAAACAACACCTTGTATATTTATGCTAGCCCAACTCTTAGAAGGCAATGGCTTCCCCTGAAACTACTGAGATCTGTTTGGTTCTGATCCCCAGGCAAGGATAATCTCCAAATCAGAGATGAGTGAGGCTGGCTGGGACTGATGGAGTGCAGCAACATCTGGAGTGCCGCAGGTTCCCCATCCCTGATGCAATTGAGTGCCTGCTTCCCTGTATCTTACCACTTCTCACTTGTGGCATTTCAGATGCTGCTGGACTCCACTTCCCATCAACCCCCTAGCCAGAGTGGCCAAAGCTTGAGGGATGATCAGAGCTGTAGTCCCACAACTTCTGGCAGTCACCGGTTCCTGTCTGGTGGTCACAGGATGTCCTGACGTAACGTCTGACATGGCAAATGTGAATAGTGTTCTTACTTAGAAGCAGCCCAACAGTTAATTTGTGGCCTTCAGACAGAAAGTGTTACCATTTGTTCTATTCACATGTGAACAGATTAAATTTGCTTTCCCTTCTGAAAGTGGGAAGGAAGAAAATATGCTTTATTTTGTAGTGGTCCCTACCGAAGGAAAAAGAAATGTCTCACAGGATTGCTATAAATACAAATTTAAAAAGATAACTATGCACCTGAAGTATTACTGAACCAGCATTATTGAAGAAATTCCTTGGCACAGTTGTGTAATCACAGAGGCACTGCTTTGAGTATTTTGAAACTGGATCCAAATAGGTATTTATGTTTGCAATGTAATTTATGCATGCATCCTGTGTATTTACAGGTAATATTTCTATGATTATGGTATGTCCACACAGAGATGTCTATAATTTCAAAGTTATTAGGAGTTCACAATGACTTCACTATTTTTATGCATTAAGGGCTAGCTGGAGCATCAAGGAGCCACTCTCAGCATACATTTGTGAGGAAATATTTATAAAATATATCTCTTGCACCAGCAAGACTAATAAGCAAACCACACTGCAAAAATGAAAACTAATATACACAATTTATATCTTCTTTTAAAAAAAAATCAAATCAAGGTTGATTTTACATTTAGCTCAGAGTGCATTATTTGAAAGACTCAGGTTTTGCTAACACGGATGAACATTGCAGGCTCTTAATTCCTTCTTGTCTTTGCAACTAGTAAACTGAGTGCTTTTGAATCTCTTCTTGACTGTCATGAACCTCTCCTGGATTCCACCCCCACACAGTTTGGTACATTCTGACCAAGCAGTCCATGGTTTCATCTTACAACCTAAAATAAAAATAAAATAAAAGCATGAAGGTCAAAAATGCGTGCGGAAATTCTCTCTTCTGTACACTTGTTTTGATTTCTGTTCTTAACTTCAAGCTTTTAAAATATCATGGTTAGATATATAAATAATTCCACAGGTCATTTGGCATATTACCTTGAGAAATAGTTTATACTTCTAAAAGTTTATACTTTTAGAAATTCCTTGTGAGTATCTGTGGCTCATGAGTCTATCTCAACTGCCACATCCACACAATGGATCTTCTGAGTGGCAGATGTTGCCCATGTGAATAGGCTGCTCTTCCAAATGCACAAGGGACTGCAGTAGTCCTACTTAGTACATTAACTGGGCCCCTTCTATTAAATAGATAGGACGAATGACAAACAGAAGCAGAGGATCGAGGCTATGGAATGTGCTCCCATTCTACATTTCAGAAAAGGTGCTTGGAGCCAGCTAAGTTTTATTCAGAGTAGACCCTTCAAAACTAATGGTCCTAAGTCTGACGTGACTTGAAAAATTAATGGATCTTTCTGAGTATGCCTGAAGTGGGATAAAACCCAAAGTTTCAAAACTGGGTGTCTGGAGCTTAGTATGTGCTTTATTCTGTTTTGTGTTTATTCTGAAATTGGTTTAAATCATGTTGTATTTTCTTTATAATTTTGGGGGGTTTTGTGCATTAACCATTCCTGTGATCTCTGAATCTATAAATCTATAATCTATAAATGAATCTATAAATGACTTCAGAATAAACAAACAATGACTTCAATAAACAATAAACAAACAAATAAATGACTTCAGAATAAACAAACAAACTAGCATTGTAGTCTAGGGTTGTGTGCCTGTTTGCCCCTCTTTTAACCAGTTTTTGGTTGCACAACAGTTCCAAGCAACGTCTACAACACATACCTGGAAATTGCTCGCCATCTACATCTTCTTTTGCCTGCTCACTTCTCCTTTTTTCACGAGGCTCTTTCCACCGCCGTTTCTCAATATTGGGATTTCTCAAGCATTTCCTTATCCGGCATTTTTTACGCTGTACAGTTTCTGGGCACGAAGCTCCTCCAAACTGGGGTTCCATTTTGATCATCCTTGTCCTGATCATATGGCCTTTCCCACAAGATTTGTTGCATTCTGACCACTGAGACCACTCTGTTAACTCACAGTCAATGGCTACACAGACAGAACAAGAAAGACTGCCGTGAGCATCAAGCTACTCAAACAGACGAAGTTAAGGAACAATGTCAATATGCTCTGATAGTGGCACCAAAAAGCAGGAAAATTCCCTGATGGTCTCAGAGCAAATTTTATAGCAGCTCTCTGCACTCTGGTGTCCTACAGATGCCAGTGGACTACGACTCCCATCATCCCTGGTCATGCTAGCTTAGGAGCACCAACTTGGGGAAGGTTGTTTTATAGCAACACAGAACCTAGATCATCTTCTTATAATTATGTTTTGAGAATAAGCTCAAATTACTCCACTGGGGACTTACTCTCCATCTGTGGCGGCCTTTCATTGGCCAGGCAGAAATGAATATGGAAGCAGTGAAATGCTCGTCTTTAGAGCACACAGACCCAGGGGCTGTTTTTGCACCACTTCAGACAACATTCACATTCTGTTCCTTTCACAGACACAGAGATGCCAGGAGAATCACAGGGATTCCCAACAAGGCACTGTTATTCTCTCCCCCTACACTCTTTTCCTCTACTTCCCACTGTAATGAACCAACCCATTACCTTGAACTCATTCATGCCTCCCATGGCAGAATCCAGTGGCACCTCTTCTCCTCAGAGCCCCAGCATGCAGGCTACTTAGATGCCTAATAGAATAACCTGGATCTTTGGAAGGGTAAAATCTTTTCAAAGAATTTAAGTGGCACTTGGCTCTATAATGGAACACACTTGTGGGTGGGCAGAGTTAGGAGACCAGAAGCAAGGTTGGGGAGCCGAAACAGAAAGATCCTGCAGTCATCACCATTTGAAAGCTGGGATGATCTAGCAGTTAAAAGTATGAGCTATCTTTTGGGAAGTCTCGAGTTCAGGGTGGGGAATCTTTTGGGCTCCATGGGCCAAATCTGGCAGGGGGTGGGGCTGCCCACCTGTCAACCATCTGACATCAGAACGAGTCAGGGGCTTGGGCACTTTTGAAGCCTTGAATTTGGGATGTCAAAACACCAGGTGCAGCTGACCCAGAAAGCTTCATTTCTACTGTTGATCAGCACGTGGGCAGTAGAACCGAAGCCTGCTTTCTATAGGCATCAGGTGTGTGATAGAACTAGCAGTAGTTCTGCATCACCATTGCAAACACTTTTCAGCAGCAAGGAAGGCCTTTCATAGGCTCTCCAACATTGACACAGAAGAAATCATTCTCTATTTGTGATCTCTGCAATAGAATTAGACATTCTACCCTTGTGTCAGGAGCTGCTGATATCTGTGACCTGTGTGGTGACAGCTTCTAAAGTGACAGCTTATAAGCAAAGTATCTTCAAGCCTTGGACTGACTCTGCCCACTCAGCCAAGCCTTATTCAATCAACAAGGTCTTCTTGAGCAGGGTGGTCTTTAGCATATGAGCTGCTGGGGTGCAAAGCCCCGCCCAGCGCCCCCAAAGTGGTTGACCTATTTTTAGGGGGGGGTGAACTCAAGGGGTTGTTGAGCTTTTTTGGGAATGGGGAATCACTCACCTGTAACAACAACGCAGCAGAAAAACCTGCTTTTGTTTCCTGACCACTTGGGAATATATGATGCTACAAAGTAACAGAGCAATGGAGGAGGGGGGTGGGGACTTCTGCTCCATTGCTTTTCACTGCCGCAAATCAAGAGGGACTGGTATACAGCGCCCCCCCCCCCCGAATTCAGCGCCCGGGTGCCCCACACCCCTTGCACCCCTGGGTAAAGACGGCCCTGTTCTTCAGCTCTCTAGCTCTTGTTATTTGGTACTGATTTCTGCCTTGCTCCTTGATTTCTGCCTTCTCATTTGTCCTTTGGGCCTGACTTACATCTTTGTCCCAGATCTCCATGTTCCCACTTCCTTGCCCATGTCAGTCTGCTTGTCGATGACCCTGCCCTGACAGCTTGTGTGGAAATGGTGCTTTGGCAATGCCTGTGTAGCTGTACATCACCCCTCTTGACTCAAGGCTATGATCAGGTTAGGAGTAGCACTTTGTCAAAGCAAGCAGAATGACCACATTTCTGGCCAAGCAGCATGCTGAATAGGAAAGAAGGGGAAGGGAAACAGCAAACTGGCCTTCAGACTCCAGACATCGGTACTTACGGCACTCGGGCAGCATGCACTTTTCAACTTGCTCCAGCTCCTCATTGCAGTCTCCTAGCTCTGCTGCAGATTTCAGCATTCTCTGTCGCGTCCTCATCCCCTTCCCACATGTTACACTGCAGTCACTCCATTCAGACCAAGGAGACAGCATACAGGGAATGGTATCTAGCGCAAGGGAGAAAGATTGACTAGCTCACAGCCAGGGTTTAATTTCAAAGTGTTGTCCAGCCATTTGGAAAAAGCTGGAGGACAGGGCCAATTGGTAGAGACAGGATTGGTACTGTGGGAGGATCTTGCAATGGAGGAGGACCCTTATTGGCTCAAATCCATATTGACTACCAGGGTGCAAACACCAGTGACCCCATCACCCCATCTTTCTCACTTGTGGGGCAAATGAGAAATTGCAATCAGCTCTTCCAGTCTCTCTTTTTTCCATCTTGGGAGCAGTCTGTCCTCACCCTGAATTGGCTCAGGGCTGTGAGGGGACAGAGTTAACCCATCTCCCCTTTGCTATTTCTCCAATTTAAATGGCAGCTGCTTTTGCCAAGAAGCTCAGTTCAACTGGAACTCTACATGTGCCCTGAGAAAACGAGTTTACTTTAACATAGCTTTGAGCAATGAGTACATCACCAGTGTAAGGAATCAGAGAAAGCTACAGTTCAAGTATCATTGTAAGCCCCAGTGGCTTCCACCAAAGAGGTTAGAGATCATACAGCACTGGAAAACTCTGGACACATTTACATCCAGTGGTTGAATGACTATGGTGTGCAAACTGGCACAGCATGGTATGTTTACAATGCAGCTTCAGTAAGGAGGAGATGAAGCAAGATACCTTTGTAAATACTTATACATTGATTTAGGGGCCCCAAGATTAGTGTGTCCCCCCCAAAGCTTTTAAAAAATCATTTTGGATAGTTTGGTGCCTCCAGATTCTAATAGCGTTGTATCAATGAAGATGCATCTATGGCTCTTTGTTGTGATTTTGAATGTATTTCATGAAACCTGAAATGATTATTTTTCTAAAGTCCGGTCAAATGAATTCATTCACCCATGCTAGAATGTGGTATTTGTTAGGCTTTCTTGAAGGAAATTGTTACATGTGCCAATGAGAAAATGTACCAAGAGAACCAGTTGGGGGAAATCCAGGAATAATTCAGTCAAGAGAGTGAACTGAGGAGAACAAAGTCCAGAGTTAAAGTGACACTGGCTAGGCAGGCAATGGAGCCTGAGACAATGGATATTTTCACACCTCGTAAAGTCAGGTCAGCATCAGTTCACACCACTACGGTTTCCTGGGGCTGGTTTCATGATGTGTAAAAACAGTAAACAAGGGTGACTGGCATGATGCGGGTGGCACACAGCTGCTTGCACTCCCTGATGATTTTTATAGCCTGGAGATGGCTAGTCCTCTAGCCACCCAATGGTGCTGTTTATTCTTTTACAAGACTTGAAGTCAATCCATTGAGACCTCACATTAGACTGATTTATGGGTGATTTCATAACATGCAAAGGTTCACTGGACTGAGTACATAAATCACAGTGACAGGAGAGGCTTGAGAGATACTAATTAATGTTAGCCTCAGAGCCATTTGGTACATTACGTATTAGCATGTGCCTGTACATACTTCAGAATAAGAATTTGAAGGCTATATTCTGCAGCATATGTTTAATGCATGCTTATCCTGCGTGGAGCTCTCCTTTCGACTTGAGTCTTCAGGCCAATGTTGTATGAAATGGTCCATACATGGGGAAATGCAGTTTTGTATCTAGTGAACTGATTTATGGTCCCATTAATATATGCACGAGAGCCAGCCAAAACCTATAAAACAGGCAGGAGCAGTCCTATAGATGTACAGCTGATGGGGTTTTTTTTCATACCGTGGTCAGATGAACATAAGTGAGATGAATATTGATTCTACAAGGTGAATAATTTTGGCTGCAGAAGAAATCAGAAGCAAATGGTTTTCCAAAACAGAGATCTGGAAGGCTATTTCAAATCAGTATCTTACCCCTGCAGATCCTGCTCATGTGAACCTCCTCATCTGTTCAGCCTATTCCTTATCTGTGTCAGGGGATTCTGGGGGTTATTTTTGCCTATCATTCTCATCCTTCTGGCCAGTTCCCCTTGCCCTCATTTCTCTGAGCCCCTCCATATTTCAGCCCTGTTGTCCTAGGCCTGACTTCTTCATTATAAAGGTCTTTGACTCTTCCATCTGCCCTGCCCTAGTCTAGGATTAGAGGGCAGGTATAAAAATGCAGCAGAATGGGGTAGTGGAGTTGGTTGCACCATTTCAGGCTTAACTGATGGCACTGTGGGTCAAACACCCTGGGGTTGCTGGCTCCAGCTGAAGCATTCAAACCACAGCCCATAATCTTCCTGGCCAAGGAAATTATCTGAAGATAGTGATGTAGAAAAAGAATGCCTAGATTAAGAATATCCAGCATACGTCATGTTACAGACTTGACTTCAAATCTGAGTTAAAGTGGTATATTTTACTTAAGTGCACTCTATAATCACATGCAACCTCCCTGCTAATACTATTAAAGGTGGCTTTGCTGAAATGAATCACACAACTTTCCATCTGAAACAAGTGCTCTTTTGTGAAGCCCAAGAAAAGAGAGACGAAGTCAATAATGGCAGGTTTTGCATTTGAAGCTTTAAAGCTGCCAAACAAATGGGATTAATCATCAAAAGACAAAGGAATTTTGTAGGATGTTGCAATAGCTATTTAAAGTAGTTTAGACTTTAGAGAAGAGAGAAAGCCAAGGTCGCTTGGGATGCTGAAGTCTTTGCAAATCCTTATGCAAAAGGACCTGGACTAACACGTAGGGCAGATGTTAGCCATCTGCTGAGTTTGAACCTCTCTGAATATTGTGACACAGTATGCATTTGATACATAATTTGAAGATGGCGTGTGTGTCACAATTTAAATACATACGTTTTAAGAGAACTGTTTTCATAATTTTTAATATGTAGTTTGAGATGATCTTTTAATATTGAAGATTAATGTGGAAATGGAATAGAATTATGGGTAAAAATATGTGAAAGGGGCACTTACCCAAAACAGGCCAGTTCATCCCTCCCTAACTTTAGGCCACATGGCTACGCGAGAAGCATCAGCTCAGTTGCCTGCTCAGTGAGGGTGCATTCTTTCTTCCACCTGCAAATTTGCTTGTCTCTGAGTATAACAAACTGTGGTTGAGCCACATCCCAAGGGGGGGGAGACATGTCACTTTCCCACACAGTGACTGGGTGAATCTCAGATACTTACGGCATTCGGGCATCATGCATTTCTCGGCTTCCGTGGTTTCTGCCTTGCACATGGATCCGTCTGCTGGGGTCATCTTGATCATCCGGTGCCGTTTCTTCATTCCCATCCCACAGCTGGCACTGCATTCATCCCACTCCCCCCATTCCGTCACCAGGCAGGTACTAGGAGCTATTGATAACAATAGGCAGAAAGAAGATCAGTCTACTGGCACTCGTTTAATAGAGGGATCACAGGCAGCTCTTATGCTGATTCAGCGAGGTAGGCTAAATCAAATACTTACAGCACTCCTCATTCACAATGCACTTCTCGGTCTCTTCTGTGGGTACTTTGCATATAGAGCCATCGTCGGGGAACTGCTTCACATATCTTTCTCTCGACCGCATGCCCATGCCACAAGAGACGCTGCAGGGGGACCACGTTATCCACTCGGACATCATACATGTGGAGCCATCTAAAATATAGAATACAATTGCCATTTCTTTTCTAAGTCTCACCTGGATGTGGGCTGGGTGGGAAGAGAAGCATACCTTTATCTCAACCCCCCCCCCCCTTCTTCTCTTTCCTACCTTCATCACTGCAGCCTGGGCCCATGCATGGCTGAAAGTCCTGCGTTTCTGGGCAAGGCACACTGAGGTCAAGCTGAGCTTTGAGCATCCTCTGCCTCATCCGCTTGCCCTTTTCACACGTGGAAGAGCTACAGGCTGACCATGGGGACCAGTTGGAATAGATACAGGTTTCTGGAGTGTCGTCTAAAAGAAAAAAGAAAAAAGAAACAGTTACTCACATGGTGCATAATAATTACCCTAAGGGACTCACTGCCATAGGATATTAAGACAGCCACCACCATCACAAATGACTTTCCAAAGGACAAACAAGCCTAGGGATGAATTTTGCTGATACCCCCATTTATCTATTGTGCCTTCTGTTTTCTTGATCTTCTCACATCTCGTTCATTTATGAATACTTCTCGCCATAGGCTATCTGGCATTCTCAGCCATGTACACAGGTGCTCACAGAGCATCTTAGACTAGCCACTCAAATTATTTTGCATGCAAACACACACATGTTTTCAGTGTAACATTGCCAGCCAATCAAAGTATCCCACTCAAATAGGTCAAGGGGTTTTAAAAACAAAAACAAAACTCTTCTACATGCCTCCTAGTGTGATATTATTTCACTGGGTATGCCAGGGATTGAAGCTGGTACTTTCTGCAGGAGGAACATGAGGGGCATCTCTACAAAGCATCCTTCCATATGGAATGACAGCCATGCTCTTTTCTACCAGTTTTTGAGTTGCCTGGTATGACATGTTGCTCACTTATTCTGCATGTCAGTTTACAGCTTTGAAGACATCTAGAAGACTGCATACAGAGGCATATTAAGTGGCTATTCCACAGTAATGGAGAAGCCAGAACATCTTCCAGTAGAATTTAATGAAAAATCTTCCTGTTTAGTCTGCCTTTCAGCAGCTATTTCCTGTTATGCTGCTCCATGCTCAAACAGTACAGGACAAGTTAGCAGTTGCAGCATAGTGCTAAAGAAGATGGGAGGGCTGGAATTTCACTTCATTTATTTATTGACTGAAGTGTTTATAATCCACACTTTCACAAAAGTATAACAAGGCAGTATGCAAGATTATAATAAATTCAGTAAAAGCACCAGTGAAAATATCATTAGGAACATCAGTTGATTGAAAAAGAAAATCAGATTCCCAAGGCTAGTCTTTACAAGACAGTTTTCAGATGCTGTCTGAAAAATGGCCGAGATGATTCCTGCTGGACCTTCTACATGGCAAGGAGTTCTGCAGCACAGGGGCTGCCACACTACAAGCTCAATCCCATAGGAAAGGCCAACTGAACTTCAGTAGTGTGTGAGGAACCACCAGAACTGTCCCAGCAGAAGATCTCAATGATCAAGGTAGGGCTCAGATGATCCTTAAGACATTTTGGGCTCAAGTTGTTTAGGGCTTCGTGGATTAACACTAAAACTTGGAACCTGGCCTAGTAAAGGTAAAGAACCCCTGGTCTGTTAAGTCCAGTCAAAGGCGACTATGGGGTTGTGGCGCTCATCTCGCTTTCAGGTTGAGGGAGCTGGCATTTGTCCAAAGACAGCTTTCCAGGTCATGGGGCCAGCATGACTAAACTGCTTCTGGTGCAACAGAGCACCTTGATGGAAGCCAGAGTGCATGGAAATGCCGTTTACCTTCCCACTGCAGTGGTACCTATTTATCTACTTGCACTGGCATGCTTTCGAACTGCTAGGTTGGCAGGAGCTGGGACAGAGCAACGGAAGCTCACCCCATCACGGGGATTTGAACCGCCGACCTTCTAATCGGCAAGCCCAAGAGGCTCGGTGGTTTAGACCACCTGCGTCCTACCTAGCCTAGTATCAAATTGGCAACTAGTGCAATTCTCTCAGCACTGGAGTAACATGTTGCCAGCAACCTGCTCCTCTAAGCAGTCTGGTCATTGCATTTTGCACTAGTTGAAGCTTCTGGACCAGATAAAAAGGGCAATACTGAGAAGTCACACAGTCAGATGATGGCCAAAGTCATTCAGATATTTAAGTTTTTTAAAAAGGCAACTTCTCTACAAGTAATTCTGAAATATAGGCTTGTAAATGTGCAATTCTAATGAGTTTTCAAAGGAAAAGAAACCACAGAAATTACTTGCATCCTAGACAAAAGTAGAAAAAGAAACAAATGACAATGAGGCAATTAACTTTTGAATTTAAGAGATAACACCCTTTTTTACTTTTGAAAACAAACTCCATAATCTCTACGATACTCGATTTAAGATACTAGTGCATATGGCTGAATCATTCCTGCTCTCATTTGAATTCTACACATATTATAGGCTTACAAGGGCAGCCTGTCCTCATAGACAAACACAATCATTAATAAAGAAGAGCAGTTAGATGAGGAAAATAGTAGAGCCTGACGAAGACCAACCCAGCGCAGGATAATAAAGTCAGTGGGATTAGGCTTCTTCTAAATTAGTATAGTGCTGCTTTCAATTCCAAAAAATTCTGCCTGCTTGACACCATCACTGTGGGTGTTTATTAAGTAATGATGCTGGCTCCAACCACAAATGGGTAAGCAAATTGTTTTTCCCCCTTCCTGTTTTTAATACTGTCCTAATAATAATGCAGTAGGCGTGAAATATAGAGTAGCAGCACTGGAGGATGAAGCAAAACACAAACTTGTGCAAATAGAACATAGTTAAAAAGTACCTTCATCTTCCGGAGCTTCTGCGGCAAGATCTGCAACAATGTCATCAACGTTATCGGGGACAATATTGCACTGCTCTCCCTGCAAAGAAACATTTTCAAGTGTTTAAATTGGCAGAGGAAACCATGCAGTTGCAGGCGCTGGAATGGAAAATCAGCTGCCTGAATATGTACAAACAAGATCTGTGTCCCTGGAGTGTAACCTAGTGAAGGCCTAGTGAAGTCATGAGGTCCATTTTAAAATGTAAGTCTTGTGAAATAGCCCAGGAAGCTAAAGCCTCAAGGGTACCTAGGCCTCTCTTCTGAAGAATGAGAGCTGCTGAAACTTCTCTCTGGAGAAGTTTTCAAATAGGAGTCAGAAATGGCAAGCTAAGATGCAAAGGAGAATTTTGTAAAAGGCAAATGTGGTTTAAACTGCTGGCAAGGTGGGAATACGTCCAAAGTGATGATCTCATTAGTCATAATGCCAGATGTTACTGGGAGGGCATGTGGGGAATTATGGGGTTGTACTTGCCTTTCTGTTTGCCTGATGGAATGATCTCCCCTCTCCTCTCCCTATGCTGTTCTGAGGGTTCTCCAAACGCTCAGGGGCAGATTTGGAGAGGGGGAAGGGGGACGGGGGGGGGGTCATTTTGCATTTGCAGGAATCCCTGTGCTGGCTTCTGCTAGCTCAGTGAGTTGGTTGACTACCGACCACAGTCGGAAGCAGTTATGCACACCCTGAAATCACCTGCATAGGAAATAAAGAGTAATCCAGTTCTCTGGTTTCCTCAGACCCAGTGCTGCTAAACTTTGGTGGGTCCTTGAAAAACGAGCCTCTAGGAGGAGTTCCATTCATACTCTTACGTATTGGCAAGAAGTGGTCATCCTTTCAAGCAAACTGATTGGGGCCAATGCATCCCTTAACTGTGATTAAAGTGAAAGGTAGTGAATTTGCTCAGCTGGGCACTCTGGAGAGTCACTGTATGAACCGGTAGCTCCCTCTCAGTCACTTAACCATGATTAAGAAATTGGGACCCTCATGTCTCCACTGACCCAACATAGACAGAACGATCAATTCATAGCTTCTCTTTGATGTTTCTTATGCACCAGTTGAAAAATCTAGTAATGAACAAATTAGTTCTATGTTCCAGATTTATTATTAGATTTATCCACTCCCCCCCAATTGAATTTGTATTGCTGTTAGGAATGCCATACTGGTACCTTCCGTGCAATCCTTTCAATGACAACTCTGGCTACTGACTTAATGGATCCTCCTTCTGGGTCATAAAAGGGACTCTGGGGGTGGTCGAGGCTGGTGAGAGGCCTTATCTTCTCTTGAGGTACTGTTGGTTTGTTGGGTGACTGCAGCAGAAAGATATAGATACAGAAGAAACCCGTGATGAAAAATGTCACAGTGATTAGTGGACACTCAGCACAAAAAATAATAGCACTAGAATCAAGAAGTACTCTGAAAAGTTTTCAGTTGTACACTACTTCCATTACAACTGACCTCAGATTCTGAACTCTTTATCATGAGTATATATTTGTCATGACTGTCTATTTTTTATGGTTTTAGGTTTCTTTTTTAAAAAATGCACCTGCTGTTTCTTAAAAACTGGGTTTTCTGGCAGTTTTTCTTGTACATTGTCTCTTGAAGACTGTACAAAAGACAATTAATAAATTAAAAACAACAGCCTGAAGCTAAAATGAAGACAAACTGGGAGCACATTAATTTATATATTTTGTGTCTTCAGCCACAAAGTAAAAGTCACTCACAGCAAATACTCTATAAAAATATGGAATCAAATCAAATTACAATATGAACTAATTTGATAGCAGCAATACCAGAACAAAAAAATTAAAGCAGAAAAGCCACCAGAATTGTAATAGGCATTGTCTTATAAAACCTACAAATTCAATTGGAAAGCATGGATGACTTCTACAAACCCACCCCATCTTCCGTTTCCACATTTCTGTAAAAATCGAAACACACTTCAAAATTTGAGCATAAATACATATTTGATATTCGTATTCCCTAACAAATATTGCTGCACTCAACTATTTCAAGACATCAACTGCACAAAAGGTTGTGCGACCCTAACACCTTACTAAAAATAAAAATCAATATAGCCAGAAAATAAACAGGGCAGTCTATTCAAATCCTAACTTTGTCTACACTTGCACATTTCTCATTAACTGCTCTCATACATATTCAGGAAGGTAAATATTTAATATAAAAATTGAATATCGCAGAAAACGTTGTGTTGGCTCCTAGCGAGTGTCCATGAACTCTGTCTGCCAGTACTCATAAATCATTTCCAGTTTACACAATGACTTCGGGTTGACTGATCTACAGACTAAAGCAAGTTCTTGCACTGTACTTAAAATAAAAAATAAAAAAAACCTTGCTTGCTTATTCTACCTTACACTTTGACATAAAAGGCAAAGTTCAAACAGAATGGCAAGAGCTTTCATTTGCCATCCCAATTTCAGTTCTCCCACCTATTTCTCTTGAGACTTTTGCCCTTCCTTTGTGGCTCCTGGAAAAGTCAGCAATGAAAACTTAGTATGGATGTCCTAAAGTTTTAAATACACCATCCTAAATAAACACAACTCCACTGAAATGACAATAGAGAAGGTATTTCAACTGTATGTTAATGGATGAATAAACATAATATTAGGCAGAAACCTAGTCCCTACTTTTTATTCCAAGGCACACTCTTTAGAGCAGGACACACACCCATACAAACTCTTCTAAAAATGATAACCAGCTAGACTAAATTGGATTCTTGAATAGCTTGGACTTTTTGTCCATATGGCATCCAGATTTGGGGAGGAGTCTGTCAATCCAAACCTAGTTGTTACTTGTTCACATGTGCATCTTTTAAATTCTGATCCACAGCAAACAGATTCTTGCTAGTCTTTTAGTACAGCTCAAGCTGAGTGCAACCCACCACTCATATATCAGATACTCAACAACCTCTCTCCCACCCAGATTTGTTCACTCATTTCTTCTTCATTTAAGGAAAGACTCTAGGTGATATTGTTGTCTGTTTTCTGAATTATAAATAATATAGGAAGCTGCTTATACTGAGCCAGATCCGTGGTCCAAATAGTAGGGGCATGCACTGACCACAAGATTCATTTCAAACCCCAACTTAGCTCTTCAGCAAGAACAACCTTCCTTGGTCTCCGTGCTTCATAGGCTGCCTGATTCTGATCAGGGTTCACCTGAGTCTGCTCCATTCACTACCGCTGCCTTCAGTATTGGGAAATAAAATAATGGTTACAGTGGTACCTCAGGTTGAGTACTTAATCCGTTCCGGAGGTCCGTTCTTAACCTGAAACTGTTCTTAACCTGAAGCACCACTTTAGCTAATGGAGCCTCCTGCTGCTGCCGCGCCGCTGGAGCACAATTTCTGTTCTCATCCTGAAGCAAAGTTCTTAACCTGAAGCACTATGTCTGGGTTAGCGGAGTCTGTAACCTGAAGCGTATGTAACCTGAGGCGTATGTAACCTGAGGTACCACTGTATATCCCCCACCCTTTCAACAGAAGTGGATGAAATGTGCAGGTAGTCTACGGAAACATTTTTGTTGGCAAAAGAGCCACATACCCTTGGAAACTTTCTCAAGGCTCTGTGCCAGAAGTGGCCAAACCAGAAGTAGGTGGGGCCAAAGCAACATACACACCTCATTCATGCTAACACACACACACACACACACACACACACACACACACACACCTGTAAACATGCAGACACATACAGTATTCATCTATTCATTCTCTTTCTCATTCTCCATTCCTCCCCCTCAAAAAAAGAACCATCTCAGATCCCCCTGTATAATAGCATTAGAATTGTCTTTAAAAGGAGCCTCACTGTTTGAAGAAATTCCAGTGCAATTCTTCCCTTTTGGGTGTCTCACAGCCCCCCTTATTTTTTGCCATGCTCCTGTTTCCAGCGTTGGCGAGGCTGGGTGGGGGGAAGGTAATGGCTACAGGAAATGGTACTGTGGAGGCAAAGCTAATGGGAGTGAGGCTTGAGAACAGGGGCAGAAAACTGAACAGAGAAGTTGTGTGTGCCTCATAAGGCCACAATTTCCTTTAAAAACCATAGCCATTTTTTTAAAAAAACCCCACAACTTTAAAGCACAATTGGGGGGGGGGAGAGATCCACCTGAATATATACTATAAATTGGCTTTTATCATTTAGCTTCTGCTCATTCTATAACTCCAGACGTTTGGCATTGCAAGCTTCCTTAAAAGCCTCTTTTGCAGCATGACCGTAGCATGCAGGCAGGGGGCAGAAGCACATAAAGAACAGGGACCCTTTGCTTTGTCTAGGAAACTATGAGAAATATCTGGCTAAAGGCTTCGCTGCCACGATCAGTTCAGATTCATCTACTAGGAACCTGCAGCGGGCTTTTTTATTTCTACGACAGATAATTTTTACTGTTTTTATTAGTTCGGCAGTCAGTTTAAAAAAACCCCACCCCATTCCACAGAATTGTCAGAAGACAAGCAATATGCAGATGGATTTTATTTTAAGAAACTGGATGGATAAGCAAGGGGACTGATTTACATTGTGGAATCAAAAAGAACATCAGAAGATTATCAGGACTGTATTTCAGCATTATATAGGCAATAACCAGCTCTAGACTAAAACTGTGCTGAACTGCAGCTATTATTCTCATGAAACCCTTTGCTCCTTACAGAAGAGGTTTCCCAACCTTGGCCTCTTTCATGGAGAATGGGATAATTTTTGTGAAATTTTGTGGGTAAGGATGGTTGCTCTTAACTTACTAGGTAATACCTCAGAGACCGTCGCTTACACTTGGAGGAGTGCAGAAATCTTTTCACAAAGGCTTCCATCCAGACAGCACTTCCTAGAATGCCCGTTGTGTCATGTGGCCACATACATGGGCATTCTGGAAAGTGATGCCAGACTTGAAGTCTGTATTTGAAGTAGGGAAGGGGAAGAAATTTGATTCAGTTCCCATTTAATTCCGATTTTCCATATTAAGGTTGTGGGGTGGGGTAGGGTGAGGAGGGCGAACAAAATCCACCCTTTTCTGAATTTTGTGATGCCGTTCTTCTACCAAACAATGTCACAGGAATGTGTATATTAGGGGCAAAAGTGCATAAAAATGAATATAATAAGGAAAGTAACACGCACAAATGCACTATATTAGGAGAAATCACTTGCAAAAATGTGCTCATTGGTGAAAACTGCATACAAAAATGCGTTAAACAGGAAAAAGTCACACAAAAATGTTGAAGAATTTTCATAGGTTTCTTCTTAGGAAATTGTTGCAAAAATTTAAGATGGGAAAAGTTAAAAACAGATAGAAATTGTCAGATCCTTCAATTCCTAGTCAGGAGAGTCTCACACAATTGCAAATGAATGTGGGGTGTTTAAAAGTCTGAAGCGGAAAAAGAGCCTTCAGCCACCAAGGTCTGTTAATAATAGAATGGGTTCTGTATCAACTTCTTATTTCTAAAATTTATATCCTATATGAAGCCCAAATTGATTACTGGAAGCATTCTACTTTATTAAAAATAAAATAAAATAGGGTTGCTTTCCTCTTCCTCCAACACACATACCTCTTTAAGGTAAATTCAGTCTGATTGGCACTTCGCCACCCCACCCTGGCAAATGCTCATCAATCAGAACTAACAGAGATTGGTTCAGTAGAATTATAAGAAATACAGATGTATCTCTCTGGATGCGGTCCCCTGCTGCAAATACAACCAATCCATAGGACTCAGCCAGCAAACCCAACTCAAGGATTTGTGTAATGATAACTTTGTTTCAGTGTCAAAAGTCAATACAAACAAATCAATTAGTTAGAGAGCAATAGGCCTCCAGCATCAGTGTCATTGTTTAGTATATGATACAGTAAGATATGTTAAGATAGGAAAATGCATCTACAGTCGTACCTTGGTTCTCGAATGCCTTGTGACTCGAATGTTTTGGCTCCCGAATGCCGCAAACCCGGAAGTAAGTGTCCTGGTTTGCAAATGTTTTTTGGAAGCTGAACATCTGATGGGGCTTCCATGGCTTCCGATTGAGTGCAGGAAGCTCCTGCAGCCAATTAGAAGCTGTGCCTTGATTTTTGGAAGTCGAACAGACTTCTGGAATGGATTCTGTTTGAGAACCAAGGTACAACTGTATTTATGTATTTTTTGATGAATTTCCAGATTGGTTTGTCCTCATTATTTTCGACCCAAGGGTCTGTTTTAAAGGGTAACGACAAACTGTTATGCTAGTTCACAAGTGTGCTGGTTCTGGTTTCTGCTGACATCTTCATTAATGACCGTGAAAGAAAGTAAACAATGCCTTGTGTAATTCCGGGGTAGTAAATTGGGAGTTGTTGATCTGTGGTAGGAAATGGACTCGGAAAAGAGGCAGGACAGTAAACCATAAAATGAGAAAAACATGCAGGGAAGGAGGAGGGGTGGAATCTTGAACAACAACATTCAGTGGGAAGGCAATAGCATGCTTGAAAAACAATAATTCCGCTAAACAGCACAAAATGATAGTAGGCAGGAAGTTTGATAAGACCACACAGAGCAATACAATGACAGAACAGTAAGATAGCAGAGTTCCTGTGGTGAGTCATGGAAATAAAGTCTACACTGTTCTGGAGAAGCCTTGGGTAGAAAACAGCACATGGCACTAGTTATCTCAGCAAGGATATACATAAATTGGAACAAATTATTTTCAGGGCATACTCAACAGACTGCATTCAAAATCGCTTCTTTGTGTTAAAATTAAAAAAAGACCCTTGGTTTCTAATCTGTGTAGCTGGAAAAGTTATAGCAAACAGAATATTTTTTTGAGGATCAATATATATGTACGGCAATTTTTGTGGCATTTTTACACATGGAAGATTCCCCCTACATTGTAAAGAATGAGATGCCCTGCTTCCACTCTTTCGTATGCTCAGCAGAGAGCCAGCATATACCCATATTGGATAAGAATAATGATATTTAATAAACATGCCAGGAAGCATCCAAGCATCGAATGGACAAAGCATATTGTCCATTTCCCACTTAAAGAAGCAAATTAAGTGGTAATCTTTTCCTCTAGTGATAAGGACATATGATGTTTATTCTCTCAGGACTGATCAAATGAATAAGAAATTCTTCACATAAAATTACATAAAGGGGTTTTGATTTGAGATGCAACTCTCTTCCTCTCTCCACAAGAGCCTGCCCAATGTTTAATTACAATGTATTGATTCTTTACTTACACAGAAGCTATTATACCTGCACTACTCAGGGGATACTCTTTGCCTTATGTTACGCTAACACACTGCTTCTGTTAAAGTCCTAAATTTAAATTTTCCCACACTCAAATACTCTGGCATAAGGACTGTACATTCACAGCCAGCATTGGAGGGGATGTAACCAGCAGCTGCATACTATCATTACTGTTTCCTAGCGGCAGTGTACAAGTGGTGGTTAGGTCAATTCAGAAGAAAAAAAACATGGTGTGTGAGGACACAGAGTGCCTTTTGGTTCCTGATAGGCACCTGAGAGATGGAGGACCCATGGGAGCTGATGGAAGCAATCATTGGGAAAGGGGATTCTGTGGGAAAACCATGACTGCCAAAGTTAATCCATAGGGACAAAACAGCCATGGATTGACCTATCTGGACTGGACTGACCCTATGTCTCAGGGCTGCTGTGATGTTAACAGGAAGACCACAGAGGTCACCCTGAGCTGTGTGGAGGAAGGACAGGATAAAGTGTAATAAACAAACATTTCAGAATGACAGAACTTCACAGGAACAATACCATGAGTTATACAACTATTTGAAGTTCTGGTCTAGGAATCCATTTTAGAAACAATTAATTTCCATGCAAAACTTATTTCTGCATGTAAGAGTAAGAGTAGCAGTTATTAATCAGCAGCCAAGTGGTGTGGATGTTCAAACTGCAGTGGGCAAGGCCTCCAGTAGGATATGCAAAACAAACAGAAAGGAAGCCTCCTGAAATTTCACAAGTGATAATAAATTATTTTCCCTTCCCTTGCAATTTCTTGGATGCTACTCCTGAACAGAAACCAAAGTATCAGACCCTCCAGGTATCCCTATTTTCTAGGGTTATCCCTGATTTAGAGAAGCTATCCCAGTTTCTAATTTGATCCCGGAATATCCCACTTTTCCTTCAGATGTCCTTATTTTCATTGGAGAAATGTTGGAGGATATGGAGTTATTCGACCCCTGAGCCATCTGAAGGCAATGCTGTATAGGGAAGTTTTTAAATGTTTAATTGTGTTTTTATATATGTTGGAAGCTGCCCCAAGTGGCTGGGGCAGCCCAGTAAGATGTGTGGGGTAAATATAGCAAAATTATCATTATGGAATGGGACGCCCCTATTTTCATCGGAGAAATGTTGGAGGAGAAATTCTAATATCAGGGCTCATTGGTGTTGCCCACAGCAAGATACTTTCTTGATTAGTCTCCCACAAGGATATCTAGCACTTTTGACAGATGGGAGACAAGGCAACACATATTGACAAACAACCTGCATCAATCATTTCTAGAGGCCCCCTTTCTATAGGAGAAAAGAAGCTGCCACTCCAGCTTTCCCTGCTTCTAACTGGTGTTGCAACACTTGACCAGAAACAACAAGCATGCACATTTAATTTATTTATCTTAGATATTTGTACCATGTCCTTTAGAGCAGACATCTCTCACAAGCCCCTGCATGTTTCTATTTTATTAAACAGTGCATGTTCTAAGCGAGTAGCATCAATATTTATGATACCTCATAGGTAACACCACTGTCAGTGCCAGCATCCCATGGTATCAGATCTTGAATTACTCTCTGGACCCATCCGCAGTCTTTGGTGCAGAGATCTTCAGCCGAAAGCCCTACATTCCAGTCAGGACTGGGGCCTAGCATGGTAAGGAAAGACATCAGATGACGTGTTCTGTCCACAGAAAATTCAGCAGAGGGAGCAGCTCTTCTGCAAATGAAAAAGAGGGAAATGGCTCAACTAAACATTGCTGCTTGAGACGATATCAGCTTGCATGCCAAATGGAGTGAGAGTATAGCGAAAGAGAGTTGCGCTGTAAGCCATAAAACATTTCCGGGAGAACAGTCAAACCAAAGTTGACACAACACTTCCCACAAAGTGCTTTTAGGATCAGTGGCAGGTAGCAGAATTCCTTACTGTACCTGAAACTTAGCAATAAAAGATTGATAAGGCAAACTGCTTGATAATGCTGTTGTTTTGTATACTATATCCTTTTCAACAGCAAAACAACCACATGCATTTAATGAAATGGCTTTTATTTCATTCCAGGTATTCTTTTATGGGTGCTTTAAGTCACTTGCAAAGGAGACAAAAGGATGGCTTGTTTTAATTGTGGCAAAATGTTGGTTTAAACTGCAGGTAATTTCTAAAGACATATATTCTCACAGCAATTTTAGCTGGGATTTAACAAAAGCATTCAAACTGGCAACATTTTCAAAAGTAACATTAGTTAGATTTTAATGCTCAGGCCTGTGTGAAATTTATAGCATTAGCTTGTAAATGTTGTAGCCAAGTATTGTGCAAGTTTCTGCCAAAGTACATTCATAGTGATAAGCAGCACACCCGAATTCTTGAGGTCTTGCCAAGGATTCCCTTAAGTAGAGGATATGTTACATGTGGAATCAATCAGGTTGTTTCAGTAACAACATCCAAAGGTCTTCAGTGATTGGCAGTCCAACTATCCAGTAGATGAACTATCCTTGCTAGGCACCAAACTATTGCAACTATCTCTCCATATTAACATGTGCATAAGCAGTGCCTGATCCCACTGGGTTTGTGCTGCTGTAGAATCCTGTTCTTGCCAAACCTAACAGTGACAACTGGCATCTGCCTTATCTGTCAGGCAAAATGTGCTGTTATCTGAAGCCAACGCAGGATTGTGGCAGCCTCACAAGAACCACCAGGCCCAAAAGGGTTCAAGGAAGGAGTATAGCTATGCCATCAGATGTCTTCCTACCCCTTCGCAGCCATCTCTCGACATGTGGCAAGTGTTCTGCCATATGGTGTTGGAGACAGGTAGGGCAGACATCAAGAGTTGGCATGGTAGTGCATCTACTTAGGCCTAAAGCCTTGCAGAGGGCCCACCATTGACTTAAGATGCTGGGCCAGTTTCCCATTTCTTGGTAGAAATTCTTGGCAGCAGTGAAATAAAGAGAGCACAGCGGAGTAGAGCTCTGTTGCCTCCTCAGCACCTCTCCTATTGATGTTGGAGTCACAGGAACTGCCATATGTTTCCAAGTTTGAAAGACACATGGAAGAAAGCAGCAACTCTGTTGCTCTCCACAAAGCCTGAGAAGGGTCCCCACAGATCACACCAAAGGCTTTTCTAATCCAGCATCCTTTCTTCCGAGAAAACCACAAGAAAATAAAAAGAAATATCATAGCTAAATCTCTACTTTATTACAAAATCTCCCATGAATGCAATACATATTATAAGATATGAACCAGTGCTGGGCTGACAATTTCTCAAAAGTTATTAAAGGGGAGAGTGAAATTTCAGTGATATGTTCATATGTGGGATGCAGCTTTTTATTGCACCTACCTTAGGGCCATATTCAACTAAATCAGTGAAAGCCGGCAAGGTGATTCCTTCCCGCATCCTGTGCCCTGCCTATACTCTGCCCAAATCTGATCTGGAGGGTCAGGGAAACCCCCAGAACGGCACAAGAGGGGAGGGGAGGGGAGGTTGGTTCATTGGGCAAGCAGCAATACTTCTGCTAATAGAGTGTTCTCCTTCGTCCTATGTTCAATGCAACCTTGCTGAGGGATGTTTGCGAGTGTCCTTTCTTTCATTCTATCAAACATTTCACTAATGGTCTGCACTCTGAATGGAATCAAGGGAGATCTACAATGGAACTAATGAAGTTTAAGCTTCAGGGCTCCTAATCCTGGAAGGGCCCCAGAAGTGACTTTAGTTCAGATTACTTCAAAATTTTGGGTCTACAGAAGCCAATTTGAGAGGCACGACGCAGATTGGTTATTTTTGTTGTTGTATATATTTCATCCACCCCGAAGTTTGAGAGTCAGTAGCACAGATGTTGGAAATGTAGGGTGATCCATCATGGAACAAGCCCATTGAAGAAGACAACAGTGGTTACCCAGACCTCATAGCTAGTTGTGAAGGGATCGCCAGAACAGGTCAAGCTTCAGGGCCCCGAAAAGATAGGTCCACCACTGTATGGGATAACTCCTTCCATGGTTTCTTTCATTTCAGAAAGTGTGGGTGTCAGGGATGTTGCAGAGTGCTGGCGAAATGCTTACTGGGGGGAAACCAGCAACATAGGCACTACCCTTGACCACCTCACAATGATTAGGTAAGTTCAAAAGTCTAGAGGAATTCTCAAGTACCCTTCAAATGAGGCAGAAATATGGAAGTCTCTTTCACAGAGGAAGAAAAGTTAAGAAATTGGTTTGATTTTTGACAACAGGTGTGCAAATGTTTGAGTGGTGTATAATAGATAGATGATAGATAGATAGATGATAGATAGATAGATAGATGATAGATAGATAGATAGATAGATAGATAGATAGATAGATAGATGATAGATGGATGGATGATAGATAGATAGATAGATAGATAGATAGATGATAGATAGATAGATAGATATAGATAGATATAGATAGATGATAGATAGATAGATAGATGATAGATAGATAGATATAGATAGATATAGATAGATGATAGATAGATGATATAGATAGATAGATAGATAGATAGATAGATAGATAGATGATAGATAGATGATAGACAGATAGATGAGTTAAAATATTTATTGAATACATTATTCAACTAACTTTCTGCACTAAAGAAACTTACAATAAGCCATTCACATTTAGATGATAATTCAGTTCACAGAATAACAAAACATTTAGCATTCATGCAACATTTTTGAGGAGGCCAGTTTGAGATTAATAGTAGAATTTGAGGCCATCATTAATAAAGTTCACCATCACTGAAAAAGAGACATTTAGTCCTAAAATATAATAAAAGTGATTTTGGAATATAAGTGGTGTATTTAATAATAATAATAATAGTAATAACAATAGTAATAATAGTAATAAAAATATCATTTAAATATTAAAAAATATTTAAAAAATCAGTTTTAAGAAAAGAATAATTTATGCTAATGTTAGCAAACCATACACTCAGACATACTTCTGTTCTGCAGCGGATTGGTCTATCTGGACAGTTAAGAGTTCTTCTAACTTTTTGTAAATAATAAAACTCTTTGTGTCCATTTTTAACATTGTATTGAGAATTGAACAGATAAATCTTACTATACGTTTACATTCTCTCTCTCATTGACCTGCCTTTTCACTGTGTTTGGGGCAGGAGATGGGAGTGGCCTTTTCTTCTTCCATCCCACATTAACGTTGCCAGCCTCAGGGCCGGCACAGGGTCACACCATTTTGGTGGAAAAGTTGAGGAAACAAAGAGGCTTTCGCCATGGTGTATCCTGTATTGATATCTGCCCTCGCCACACACTGCTTTCCCCTGCTATACCAGCAGAATCTCACAGATTTGACATCCACTACCATGATGGAGCTTTCTGTCAGCTTGTGACAAGCGTCATCTTTCTATCATTTGGAGTGATACTCATACTACTCCTTATGGCATTTCAGCTTGGATTACACCCTTAATTTTTTTAAAAAAAATGGTAAAAAGAACAAGGAAGGTAATCAAATTCTGACCACGTGCTTCTCTGTAGCAAACAAGTATATTTTCTCTTTTTGAGAAATATGTACTGTAAGCTTTTTGAAGAAAACTTCACAGAACTTGGATTTTGTCCCTGTCAAGCATGCTAGTATAGCCTTAGTTCAAATTCTGTTTGTGTCTTCATTAGAGGCCTCCAAGGAGAAAATGTGACCAATACTGGCCAGCAAGACTTGCAAGATGGATAGGTCACCATACCTGCTACAGATGAAAAGACTTCTGATGTCATCTCATCCATCACCTGGCAGCTATGATAAGATTGCTCTTTTCTTTGAAGTGTTTCAGCCACTTTAATTCTAATGTCTCAAGCCATTAGCGTTCAGTTGTTGCTTCCCGTGAACAAACATGTCTCTTCACTTTGATGGATGGAAGAGTACCAATTGAACTAAATACAAAGATTTTCGAATGATGTAGCAGGTTCGGGATTTTCGGCTGCACAGATTGGTTTTTAGAATTGTTGCAATGGAGCAAACTCTGCGGAAATCAATAGTGTTTGCACTAGGATCTTCACAGCACTGCAGTTTGCACGTTGCTTTTTCTGGAATAGTCTTCTGAAATAAATGGGGAATGGCTGGGTCCAGTATTGGGGGGAAATACAATGCTAGGAATGTCAACTGGATGAGTATTTGGAAGGGATTTCCTTCTCAGCTACTCCACCACAACCTTTTATCAAGGCTTTTAAAACATCTCCCTCTAAATTATCATCATCATCATCATCATCATCATCATCATCATCATCATCTATACATGTTTCTTCCTATTAAAGAAAAATCACTAATAGAGACAAGTTTTCAGCAGTACTATTAGTTACTTTTTCTGATTTTGGACATGCAATCACCTCAAGAATTTTTCCCAGCACCAGCTTTGCTAAGAAGCAACACTAAGCAGCCATTTCTGCCAGCAGTTTCTGGAGATGTGGCAGTTCCCTACCCTGATCCTTCATTTTTATTTAAAGCATTTATTTTATTTTTATTTCCGCATTTGTTTAGGACATCCAACAACAGTGTTATCCTGGCAGCTCACAAACAAAAAATAACAAGATACAATTCTAAAATTCAATAATATAAAAGAATAGCAGCGTAACTTTTTTGACACACTTGCAAGTGTCAAAATCAGTTTCATGGTATTGTCAATATACATGACATGCAAACACTGGTTCTTTATGTTACATTAATACATTAATGGGAAGAGGTATCTTATTTGCACCTGAAGCAAAAAGACAAAATGACACCACCTCCTCATGCACGTATGGGGGCATTGCCCTCCGCTCCCCCATGGTTTTTTAATGTATCGCAATCCCATGAAATCTGTGACACATTAAAAAGCGTATCTGGCTGTATACAGATTCAGGGCTGGCATCACGAAATAGCAAAGGGCATTTGCCACAGGGAACCGGGAAACATAGTAATGGACTTCATCCCAACTAATCATAATCAATTTATTCTACAAGGCTGGCCTCATCACTTCTCTGCATTATGCTGGTGCCAGTAATAAAACCGTAACAATGTGAGAAAATAGACTCCGTCTCAGTTTCAATGATAAAAATTATTCAATTTATTAATACAACCGGATGTGCATTTCTCTCCAGAAATATAAAGAACCAGGCAATAACTCACTTCACATCAGCTAACTCCATGTCATTGCGTTTCACGAGTATGGCACTGTTATTTTTAGATGGAAGATAAAATCATCAAGACAAGGTCTTATCACATCCTGTAATATAATTTAAATGTACTGTTTCACAGTAATCAAGCTGCCACGGTTTTAACACTAAAAAACCCTTCCATTAATTATGTATTGTGAAAGTGGCAGATGGAAGGAAAACGGGGACAGAATTACACATTTCAGTCTGATGTGTGTCTTTTCGAATAAAAAGAAGAAGAGAAAGCAACCACTTTAAGTTGTTTCAAGGAAAGGAAGTTGCACGTCATAAAATGTGGCTGCCCTGGGGAGTTTTAACTATGTAGCAGTATGCCACTAACATTAATTATATTTATTTTGCTCATCATCGATACAGCAGATTGGTTGCCTGATCTTATGCTCATGCCATATCTGTTGTACAAGAAGAGACTTGCACAGTTTAAAATTTCATCTTACAATATTTTGGGACTGAAGAAGACGCCCTCGGCCAGATGGCCAACCTCTATGGTGTCATCGGTTAGATATATAGATGACTAAACATACGGCTGCTGCTAACATTGATTAAATATACTGGCTCTTTAGCACAACAGAGAGCACGCTGAACTACCTCAGGGAAGCCAAGCCTAGGGCATCTTAGGCTAAACAAGTAAAGTTGAGTCACAGAACTCTACCTCACTTGCCATTAAAAAATAAACAGAAGCTCAGGCTCTGAGCATTCTTACTGAACATTTTTACTTGGCCAGCGGGATTATGTGCCTGTTTTGACAGACTTCCTACAGACTCCACTTCTTTAATAACACCCCCCTCTTATTTCCCACAGAGCTCTTACACAAGCATTTCTCTTAATGCTGGATCAGTGGTGCTGCAAGAAGAATGGGATACATCTTTGACCACCGTGCCAAAGCAAGGCAGCATCTATTTCATTCTTTGTGAGATTATTATCCCTATTTTAGAGGTGGGGAACAGGCTGATACCAAGCATGAGCTACATCTTTCAACTAAGGGGCTCCCAGGTATTCATCAGTGTACTGAATTTGTATACACAGTATTAACAGAACAAAATAAAACAACAGTGGTCCCCAAATACCTCATGCACAGAAGACCTGGGGAAAAAGCTGAGTGTCTTAGTGGACTACTAAATGGTTGTGTTCTGCCTGTTGTAGCAACTGCGATGAGCTGACCTATATGCTGTATCTTTTATTGCTTATCTTTTTTAATAAGTTGTATTTTATTGTACTATGATTCGAATTCCATAGAATTTGAACAATAACATACAATATGAAAGAAGCAATAAAAATTAAAATCAGTATGAATCTTTAATGGGTGTTCATTCTCCCATCTTCTACTACAAGTCCACAGAGACACTGTGGACCACCTGGATGAAGCTTGCAGACCACAGTTGGTCAAAGGACCACAATTTCTGGACTCTTGATAAAATCCAATGTTTGTTTATTTATTGAACTTATATCATGCCTTTTCTACTAGGAGCTCAAGGTGGCATGCATGCATGGTAACAACAACAACAACAACAACAATAATAATTTTATTATTTATACCACACCCATCTGACTGAGTTGGTTCTCCCCTTCCCTCATTTAATTCTCACAGCCCTGTGAGGTTTTTTAGAACACAATATTTTTGCTGCACCAATTTTATCAATTATAAATATCAGAGAGAGAGAGAGTAATCTAGAACCACATGCTTATGGGACTTCCCCAGGCTCTTCTATGAGAATGTATGCAGGCATTTCTCCCATGTTTCCATTTCATATTTTAAAAAATCCCTGCACATTGATGACTTTGGGTCCTCTCAACCTGGGAGAAGGAAAATAAAAAAGTCTGTGGTAGAATCAAAGCTTTGTAAGACAGCACTGCGGATACACAGACAGGGAGCAATTGCTCGCTTTGCATTTGACAGAGAATGTGAAGGAAAATGGTGAGTTTGGGATGAGGAGTATTGAATGTGATGACCACAAAATACAAGAAAGGGCTTATATTTTGCACTCAAAGTAATCTTACTGAATGCCAGTATTATATATAGAGGTCTTCCAACCTCACATTCAGTCAACAAAAATATAGTGCCTTTTAGCTAAGGCTCTCTATTTTATGGAGGTACAGGCAGGTCAGGCAATTTCCCCTGAGCTAATCCTAGGGATATGTGAAAAGTCTATTAGCATGTGACTCTCTCCTGGCCTGCTGCACCTCTCCAACAATAGAAATGTAAGACTTGGGAGCTGTAGCAATAAATAATTTTTCTTCGTCCATCTTTCCTTTCTCGCTGTAAGGCAGAGGTCAAGGAAAGAGTTAAAGTGGTGGAATTCTTCTGCTGGCATGAACAGAGCTTTTCCTTCCCCCACATAATTTATAATGCACAAAGGAAAACACACTGCCAGACATCCCAGGATGCCATTTCAGATTTCAATCACGCTGAGTGGGAGGGATTTGCAGGCCCACCCTAGGCTGCATTCAAGGCTAACTGGTAAAGCAAAAAATAGTGCACGTCACAAGCATTCGCTGGGTTTGTTTTATACACTTTATATAGCAAGGCGAACCAACGTCTCAGGGACCATTCAATTTTCCTGATAGTAATCCAGATATCAAAGGTAAAGTGAGCTGTAATCATAAGTGCTCTGGATTCACGGTGAAGTTTGCACCATTTAGCAGATCACATGATGTGCTCAGGCACAACATGAAGTGTTGATTCTTTTCTTCCTAAGTGAATGTGTAGGCTTCTCCCAAGTACAGTGGAATAGTGCTGCGCCGCTGCCCTCCATACAGCAGTGTCAATGCCATAAACCAGGGTGGTCTGGGGCAGGAGATGACAGCTTCAAGATCAGGGCTGTGCAGGTGCACTAGTGCAAGTGCTGGATTGGCTCTGTTAATGCACCTCTGAAATCCCAACCTTGCTGCCACTTCAACGCTGCTGCGGGTTTTCATTTGAAATTGACTTCTACAAGCCCTAAACATTCTTTTCTGAGCTTGACTCGGGAGAAATTTGAAGGCAATATACCCAGTGTGACACCTGTCTACTTGACTCTATTGCATGCATCACAATGAAGCTAATAACACACACATGCGTTTACAACTAATTCCACTTCCATCCACTGTTTGCAGTTTCTTCTGTTTTCTGTTTATCTTACCCCCCGGGTGCCTGGGAAAGTATACTCCAGTGCTATCATAAAGGCGCCTGCTGAACAGAGAGGGCTTGGTGTGCCCTCAAGTGCTGCTATCTGCACTTCCCAGAGCACTGTGACACTCCTTCCAGCTTAGGCTCTTTACTCACACACCATACTCCAAGGTTGTAGTGGTTGTCAGGAGGGACCGTCACTCACCTGGAGTGAATGCTACTTAGCCAAGTGCATGACTAATTGCAGCCATGCTAATTAAGCAAAAGAGCCATTCTGTGCTAATAGTCTAGTGTGCTGGTTTTATTTATTCATTTATTGCTATTACAAGGGCTGTTCTGGGAACTGAAGTAGATCTTGCGCAGCAATCTTGATTTGTCAAGTTTTACAGTGACCACCCCTCTGCCCCCCGTCCAACAGTTTATTGTCTAAATCTCAGGGGCAGAAGTTTCCCCCCTTCAATGGGAAAAAAAAGAAAGCAAAGGGCCCCCAAAACTGAATCCAAAGTCAAAGTGTTCTAAAATCTTGTTGCTGCCAGAACATATCATAAAGCATATTAAGAGAGGGAGCTCAAGAAGTCATTTAGGACAGCAGTAGCAGAAAGGGGTCCCACACAATTTGTACAACATGATGACACTTGATCATAGTCAGCTCAACCAACAAAAAGAGACCGAGAGCAAGGTGGACCACACTGTCCACGGGATTATGAAAATACTGATACAGGTGAACCACTGGCGGAGAAAGGTGGGTGCGGGGGGTGCGGTTCACATCAGGTGTCAGCCATGAGGGTGGGTGACATCGCTGCGCCACCGCCAGCCTCACCCCACACTCGCTGCGTGGGTGGCGCTCCCAGACACTCGCTGCACGGGCAGTGGGCCACTAGGGACAATGCTGCCCTAGCGGTCCCTTCCCCACGCTTGCCCTGCGGGCGGCTAGCCCCACCCCTAAGGGCTGGCTAGCCCTGCCCCCACGCTGCTCCCGGTACTAGGGCAGGTAGCTCCGCCCCTGAGGTGAACCAGCCCACACATCTCAATTTCCTAAATAAAAACACTTAAACAGTGTGCCTGTTTGAGAAGAGCCCTAACTTTATTTTCTTTAGAGCTGTACAACTGTCTATAATATCTGAAAAGTAAGAGATAGCAGAAGCCAGCCCTGAAGCTTTTGCCAGAACAATATAGCATCCTTCCATCTGAAGGACAATCTATTTTATAAGCAGCGACAAGCCTGCAATTGTATTTTCACTCCCTGTGTAATCTCAAAAGATGTCAGACATCATGGCGCCTTTATTAAGACTTAAAACACCTCACCTCTTTCAGCATCAAGTACTTTTCCAAAGCCTTTCAGAACTTCTAACATGCCTGGGTTTTTACCTGACTGAGAGCTGGATGTAGAACAGGAAACTAATTTAAATCTTAGCCAGTTCCATTACATTTTGCACTACTTGCTTTTTACATAAGTGCTGACAGAATCGCAAACAGATTTCTAAAGAAATCAGATGGAGAAAGTGCACACATTAGTCGGAACCAGACTGAAGGATGTTTTGGCCAAAGGATGGGCAACAGATGGTCTGAAAACAACCTCGAAACTGCAGCCATAAATGTGACAGAGGAGGAAAGAAAATAAAGACAGGTTGGTACAATTAAAACTTTGTTTTGCAATCAGCTGGCCATTGCTTTCAATAGTCAATTGAATCAAGTTCATATGGTGCAGGACGTTGGCATGGTTGGGAGTTAAACATTCAAGTGAGAAATCTAATATAGGCTTCAGTGTGTAATTGTGATCATTTTTCCTCCTTATTGACATTGCATTTTAAATAGAAATTTAATCACATGAAGCCAACTTCATCTTTGCTGTGGAAACCTATAACAGATATGATTCCCCCCCTTTCTCTTGGCATGTAACACAATCTTCCTTAATCTTTTGTGATGGAATCTCCTTTTTATTTATTTTACTGTTGACGGATGTACCATCTGAACAAATAAAGAACAAAACAGATTCATACTGCTGCCCATGAATTTAATTTCTGAACATTATTCATGGTTCTTAAAACAATAACTTCCACAGCTTCCACACATAATTGGCATTTAAATGCCAACCCATAGTTTTCCCACATTTAATCCAGATTTACCTTTTCTAGTGGGAATCCAATAAGTTTTTCTTATATATATAAATGTGGCCAATGACCCAATTACAACATTAAGTACCCTGAATGAGCAAGTTTCCTCTCCAGGAGATATCATATTTCTAACCCACCCATCACTTGGGGCCAGGTGGAGATATAGAATATAAAACCTCATAAACTCCCAACACAGTTGGTACATAATACTAAGACAAACCAGATATTAGCATGAATGTGCAAGCATGTATGCTCCTGGAGAGGATATTGTGGCTGATGGCTCCTTTTCCCAGCCTGATGCTGCTATGCTTTTCTGAGCTAATGTATGGTTTGTTTTAGCTTGTAATCTTTACCCTGGCTCATGGTTTGTCTCACTCCAGATTCGTTCTTGGTTTACAACTTGTGGTTTGTTTAGAAGTGTCCCTCTATCCAGTTCTCCTGGCTAAGCCAACTTTCCATGGGGCACTTCCTCCTCCTCGACCCCTGAGCCTGTGCTGGATAATGCCATATCAAAAGCCCAGGTGGACACAGTCAGAGTCGTCCTCAGCTTGTCCATCCAACCTCAATACTACAAGCCGACATGGCACTCTAATGCAACAATCAATTAACGTCAACAAATGGAGGCAAACTGCTTATGTGCCAGTTCTGAAATTAATTAAAGCTGGAAGACAGACAGAGCAAAATGAAGAGAGCCAACCTGCCAAAGAATAATGAAATGGAGCTGGGGAAATCCGTTCATACCTAGCTTAAGTAGGGAACCATATCATTCAACAACCACCTTTTTAGGCTGTGTTTAGTAAAACACAGGGTTCACAAAGTTGGCTTTTGTAGTCGCAAGTTGTGGTACATAAGTTTTCCTTTCTCTCCCTTTTAATTCTTTAGTGTGTTTTTCATTATGTGTCACTGTTTCACACTCTTCTATTCTTGACAACATGAAAGAGATGCTTCTATGCTAGACATACACTGGTTATAAAATGATTTTTAAAAGGAGAAAAACAGCTGAGCTAGGCACACTAGCCTGTTGCCATAGAGACAAGGGACTGTCTTGTCTTCTTTCTTTTCTATAATTCCCAAATTGAGAAAATATTTCCTTACTGCCATGCCATGCACTTTTTTTTTTTTTTTGCAAAATGTTAGTGCATTCAGACTAGTTTGACAGCACTGGGCTCTTAACAAAGAAGTACAGTATCCATAGTAAAACTTGGAGGGGGAAGGAGCATAGATCAAAAGGATGGATTTTTATTGTGTTAATTTCTTTTTTAGAAAACCTAAACAAAATACTACGTTCTCTTGCGGAGCAGTGGCATCCAAAACAGTGTGCAATAATTATGAAAACCATAATACTATCAGCAAAAAACAACAACAGTTAAACATTTCAAAACATAATAAAACTCTGCTCAAAGCCAGCACAGCCAAAATGTAACACAACAGGTGCAATGAATGCAGCAGAAGCCCAGCAGCAAAATCAACTCCTTGAACAAGAACCTAAGAAGAACCTGCTGATCAGGCCAATGGCCCATCTAGTCCAGCATCCTCTTCTCACAGTGGCCAACCAGATGCTTGTAGAAAACCTGCGAACAGAAGCTGAGCACAAGAGCTCTCTCCCCTCCTGTGGCTTCCAGCAACTGGTATTCAGAAGCATGGTTGCCTCCGACTGTGGAGGCAGGGCCATGCTAGCTAGCAGCCAGCAACAAGCCCAGCACTAAAAGCTTTTCTTCTTTTAACATGATCACCTATAACTAGAGAGCCAGTGCGGTGTAATGGTTAAGAGCGGTAGACTCGTAATCTGGTGAACCGGGTTCGCTTCCCTGCTCCTCCACATGCAGCTGCTGGGTGACCTTGGGCTAGTCACACCTCTCTGAAGTCTCTCAGCCCCACTCACCTCACAGAGTGTTTGTTGTGGGGGAGGAAGGGAAAGGAGAAGAAGGAGGAGGAGGAGGAGGAGAAGGAGAAGAAGAAGAAGAGGAGGAGGAGGAAGAATTTGGATTTGATATCCCTCTTTATCACTACCCGAAGGAGTCTTAAAGCAGCTAACATTCTCCTTTCCCGGTTCACCAGATTATGAGTCTACCGCTCTTAACCACTACACCACACTGGCTCTCACCAGGAGAATGTTAGCTGCTTTGAGACTCCTTTGGGTAGTGATAAAGCGGGATATCAAATCCAAACTCTTCTTCTTCTTCTAGTATATGCTCTATAAGGCATTGCTTGGTTTTGGGGTTTTTAAAAAGCAAGTAGCAGCCTTGGGTTGGGGTGGGGGCATCTGAGTCATGACCATGGCATTTAAGAAATGGCTTTTAAAAACACAATTTGTCCTAAATACAGTCGTATCTTGGAAGCCGAACAGAAGCCATTCCAGAAGTCCGTTTGACTTCCAAAATATTCGAAAACCAAAGTGCGGCTTCCGATTGGCGTCAGGAAGTTCCTACAGCCAAGCAGAAGACGCGGAAGCCCCACCAGACATTCAGCTTCCCAAAGAACGTTCAAAAACACTCACTTCCAGGTTTCGATTGTTCGGGAGCCAAGACGTATGAGAACTAGGCTGTTCGACTTCCAAGGTACAATGGTATTGTCCTTTTCCAATGCAGCCCAGTTTCAGGTCCATGCTACTGCCCAATGCCAGGCATTGTCTCTTCCCCATCACATTGCTACATATTGCTCCACTTCCTTGAGATTTTTCCCTTTCTTGGGCCTGGACTGCAGGAGGCCATTGGGCAGCCCAGCAGGCTTCATGAATTGTGGTGTGTGGTGGAGCAAGGGGCACCCTCGGCTCCCAAAAGTACTGATCAGAGTGCTTGGCTGTTATTGCAGCCTACAATGAAGTTGTTGCTATCCATCTGTCTTGGGAGACAATGGAGGAGTGCGCCTTTGGGGATTAGGTCAAGCTGTTGGACGGTTGCAATGCTTGCTGTGGCTGTGGAGACCAGTGTGGGAGAGACATGTTTTGTTGCAGCTGGGGCAGCGAAAGTCATCCAGTTGTGCTGCTGCAGATGCACCATGACATTTCTCCTCTCTGCGCTCCTCCCAGCTGTCAATTCTCCTCTGGTCACTGCTGTGGATTCATGACTTGACTGTCTGTCTCCAGGCACTGGGGTCATCTGCAAGGGATTCCCACTGATGTCGCCAACCTTCATGCCACATTTGCAGAAATCTTCGTAACGCAGAGTTGGTCTGGGAATTGGCCTTGTGCCTGAAGCCAGCTCCCAAACAGCATGTCCTCTAAGATCCTGCCAACTTCCATTTTGTGACATGACCAACCAGCATAGATGTCAATGAAACAGGAATTCGAACATGCTGGGAATGTGGGCTTGGGAGAGCACATCTTTGGAATGTTGTCCTACCATGTGATGCCCAAAATCCTCCGGGTGCAGCACATATGGAAGGCGTTGAGGCACCGCTCCTGATGGTTGTCGGTTGCCCATGACTCACTTCCATAAATCGTGTCCTCCCTAAATGAGGAGGACCTATGCACATGACCCAGAGATTCCTCTTTCAGCTCGTGCATCAGAACACCCACCCACCTCTCCCTACTTTTAGGGCATTTTGTGTTTGACCTTGCTATGCCGTTGAGTGTCGTCTGTCGTTGGGACAGGGGCATGGCAGGAATTTCCCCCACTTGGCTGATTGGCAGTTGCCATTTGGGTTTTCACCCACCGCGTAGCAAATCGTCACAACTTGTAGGGTTGTGGATAGGCACTGGTTCAGGTGATAGGGATGGGAGAACGGTTTTGCCATCCCTATGTGAAGGGTATTCCGTTAGAGGAATCCAGGGACTCAACTTGGTTTGGTCAACCTCCAAGAGGGGGTTGTGCCCTTGCCTGAGTCCAGGGGAGCATCTGGGGAGTGAACAGAGTCTGTTCCTGGGCTTTTCACCTACCTCTGGTGTTCACCCTTGGCTGACCTATGCTGGTGCTTTGGGTCAGCGCTGCCTGCAAGGGTGCAGGGGGCTAGTCAAACCAGAGACCATGCAACCACTCACTTTTCTGTAATCAATAAAGTTGTGGCCTAAATTCTGCCAAAAACCAAACTAAAATTTGAGTCAAATGCGTGTTTATTTAGCGGGGAGGTCTCTGAGTCTGAACACACAAAGCAGCATGTTCAACACACAAGCTTGGTAGACCTTCATCTTGGTATTCGTTGTTAGCATCACATTCTCCCATACCCTTTTGGAGAGGTGAGCCATTGCCATAGCTGCCTTACCAATACTTTTATCTAGCTCAGTAATGATGGAGAGATTGCAGGTTATGGTGAAACCCAGGTAGACAAAATTGTCTACCATCTCAAGCTTGTGGTCACCATTTGAATTCATGTACAACTGACTTTGTGTCGCTGGCTGAGCATTACTGAGCATGATAAAGGGGGGCAGTGGGCCTTGTGGTGGCAGCTCCCCTCCTCTCTTCATGTGGAAAATCTATAGGGCCCAGCTGACCTAGGTGAAGCAGATGTGAACAGTGGGTTTCTTCGGGGCTTTTTTCCAGCTGGGACTTGGCAGAACTCAGATCCAGCACCTCTCAGGTGGGTGCCATTGTCATTATAAGAGAACAAGGGAAGTGTTCATGGTGAGTTCTGGCACCTCTTTTTCTAGAAAAATAGCACTGGGCTTCTTAATAGTGGAGAGGCTAAAAGATATTTCTGGTCAACAAGGCCAGTGACAGCTCTCTGGGGGAGAGATTTGTTGCATTATTATGTAACTTTTGGGTGATGCCTGTTGACCATAGGTGAAATTATGTATGCATGATTTCATTTTCAAATTATGAAAGGGAATACTTTTACAAAGAAATTAGTATAATAAAATGCTAATGGTATACAGTGGATACTTCATTAAAGGACTATAATATACCAGGTTTCATTTCTATTTTGAAGGAGATAACAAATAAAAATTAAAATGAGAACATAAGTATTAATTAGAGTTCAGAATAAGTCTGCATTTTACAATTCAAAACTCTAGTTATTTGCCACATTCAGAGCATACTCTTTGAAGTTTGTGTGTTCAAAATACATATTTTCCCTAATTGTACTTCTCAGCTGGATAGATGAAGGACATGATTAATTGAGCAAAACAACAATTCCAATGCCAATTTGTTCAGTCATGATTTACATTTTCAGAAACTGGTACTGTGAAGTGCAAAATATTGATGACTGAACACCAAGACATCCCTAATCCCCATGTTGTAATAGAAAAGGTGAGCTGAGCAGTCCAATTAACAGAGCATCTAAGTCTAAACATAAAACTGCCCACTTTATGTCCTACTAGGGTTACAGTTAAGAAAAAACAAGCATGACTTTTTATATCTTAAGAGGAGAATGCTAACAAATATCCTCCTATTGCTGATATTTTAATTTGGAGAAATAAAAAATTACAATGCAAACAGGTGAAAATAGAGGTTATTTTTCTTATAAAGTTAAACAGCTTAGAAACCCTTGTGTTAATTCAACTTTGTATGCATTGGGAACTCGATGCATTACTAGAAAATGCCTTGATGCATTGTTAATAAGGATGTTCTTGGAAAACTAATTGACAATACTGACTTAGACTTGTTGCTAGATCCCTGGGGTTGATGCATTGGGGATTTCATTAATATTTATCTAAATCCTTTCATTTATCAAAACTGTGAAGCTCATTGATTTGAATCTTCCTTTGTCAGTGCTGATTAATGCAGGTTTAGTATAGATCTAGTAGAGAATCGCAGTCAGCAAACACAGTAGAATTTAAGGTTGTCAGTGAATTATCTGGATACTTATGTGTTCCCAAGCTTTTCATTTACTGCTCTGTCCCTGGTGGGGACTTTGAGTAACTTGAACACTTAACTGCATGGCCTAATGGTAATCTCATTTAATGTCTGCCCCAACTCATCTTACATTCTACAGGCATGGAGAAAACAGATAAACATTGAGGGCTTTCTGTTTATCCTGTGAGCATGAAGAGAATAGGGAGACTCAAAAGCTTGCACCTTGCATTTTAAACTTGAGTTCATTACATTCATTGTTACAGGGCTCACTTCTCATGTTGGATCTGCTCAGAAAATAAGCCCAACAACATAAAAAACCCAAAATAGTTCATCTTCTTTTCTGAAGTCAATGTAGCATCCAACATTGTCCACTGATACCTCTGTCCACTGTTTTATATTGTTGTTGTTTAGTCATTTAGTCGTGTTTGACTCTTCGTGACCCCATGGACCAGAGCACGCCAGACACTCTTGTCTTCCACTGCCTCCCGTAGCTTGGTCAAACTCACGCTGGTAGCTTCGAGAACACTGTCCAACCATCTCGTCCTCTGTCGTCCCCTTCTCCTTGTGCCCTCCATCTTTCCCAATATCAGGGTCTTTTCCAGGGAGTCTTCTCTTCGAGGTGGCCAAAGTATTGGAGCCTCAACTTCATGAACTGTCCCTCCAGTGAGCACTCAGGGCTGATTTCCTTAAGAATGGATAGGTTTGATCTTCTTGAAGTCCATGGGACTCTCAAGAGTCTCCTCCAACACCATAATTCAAAAGCATCAGTTCTTCGGTGATCAGCCTTCTTTATGGTTCAGCTCTCACTTCCATACATCACTACTGGGGAAACCATAGCTTTAACTATATGGGCCTTTGTCGGCAATGTGATGTCTCTGATTTTTAAGATGCTGTCTAGGTTTGTTTTATATTAGGGGTGGTTAACCTGCAACTGTTCAGATATTTGATGCACTACAACTCCCATAATTCCTACCTATTATGGTCAATGACCAGGGATAATGGGAGTTGTAGATCAGCAACATCTGCAGGACCACAGTTCAGCTGCTCCTCTCCTACTCAAAGCTCAAGTCACAGAGTATCATTGCCATGGAAGTATTAAGCATTATTTTCAGGACTGCACAAAATATCAGTGGAGCATCAAAATATCAGGACTCAAGTACCCTTTCTTTCCCTATAGTGAGACTGGCTTTGCTATCATGTGGCAATTGAAAGCTATGTAACAGTTTGATTCTTATGACCTCTCTTTATATAACCTCAGTCCCCAGAGCTAGCTTGGGTCCTGTTTTCCTTTTATAACTGTTGCAAGTTACAAATACACCCTTTAAACTATTTAATGAAGCCAGTAAACCCTGGATGTTATTATAAACTCCAGCAACTTGGGAGTTAAGAATCACAGCACCAGCCATGGCAAACTGTGTGTTAAAATTACAAGAGGTGGCAATGTTATTTCTGGACCAATAACATCCAGAGTCGCCTGCAGAACAGCACAGGGGATTCACTGAGAGGCAGTCCCTTTACTCAGAAACGGCTCATTTACTTTCCTGTTAATTCTATTTTCCCCACAGGTCCTGCTGCACAAAAATGCCAGCTTTCTTCATATAATTTACAGTAGAACATCATTCAAATAGAGAAAGAGAGAGAGAGAGAAGGGGGCATGGTCCACAATGTTTGTTTTCTTTCCCTTTTGATGTTGATCAAACTGCATTTATGCCTAAGCATCTATTTTATAAGAACAACAACAAAGACTATTCAGATGGCTACAGAGCAGTACCTAATGTGCTCAGATTCACTGAGCAAGTGCATGCCTGACTTGGCTTGCAGCATTAAGGTGCTTTCCTGGTGTTTATTTTATTTACTGGCATCAGGGAGCACAAAAACCAAGTTGTCAGCTTGGTCACCGGGAGCAGTTCTGCAGAAGAAACCTCCCCTTCTCTTTACTTGTGTGGGCCATAGGAAGAAGCGGCATGGATCACACAAGGTGGGTGGGTGGGAAAAGGGCCAATGGTTTAGAAAAAGAGGCTAATTCTTCAACTACACGATGGGGAATTCTTTCTGCTGCAAGAGAGCTGATAAAAAGCAGCTGGCAGAACCTCTTTGAAGACTCCCGGCCCATCCATCTGCATGCTGTCTCCCACTCTCACTGTAGCCACTGGAGTTGCCTCCAGAGAGGAGAAATGAGTGGGAAAGCAGCCAAGAAGAGCAACATCTTTGCCAACACTTGCGCTTTAAGTAGGAAAAGATGCTGAAAACACCCCGCAGATACCCACGAGTGGGCAGGGAGCTGTAATAGTAAGAGAGGCCACCTCCTTCTCTGTGCCACCATTGTGATTGCAACCATCAAGGGAGAACATAGCTTGGCAATGACCTTTTTTGTGGCACGTTCACACCACAGAGACATGGAAAGAGGCCTTCTTCATGCTCGCTCCCCTGTTTCTGGAGCTCTCTCTACCCTGAGATCCAGCTAAGCCAGAGTCTGTATATTCTGTATACTCCTTAAGAAATACAAGACCCTCTTATTCAGGTGACTATTTAAAAACCCCAAAGCATCCCTTCTCCATGAAACCCTTGCCTAACCTTCCAATCCTCATCTTCAAAGACAATGGTAGTTGCAGCTGTACTTGCTCACATTTCATTGCTTTTTACACCGGCATCTCTCCTTCCTTTTCCTTCTGTTCTGTCATTCACTCAGACCAGACACTCCAAGTATTCCTATTTTCCTGGAACTCTCCCAGACTTACAGAAGCCACCCCGATTTCTTATTTCATCCTGGAATGTCCCACTTTTCCTTAGGACATCCCTATTTTCATCGGAGGAATGTTGGAGGGTATGGAGTTATGCGACCCCTCCCCCAAGCCAAGGGGATAAATAACTATACAACCTTTAGAAGACATCTGAAGGCAGCCCTTATAGGGAAATGTTTAATGTTCAATGTTTTGTTATGTTTTTATATATGTTGGAAGCCACCCAGAGTGGCTGGACAACCTAGTCAGATGAGTGGGGTATAAATAATACAATGGTGATGGTGATGATGAAATAGCATGTCCCTATTTTCATTGGAGAAATATTGGAGGGTATGTCAGACTTTAGGGTGTATGTTTCTTGCAATTTAGATCTCTCTTTTTTTCTTATGCCACAACATGGGTGATAATAATAATAATAATTAACAACAAACAATGTCATCACGACAGCAAATGAGAAGTCCAACTTTCGATGGGCATTTTCTATTTATGATGTTGTCAGGGGCTCAGGAGCAGAGGCACAGGGGAGAGAGGAAATGGAGAGCGAAGGGGAAGAATCTGAGGGCAGCGTAGGGGAGTACGAAAGTGGCCCGAGAGATTCCATGAGTCTCTCCAGTGAATCAGAAGATTCCCAGAGGGGGGTGACGATTTCCAGGGCAAGGGGGGTCCCAGGGGGGGCACACCAGAAGCAAGGGGCCAGCGGGGACTCCCAAAGCAGCAGCGGGAGAGCAGGACCAGCTACTCCACCAGAGCGTAGTGAGGGGGAAGAGTCACATGTATCAGGGCCAGCTTCTCCTCCAGCAGGGAGAGAGGATGAGTCAAGGGTGGCCACGCCTCCATCGCAGAGTGAGGGAACAGAGGGAGAGTCAGGTGCAGCTAGCCTCCCCAAAGGGGGAAGCAGTGACAGGAGCAGTGTAACGGTCAGGAGGAAGGTGGCCGGCTGGGCGCGCGCGCCAAGTTCGAATGTACAGGCGCGCGGCACAGCAGGAAACCCGGATTGGGAACCAGGTCCTAAAGCCCGCCGGAGGGAGGGGGAGGACTCAGGAGACTCAGCGTCAGAAGAGTCTAGGAGAGGCGAGACCCCAGCGGACAGGCGGGCCCAGAGGAGAAGAGAGCAGAGGAAGAGGTGGAGCAAGGCTAGAGTCTTAAACTGGTGTCTGGGGGGAGGAGATTCAGACGGAGCTTCGGCGGTCTAGAGTTTGAGACGTAGAGCTGCGCGCCGCGGCTGTGAAAAAGAAACTGAGCTTCAATAAAGACTGTTTTATATAACAACGAACTGGCGTTGGTCCTTTGTGAGCTGGGACCTAGGGCAGCTCTGACAGATGTTTTTAAATTTAGTTGCCATTCAACAATACATTGTTTTCTACCTTGAGACTCTGAAATGCAATGAACTGAAAATCCAAATAAGGATGCTCTGTAAGCAGGAAACGCTTCAAATACATGGCACTATGTTTTATAAGAGTTTTTGTTTTAGTTCATATAGCACTTAAAGTCCAAATAGGCTTCCAAGTGTTATACTTTTATAGAGAAGTATAAAAACCTGTCACAGAGACATTAAAATAGAAATACCGATAAGTACACAATAAAACAGTCCCATTAAAACATTAAGAAGTTAAATACGGTAATTAAAACAATACAATCCCAGTAAAACAACATAGCACTACAATGGGCCTCAATACAATATATTCAGATTTATAGGACTATTCAGCACAGAACACCCTTGTCACATGGGTCCCACAGCTGATGGCAACAGTACTTTCATACAGAGTGCCCACAGTGTGTTAAACTGATTGGCAACAGCAACTAGAGGACTCCCACAAGAGGCAATATAATTGCAGTCTCCCATTTGATGATCTGTACACGTTGGAAGCTACACCAGAATTTCCTCACATAGACAACAAAGCTGAAATTCAAATGCCCTCTTTAGCTTGTGTCAGGAAACATTCCTTCGAGTGGGCTTTGATTCCATTATAAATTCTAACGTTTTTAAAACGCTTCACAAAAGTAAACTTGCGAAATGATCACCAGCTTTGCTAATGTAATTAAAAGTGTTGTTGGTCTTATCAAACGTATCTTAGCCAACATTCGGTGAAAGTCAAATGGAAATGAAGGTGTGTGTATGTGTGTGTGTGGGGGGGGGGGTAGTAATCATCTACTAAGCACTGGTGACACTGATCTGGGACATAGCCACATCAATCATTTTGGTTGCTTCCTGATGACCTGTTTACTTCAGATTCATCTTGATTTGCTTGCCATGAAGTTTGTGGGGACAATAAACAATGCCTGTTGTGTAATGAGGATTCATTTGTGGAGAGGTTTTCCAATGCCATGCTAAGCCATTATTATCCCACACTTTCCAGTGTAGTTCTCCATCCCTTTCCTTACTAGAAAAAGTATTGGTTGGAATCCATCTGCCTCAGGAGACAGTGGAGGAATACACCTTTGTGGGTGAAGTCAAACCACTTGGCTGTAGAGACCTCTTTGGGAGAGACATGTTTTGTTGCTATTGGTATCATCATCATCATCATCATGTTGCACAAAAGCACCAAATCCACTTTAATTGTGCAGCCTAAATTTTCCAGTACAGTGGCAACTTGGAAGTCAAACGGAATCCATTCTGAAAATCCGTTCAACTTCCAAAACGTTTGGAAACCAAGGGGTGGCTTCTGAATGGCTGCAGGAAGCTCCTGGAGCCAATCGGAAGCCACAGAAGTCAAGTTGGACCTTTGGGTTCCAAAGAACGTTCACAAATTGGAACACTCACTTCTGGGTTTGCGGTATTTGGGAGCCAAAACGTTCAACTTGCAAAGCATTTGGGATCCAAGGTATGACTGTACATGATTAAATTCTGTGTCTGAAAAGTATTGACCATTTGGAAGCTTCACCGCCCCCCTGTGGCCACTGTTACTGGTTTGGCATGGCATGAAAATCACCTGGAAGAAGCTCTTGCAATGGCCTTGGTCCCTCCTGACCAAGTGGTTTAGGTATTATGAGTTGCCCTGGATGGATTTGTAGCTTCATTTGGAAACTATGTATGCCCCAGGATTCTGGAGAGTTACAATCTCAACAAAAATTACACTTGGCAAATAAAGCTTCACGCTGAGCCTAAGTGTGAGATGTAACAGGAACAACACGGAGGGTATTGTTAATTACCTCAGCTGGACATGTGTTGATTAATTAAGGACACTTTTCAAAGTGCTCTTCATTTTTGTGCTATGGCTGTCAAGCTGTTCTGTTATTAAGCCTGGCTGCTTCCCTGTGGGAGTCCCTTAGGAATGGCCATAGGTGGGTTGTATAGCCTGGAATATGAAAACAGCTGCTACAGGTTAGGGTCATCACTGTTATTAACAACAGTGAGCAGGGCAGGGAATTGAGGTGTCAATTTATTTCACTCAGAGTTTTTCTGAAGGACAGCAGCAAAGTTGAATAACGCCGCCTGCCACTTGGGCTCAGATGTTCTGTGAGTGTTGTTTCTGAAACAGTAAAGAAAAATTCAACCACTGCTCCATTCGGTCTTTAGAAATATTCACATGCATTCAGGTGTCCCTCACTAAAATGACAGATTAAACATCAACACTGTGAGACATGTAACCATTCCAAACACTATATTGTTCAGAAATGCAAAGTAATCCTGCTCTCAGTTCTTTTCATTGTTCACACAACAGAAGAACAGTATGGTCAGCTTAAAAGCAAAATTGTGGTTTGTTTGTTTTTAAATCCTTTAAATCACTATTAAGCAAAATAAATACGTTCATCAATGAAATGACTATAGGTTTCCTCTTTTTCAGAAGGAAATAGATTGCTTTATGGAGTACACTACAAAACTTGACTTGATTGATGCTACGTTTGCAAAATTAATGGTACTTTCATGTTACTTCCAGTACGTTTCCAAGCACAATTCAAAGTGTTTAAAACCCTAAACAGCCTCAGATTAGTAAACCTGAAGGAGCATCTCCACCCCCCATCATTCAGCCCAGACACTGAGGTCCAGTGCAGAGGGCCTTCTGGCAGTTCCCTCACTGCGAGAAGCGAAGTTACAGGGAATCAGGCAGAGGGCCTTCTCGGTAGTGGTGCCTGCCCTTTGGAATGCCCTCCCATCTGATGTCAAGGAAATAAACAACTTTCTGACTTTTAGAAGACATCTGAAGGCAGCCCTGTTTAGGGAAGTTTTTGATGTTTGATGTTTTATTGTGTTTTTAACATTCTGCTGGGACCTGCCTCAAGCGGCTGGGGAGAACTGACCAAATGGGCGGGATATAAGTAATAATAATAATAATAATAATAATAATAATAATAATAATAATAATTTGCACCCCCTCTCTATATGATGAGGCTGCACCCATGCAATGTTAGAGTCATCCCTCCATTGGCTCTATTAATTCCAACATGGGAAGTATCTTGTCTCTCAACACGGAAGGGAAACAATCCTTTGTTATTGGAAGCGGCAATGCTGTATAGATAAAATATGAAATGTATCAATTCACTCTTATTTATCTGAATGGCTCAAAGAATTTCTAAACTACAATTGAAGGTTTAGCTGAATGCCTGCCAATTTGTGCCCTGAACATATACCTCACATGCTCCAACTAATTTCATTTGAGATAATCAATTCTTGCACCCCATGAAAATGTGGCCATCAATTCCATCAAAATTAATTAGAATCCTGGTTTGGGTGGACAAACTATGTGTGCACTTATGGAGGAGACAACCAAGTAATGCTTCTGGAAGATTATATTGAGATGGGGAGCCACGTGGGACTGATTCAGATACCCAAGCTAAATCACAGGGTTTCTAACCTATTTGGTACGTCGAATGCCCACCATGTGTATCATCTACCGTAAGTATATAGCTGTTCAGCAGTCTCCTCTTTTTATACATTGTTCAGTCGTGATAATTTCTCTGGTATCTAAGGTTATAGCAACAGGACTGCAAGTCTTAAAGCAGAGTGCCATTCAGAATAGTTGCCTTCTGAATAAAGAACAAGCAGACCTCCCTACATCGGCACATATTAGTGACCATCTGTTAAGATGCTCTCAGGGCATACTTATCTTTTGAGACAGCTGAGGGTTATCTTTTAGAAGGATACCCCTTGCTTATCTTTGGTCACAGGTTTTCAAAAAGATTCCAGATTGACCACATATATTTAAACAATTCTGTAGCCAAGAACATGATGTTGCATCAAAGGTGTAACCAATCAAATGATAACCCTTTTATCCAAGTATAAAGGCCCCAAAGACAGGCCGTATGCAGCTGTGCAAATAAGAAAAGTGCAGACCATATTTCTGTGCCTTATGGATTTCATACCTATTTACTGCACTATAAGTTAGTTCCTAAGAGCTCTCTATAACGGATTTGAGTTCTTCCATGCCATTGGCTCCCCCTCCCATTTTCCCTATAATGGTCCTTAGTTTTTTTGCTAAAGTAAACTGTCTCAATGGGTGGCATGCTTCCACATTATGATGATGATGAACACCGGCATTCTTGTTCAAGCAAAGCATTAGGTGAAGCAATCGGACATTCAGTCTAAGACCCACATTACCTCTTGACATAGTAAGGTAACCTGATGTGATTGTACCACATGCATCTTTAGTGATTTTGAATAAATTAGAGAAGCGCTCTTCACCTTGGGTCCCACCATCCCTCACAGTTGGCTAAGCTGTAGTCCAACAAAATCTGGGGACCCTATTGAAGACCACAGAACATTCTCATATAGTGAGAAACTATTATTTCCAAACTGAGAAAAATCTACTGTACACTAGACTTTGAAAACATTGCAAATAGCATTTCTCTCACACTATTTAAGGCTGCATTAAAATAAAAGATTCAGCATGTGAATTCTACATAGTTAAATCACCTCATGGTGACTTTACCACATCAAAAAGTTACATGAGAACCATGCCTACCATTTTAACTCATTTATACCTGTCACAGTTGTACTATGTTATAGTAACAACCTATGTCCATAACATAGAGAAGTTGCTTACATAGTGAAGCAGGCTTATAAATTTTCAGTTATAAGGCACTGGCGTATAAGTAAGACAAATAATGATGTGTCCTCTGCTTGGCAAAGCCCTATTCCAGAGTTAATTCAACTTAGACATACTTCGTTTTGCAAACTGCAGCTGTTTTCCACAGTTAATTGTCCTCCTATGCATCTCACAGAAATTTCACCTAACATGAAATCAGAAGTGGATTTGATTTTCCCCCCTCAGGCAAAATGTCCAATGAGTTCTTAGGGATGCCAAAGAAAGTTTCAGTAAAACTAGTTAAATTTCCCATGGTGTTCTTCACAAGTTACAACCCTAGGTCATCCAGAGTTTTTGCCTTAAGCAAACTTGAAAGTTTCTCCTCGGATGAAATGACTGGAGTGTCAAAGGAAGCCAAAAGAGTTTAAATAAGAGACACTACATCTCAAACTGGACAATTCTTTGTGCAAGGCTTGCAATCTTTGAACAGAGAAATGCAACTTTTCTTTTTTAATGTTGAAGACCCTCTGGATAGCAACCTCTTTCTGTTTATGATATGTAGCAACAGTAGATGACTCTGCTGTATGTGATCATCAGGATTTTGTGCTTTTTGTCATTCAGTTCAGTTCAACTTGTGCAAAATAAAAATGGGTTAATCGGCCATATTTGTTCCCATATGTCAGATTAGTTAAAAACAGATTTACACCACTGCTGCATTATTATTATTTTTTAAAAAATGTTAGGAGCGACAAGCGTAATAACCTTTTTAGAATGATGACATATGTATAACAACAGATGATGCTTATAATCTTTAAGCAACGTATTAAAAAATCCAGCAATGCATTCACAGTTTTCCAGACACCAGTGACAAGTTTAACTTCAGGCAAACACTGACACTTCAATGATAACTACTGGAACAATTATTAGTCATATTTCATCACATGAGAAAATGTTTCCTTATTCTGAACAGTGATATCTTAAAAACTGAAATATTAGGGCAGCAATTTCTTTTGACAACTGTAGTGTAACTTTATGATCACTGGAGACTACAAACAGCGGGTGAAAATATTTTATGCATCACAATCCAGCCTAATTCCCAGGCAGTAATATCTTGCTGAATGTATAGTGATCCATTTTGACATAGTTATATATTGTGCAAAACCATGCTTTGGCAAATCTGTTTCCTGGTGCAGGCTTAGTGATTACTCTTAAGAACATTATCCATACATATTAGTCAGTGGAAAATTAGCAACCCATATTGCCACAACTAGTTTGTCATGTTATGCATAATAATGGACTAATTTTATTTTATCCAGAGGCAACATTTTAATCATTGCTAAATCATCTAAGGCAAAATGGAAAAGTTGAGTGTAGAAATTATAATCGTTGGTAAAGTTCCCTGTTCTTTAGACAGCTGGAAGCACAGCTGCATATACTGAAATACAATAATTTTTCCTAGCAAAGTTTGCAGATGTCCACTTACTATCTTTGGTGTGGTGACATTGCAAGCTGGCATCGCCTTGCCCACCACGATCCAGGGCTGTGGATACAAGCCTACCTGCAAATTGGCCAACTGCGGGCAGGCTATGGGGCTGGCCTGTGGAGGAGACGCCGAACTGAGCCTGTGGGCTTCACTTGGGTCCACTCCTGGGGAATATAAGACAGCCTGCCTCCGACCTATTTGATGTATGTCATAGGCCTCCTCCGCTTCTAAAATGGATTACTTCTGGCAAGTCAATGGTTATACCCAATGCGTATGCCAAACCTCTTCCATCTGTAATCAATGAAAGTTGTGGCCTGATTTGTTTCTTGTAATGAGTTTTGACTGGTTATTTTACAAGATGGGGTGGTGGGTGGGGTGGCACCTGGGCACATAAATGAGATTTATACAAGCAGATGGATCTCCTGAGACAGGTGTGTAGAAGCCTATTGTACAGGAGTGGGGAAACAAGACCACACATGGAAATAGGTTAATGAACAGGTCTGCACATCTGGTCAAGACAAATCCTGCATTCCAAACTGATCTGAGTAGATCTGGGATTTGTCCAGACTAGGTCAAGGCAGCCCTGGATCATTCTTGGTTGGGTCTGTCTAGAGAGCTCTGTGGCTGTCAAAAAGGGATGTGCTCAGGAGACAAGGAGAGAAGGGGAGAAGAAGACAATGCTGGTGAAAGTCTCTGCCTGCATGTCTCCTTCTTCCACCCTCTCCTTGCTGCCAACCACAAATTTAGACCTGGATTAAACTGTCAGTTTGCATTTCTTAGTGAAGAAAGTATTGGTCTGATGTGTAGACATCTTTCCTATTCTAATTAATTCACGAGGGTTCTGGAAGCTTCTCTGTGCAAAAGAAACAAGCAGAAAGTTTGTGATGTTTGGGTTATTCCTTCAGAGAAGCTGAGTACAACTGGCTTAAACTGGTTCTGTTCTCTCTTCTTCAAGGTCATGCTGACTATAATAAGAGGCCAGAAGGAGCCTGGGTTTCACTTTCAATCTATTTTCCTTCTGGTGTGATGTTCTGTACATAGTATTCTTAATGTTAGGTTTAGACTTATTATAAGTTATTGTAAGTTAACAATAAGAGCCAGTGTGGTGTAGTGGTTAAGAGCGGTAGTCACGTAATCTGGGGAACCGGGTTCGCGTCTCCGCTCCTCCACATGCAGCTGCTGGGTGACCTTGGGCTAGTCACACTCCTCTGAAGTCTCTCAGCCCCACTCACCTCACAGAGTGTTTGTTGTGGGGGAGGAAGGGAAAGGAGAATGTTAGCCGCTTTGAGACTCCTTAAAGGGAGTGAAAGGCGGGATATCAAATCCAAACTAAGTTTAAGTTAAGTCTGCTGCAACTGGATTTCTTATGGACAGTGCCAATCCTGAATGCATTGGATTTGTAACCATTATGCCCATTTGCCTTCAGTAGCAGTAAAGTTCTGCTGGATGAAATATTCATTGCCTCTGGCCTATTTTTTGGGAATCCTGCAATGTGTTTAAGTTTTTACCCTGCTAACTATACGCTGGAATCTGCTCTGGATCAATTTTGAGTAGAATTCCATGACATAAACATGCATTGGAGGGAGGGGGAGGAGTCAATGCAGGCAAGAGTTTTTGGTTTAGTTCTGGTCAGATTGAGACCTGATCAAGATCATCAAATTGGGCCCTGAACCAAATTGGAGGTGCTTTAAGCAACCCTAGTAACTCCATGCCTTGCCTTATATGGAATCTCCTAAGTCAACCTTGTGCACTAAGCTGTGTTTACCCACAACTACAGCAGCGGATCTACAACCGCTTGCTGTTCCTGTGTAAATGTCTGGATCAGGGCCAATGGGTACATATAGAAAGATAACCCAGAGTTTTGTAGATTTAAGAAGGATTAGAGCGTGCACATTTTGCACAGCCTTTGAAATTCTCCTCCAGCAATTTGAAATTCTCCTCCCTTTCCCATTCTCAACAACCACATTTGGAAATTTAGTCCTGAGCAGACATTTTGAAAGGGATTATCTAATCTAGACATAAACAAGGGCACTTTCCAGACACGACATATAGCCACTTGGGTACCACAGGGTACTACTGTCATGAGATGGGCATCTACATTTTGCCAAAACAGAAAGCTGGTTGTACTCAAAGCAGGTTGAGCCCCTGTGGATTTGCAGTTGCGGTTCTGAAGGCCCTCTGTGTGTGAGGACTGTCAGAGATAAGATCTGCTTTGTGAGGGCATCCAATTCCCAAAATGAGCAATATGTAGATATGTCCTGACTGTAGTGAGTAAAACTTGGTATAAAATTTTAAATGACTAAAATTTGGATCATTTCTTGTTGGACATTGTTTGCACTGATAGGAAATGTAATTACATGGCAATTGAAGTAAGTAATTCTATAAACATCAAGGGTGTCAAAAGCATAAGAATGAGCTAATACGCTTAGGAAATATTTAAATAGGTGTGTGAGTAAAAGGTTAGAGATGCATTCTTTTAAAATTATTCACTGCTAAAACATCCTAGTAAATAAGACCAGAGGGGTTGTGATTGGATTTTCCATTATTATTATTATTTTTAAAATGCTGTTTTAGAATAACATTGGAATGACAAGCTTAGAAAAGGCTATTTTCCACTGGTCCACAGAACAATTTAAGGTGTGTGTGTGTGGGGGGGATGCTGTACAGTTTAGGCAAAAGCCTTGGGAGCATGAATGCCAAAGTACACATGCCCCACAGCTGACCAAATCAAGCATAAGCCTTGAATCGTCGTGTGCATTGATGAAAAAGCATTAGAAATGTGCCAGTTTGGAAAAGAAAACTGCACGAAAGACACAGCCAATCAAATCTCATGAGACTAGAGGAAGACTGTGGAATAAAGCAACATATTTCATGACGAAAGGAAGGAGATGAAAATGTGCTAGAAGATTAGTATATTAGGAAATGTGCCAGTCATGTAAGAATGCGGCCTAATCCTGTAGTGTCCTTTCTAGGGTTATACTCTGGAAAGTGTGTTTGATATTTCAAAAGGAGGTGGCTTTTTCAGGAAATGAAGACTAGGGGGAAAAGAAGAGAGGGTTGCACACTAAGGCACAGTATGACTATTTCATATGTTCATTAATTAAAGCTGTGTTCGTGTTTGAATTAACCAAAGTTTTCTTCCATATCCGAAAGAATAGTTCTCCACTCACTCAACCACCCAAGGAAGCTTCAGAGAGTTAGATCCAATGGTTCTGAAGTAGGCACAGAATCAAAAGAGCCAGGGGAATCTTTGATGTGGAGAGCTGATGGGGCAATTGGTGGATGTTTGTTGCTCTATCACTTTTTGTGATAATGTCAGAGTCTATTATTATTATTCCTCCACAATCAGTCATATTCTAAAACACAAGCTTGCATTTAAACACAATCTGTTATGTCACAAATTAACTTTGACCGCTCCCCCTCCAAATTGGGAATTTTAAGGAAACTAGTAATTTCCTGTTGGAGATTCCACAATCTTCACAGATTTGGATTTCCCAAGGCTGCCTATGTTTTTGGTTTTTTGCTTTAAAATAGACAAAGGCTGCCTTTGTTAACCTATTTTATGGCTGCATTTCTCTATACATTTATATGGGAACATGTTCCATTGAACTCATTTGGACTTGCTTCAAAGTAAGCATGCATATGACTGGCATATTAGTCTATAGTGCAGCTATATCCTCACTGCTCAGAACAGGGAGAGCACATGAGGATTCAAATATATGTCCATAGTGCCTGGTAAGTAAAACAAACTCCTAATCTAGTACTCACCTCCTTCAAACACACACACACACACACACACACACACACACCCTTGTTAGAGAGATAAATGGAAAGAGACATAATGGTATAAAAAAAGAAACTCATTAATCAACTGGATTTTTTCTGTTCCTCTTTGAAAGAGATAAACTTTGGTGGAAGGCAAGACATTCAGAGCATTCTGTCAGAGGACAGCAGAGAAGGAAATCTTTTGGGAGGTTTAATTCCCTGCCTACTTACATGTTTAGCGGTTGCCAGGCAGGCCATTGTGCTTTTGCTTTGATGACAGTCAAAACCTCATCACTCTGCAAAAGAGAAGCAATAAACATCAATAAATAAAATGATGTTTGGACAGCATTATGGTGAATAACACTCTGCAGTGATTTGTAACCGGCGGAAAAGGCACTTGAATTCAAATTGCTCCTCATAATTCCTGCGAAGGCAGCTATAGCTCATCATTGCATTTCCTATTCTGGGAGTGCATTTCCTCCTTTGTGTGACACAGAGGGATGATTCTGACATAATGTTCATTACTTGAGAGGGTAACTTTTTGAATGGATCCTGCGGTAGGCACATACTCATGGGAAAATTACATTAGCATTGGCACTCCGTGTAACTTTACAGCTTTCCCCAAGGATGGTCTTTCCATGAGCAGGTTCCAGACTTCCTGCTGGGTTCTGTTCATGGGTTCAACCCAAGAGGAAGTCTTTCTCTTCCACACCATTGCGTTTTCTACATGTAGGTGGTGCTGACATTGTTTAGAAGCTTATGTGAAGACAGGGAACCTGAGGCTCTCCAAATTTTGCTGGATTTTAATTCCCTTCATCCCTGACAATTGGTCATGTTCGCTGGAACTGATGAGAGCTGGAGTCCTGGTGGGCCACAGGTTCCCCATCTTAGCCCATGAGCTCCAAAGGATAACCCAGAAGAGAGTACAATCAATACAGGATATAAAGGCTACAGGGCAGCCCTTGTCATTGCTCTGTTGCCTGTTCCTCATGTTTTAAAAATAAAAAAGTAAAAAAATGAAGCTATCAGAGGGTTGTGGGTGTGCATGATAGGAAAACTCAGGTACCTGTTTCAAGAATGGAAGAAACTGGGCCATTTCACATGATTTAATAATGATGATACAGGTTAATGTTACCCTTCTCTAAACAACAATTCTTTTCTTCGCAAATAAACCAGCCTCATGTAAAATGATGGCATTCACAGAAAGGAACTACTGCTCTGCTCTCTCTGTTTTCCTGTCCCATTGGTTAACCATGTAACCAGAAGTGTGCAAAGAGGCACTGTACAAACAAGGTATAATTCTGCAAGTATTATATAAGCCTGTCCACCATTTTGGCTCCTGCCACACATCTATTTAGGGGATCTGCCACACTATATAACAGTGAATCAGTTTGGTAAATAAGGGAAATGCCACATGGTCTGTTGTATACAGTATATTTGCATAGATAACATATAACATTCGTGTTTATTTATATGTGACCTGAAAATTGTATATATGGTTCCCCCCCCCATTCGTCTTCCTCACAACAACCCTGTGAGGTAGGTTAGGCTGAGGTAGTGACTCCAGTGAGGTTTCAACCTGGGTCTCCCATGCCCTATACCTTTAGAGCCCAAACACTGGAGTAACTGTTACTCTTGATTAACAAAATATATTGCTCTGTGCACACCAGCTTAGTCAGGGGCATTAGACAATAAAGCTATATTGTGGAAGTGTCTATGTGTGTGTGAGAGAGCACAGGGGGATTCTACACAGTGATCAGTTTCAGGGCTTTCAAACTCATATGCCAATATTATTATTTTTGCCAGCAGAACTGGAAATGGCATGAAGGATGCTTTCTATATTCCAAGGGACCATTTCTATGAAAACATAATCAATAAAAGACATGTTGCTGCTTTTCTTAAATAGAAGAAAAGAGAGCGATTTTATCCTCATTCCTTGTCAGCTGACTCAATCTCATAAAAGCAATGAGAATATATCGCACCTGTGTGGGGCTGAGGAGTGAATAAAGGTGCCCCCCTCCCCCCACTTCTTTGAAGCTTATAAGAATTCCTGATACAGCAATTCTGAAATTGTGTGTTGTGTAATAAACCTCAAAACAAAACCAGGGGATCAGTTTTAATGAGGCTTTGGTGTACAAAGAAATATCTATCAAGTTCCTCTCCCTACCCACAGTCTCCTGCAGAACTCTCTCCCATAGATTGTTGAAGGGGATATGATGTTCACTACTCATTCCTATGATTTCTCTGTTGTCTTTTTTTTTTTAAGCGATTCCCCAATTAAAGGAAAAACCCACACACCATACATTACATGTAATTGGCAGCTCCTACTGAGCTGTCCTTTCAGGTTAGTGATAATCTTGCCATCCCCTGCTTGACAGAAATGACTCTGCTACCTCAGGCTAGCTCTAATCCACATATGCCCCAGTTTAGGGAAATCAATTTTGCGCAGGCCGCTTTTGCTATTGTCATTACTTTCCCCTCTCTCTCTCCCTCGCCAAGAAGGGGGGAGAGCGAACGTGCGGCGCTAAAAGCTTGTGAAACTTCTCTGGCTCCTCCTGGTGTTTGGGATTTGCTCTACTCATCCTAAGACGCCAGCTTGAAATAATTAATTTTTGATGCCGAGTTAATATGCTGCTTTCATTAAGGCAGGCTGAACATGTTCCCAGCTGAGGAGAGTTAAAATGAAGAGATGGGGAGAGGGGGGAATCGGGGCATCCAAAATCAATGATGATACAGCATTTTATCCTATTCTGTTGAAAATCTGGCTCTGTAGATTCAGAAGACGGTGCTAATTATATCAATGAGAGAATATCATAGTTATCAAAAAGTTGCTTCAAAAAGCCTTTTGCCTGATCAAGTGAACAGTTCACATATGCAAAGCAAGTTAATAATAATAATAATAATAATAATAATAATAATAATAATAATAATTTATTTGTACTCTGCCCATCTGACTGGGTTGCCCCAGCCTCTCTGGGTGGCTTCCAGCATATATAAAAAGTATAGCAGGTACCGTGTTGTTTAGTAAGCATTACATGATGGTGAAAACAACAGATGGCAGCTCATATGTGAGAAGCCAGCCCAGTCCCCTGTTTCTGTGCAGGGAGCTCTTTTTCTTCTGGCACCAGACAAAGCCTCCGTTCACCTCGAAGCAAAATACTAGGTGCAGAATATGCCACAGAAGGCCCCATGAGCTGGTAAATATGTGAAAAAGATTTCTTCTGGTTGTGGCCCTGCATCATCAGTGGCCAAGCAGTAGGGATGCTTTGCCACGCTCAGAGGATCCAGCTCAAACAAAATGTGATCTTTTAATTCCCAACTAAAAGCATGTGCAGCAGCTCCATGCCAATCAATGACTCCCCAAATGCCTTCCCCACCTCCCCTGTAAGGCTGCTAGTCATCTCTTTATCCAGCTTCCTCACAAGTCTGGCAGGGATTTGTGGAGCTGCAGTGGCAGGCCGAGAGAGAGGAATGCTCTTGAGCATCTCACCTGGCATCCTGGGCTTAATGGCTGCCTGACACAGGATGTGTCAGTGTGCACAATGGACCAAGTGACTCATGCAATGCCACTGCTGTAGACCTCAAAAGGACTCCATTTCCAAGGATCACCAGGCCAGAGTGTGTGGATACATTGTGTTTCAGCACACCAGTGCGCCAAGGCAGCAGTTGGGGGGGAAGGGCGAAAAACTCATTTCCAACCATGCTGCCACTTGTTTAGCCAATAGTGCTCAGCCAGCTAAGGAAGAGGAGGAATGTGTGTGGAGGTTAGGGGCGGATGGATCTGTCCATTTTGGGTTCTCTCGATTGCTCTCTCTGTACAGTTTGCCACATTTCCGCATCAGTCTGTGAATATTTTTTTAGTCCAAATTTCTCCTAATATGCATGTGTTTGTGTGCAATTTTGCCTAAAATATACATTTTTGTAGAGCACTTTACCCTCATAGAATGCATTTCTGTATGTTATTACCTACAACATATGCATCTTTACCCCAGTATCTGCAGTAGAGCAGGGATGACCAACAGGTAGATTGTGATCTACTGGTAGATTGCGGGATGCCTGTGGTAGATCGCAGTAGATCGTGGGACCCCTCCCACCTCCCTTCAAAAAAAAAAAAAAAAAAAAAGCTGAACAACTTGGTCAATCAAGTGGGTAGATATCACCACCAGTTTTTTTTATAGTGGGAGTAGATCACAGTCTCTTGGAAGTTGGACAAGCCTGCAGTAGAGAACTGAGATCAGAGAAGTGTGAATTTTGAAGGGTGGCTGTGCTTTGGTTTGAGTATAATTTCAGAAACCCTAAATGAAGAAGTGAATCTAATTTCTCCCCTAGTCCCTAGTGGAGTGGGGGGAGAGGGGGGAGGGTGTTTTGTTGCTTGTCTTTGGCTTCTCCTGCCCTAAGGTTTCTCAACAAAACTTTGAATGGTTTATTCTGCTCTTTGTCGTATGGTGTTTAAAAATAAATAATGTGAATTTTGACTACTGCTGTATGAACATTACCATACACTGAACTAGATGATGTCCAGTTCCCTTAGTTTCATTGCAAATATTTGATTTCTATTGAAACCACACGTGATGACCCTGTTCCTGCGCTGTACTATTCCAGACAGCATGGAGTGGATACACAAAGATCTCACTGCTTCACCATATAAAATAGTCTCATCAGCTACAAAATCAGCACATCAAGAAGCAGAACTGTAGCTAGTTTTTCACCTAACATGCTCTGGGGAGCATTTTATGTGGGGCCTTGACCAGGGGTGAAGGAAGGCTCTCTGGCATCCGGTGTGGGGTGTCAAAGGGCAGGGCAAACCACCCAGCGGTGCATGTGCAGCGCTGCTACATACATTGCATACGTGGCACTGATACTGCTGCTCTAGCGCCATACGGATGGCAGTGGGATCCTCTGCTCATGGCTGCAGCGGCGGTGGAGGGATCCACCACTCGCAGCGGCACGGTTCTCCACTCGCAGTGGTGGGATGCCTTCTTGTCACCCCCCTCATAGATGGCACCCGGAATGAACCGCCCTCTTCCTCTGCAACTGCCTTGACATGATTTCAATCCCCCACCTGAAATCTGAAATCATGCAGAGACACATCATGTGGGCCTTTTGCTTTTTTTTTTAGCTCTGATGGGATGTGGATTGCATTCTTGCCCTCTATGCACGTGACACTGGCCCAATTCCAGTCTTCCATAGAGTAAACAGCTGCAAGTACCTTTCTATTGGGAAGTTTACATAGGCTGGTTTTTGCCCATTTGACTCTCCATACAACTTTATTTATATGACAATGATTTCCTCAGGCAGAATGGGGATGCTCTTATAACCTGACATTTGGAAAATGGTGGCACTTGAAAAACCACCCTTCATCATAAATGAAGATTATAGATGTGCTTGGACTGAAATCAATAGTTATATAGTGACGTCTATGGACAGAGATGGAATTACCTCCTCAGCAACTCAATCATTTCGAACGTACAAGTTTTTGCATTTCTTTCCCCTATAAATAGGGAATCAATTTTCCCCTGACAGACACTACATAAACTACTTTTTCATCTCATCGAAGATACCAAAGCCCCTTAAATCTATTTCTGACTCTTTTTTTAAAGGCGTGTGGACTCAGTAAACAGTGTCCTAATGCCTGTATGACAAGTATAAGAAATGCTTTGATTCAGGAATACCGAGAAGGTGTGTGTGTGCATGTGGTGGTGGGGATTAATATCTGATTAGTATTTTTAAAGAAGTATTTAGGCCACATCCACAGCATGACTTGTAGTTTGCTAAGGATTCTGAGAGTGGTTAGGAGATGCCTAGTCCTTGCACAAAGCTACGGTTTCCAGAATCCTAGAATTGTAGAGTTGGAAGGGATTCTGAGCATCATCAACACTCTGCAATACAGGAATCTCAGCTAGATCAGCTAGATGACAGATGGCCATCCAACCTCTCCTTAAAAACCTCAAAGGAAGGAGAGTCCACCACCTCTGGTGGGAGTCTGTTCCACTGTTGTATCCCCCTGATTCAGCAATTTTGTAACTGGGGAAAAAATGAGATTCGTCTGGCATGACTTACTTTTGAGAAACGCATGCTGGGTTTTAGCAATCACAGCATCCTTTTCTAAGTGCTCACAGACCAACTGTTTAATAATATGTTCTAGAACCTTTTCTGGTATTGATGTCAAGCTCACTGGTTGAGTTCCCTGGGAGAAGGGATTGATTGTTAAATTACCCTGGGAATTGTGAAACCAGAGGGGTTTAGTAATCAATCCCTCTTCTGAGGGAACACTGGGAATTGTAGCTCCATGAGCTGTTATTATAAAAAGGTAAAAAAAAAAAAAGAGGTAAAGGTAAAGGACCCCTGACAGTTAAGCCCAGTTGCAGATGACTCTGGGGTTGCGGCACTCATCTCGCTTTACAGGCCCAGGGAGCCTGCATTTGTCCATAGACAGTTTTTCTGGATCATGTGGCCAGCATGACTTAAGACGCTTCTGGAGCAACAGAACACCGAAACCAGAGCAGCACATGGAAATGCCTTTTACCTTCCCGCTGTATCTATTTGCACTCTTTTGACGTGCTTTCGAACTGCTAGGTTGGCAGCAGCTGGGACCGAGCAATGGGAGCTCACCCCGTCGCAGGGATTTGAACCGCGACCTTCTGATCAGCAAGCCCAAGAGGCTCAGTGTAAACCACAGCGTATATTACCTATGGGGGTAATGGCATATGCAACTGTCTAACACAATGGAAAAAAAGCACACCATAGGAATGCAAAATGTCCAATGTGTATACAACCTTCAAAGAAACACAGCTGAAGTGCTAAGCTCATTGATTACTTCCCCCTCCCTCCTCACTTGTACAGTGGTACCTTGGGTTACAGACGCTTCAGGTTACAGACGCTTCAGGTTACAGACTCTGCTAACCCAGAAATAGTACCTCGGGTTAAGAACTTTGCTTCAGGATGAGAACAGAAATCACGGTGCGGTGACGCAGTGGCAGCGGGAGGCACCATTAGCTAAAGTGGTACCTCAGGATAAGAACAGTTTCAGGTTAAGAACGTACTTCCAGAACAAAGTAAGTTCTTAACCCAAGATACCATTGTATTGCATTTCCTTAGCACTGAAATGAATGGAGTAGAATAATGTAGTGATAATGTCATTTATGTAATTCATTATGTAAAATATGTAAGTAATGTATTTATGCTACAGTGGAAAGTGAGGCAAATAACGTACTTTGTGGCAGAAGACCAACTACAGCAGAACAGAAGCCGTGCTATGTGTGACTAATACAGGGCTGAACAGAAAATGGTGCCTTCTTACTTCCCTAACTCTGAATACAGTTGCTGGGAATTCAGAACAGTTTTGGGTAGGTAAAAATGTCTGACGCATACTTCTGAAAGAGTAGATTGTTGGGTAACTGTCTTATCTCAGGTGGCCTTAAAGGAGCCACAACATTGGAAGCCCTGCTACTGGTGGAAACACTGACTCCATTTAAATCCAACGCCTTTAATTAATACCAGTTTACTGTTCTACATTCTGTGAGCAGGTGGCCATTCTCCAGGCTTTCAAAGCTTTTGTGACAAATCAGCTTAACAGTGTTATTTTCAAGCCAGCATTTACAGCATAAATATTCTAAATGGGCATCAGCTGCTGTGCACAGGTAATTGCAGCTATTTCAATTCTCTGAACCATAAACACCATGCTTTAAAATTTCAACTAGAAGAAACTCCATGGAACATCCATTTACAAAAATTAAAGAACTAAATAAGAACAATCTGAGCTATTAAGTAAATTTCCCAAAGGAGCATGTTTTTTTAAACACACACACAAGCAATATTCAGATATTATAATACAATTCATTGTAAACTTGTTAGCATTTAAGTCTCGACAAACACACAATTTCTCCCCCAAAGAGATAGTTTTCCCTGTAAATATTTCATATGTGAGACATAAAGAATGGGAAGGGACCCTGAAGACCATCCAGCCCCAGCCCCAGCCCCTCCTTGTTGCAGCATATGTAATGCAGAATACATTATCCCTGACAGACAGCTGCACATCCTCTCCTTAAGTACCTTCAGAGCCCACCACCTCCAGAGGCACTATTTTCCACCGTTGGACAGCTCATGCCATTAAGACATTTCTCTTAATGTACACCTGAAATCTGCCTTTCTGCAATTTTCAGAGAACAAGTCCATTCCATCTTCTGTGAGACATTTCTTTAAATATTTGAAAATGGCTATTGAGGGTTGTATTTGACATAACATTAAGTCACTGCTTCCAGCAGCGCAAGGATTTCTCATTGCACAATGGGACTTTACCCCTTCTGGGGGTTCCCTCAACCTCATGGAACAGATCTGAGGATAGTATGGCGGGGGGGGGGGGGAGTTCTGACGGCATATTATTATTATTATTATTATTATTATTATTATTATTATTATTTTGTTATACATTTATAAAGTTTAATTAAGGTTTGGGGGTGTCAAAGCTAATTTATATTTAATAGCAATTGCTAAAGTTCCAGTGAATACTGAGATTTACAAGAAAATTCCAAGAGTTTAAGTGGCCTAGTGAGAAGCAGTTTGCATTCACTGGTACAGTATGTCTCAAAACCAAAAAAGTGTCTTTGGCAAACAACTAAATTTTATCTTAATTTTCATAATCTATTATTAAAAGGATGGCCATTGATGCAATAATGTCTAAGAGTGGGGTAGACATCAATCAATCAATCAATCAATCAAAATGCCTCGAACAAGCTGTATCACACTGCCCTTTCTGTCTTTGAGCAATACATCTCAATAACAAACTCTCTTCATATGAACCTACTTGGATCCTGAGATCATCCTCTGAGGCCCTCCTTCGGGTGCCTCTTCCATAAGAGGTCTGGAGGGTGGCAACATGAAAATGGGCCTTTTCTGAAGTGGCTCCCTGTTTGTGGAGGCTTGACTGGTGGCTTCATTATACACCTTTAGGTGCCAGGAAAAAATGTTCCTCTTTAACCAGGCCTTTGGCCAATTGACATCCAATACCCTTTTCTCGAAGCTACCAGCATGTGTTTGACCAAACTGCGGGAGGCAGTGGAAGACAGAAGTGCCTGGCGTGCTGTAGTCCATGGGGTCACGAAGGGTCGGACACGACTAAACGACTAAACAACAACAACAACAACAACACCCTTTTACATGTGCTGCGGAAGGGTGGGTCATTGGTTTGTTTCTAGTCTTATTTTTCTACATATTTTGTGTTTTTTATATTATATTTTTATGTTGCAAACCACCCTGAGATCTACAAGTATATGGCAGTATACAAATTTAACAAACAAACAACAACAACATTCAGTCCCTGTCACCAAATTATACAATTTTGTCCCCATTGTTATGTTTTGGTAAGTGCCAGCATCTCCCAGAATAGGTTTACACAGGCATAATATGCCATCATTTTATATAGCTAGACTTGAAAACTTTTAAATCTGGACTGTGAGCTATTTTGTGCTGCCGGTATACAATGAAGGGTTGTTGGTTATTTTTGCTGTCCTCTATTGTTGGTTTTATATTGTTATTCTATATTGTATTTTTAATAATTTGTTGTAAGCTGGACATGGAATGTGTATTTATTGTCTATTAGTCTAATAAACAACAACAGCAACTGATGGATCCATTCTACAAAGGAAGAATTCACAGGACAATTCCAAAACAATGAGAGTGGGAAAGACGCCTAGCGGTAGCTCAAAAATGACCATTAAAAAAGGATTCCAAGATCTCATTTTAACGCAAGCCTTTTCCCCAAAAGTGGGAAGAAGGGGGAATGGAGCGACAGGACACAATTGCTGAGCACAGCATTTATTTCATTATTTCATGAGGGCTCTGAATTTAAAGATACATGTAGTAGTGTTACACTGTAAAGGGAAGCATTTATTCTACTACACTGAAATGAGCTCACCACCATTATTCATTGCAGGAGCAGGAAGCACCATAAAATGTTTGCAATAAGTTTTGACATGTACTTTATTTCCCAGTTGTGGCTACTTACAGGAACAAGCAAAAAGTGGTTTTCCTGGCGTATACCATGTGGAAAAGAAGGCTGCTCGTTCTGCATATATTATATTGCTCTTTCTGATCAGTAAATTTTGCAAGGGCATGCACAGCCTTTTAGTCTGCATTTATACCTGCATGATTTAATCAATACTTTTAATGACAGCATGGAGCAAGAACAACAAAGAGCTGTCAAGTAAACAGATTGTAACATTTAACACATCTCGTCAAACATGTCAAAGTCAAAGAGACTTCAGATGATGTTGAGTCTGGAAAAAAACTGATCTGCATAACCAGTGCACAACTTCTGTTTCACCAGATCTTAACAACAACAACAACAAAATCCCATCAGTGTATCTGAAGAAGTGTGCATGCACACGAAAGCTCATACCAAGAACTAACTTAGTTGGTCTTTAAGGTGCTACTGGAAGGAATTTTTTTTGTTTTGACTATGGCAGACCAACACGGCTACCCATCTGCAACTAAAATCCCATCAGTCATGTTACTATCATCTATCAGGTGCTTCATCACTTAGCTTCCAATTTTTGCAATCCCAAAATGCAATGAAAGCTTTATGTGTAACCTGTTACACATGGCTGTATTGAGTTTTGTGAATCTTAAGTTGCGCAGGTGTTAATGTATGAGAAAAGATTTCCACACTTGGTAGAGCTCTGCCATGCATGCAGAATACCTCTAAGAACAACATAAGAAGAGTCCGGCTGGATCCGACCAAAGCTCTATCTAATCCAGCTTCCCATTTCTTCAAATGGCCAACCAGCTGCCACTTGGGAGGCCCAAAAGCAGATCAAAATAGCCATCTTCTGCTATTGCTCCTCAGCAAAACACTTGAAGCTGAAAGCTGCATATTGATAATAATAATAATAATAATAATAATAATAATAATAATAATAATAATAATTTATTTATATCCCGTCCATCTGGCTGGGTTTCCCCAGCCACTCTGGGTGGCTCCCAACAGAATATTAAAAACACGACAAAACATCAAACATTGAAAATTTCCCTAAACAGGGCTGACAACATAACAATCTTTGATGGCCGAAGAAGAAAAGAATACTGCACTTCAGTGCCTGAGATGCATGCACAGTGTTCTCACAGCACCTGACAACAAAAGTATCAGTAATATCCAGAGGAGGCCAGTGAAACAGCTGGGGTGGGGCACTCTCCTGCTTCCTGACACAGCAAGTTGCTAGCACTTACTGAGAGGGAGAGAGGAGGGGCAAGGTGTGTGGAAGCCAAGCTCCCTGTGCTTGCCCATCCCTTCTTGGTAAGTGAGACCCACTTTGTTAGGAGGCTGGTAATGCCATCACTCATATCAATCAGCAAGTGGTTTGTGCTGTCCACCTGTGAAATGAGAAGATCGGTACAGAAGATATTCAGCTGGCCTTGAAATACCATAGTAGAGGAGCAGCCCACCCCCACCCCCCATTCTCTGGGCTCCCCATAAAAATAGGCAATTCCTTGGAGGCCCCACTCATTTGACTTATTTTCCCATTTTTGATCTGATAAACTGGCCTTGTCCAACCTGGTGTGCTTCAGATGTTTTTTTTACCCCAGCCCCCATAACCCTCAGCCAACATGGCTAATGGTGAAGAATCATGAGAGACTGGAGGACTAATGACCATAGCTGTCAACTTTTTCCTTTTCTTGTGAGGAATCCTATTCGGAATAAGGGAATTTCCCTTTTAAAAAGGGAAACATTGATAGCTATGCTGGTGACCCAACCAATGGGCAGTGTCTCTGTGAGACTGAATGTTCATGCTGAGACTCTTGCAAAGGTTACTTGCACAGTGGGTGGGATTGACTTGCCTCCCCACCCCCCCTCTGGCATACAATTCAGTCTCTTGCAGCTTTAGGTTTAGCTGCCTTGTATTCAGTCAGTTGATGGGTCTGTCTAGTTCAATAATGTCTACAGTGATAGGCAGAGGCTCTACAAGGCCTCTCTCAACACTACCTGGAGATGCCAGGGGCTGAATTGGGGACCTTCTGCAAATCTTCCACCACTGAGCTATAGCCCTTAATGTAGGAACAGGGGCTCAGTTTCTATACCCAGTCCCTCTCTCTACTAATGCTGTCAGAATTCTTGCAGTGTTTATGTGGCTCCTTTCCCTAACTGTTTCCCTTTAGCAACACGTTGAGACTTCTCCTTTGCTCACAGTTCCCGAGATCAGGATGTGTATATATTAACTTTAGGCAGTTTCATTTTCATGCCTTTACATCTGGGAGGGGGTCTCTTTTTCTCTCTGGTGCTCTCTACTCTGATTAATAATATAGGAATATAAGGGCACCCAAGCTTTGAGCTTAGATGTCAGATGAGAGATTGCATACGTGACTGTCTCCATGGCTGCAGAATTATTTTTTTCATTAAAAGGTTGAAATTCTGTTTGTGACACTCCTACCTCAGGGCAGCGAAGGAAGTGCAAAACAAAATCATATGTACTGTGGAAGATGACACTATCTTACAAATAACTGTTTCATTTGTACTCACATACTTTAAAAATACTTTCATACACTTGCATTCCCATCAGATTCAGTATTTTAAGCCTAATTCATTTTTTCAGTTTTGATTTATTTCATAATGTCTATACCTTATAGAAAAGGGACGCGGGTGGCGCTGTGGGTAAAAGCCTCAGCGCCTAGGGCTTGCCGATCGAAAGGTCGGCAGTTCGAATCCCCGCGGCGGGGTGCGCTCCTGTTGCTCGGTCCCAGCGCCTGCCAACCTAGCAGTTCGAAAGCACCCCCTGGTGCAAGTAGATAAATAGGGACCGCTTACTAGCAGGAAGGTAAACGGCGTTTCCGTGTGCGGCTCTGGCTTGCCAGAGCAGCGATGTCACGCTGGCCACGTGACCCAGAAGTGTCTCCGGACAGCGCTGGCCCCCGGCCTCTTGAGTGAGATGGGCGCACAACCCTAGAGTCTGTCAAGACTGGCCCGTATGGGCAGGGGTACCTTTACCTTTACCTTTATACCTTATAGAAACCTAGGACAAAGTGTAGAATATGTGTACTGATTGGAGCTTTAATGGATTGGGGGATTCCCTACCTCTCAAATGATTTTAACTCTCAAGAATCAACTTGCCACATGTACAGTTGCAATTTTCTACTTGCGAATAATAATAATTTAAACCTAGTCCTTAAGCTAAAAATGGCAACATCCAAAGGCAACAACTGATGTTAAGAACATAAAAAGAGCCTGCTGGATCAGGCCAGTGGTCCATCTAGTCCAGAATCCTGTTCTCACAGTGGCCAACCAGATACCTATAGGAAACCTGCAAAGCAGACTTTGCGCAACAGCACTCTGCTCCTGCAGTTTCCAGCTACTGGTAGGTGGTTCATTGCCTCCACAACCTCCCCAAAATATGTTTTATAACTGGTGCCCAATTTGTGTTGTTTTACGGTTAATCCAGATGTTGGCACAGAGAGATGTGGGCTGGCTTTCAGCCACATAAAAGTCCTTCAAACTGCAGAGCCCATGAAAACATGGACAATATTTAACAGATAGCCTTGGAAGACTATCTGAGCCAAACTCATTCCACTGCTCCTCATCAAAAGAACAGAAGAAGAACTCTGATGCCCAGCATCATACTTTCACAGTAGTCAACCAGATGTGCATGGGGCACCTGAAAACAAGATTTAAGATCCCCACTTAAGATTCCCCTCAAGTAGTATTCAGAAAGGTACTAACTCCAAGCCTGGGGGTTGTATTACCCATCATGGCTAATAGCCATGGATAGTCACATCCTCTATGAATCTGTTTAATCCTCTTTAGACAAGGATTCTCCTCTCAGACTTAGTTCATCCCATATGGCTTAAGTGTGGAAATTCTCTGCTTGCTACAATCAGCTACAGATCAAGTCTTTTGTAGGGCAGGATTTTAGTATCTTGATAGGGTACCTAATCGAACTGACATCTTGATAAGGTACCTAATCAAGCTGAAGGGACACGGGTGGTGCTGTGGTCTAAACTACTGAGCATCTTGAGCTTGCTGATCTCAAGGTCAGCAGTTCAAATCCGCACTACGGGGTGAGCTCCTGTTGCATTGTCCAAACTCCTGCCAACCTAGCAGTTTGAAAGCATACCAGGACTCTGGCTTCTATTGCACCAGAAGCGGTTTAGTCATGCTGGAAAGCTGACCGTGGAGATTAGTGCTGTACCCCATAGTTGAATGTGACTGGATTTAACTGTCCAGAGTTCCTTTACCTTTTACCTTTACCTAATAAAGCTGGACCAGTACTTTTAAGGGAAGATTTGAGCTTTTGCCACTGGTTCCCATGGCTCAGAGGAAACTTTCAAATCTTTCAGCATTTTTGTGGTGTTTTACTCACCATTAGGCCTTCAGTGACATAATTCCCATTCTTTTCTTTTTGCTGATTTGTCCTGCACATTTTTCTCCTTCCCCTTATAAATCAGCCAACCTCATTGGCCCCATGTGGCCTTACGTTTGCTGAAATGGAACCATACAGCCTTATTGACTGCAGCTAATTTTAAATACACTTCAGCATCAACAGTGATTTAGTTTTAATTATTTTATTTTATAGGAGGAGCCCTATTGTTTTGTTAATGACCAAGTTAATGGCAGTTTCCAAATAAATGAAATCTCAGCATTTAAGGAGAGAACTTGTCAATTTCAGTTAATTGACAATTTCTAAAAGTCTCCCTCAAAACCTTTCCTTACAACTGTGGACTGCTTGCAAAAGCTTTATATTCTCAAATGAAGATCCAGACAACATTTTAGTAGATGAATATCACACCTATGCTCACTCTTTAGGAATCTAATATAAAGTTAAGCCCCAAAGAGAACACTTGCTGCCAAGATTGCACATAGCAGTTCGGGATTTCCTTTCTAAAAAGTAATTTTAGATGCCATTCAGGTTATCGGATGTTACATTGCTAAATAACATTTAGCAAGAACATGATGTTCTGCACTTTAGATGTGGGCAGACACTTTGACTTCTGGAGAAGAATCCTGGCTGGGTATTAAGGGAGGCCTCACAGTCATTCAATTTATACATTGGACAGAAATTCCTGTGTTCAGACTGTACCAAAACAACTTGAGGAATGGAATGACTGGATGGAGGATGGAACATGGGAAATGTAGCTTAGCTTGGTGCTTTGCCAGCAAACCCATAATTGTCAATTCAGGATGTTTGATACTACATCAGTGGACCTAAATGCTATTGTTCACTTAGGAATGGGAAATTTCAAATATTTAATAAGACATATTATCTGTCTGAGATGCCTCCATGGTCCATGGAATGTCTTGCAGTCTTCTTGTGGCCTCCGGTACCACGATAACATCGGGCTAATACATTCCAAGCTACAACTGTTTCACAAGCACAAAACAAGAAGTAAGAATACACCAAAGGGCAATAATTCAAAAAGGTGAGCCCCATCATGGATAGCAGATATATTTATGCACCATATGCTTCTCTTAGCCATGAAGAACAGAGATAATTCAGCAATATGTGTGACAGAGGAGCTGTAGGCTACGCTGGGGTCCCTGACAAGATCTTTGGACAATCATTGGCAGCTCTGCTCAAATCTGCTTCAGTAACTTGAAACAATGTCTTATAGTCTATAACTATTTTTCCTCGGAATAATTTTTGCATTCTTTAAATCTAAAATGACAGAATTTCTCCTCCCATGCCATTAAAAAACCTCCACAACTTCTATCCAGTAATGACATTGTAATTTTCTGGATGTGCAACTAAAGTCTAGAAGATAATAGATAATAAAAATGAAGAGTTCTATAAATGACAATTATATAGATTTCTGCTTCATTTGAAGAATAATACTCAATATATAAAAGCTGCTTTAATTTAAAGTTAATTTAAATCTTAACTTGCTGTCACACTCTGAAGGCAAAAGAGTTATTTCAATGAAATAGACATATGTAATAATTTTGTGTTCCAAATGTATTCATAACTTTACTTTTAAATAATATTTTAAACATTACTTTTTACTGTAAAGACCTGCTGCAATTATGATACACGTGGCAACATTTTTAAAAAGAATTTTACCACAATGAAGGCTATTCAGAATCTTGGTTTGTTCTGATGAGTACTAACCAATTTAAAATAATTCATAAACCCCTTTGTATTTCCTTTCACTGTTCACAATCAGATGATCATACAGAATAAAAGCAATTATTTAAAGTTAGGAGCATGTTATTTTTTCAAGAAGTTCTTTTTATCTTAAAAAAGTATTACAGGAATTAAAAATGGAGGGGGATAAGCTCTTAGGTCACTGTGGTTTGCAATGAAATCAGGGCTTTTCCATGGAAAGATGGATGCATTTTAACACGTTACCATCAACAGCAGCTATCGGTAAGGATGCAACTCCTTTCACAGTACAAAAACAGTACAAACTCCTTCCCTTTTTAATGATGTTGCTCCACGTGAACATATATATATTTGTCAGTTTGGGTTTTTATCAGTTTCTCATTTTACCCCCAAACTTAAGTTCAGCTCCCGCATTCCACATAAGTTTGGATATATATATTTAAAGTCCTCATGCTGTTTTGCCTGATAGACACATTTCTGCAGAGCAAATTCCCCTAATAGAAAGCATTTTTGTATGCTATTTTCACTGGTATAGGCTTTGTATGTACACCTTATTCCAGTATATGCATTTTTGTATAATTGGATGGAGCAATGCACTGCAAATTTCAGAAAACTGCATATATCAAATGATGGCTGTGCTTTGCTTTGTGTATTGTTTCAGAAAGTGTGAATAAGGCACACACAGAAGTATATTATTGTTCACTTCAACTCGCTTGTGGAAACAACTCAGAAGCCATGAAAGAAGGAAGGATAACAACAGGAGGATTTAAAGAAGGGACTATTGGAAACTCAAGGCAGTAGAAACATAGGGTGATTGGACCCCACTGAACTTGAAGCATGGAAAGCCCCAACAAAAATTTATAATTTAGCAAAATATTTGGACTTTATGTATTTGTATAATTTGGAATATTTAATGTGATTTGATTGGATTGTTAAAATGGAAAACTATTATAAAAAAGAAAGAAAGTGTGAATAAGGCAAGTTCACCCTCAAATGCAAACTGAATCAAATATTTTCCCCATCCTTAACCAATGCTGATATAACTTCTTTCCAAAAGTTGCTCTACATGTTGCAAAACAGATGTTTGACTGTCTGACGGCATTTGTTGTGACATTGCTCCACAGCATGCCTGGTAGTCCAGAGCCAGGCAGCTACTTGAGAAACCTGCTCCCTTACAGTCATACAGTCCCTGCCCCTACTTCTTGCATTGTATGAGAAAGTGGGTGCAATCTGCTCTAAGCCACTGTTCCACAATCTGGTGCCCTCCAGATGTTTTGGCTAGCCCGGGTTGATGGGAATTATACTCTAAACCATCTGCAGAGCAACAGGTTGGGAAGGTTGCTTGAAGCCATCTGAGGCTTAGCACTGGATGGCATGGTTTCATGCCAACCCCTACACCCGCTGATCCCTATCAGACTACCAAATGGTAACTCCACCAACTTATTTCTGCTGATACTCCAACGGGATGCAGAGAACCACTTCACATGACTTAGCACTAAGGACAAACAAGAGGGTGTCACCGCAATGCCAAGTTAGTTTGCTTCGTGCTGTACAGTGGTACCATGGAAGTCGAACGGAATCCATTCTGGAAGTTCCGGAAGCTCCTGCAGTTCCGGAAGCTCCTGCAGCCAATCGGAATATGTGGAAGCCCAGTTGGACGTTTGGGCTCCAAACAATGTTCGCAAACTGGAACACTCACTTCTGGGTTTGCAGCAACCAGGAGCCAAACCGTTCAATTCTCAAGGCGTTCAGGATCCAAGGTACGACTATATTCACAGAACTCTATTATGAGTGAATTTACGCCAGCCTGCACTTTTTTCTTACGAAAGAGGTCATGTCAAATAAACTAACTACTGGTTTGAGAAATGCAATCATGGCTTGATTATATGAAGAAATGTGACTCAGCGCTATATTGCACTGTGTCTAACCAAACCTTAGTTAAAATAAAAAAAGCAGGGCTCACGTTTTGGGTGGACTGTCAACTTGACTTAATTAAACGCCTCAAAGTGTAATTGCTCATGTTGAGACATCAATACAAACAAATGTTTCTAGCAGGGTCCTGAAGGGACTAATTATTAGCCCATATCTTACTCAGTGTTTCCATAATCAGCTCCTAGTGATAATATTAAATCTTGTTAATAAGATTTAAGAATAATTGGAAAAAACCTGAAATTGTGTGTAAACAATGAGGAAGACCGATTGCAGTTAAACTGGGAGTTACTGTAAGCAGAAAAGTTCTCATAACCAAAGGGGGGAAAGGCAACAATTTTAGCAAATGCAAGGAACAATGGCGGGAGAATGATCTGTAACTAAACCAGGAAGAGTCAGCATGGTGACCTCCTGATGCTGCTGGACTACAACTTCCATCATTCCTGGTCTTTTGCCATGATGGCTGGGGTTGATGGGAGTTGGAGTCCATCAATACCTGCAGGGCAGCATGTTGACTACCCTTGATCTAAAGGAAGGATTTAAAAAAACCCACGGAGTGTCAAAGAGAGAAATCTTAATCACTGCTGAAGGCTGGTTGAGATGTTTGTGCCTCTTCAACAGTAGGGCAGCTCGTTTACCCTGAAGACCTCTAGCGTACCTTTGGAATGCCTCATGGGCATGGGAATGCTGCTAGTGAGATGTGCTAGAGGCATCTCAGAGGTGACCCAGCAGTACCCCTTAACTACAGCAGCCTGAAGCTGTCATAGTTAACTTCCCTCCTACTGGTTTTCTCATGGGGAGAGGGAGAAGCAACCAAAAAAATCTGTCCTCCAACTCCTGCCCTGACTTCTGCTAGCCAGCAGGGCCATAGATGCTCTGCTGTGGATCCCTCCACCCCTGTTGTTTCCTAATTAGATTTAGAGGTTGTTGTAGATAGTGAACACGATCTGGCCATATTTTACTACTATCTAACATCTCTGTTTATAAGTGAGTCAATATGCTTGACTTCCACAGAGGCATACTTCCTGCCATGCCAGTTCAAACACCAGTCTGCTGTACTTTAGCTCTAAACATCACTAGGGGTATATATTAGAACAACCTGAAAGTTATTCAATTGACTAATGTTTAAAGCAGGAATGTGGAACCTGTAGTGTAGCAGTTGCTGTTGGTCTGCAACTCCCACCATCGCTGACCAATGGCCATGCTGGCTGGGATGGATGGACTTCAAGCCCAACACCATTTAGCATGTCACAGGTTCCCTGCTTTTGTTACACAAAACACATAAAGAAAACACAGGATTTTGCTTAGACGGTAAACCTATATTCTGCTTGAGTTATTGTCCAGGATAGATTGAGGCAACAAAGAACGGCCATTTTTGGTTGTATTAACAGAAATATTAGTTCCCAGGCTTAACACTGGGGTTCTGCTTAGTACTAGCAATGCCTCCTTTGTAACTTTGTCTTCTATTCTGGGTATCACAGTTATATAAAGATGTTGACAAGCTGCAAAAGCACAAAGACCTAGGAAAATGATAAATCGTATTGAATTCCATTTTGACAGAATGAATGAAATTGGTCTGTTTAGCTAAAAGAAAAGGAGATTAGAGTGTGAGGGTGGGACCGTGTTGTCACTTTTCAAATATTTAAATGTAACTAAAAAAGAGGGACAAGGACAACTTGCTATATCCACTGATCACAAGATAAAAAGCAGCAGTTGCAAACACAGAAAGGTACATTTAGTTAGAACAGGGAGGAAAATAGATTTCTCTAAAATCAATGGAAGGAGTTAAGGAAAAACAACTATTTTTGTGAAAAGATTGGAGAAGCATCTTTCTTTAAAGGTTGAATCAGATGCACATGGGCCACATTCACACCACATATTTAAAACACAATGATACCACTTTAAATTGTCATAGCTTCCCCCCAAGAATTCTGGGAGCTGTAGTTTAAGGGTTAACCCCTATTGGCCTCAAAGACCTACAATTTCAAGAGTTTCCTGTGAAGAGGAATTGATGGTTAAACCACTCGAAAATTGTAGCTCTGAGGGGGAAATGGGGGTCTCCTGGCAATGTTCAGCATCCTTAACAAACTACAGTTCCCACAATTATTTGGGGGGAAGCCATGACTGTTTATAGTGGTGTCATGGTTCTTTCAATGTATGGCCTTGAATTCCATGTAACCTTGTGAATCTTTTGAAATATAATCTGTGAAGATTATTCATTGAGAGGAGAGCAATTGTTGAACCAAGAATGAAATAAGACTTAATCAATTAAGAACACTTTCCAGCTGTATTTGATATCATGTCCTAATATCCACATTTACACTGTATTTGACAAATAGGGCTGGGTGATATCTGGTTTTCAATATCACGATATATCGCCAGCTAACCATTGTGCTATCTCGATAGATCACGATGTCTGAAATAAGGCTGGAGCTGCCTAGCAAAGGGCGAGGTTTGTGCCTTAAACCTGCATAACAAAAGCAATAGCAAAGCCATGTGGATCTTATCATTTGCTGATCGGAATCTCCCTGCCTTGGCAGGGAAGATTATCGCTATGCTAGCAAGAGGCATGGGGCTTGTGCCTTGCAGATTGTGCAGGCAGAAAGCAGCTTTTACTGCAAAGTAAAGCCCTTTACTCTGCAAAGGCAGCTGAGAGTCAGCAGGAGCTTATGCCTTGCAGATTGGGCAGACAGGCAATGGCCATTTACTTTGCAGTAAAGGCTTTACTTTGCAGTAAAGAGAGCCTGTGTGGTGCAGTGGTTAAGAGCGGTAGACTAGTAATCTGGTGAACCGGGTTCGCTTCCCTGGTCCTCCACATGCAGCTGCTGGGTGACTTTGGGCTAGCCACACTTCTCTGAAGTCTCTCAGCCTCACTCACCTCACAGAGTGTTTGTTGTGGGGGAGGAAGGGAAAGGAGAATGTTAGCCACTTTGAGACTCCTTTGGGTAGTGATAAAGCGGGATATCAAATCCAAACTCTTCTCTTCTTCTAAAGTGCTGCTTCCTGCCTGCCAGGTCTTCAAGGCCAGCTGGGCAGTGCATTCTCTATATATTACAGAGTGAAAAAATATGAAACCTTTCCTGCGGTCTGGAGTTCATACCGATAAGAGACAAAGTATCAATATATTGCCCACCCCTAATGACAAATAATATTTCTTTTCACTTGTGCAAAAACTAGTTCTAGGTACACATGCAGCCAACCTATATTGGAGTTTTTATATAGGATGTCAGGATGTAGGATGAAACAGTTAAAGTTGACATTCTTCTCATGGTCAGTGAGCTGCTCCACAAGGAGGACAGGTTTGTGTCGATCTACATTCACATCGCTCTGCATAAGGGCTTTCTTGGTAAACACTTCAGCAATCACTTCACCAAGAACAAAATAACTTTGTTCTACATTTGAAATGCAAAGCTAAATTGGCCCATAAACTTAGAAAGAGAAACAAATACTTCAAATGTATAAGGCTTATCTGACTGACGAATATTAACAAAATGCACCTGCTATTATTCTGGTGCAAAGCAGAAACATCAATTTTCAGCTGCGGGAAATTCTCCCTGGCACTGATCAAAGAAAAACAGAAATGCTGGTGTTCTGATAGAAGTGGATATGACCTGGGAGGCTTGAGAGGCAGGGAAAATGTAGTGGTTATCACAACTATAATTGTTTCTGTACCTGAAAAGTGAGTCTTTCTCAAATTACACTGCATTGATTCCCAATGTCTCATTTAGAGAAGCCATAGCAAAGGCCCTTCACTTTGGAAAACGTGCCGAGATCCAGAATGAAGCCTGATTTCTTGCTTTACACTTCAGACAGGTTTTCTAATTCACACCAAAGGATGCTCTGATTTCATTGTAATGTAATGTATTGCTAGAAGTACAAAGACTTCAGGATGGGTATACAGCCATGCTGCCGTTTTATATGGCCATAAGTGACCTAAACAGCAGCAAACAACCTACTAAGTACAAATTTATACAGAGCTGAGAGCACTGAGACAAATGATTTGTTACAAATAATAGGTTTTCTCTTTCCACCTTCCTGATTCCCTTTGCTTTTCTATTCTAGTAAACCTCCATATTGATTTGGTTCTTGCAAATGTTTGGGTTGGCAAGGCAAAACTTAGAAACTTGTGCTACACAGAACACTGTCTTTCCATCTCTTGCACCCTAACTTCCCCCCTCAAAGTAGGGACATTGACACCTCAGAACTGCAGCCCGTAGCCAGTTAAATTTGGCTGCAAGATGTCACTGAAAGTGAACAAAATCAATTCAGAGTGAGAGGAATAATTCCTTTATCAGTTACATGTTTGATTCCACATAATATATGGGATGACATCTCAACACTACATAATAAATAAGATTTGTCAATATGAATGGGGGGGGGGATTGGAATCAGTTGAGAGTGTGCAAGAAAAATGCAAATGAACAGGGGGAGGGGAAAATATCTCAGTCTAAAACAGAAGTTGGTTGAGATTCATGGAGATTTTAGAAGTGGTATTTCTCCCCAGATAAACAGGAAGTGCTAAAATCCATTTATGGAAGGGCAAAAATAAATGAGCTTCCTATGAAAACAAAAGAAACATTATGAGGAAAAAGATAGACCTCTGTGATCAAGATGTTGATCTCATTAAAAATCTGTAGGAACTCAATTAAAGCCAAGTTAACCACAGTTAATTTGCTGATGGCTGTGTCAATCTATTGAACCCTGCATGCAACAGTGAAAGTTCCTTCTACCCATAGTAATGTGTGCTGAGAGCTCGCTGAGTCTCTAGTGGTACTGAATCCTCAACCAGATGGTGCCTTCTAAATGACACACTGGGTCTGGCACTGTGGTATATGACCACATTACTGGAAATATTTTGGAAAAAAAGCAGTACCTTATGGACATGCCTATCCTGCATCAGACCATCAGTGATGCTTATCAGCTGTTTGCGCTAAGGCAAGGCGACAGGACCGGGTGGGAGAAGGAACAGAGGTTGAAGCACTTCATTTATCTAGAATGCTCTGAAATAAAACTCCTCACTTCTGAAATAAGAACTGCGTGAATGAGTCCAGCCATGATCCTTCAGACCAGTGGATCTACTTACTAAGAATATAATATAATCATCATCACCATCATCATTTATTATTTGTACCCCGCCCATCTGGCTGGGTCTCCCCAGCCACTCTGGGCAGCTTCCAACAAAGATTAAAAATACATTAAAATATAAGAAAAGACCTGCTGCCCCACCTTGCCCAGCATCCTGTTCTCAAAGTGACCAAACAGATGCCCATAGGAAACCCACAAGTGGAACCTAAGTCCCACAGCACTCTCCCACCCTGTACTTCCCAGAAGCATAGGCCTCTGAGAGTGATAGCCTTATCTTCCATGAATTTTAGCTATGATTAGAAGACCGGGGGATCCTTGTGATTCCTTCGAACTCTTATGTTCAACTCAGCTGAATCTGAGTTGAACAAGATTTGGATCCCCTGCTTTAACATGGTTCTTTAAATGTACACACACATACCCTCCAACATGTCGCAGCAGAAAACCAGGACACCCATTTTCCAGGACCTCACATGTGTTTGGGTGCCATGATCTCATGTGATCTTCAAAATGTGATGTCCCAGGACAGTTGAAGGGTATGCACACTGTTCCATGTAGGAAAAGCCACAGGTTGTGTGTGCGCACCCCATCAGATGAGACTACATAAGCTGGAGAAAGGGGGAACATAGGCACTGGGAACAGCTGCCTAGAGGCTAGAAGCATTTGTAGGTATGTGTCCCGGGCACTGTGGGAGTTGCTGTAGGTGCCTGTTTTCTTCAATAAATAATGAACTATCGGACATGTGACTTCCTGGACTGAGGGTGCCTAGGACACTAGGTCAGCTGTTTCTTTTCACTTTGTTATGATGACGGCATTTTTTTTTAAAAAAAATCACCATAGAAAATGTCTTTTTTACAGATGATATAAAAATAATTGGTCCCCCAACATTATGGGCATCTTTAAAGAACTAATTACTTAGTCCTTCTGACGGTAAGAGCTGTTTGACAGTGGAACAGACTCTCACAAGAAGTGATGGACTCTCCTTCCTTGGAGGCTTGCAAGCAGAGGTTGGGTGGCCATCTGTCGAGGATGCTATAGCTGAGATTCCTGCATTGCAGAGGATTGGACTACATGACTCTCAGGGTCCCTTCCAACTCTACAATTCTATGATTCTACTTCCTCATAAAATCTTAAACATCCCCCCCCCCCTGTGAGTATTATCTAATAGTTGATTGTCCTTCTAAAAGTTTTGTTTTCTCTGCAGCATCATGCCATGGCTGCTTTTTGTAGGAGGGGGTGGAATACTTTCATGGACTCTTTTCTGTACTCATATATATTCCAGGAGTGTTATTTTCATTTTAATTCCTCAAGGGATATTTTAAGAATTTTAAAAATGTGAGTGGAATCAGCAGGTTTTTTTACCATGAAATTATTCAATATTCTGCATTTAGGTCTGTAAATGAATCCCAGGAAAAAAATATATAAAATGGATGGCACAATTGTGTTTATACAGCCACTAACATAACCGCCAATAGGGAATTTTAGCTGAGACAAGGTCAGCACAATATTGAAAGAGTTGCCGACTACTCAAATAGCTTGAGTGGCATTCTCAATATCACCATTAAACCATCAGACATTTTGCTTCTTTTTTTGTAATGCATCAATCTTTAACCATTTAAACACACAATTGCTCTGTACACAGGCCTTTGCCTAAGGGAAGACCGATACATTCCTGCAAAATGTTTGCACTGTTGACATCGCAGGTTGACTTGATTGTATTACCTACAGTTGCCCTTCAGCAGCTTCAGCCCTTACCTCTTTTACCTTCTTCTTCCCCTTAATTCAATTCAGTTCCATGTATTCCATTTATGCATTACTTCCGAAGGAGTCCTGAAGCAATATACAGGGGCAACAGCATGGAAAATATAGTATACAATGTATACCCATGAAAATGAAACAGTTGTGGCCACATGCTCTCCCTGGTGTATTCTTGGAGCTTGTAAATGCTCCTTCACCCCCAGCTGCCAAGCCAATTAATTTGCAGGACTGAGGAAAAATAGACACCAAGTAAGTACCTAGGGTACCATGTGTGTTGGTGCACACCAGCTTGAATAGAAGCCACCCTGTTGGCAATAACATAAAACAATAGAGCTGTGCACAGTGCCCCTGACTTGCTGTGTGACTCTGATCCTGGGGTCTCCAGTCAGACTGACTTGCCCTGAATCAACCCAGGTGTTCATTTCTGAACTAGCCCTGGGGAGACACTAATGTTGAATAAGGTAAGCATCACCTATATTCTTAGGATCGCTGTTGTGTGGAGTCATTGATCCTGTAGGGCAGGGCATCAGGCAGGAAGAAGAGACTGGTGGCATTGGGCTCCTACCTTTTCCTGGTGGTCAGGGTTTCTTTCCACCTGATGTCTGCCTCTCTTTCCTGCCCCCTGAAAGTCCTGTATCTCTCTAGGCCACCCAACCCAAAATGGAGCAATCCCTGGCTGTCTCAACCTGAATTGACTGATGTGCAAATCTCTCCAAATATATCAAGTTGGGCTCAGGACTTGGCATAATCCAGTGCAGAGTCTCAGTCAGTACAGCATGAGGCTCTTAATCCCAGGGTCTTGAGGTTGAGCCCCACACTGGGTAAAAGATTCCTGCATTGCAGGGGGTTGGATAGGGTGACCCTCATGGTCTATCCCAACTCTAAAATTCTATGATTCAGTCCTTGTGGCAAAGAACATTGAGAGTAAGTATGTTCTTACTCTCATGGATCACTGCCTTGCTGTGGCAAAGGGACTTGAATAACTCAGAGAAGCTATGAGCTATGCCGTGCAGGGCCACCCAAGATGGACAGGTCATAGTGGAGAGTTTTGACCAAACGTGATCCACCTGGAGCAGGAACCGGCAAGCCACTCCAGTATCCCTGCCAACAAACCTCCATGGACAAAGACAACAGGCATATAAAAGTTATGACGCTGGAAGATGAGCCCCTCAGGTCGGAAAGCGTTCAACATGCTACTGGGGAAGAGCGGAGGACAAGTACAAGTAGATTCAGAGCTGATGAAGCGGCTGGGCCAAAGCCGAAAAGACGCTCAGTTGCGGATATGCCTGGAAGCGAAAGGAAAGTCCAATGCTGTTAAGAAAAATATTGCATAGGAACCTGGAATGTAAGAACCATGAACCTTGGTAAGTTGGAGGTGGTAAAAAATGAGATGGCAAGAATAAATATTGACATCCTGGGCATCAGTGAACTAAAATGGACGGGAATGGGCGAATTCAGTTCGGATGGCCATCATATCTACTACTGTGGGCAAGAATCCCATAAAAGAAATGGAGTGGCACTCATTGTCAACAAAAGAGTGGAGAAAGCTGTACTGGGATGCACCCTGATGTTGGAAAAGATGGAGGGCACAAGGAGGAGAGGATGAGATGGTTGGATTGTGTTTTTGAAGCTACCAGCATGAGTTTGACCAAACTGCGGGAGGCAGTGGAAGACAGGAGTGCCTGGCATGCTCTGGTCCATGGGGTCACAAAGAGTTGGACACGACTAAACGACAACAATGTTCTTAGATAAAGGGGTGTGCATTCACATTTGATATCTTTCATTGAGCAAGCAAAACAGTTCTCAAATTGAGGTTGCTGTGGGTGTGACATTTGTGCAAATTGTCCTGCTGAGCAAGTGTTGTAGCAGTTCTTATTTCTTCCATGCAGAAATAATAATAAAAAAGTTCAAAGGAATTACAGCGGATTAAAACCCAGTTTACTTATCTACCAGGTTCATTAACAATGCTAATATTTCATTCACTCCAGGTAGATAATATCTAAAGCACAATATTTTAGCATATGAAAAGAGGTGCTGAAAAGGGTTTAAACTGCAGGGAATGTTGCTCCTGCTGATAGATACTCCCCAGGCAGTTAATGCATGGTTGGAAATTACAGTTCTCACATCTTTTACAATGCACCATAGATAAACAATAATGAATGGAGAAGTTCTATTGAAGTGTGTTGCATACAAATGATTTTCAATACTAATCATCCAGTTTTCTAATATTCTCTATGTGTTCTTCAGACGTGCAGTGCAAACCTATGTATGTATGTTTACTTAGATGTACGTTCCACTGTGTCCAATAGGACTTACATGCTTAGGGTTGCAGCCTATATCTTATTACCCTATAGCTGTGCTTCTGAGATGTTAGGATCTCTGTTGCTGTTTTATTAACTGTATTTAATCAGCTTTGCACAGAGAAGAGAGACTGGATTGGTTTAACAGATGAGGGTGTCAGTCACAACTGTCCTTCACTGAGGATTTGTTTTTATAACAGCACTCCTGGAGGAATGAAGCATTCTGAGACCTTTTTTTCATACAAGAGCTCAAACACAACTACCAGTTTCCCACCCCATCTCAGCTTTCTGGTGGTACTTTTCATGTGTGCACTGATGAAGCAGTTCAGGAGAAAGAGACAGGCCCATGTGCAAATATCTAATGCATTATTATTAAAGGATGCCTGGAAGAAGGATTGCTTGGAGAGCAGGGCGAATGTGAAGCCCCACCCTCAACAGTACATTCAGCATAGGCTCAGAACAGTTTTCAGTCACTTACCCATCACACTGATAGGATATAACAAGAGGGATTTTGAACTCTTCCACCTTTTGCTAAATTTAGACTGAACTTAGAATTTATTTTTTTCCCATGTTCCCTCGGTCTTTGTCTCTTGTTGGGTTTACTTAAAATGTGTTGATAGTTTGGGTCTTCTATGTGCCAGCAAAATTATCCAAGATTAAAACAGAGGCAAGCTGGAATACTTTCATTAGGCCAACCCTCTCCATTACCACACATTATTTAAGACCCATCACGTGCTTGTATATACTTATGCTGCAACAGTCTGTTAAACACTAAGAGGGGTGTTATGTACTGAGCTGAATCCTAGAACAATAGGATCTAGAATGCAGCAGTCTGAGCCACCCAATCCAGCTTCAGGTGGAAGTGAATCAGCGACCTGATTGGCCTGCAGGAGCAGCCAATCAGGCTTCTGGAGGAAGTGAATCTGCAACCTGACTGGCCTACAGGAGCAGCCCAGAATTAGTCAATCACGCGGGGCCCATTGTGTAAATAATGTATATATAGCTAGACGTTTTGGGGAAAGAGTCATTCATTGCTACTACGAGCTGAATAAAGAGCATGAAATTCACACTCGACTCAATAGTATATTTCAAGGATGGTTCTTCTTGTAGTTAAAATAGGCTTGAAAATATAATTGCCCTACAACATACATCCATTCAAGGCATACCATGGCAACTGCAGTACATGTGAAATGGCAGGTTGTACACTGCCTTGTGCCTTTGTGAGCTACATGTGAGTTCACGGAAATTCTCCAGCAAGAGGTGGAACTTCAAGAGAGAACCTGGGAAGGGAATTGAACTCTAAAGAATGACAATTCCCTGCATCAGCGGGGGTCGTGGGTGTAGCCAGGGGGGCCAGAGGGGCAGCTGCCCCCCTAAATTAATACAAATCAATACAAATATGAGGTTCTGTCCCCCCAACAAAGCCTGCCCCCCAGCAAAAATTCTGCCTATGCCCATAGTGGGGGTGGACCACATGACCACTGCGGCACCTTCCAGTACTATGATTCTGCACACTCCCATTAAAAACGTTTTACCAAGGCATCTCTCAAATATCAAAATAGGGGCAGTGATTTTTCCAGGTACGAGAGGTTTGATTCTGAAAGCAAAACACTGAAACCATGAAACAAAGCAAAGGAGAGAATCCTTATAAAAAGGGAGCAAACAATGCAAACCTTTGGGGGAGGGAAGGAAAGGTTGATTATGTGCAGTTCTCGTCTGTTTTTCCCCTCAGAATCTGAGTGATTTTAATTCACCACACACACACACACAAAGCAAACAACTCTCCTCTTCCCTAGGAAAAAAAAATCCTGTACTAGGGCCTAGAGGATGGACAAAGAGCAATGGACGGCAGAAAACATTTGAGATATCTGAGGGGCGGGGGGAAGAGCTGCAGTTTGGAAAACAGCAAGGATAACAAGAGAAACCCACTATGGTCTCTAGACAGCCAATGGGGCAAAAGGGATACAGGCCTTATGCCAGCTGCGTTGGCAGGAAGTCAAGAGGTGTCAAAGCAATAACTACAGTAAAACTGAAACTGTCAGGCATTGTTAGTCACTCTGCATGCACCAGCACCAGCGGAAGAATTGAAAGCAAATCCCAAGTATCGTTATGTCAGTTTATCAGTTCTGGATATCTATTTATATTGTTAAAAATTCCAACAAAAGCTGAGAAAAAGAAGAACCCCAGATGCCTGAGTATTTGCACTTTTGGCATGTAAATGTCAGTCAAGGTGATAAATAACTAAGTAAACAAACAAACAAACAAACAAAAGGGAAGTTTTCGAGTACTTTAGGGTGGTGGGAGGGTGCGATACTGACCGAGACAAAGGGTCAGCTCTCATCTTGGGTCAGTTATCAGCCTCTAGTTAGGATTTCCCTGAATGTGCTGAGGAAACTTTGCAATACAAATTTGTGATTTGAAGTGCTGAGGCAAACTTTCAAAACAGCAGGTTGAAACAACATGCCTGAAGCACATTTTGGATCTGTGAAGCAAAGTCTCACAGCAGCAAGTGTCACCGTCAAGTGAGATTGGTGCCAGAAAGAAGTGAATTAGTTAAGTTAATTATTACATTTATATCCCTCCCTTCCTTCCAAAGAAGCCCAATGAAAATGCAGCTCACTATAGGCTATGCATTGTCAGAAAGAGAAATGGCTTTCCCTCAGCTGAGTTCCCTTATGGTCTTGTGGTAATGTTCTTACCATTTCCTTTGGGATCTAAAGGACATCACAGCTAGAGACTGGATCTTGGCTTGAGAGAAACGGCACTCAGGCAAATTCCTTTGGGGAGATCTTGGCGATATTCTATTTTAGGGACAGGAGGGAACTTTTCCTCAAGTTAGGTGACTAGCGATCCCAGTGGGGGGTATGCCCCTAAATTGCCTCATAACTCAGTTTTGTTTCTTCTTCTCTCTGCACATCTTTGAGACTAAAAATCTTAACATGACTGAGTTCAAGGATTTGGGGACATTCTCTGATATCATGCATTTTAATAACATTGTATTTTTGCTGAATTGTATCTTTAATAGTGCAATTCCATGTGTTATAACTAGAAGTAAATCCTACTGAATTCAATGGAATTTACTCCTATGAAGACTTACGGTACCTAGGTGTAACTCCCACTGAAGTCAATGGGGCTTACTTTCAAGTAGATATACAAAGGGCTGCACTCTATGCATCTTTGATGGTACTGCTCAATATTGCTTGGTGGATTATTTGAATATAATTTAACTGGTTTTATTCTGAAAGTTATACATAATTGCCTGTCATTACTTTGCTAATGATTGAGATAAGGTTTCAGGTGCCCTTTATATCATTCTGATAACAGTTGATTAGTCTTCTATGTTACCACAATTTACTCAGATATCTTATAAACAGGGCTGCAACTTTGAGTTAATTGGTTAATTAATTGCTTAGATTGATTAATTAAAAAGCTTTCGATCAACTAAAAAGATGCCCCTGGTTAATCAAGCAACATTTCAAAAACAACCACACCAAATTCATTATTTGTTAATAAACAAGAACATTCTCATCAATATATTTTGTCTCTTGAGGACTGTTTTGCCGACATGCCTTTGTAGCTGTTTAATTTTTAGTTTACCAGTCACTTTAATCTGTATTGTTTTTAATTGTGCTTTATGTTTTAATGTTGTATACCATCCCAATATTTTTTATAATAAATAAGGCATTCATTTAAAAAAATCCATGGATTTGATCCCCATAAGGGACAGCTGTCCAACTTTATGATTCTATGATAATTAAAAACTTCAACCAACAAAATGTTTTATAGTCACACAGAATTCCAAAAGCAATCATGGATATCCTATGTAGCAAGTGCTACATACAAATCTATCATAGGAAATAAATCTGATAATCCTCAAAGCTTTTCTTAGCCTATGTCCTGCCTCCTGGCTGCAATGGGGTCCCCCTGCCATACTCACACATGTACCAGTAAGTTATTAAAAGTGTACAGAGGTAGCATAGAGGTTTCTATGAGGGGCATAGCCTGCTGTGAGGCCTGTTAGTTATGTTATCAAGATTGCATCTGGGCTGGCTTAGACCCACCCAAGCTTTGCTGAATCTCCCCCAGTGCACAATGGATCGTCCTGGCTGTTCTTACCACCACCACCTTCACAGAGCCATTTTGAGGAGCAAAGCAACAAGCAATGTATGGCATGGAACAGAAGTGGTACAGCAAGGCTGAAAGTCTTTCCAGGCTAATGCCAATTGGGTGGATAGATCCAAACAAGCTCAGATTTGCTCAGTAGTTAGGCTGAACCTGCTATCTTTTCCTCATGGGCGTCGAAGGGATGTAACCAGAAGCACAGTGCAATTCATGGTCTTGCTACAAAAGGCTAGTGCCTGACTCTGCCCATATTTTTGCTGATATAGAAGTCCAATATAATTGATCTGAAATTTCTCAGTCAAACCCTCCTGATTTATTTTTTTTAATGTATTTTCTCTTCTTTATACAAAAGAGACTCTCACATGCAAACATCAGACGCGGTAATTTTGCCGTCTTGCATATTTTAAAAAGAGCATGAATTTTGAATTGAACATCTGCCACGAACTCTCTGTGGCCACTTCTGATGGATAATTTACCAGACTAAATGTCTTGTACAATGCATTCTCTAGACAAGAACAGCTTGCCAAATACTGATTATCTTTTTTGTGGGGGGCCTGTCCTGTACCTTGCCTTCCTGCCATTCCTTCAAAGGAAGGCATATAATGTAGCCTTTCCAAAGTGACTAGGTTCTTCTCAGAGAATTAAGGACAGCAGCTGCTTGGATTCTGTGTGACAGGAAAGACATAGCTAAGTGAAAGCCACTGGCAATATTTGTGTATTCTGTGGTTCTTGGCCAAATGTAGACTGTAACTTAATTATCCTGTCACTGTGCTAATTAGGTAATATTAGTATGTAAATACCTCAATTAATTATCCTGAGTGAACACACAGGCAACTGCCTTCACATTTCTATAGGACATGTGAGTTGAATGGATTCTGCCTCCATTTGCTCCCTTAATCTGTTTTAATTAAAACATTTTAAATATAAAATGGGAAGTGGATGAATCTCAGCGTCCTGAAACTATTTATTTTCAGTTACAAAGAAACACTACAGACTCATAACCTGTTTGACCATGTGAAATAACTGTTCCATGTCATTCTGTGTATATCGGACAACCATCCATAACCTGGTGCCCTACAGTTGTTTTGGTACCAGGCTGAGGGAGGATGACAGACATTCATTCATTTATGCCTCTCCTATAAAAAATTGCAAGCATAAAACACCCTAAAAGCAATTCAGAATAAGGACTCAAAAGGTCTTTAAGATATTCTGGACCCAAGTTGCTCAAGGCTTTGTAGATTAATATGAGAAGCTTGAACCTGGTGAGTAGCATATGGACAGCCAGTACAGATGTTTAGAGGAGCCGCATGCCATCAGCCAACTGGCACCATTGATAACCTAGCAACTCCATTCTGCACTAGAAGGACTAAGGGAAACCCACTACAGCAGCCAGGCTATCCCGATCCAGATAGAGCCATAGTTGGTGTACCACACGATTTTTGTAAAAGCGAGGTTAAGGGGTGATATGATAGCCATGTTCAAATATATAAAAGGATGTCACATAGAGGAGGGAGAAAGGTTGTTTTCTGCTGCTCCAGAGAAGCGTACACGGAGCAATGGATCCAAACTACAAGAAAGAAGATTCCACCTAAACATTAGGAAGAACTTCCTGACAGTAAGAGCTGTTCGACAGTGGAATTTGCTGCCAAGGAGTGTGGTGGAGTCTCCGTCTTTGGAGGTCTTTAAGCAGAGGCTTGACAACCATATGTCAGGAGTGCTCTGATGGTGTTTCCTGCTTGGCAGGGGGTTGGACTCGATGGCCCTTGTGGTCTCTTCCAACTCTATGATTCTATGATCCCCAGCCACAGAGGTCACTTGGTTAGAAAGATGCATCCAGGAGTACCCCAAGCTACATACCTTCTCCTTCAGAGTGAGAGCAACCTAGTCCTGAAATGGCCTATCTTCTGGACACAGGAACACGCATAGCCTCCATCTTCCCAATATTCAAATTGAGTTTATTGGCCCTAATTCAGTACACCACTGCATTTAGGCACTTGTCCAGGTTCGCACAGCCTTTTCTGATCCAGATGTTATGGAAAAAATAGAGCGGTGTGTCATCAGTGTATGGGTGACACTGTGCTCTGGTCCCCGAATGACCACTACCAATGGTTTAATGTAGAAGTTAAATAGCACAGGGTACAAAATAGTGCACAGGGGCTGAAGAACATTCCCCAATGTTACTCTCTGGGCTCAACTGTAGTTAGGAATGAAACTGCTGTAATACAGTACCTTCAATACCCATGCCAAACAATCACAATCCCCATCCCTCTCTAGATAAGGGTCATCCATCAGGGTGACCAAGGCTGATTTAGTCCTGAACCAAGATTGAAGTGGATTTAGATAATCAGGGTTGTTCAGGAACACACTTGAAGCTGCTCTGCCACATGACATTCCCTACCATCTTTGTCCCATAGTGGTGTAAATGACTGTCTGGTAGTTACCACATACCACCGGTTCCAGGGTAGTTTTTTGTTGTTGTTTTTAAGAAGCAACTGCACCTAATAATAATAATAATAATAATAATAATAATAATACAATTTTATTTATATCCTACCCTCCCCAGCTGAAGCCAGGCTCAGAGCAGCTAACAGCAGTAAAATAATACAACATTCTAAACTCATTTCATTATAAAATAATTTCAAATCAGATTAATGGCAACCATTGGGCTAGAGTTCTGTGAGGATTGCCAAAGAAGGGGGTCAGGCTGTGCCTTGGCCAAAGGCCTGGTGGAACAGCTCTGTCTTGCAGGCCCTGCGGAAAGATGTCAAGTCCTGCAGGGCCTTAGTCTCTTGTGACAGAGCGTTCCACCAGATTGGAGCCACAGCCGACAAAGCCCTGGCTCTAGTTGAGGCCAGCCTAACGCCCCTGTGGCCTGGGATCTCCAAGATGTTTTTGTTTGAGGACCGTAAGGTCCTCCGTGGGACATACCAGGAGAGGCGGTCCCGTAGGTACGAGGGTCCTAGGCCGTACAGGGCTTTACGATGCAGTATAGATTCTGGATGTTATTGCAGATGGATAAATTAAATTGATATGATTGGGTTATTGGTTATGAAGATTGCTTAAATTCTAGGTATACAAGTACAAAAGCAATTGTCTGGTTACTGTTTTCAGGTGTCTCATTGGGGACAGAAATATGCATCCACATATTGTAAATAGTGCCACTGTGAGCTGTTTCCCTACACATGCCATTAGCAATGGCCAACAACCTCTTTCACCTGATTATCTCTGGATTCAGTGTTTTGGTTCTTTTTTTTTTTTTTTTTGTAAAGGAAAACTTAGTCCTCTTTTCAATGAGCACAAAAGGCTTCCCAAGAAGATCTGCTGTACTGCATGCATAAACATCTGTGGTTCATTGCATAATAGGTTTTACTGAGCAAAAAAAGTGTCTCTTATATATGCAAATATGCCACCATACCCAAGTATGTTATTTCCCCATTTAATCAGCTCACATTGCTAGCAGGTGAAGCCACCACATTTGGAACACTAGCTATCTGCAAGTGTTTCTCATTGTATTCCTCTTAGAGCTTAAAAGTGATAAATGTGCTTCATCGGTATGAAGTTTCAATATTTAATATTGTCATAATTTATGAAAGGAGAATCAGCATACTTTAGATTATTGCTGTTTAAAACAAAATCTCCGGAGCTAGTATTCATGGGCTACTTCAACTAAAAGCTTATAAAATGGCTAAAAGCTGATAACGAAAGCTTAATGAAGGCTTGTAAAATGGGTATTTAGACCTTGGCTTTTATCCAGCAAGCCCCAAATGTATGCTGACAGTCATAAATCCTCAGACCAGGCCAGAGGGGATTCTCATATCTTTGATTAAAAAACAATATAAACTATCTGCAAAAAGAGCAATTTAATGTATTTTTTATTAAGGCCTTGGGGAGATTGGTACACCAGTCAACTGAACACTACACAGCATGCAACGTCCATCTGTGCAGCCTAGCTTTACTCACAGAATTCATATAGGACAAAGCTCCAAGCAGAAAAGCCGGCAGAAGATGGGGGCGAGGGAATGATACACATTTCAAAACTCCAGATATAGTGTTTACAACTTTGTGAGCCGATGGGCCCATTCTGTTAATTGTGCAGTTAATTATCTTAAGACAATTTATTGCCCTTTCCCAAATGTCTGTAGGAACAGCTAATGCCGACCCAAGCTCATTCAAGGTGAGATAGGATGGGATAATATGCCACTCGAATGCACATCTACAGGGGGTGTTGGCATCACTTTGGGACCCACTGTGGCTAGGGGGCTGCTTCTGGCCAACTTTGAGGAAGACTTCCTTTGCTTTTCCAAAGCTTTGTAAGTCTCTCCAAGATAAAAGTCAATGGGGACCGTGCTCTGAAGGAGTGTATATCAGGGCATCTGCCCAAGCATCAACACCTGCATTTTCAGCAGTGTGAGCAGGGACACCTCTGCAGGCATGTATCAGAGTTTTAACAGATGCCTTTATTTCCTGTGAAGCTCCAAAGCTTTGGGTTGAAATGGCCCCAGTAACTTTGGACCTGTTTTGGAGGAGGTCCAAATAACTCTGAAGTGGCTCACTTTTGTATGGTCTTTGTCTGAAGTGGAGGCACACTCTCAGCTCCACCTCCACTCCCTGAAGTTGTGTGGTGGAGGTGGGCCCAGCTTTTTCAGCTTGTTGCAACACGTCAGTTATGCTGCATGCCCAACCTGTGGCTGAATCTCCTTCCCAGGTATGAATTACAGTGGTACCTCGGGTTATATACGCTTCAGGTTACAGACGCTTCAGGTTACAGACTCCACTAACCCAGAAATAGTACCTTGGGTTAAGAACTTTGCTTCAGGATGAGAACAGAAATTGTGCTCTGGCAGCGCAGCAGCAGCAGGAGGCCCCATTAGCTAAAGTGGTGCTTCAGGTTAAGAACAGTTTCAGGTTAAGTACGGACCTCCGGAACGAATTAAGTACTTAACCCAAGGTACCACTGTACTGGGTAAATGAAAAGTTTGCCCCAAATTCAGTGAGGAGGGATGGGGGTGGGCAGCAGCTGTATGTGTTGAGAAACTGAAATAAAAAAATATAGAGACCGAAGAAACAGAAGGGGTGCTGAGAAATAGAGTGCAGAGGGGTAGGAATGCAAAAAGAAAATTTCTGAATTCACCAGCTCCACTTCAGAAAGAAGATAGTTTGGAGATCCAGAATCTGGGGTGGGAAAATAAGTTTGGAAGCAGCACTAAAGAGCATAGTAGCAACCAACCAGTACCAGGAAAGTACCAAGATACATAATTTTCCTCCCATATAGCTCTACCTTAAAAATATTATTAAGTGGCAGCTGGCATTTGCTGGGACGATGTTGCATGTTCTTTCTCTTTCTTCTTTGAGACACTTTACAGTTTTATTTGAAGCTGTTTTCCCCTGAAGCTGCTCCATCCTTAGATTCTGATTCCTTTGACTCTGCCTGCCTCTGTATTCTGACGCCTCCTTTCTTCTTGATTGTTTAATCACACTGGACCACATGCCAGCCCTTGACTACACACCTTGCCACTCTCTTTTAAATTTCCACAAATCTTCCTAAGATCTGACTTTGATTCTGACCTCTGAGCTCTGTTTCATCCTTCAAGAGAAAGCCAATCGTATTCAGATTTCCCTGAGATGCTAAGTTGAGGCCCGCTGCCCTTAGAAAGCATCTTGTGCAGATCCTTATCAGCAAAGCATGGAATCGACACTTTATTAGTTCCTGTCCAGCATACATCCTCTTTGCTGTTGTCTTGGTCTCTTGAATGAATGTGAATGGATGGAAGTGCAGCAATGACAGATGACGATGCAGTCATAACGGACAGGTGAGGAGAGGGGAGTACACTGTTTGGGCTCACTGTATATTACCCAATGACACTACACACCCAGCAGGGCAAACAAGGGCTGCTGTACAAACGCACTTTTCTGAGTCAGGGGCGAGTTGGGGTAGAGAGGAAGGTGGAACCAGAATATTATAGAGCTATTGTGGAGCTAGAGAAGGTGTAGAAAAGGACAACCAAAATGACCAAGGAATTGGAGCCACTCTCCTACGAGGAAAGGTTACAACATGTGGCATGCTTTAGTACCATCATACCTTGGAAGTCAAACAGCTTAGATCCCAAAGATTGTGGCTCCCGAATGTCACAAACCCAGAAGTGACTGTTCTGGTTTGCGAACTATTTTTGGAAGCCGAACGTCCGACGGGGCTTCCGCGGCTTCCAATTGGCTGCAGGAGCTTCCTGCAGCCAATCAGAAGCCGTGCTTTGGTTTCCGAATGTTTTTGAAGTCGACCAGACTTCCGGGATGGATTCCATTCGACTGTATATAAAAAGGGTGAGTAAAGGAAGACATGACAGAGGTATAGAAATTTATGCATGCTCTGGAGGAAGTGGACAGAGAAATGTTTTTCTCCCAATCTGATAATAGTAGGACTCAGGACCATCCAATGAAGCTGCATGTTGGAAGACAGACCAAAAATAAGTACTTCTTCACACAGTGCCTAGTAAAGCTATGTAATTTGCTCCCACTGAAGGTAGTGTTGGCCACCAACTTGGATAGCTTTAGAAGAGGATTTGGCAAAGTCCTGGAGTGTAAGGTCTATCCATGATGCTTATGTTCTACCTCCACTGCTGGAGGCAGAACACAAGTTTCTGGGAATGACAAGGGAGGAGAGTTCTGTTGCACTGATGTCCTGTTTTTGAGCATCCAGTTGGTTGCTGTGAGAACAGGATGCTGGACAAGATGGACCCTTTACCTGATCCTGTAGGGCTTTTCCTACTGCTCTTATGCATGACACCCAAGAGACATTTGATCTCTTACATGGGCCCAATGGTGTGCATCGGATCTTCGGTGCCAAGGGTAAAACGAAGGTTGTTTAGTGGCAAGCACTGGCTCAGTTGTGCCATGACACCACAGCACTTTCAATTCACTGCTGAAGCAGCAGCAAAGGAGGTGGCAAGTGAGAGGCCATCCAGCCCTTGTTTGTTCCTTCTCGAGTTGTTCTTCCAGGCCACTGCCTAATCGATTAAGCAAATCTATCCCTCAGACTTCCACCAAGACTTCTGAGATTGAATTTTTATGGTGTGTAATTCAGAAAACTAATCCTATACAACTTTAAATTACAAAAACGAAATGACAGAACAAATCTCTACAAGACACGGGCAATTTCTGCTGCCTATCCTTTAATTTGCTTGCAGCGTAATGCTAAACAAACTGATCAAACACAGGCAAGCATTAATATCTCCCACTGCTCTGCAATAAATGTATTTTGAATCCCCAGAAGTCTTGTCTGACATGAAAATTCCCTTGTTAAAATTCCACACAGAGATTCCCACTTTGCAGTCCAGAGATGTTTTAGAACTTAATTTTCTTTCTCTTTCCATCAGTATTAAAAAAAAATGTAAAAAAATACTCCACTATACATTTTGTTCCTAAAATCTATTCCACAGGCTGAGAAATTCCATATTCTGTATGCTTCTGTTGTTTCTTCTTCTTCTTTTGGAGCATAATACTTTCTCCGCTAATGGAATATTTTGCAGTTTCAAGAGATAAGAGCCTCTTTAGGCCTAGTTACCTTACAATGTAAAATAAAGCAGCACACAATTCCCCACCTGGAGCTGAGATTTGCTTTTTTGACAGATCTGCTGGAATAGAAGACTACACTGATACAGGGCTTCCCAGAGACTTGAGGTGCCCGGTCGGCAATTTGCCTCTTAGGGGCAAAGCATGTTCTCTGAGGCGTATGATTGTGAGAAAAAGAGCTCTATAAAACACGATCAGGGGTTTAGGAGAAAGTCAGTGTTTCAGAAACCCATCCCAATATAGAAAGCATGCCTGGATTTCTGGTTCACCTCCAGTAAGAACGGTAGATGAGAATAGGCAGACAAATCCTCACTCTGCCTTGCCCAGCTCAAAAAGGTGGAGCCACTGTTGCATCTGAAACTTTGCTGACTCCTGCCTGTCAATGCTAAAGGTATGGGTGGTTTTTTACTACTACTTTTTGTTCATTTTTTCTTTTCCTTGTTTTGGTGTACCATGCCAAGGTTGGTGCAAAATAGGGGCCTAGATCAGGCTTCTCTTCAGCAAATGGGCCAGCTTAAGACCCAGCAGATCATCGTCTAGTCCTGCTACTGCCAGACTAAGGATAGCTCCAAAGCATCTCACACCATCTATGGCAGTGGACCCCTCCAGGAGCCCCTGAAGCCTTCCCTGAAAGCCCCCATCCTCCCCAGCAGTGCAGATCTTACTGCCATACAGCCAGACCCTATTAGATGCTGAGCTGAAGCAAAGCCTCTGAGGGTGCAAGTGAAACATCTTCCTTTGATACTGTTATGAGATTAGGGTTGGACTAAATAGGTTGGGGGGGATGCGACCTCCCGCACCGGTGACTACTGTTCCAGGAAGGTATAAAACTGGGTGGGCAAGCTTAATCGGCAGATTCCCTTTTGTTGTGAGAATTGGCTTTTGCATAAAAGATGGCCAAGCACAGGTGATGCATTGCTACAGGAACTAAATGGCTGGAGATCCTTCTGGAAGCGGATACATCTTTCTTTGCCTCTCCCCAGGTTGGAGTTGACATAATCAAGGTGTCTCTGGGTGAGAAAGAGAACTGCAGCAGTTGGAAAGTTTGGGTGTGTGATATAGATTGGCACGTGCCAATAGTGCATTGGGTCTCAGAGATCAGAGGGTCCTGTGATGCAAAATGGTGAAAAGTCAGGGACTCCCTGTCATGGAATAATACTCAGTGTATAGTTAGCAGAGTAACAACTTAAACACGTTGCAGGATTCCCCCCCCCCCCCAAAAAAAAAAAAAATAGTCCAGAGGCAATGAAGCAGAGCTTTACTGCTACTGAAGGCAAATGAGCATAATGGTTACAAATCTAATACTTTCAGGATTGGCACTGTCCATAAGAAATCCAGTTGCAGCAGACTTAACTTAAACTTACAATAACTTATAATAAGTTTAAACCTAACACCAAGCATACTATGTACAGAACACCACACCAGAAGGAAAAGAGAGACAGAAAGAGAAAGTGAAACCCAGGCTCCTTCTGGCCTCTTATTATCGTCAGCATGACCTTGAAGAAGAGATAACAGAACCAGTTTAAGCCAGTTGTACTCAGCTTCTCTGAAGGAATAACCCAAACTGCATGAACCTTCTGCTTGTTTCTTTCACACAAAGAAGCTTCCAGAACTGTCTAGAATTAATTAGAATAGGAAAGATCTCTACACATCAGATCAATACTTTCTGTACTAAGAAATGCAAACTGAAACTTCCGTGACAGAGTGAGTTGTGGGAGCATGAGAGTAAGTTTGATATAGGGAGTTGAGTGTTGTGTTTAGAAGCGGGAACCTGGATTCAAATGCCTCCTCTGCCACAGCATTACCTGGGTGATCTCAGGTTCTTCACCTTAACCTACCTCATAGCAGTTGTGAGAATAAAAGGAGGGGGATTCACCTGTACATGGCAGGATAGCTGGATGAAGACAGTCTTCCAGGTCCAGGATCTTGAATAGAGGTAGCCAATGTTTTGGACCACAATTCGCACCAATCCCTGTCAGTATGGTCCAATGGTCAGGAATTATAGGAGTTGTAGACCACAACATCTGGTTGAGGAAACGTGTTGTCTACCCTGTAGGTATAAAATTTTCACCTTGGCCACAAATCCGCCTAAAGTTGGCCCTGTGAGCATTTGCACCACTGAAGGAGAAACTGTCAGATTTCCTCATGAATATGATTTAGCTATCTTTGGTTAAGCAACTCAGAAATGTATTGCAGTGTGCCACATCAATTCCTTTTAATGGAATTAGTCATACAGTAAAGTGACACTTTTCTTTATGACCTATTCTTTATGACCTATTGGGAATTATGCAAAAAGGCCTACTCTTATTTCTCTACACGTTTCAAAGCAGGTCTATTTCTGTTTTTGTACCCTGTTTATGGCTTTTCAAAGTTGTGCTTTTTCTTTTTTAAAGTGCCAGGATATTAAGTGCCCCCATGTGCAGTAATATAAAACTTAATAGGGTGTCACTACTGTTCACTTTTACTGTGATTATTATCAAATGGGCAGAGACAGGGAGCCAAATGAAGAATCTGTTTCCACTGAGAAGCTATCAGAGCAACATCTGCCTCAGTCATCATGTATTTATGCAAAACTTTCTGCTGTTCCAAGAGTTACTTGAGCAGAACATGTTTGGCTTTGAGGGGAAATGGAATATCTGGCAAAAACTGAGGGCAAGTCACTTTTACTGCTACTTCACAAACTGTTCTTTTCTGGTATCGACAAAATGGTTCTCTCAAATGGAAGTACTGCAGAAACGTCTTTACCCAAACTTTAGTTATGTTGTGCTCTTTTATTTATGTGAATCTAGTCAAGCATTTGCAAAGCATGTGGGGAGCAGGTGGGAAGGAAAACAAACAAACAGGGGCACACACTGCCACTGCCTAATCGTCAGACATGAACTTGACACACACAACTGGCCAAGGTCTCTGAAGCTGGCGCATTAGACATGCCTTAGACGCACATCTGTCTATTTGGATGTTGCAGAGCCCCTTGTCTGTGGCCATGTCTTGGCTGCATCTGTACATCAGTTTGAAAAATAATGTTGGAAATTGGCAATCTGGCCAAAATTGTTTATATAAGTGGGGTGCCTATTTTCCAAATTATTTGTCATCCAAATGTTGTAAAGTATAAAGGCAAGTGGGGCTACTTAGTAGGGGTTGCTAAGCGTCAGGCACATTTCAGTCATTCATAGAATATAAAGTTAAATAGCAAATGTGGTTACATAAACTTGGACCCTGCAGAAAAATGACTAGCTGGTTTAATAAAATCAGTATATGAAATTTAAATCCCCATTGCTTTATCACCTTAGCATTCTAACTTTTGACTCTCTGACATACAGGCAGGCTTGGTCTTCATACCACATGAGAATGGACATTTTCAGTGGTCTCTCTCCCCCTCCCACATCCTGAGGGGAAGACCCCTGACCCCATCATCATCCATTTTTAGGCACCAGGCTAAGACCCTTATATTCACTGAGACCTTTGGTAACTAAACTGGCCTCTGCTGGTGCTCACCTTTAAGTGGGGTACGTATATTATTGTGTGGGCATTTTAATCTGTAGTGTTTTTTTCTCATCCAAAGGAATCCTAGCCATGCTACCTCGTTGCATGATTTCTCACCACATGGGGAAATGCAGTTTGGAGGAATGGCTAACACTAGGATTGTGCCACAATAACACTGTGGGGACCTAACGTTAACCATGCTCGTCAATTTCAGTGAGTCTACTCTAAGTAAAACATAACTGAATACTACTTGTTTTGTCACGGGGAACCTTAGGGGGGGGGGCTGGGCAAAGTCCCAAGAGCCAGATAAAGATCCCTGGAGGGCCACATTTGGCCATCCTGCATTTGTTTCTGTTTATAGTGCAACTTTGGCTTAATCACTTACCCCTGGACTAGTTCTATAAATACATAGGTTTTTGTTGTTGCAGGACCCCTGAAGCTAAAAACAGGCTCCAGAGAACCATGTGCTTTGTTAGGTGTAGAAGGCAAAAGAACCACAACTGGAAACCATCCCTATAGCGGATGATGGGCAAGTCCTGACTCAGCCATTGAATTCCAGCTATGGTTTTGTTTCAAAGGGCACAAAGGGTCTTTTAATCCTACGTTTTCTGAAGCTGAAGATTTCAGTTAGACGCTTCACCATGTTAATCTCTTTTAATCACAGACGGACAGTTCAGCCCACCCACTGGTTCTGCAAGAGCACATCTGATCCCCTAAAACAAAGTCATCTTGACATATGCCCTGTATCTCCAGCCACGAATAGAAATGAGCGATCTTTCCCACCTGCCTTAGCCTTGTACCTTTCCTGGGAAAGAATAAATGTTCCTGCTATTTGCCAACAACCAACATAACAGTGGCCATTTTAAAACCAAAAAAGAAAAAAGGAATTAGTAATATATGCTTGGGCTGTGATTAATTTGAATATTGAGACTTGTGCAAATACTTGTTCCATATGTAAATAATTTCCTCAGGTGGTCGCCTTTCCTACAGGAATTGATTTAACAGAAAGTGGAGTTTGCCTTTCTTTCCTTGTTTGATGTTGACAGAGAGGTTTTATTTTATTTTTCCCAAAGCCTCTGAAAATATATCCAGTGCTGCAACCCAGAGCCTTGTATGCAAAAGAGGTTTAAATCTTGTGCAGCATGAAACACTTTCTCCTCCTATTACACACAGGTGTTTAACTGGATCTTGATCCCTGGATCTCAAGGTCTCCCTCCCACACCTACGATTAAAGGTGGATCTGCCTTTATAAATCTGCCATTTTATTCTCCACATTTAGACAAATGCCCTGTTATGGCTTACTCATTTTTGGGTTGTGCAACTTTGGAAACTTCCTTCACTGCCCCACAACCATCATTACAGCAGTACACAACTGTGATTGTTGTCTGTATTTTTATTTTGTAAGTAGAGATAATAAATGGCCATATATAATACAATACCATGCAGAGACATGCTTGAGCACATATGGTACCTTTGCTGACAGTCATGTACTTTTGACCTCCAATCTCTTCCCTCTTGCAGTCATTTTGAATATTAATCTCATTACCTGCTCCTCCTTGCTGAGTCCCACTGGTGGTTAACTGGCATGAAAGTGGGACGGAACTGGCAGGCAGAGATGGAGCCATCTTTCTAGCTGCTATTGGGTTAGATATTCTGACGTCAAAGAGAGCCTGGAGAGCTTTGTTCTAGGTAGTTAAATTAGTATTCCAAAGTCTGTAAGGAAACCCGTTAAAACTAAGACTTCACTCCTATCCACACATAATTGGGCATAATCCCCATGAAATATAGTACAATTTACTTCTAAGTCAACATGCATGGGACTATGTGTCACCGTCATCATAATCATCATTCACCTTTCACATATGTCCCAAGATGATGGATAAAACATAACCAAAACAGCTAAAAAATATTACACAATATTGCCATAGAAAACGATTGATGGGCTGCTCAATAAAGAACGACACCCAAGGAAGATCACATGCAGGCCTCAGGCCTCAGTTTCACGAGCTGGTAGTAAACACACTCAGGATTTCCCACTCTTCTTTTCAGACACCTACCCCACAATGTTCAAAGCCTCTTTTGAATATGCCCTGGATGTTAGGGGTGGTTTGTGCAGCAGTTCACAGAAGTTAGTCCAGAAAAAAGGTGTGGGAAGTCTTGTTGCATACGTGGAGCTCATCACACAGCCTTTGGGAAGGAAGCCAGTAACAGACAGTAACACTTTTATTGAAGCAACAGTGGAACACTGGCGCGTAAGGTCGAGTGGTTTGTAAAAGTATGCACATTTTTATGTATTTAAAATTCACAAGCATGGTACCTTCTGTTGTCATATACATGCCAAGAAACCTCAAGTGGTTTGGTTGACTTAAGGTTAATAAAAGATCACAGCTATCCTTTTTTAAAAAAACAAACAAACCAGCATCTTATTATGAAGAGACTCCGGAGCTTTAGAGGGGACCTTTTTCTCCACTTGTGTTCGATAAGAAGCTATGTCTCTACAATAAAATTTAGGACCAGAGAAATACTGAATGTTCCTGAGGTTTTTTTGTTTTTGTTTTCAGGAGTGCAGATTGCATCTTCATAGCTGCAAGTCAGTGTTCCAAATCCACGGTTGTGGTGGGAGAGGGGGAAAGGAGTGTCTTGTTCCATAAGATGTTATGCATTTTGTTAATTGCACAGTCAAGGAAGGGATTCCCAGTTGCTCACACTGTGTCAACCACAGGCTGGCCAGCAATTTGAATGAGCATTTACCTGGCGCTATGCCCAATAAGAAGCCTGTCAGCTATTTTGATAGGGAACTCTTTTAAACAACAGTCCATTCACTAAGCAAAAAAGCATGATACTCAGCCTACTGCATGTCAGGGACTGGACTTAAGAGGAGGAGGAATGGTGGAGGTCTCCCCCCCCTTCTCCTGTAGCTTCCAGAGAGAAGGGAGGCAGTCTCAAATTACACCAGGGCTTTGAGGAAGATAACAGCTCAGAGACAGGCAAACAGTGGAGTTATGCTGTGTTAGGAGAAAGGGGAGGGGAGGCAGAGTAGCTGGTTGACATGTCACTGGACAGCATAACCGACCCCCCTTCTCCCAAAATGTGACATTCGTTAAGGGTGCAAGAACAAAGAGCCCAGAGACAATTGTCCACTGACAGATGACGTAGAAGCAGGTGTTGTTGCTAGAGGGGGAAGGGGGAGGAGCTCAGTGCGAGCAACTCCATTATGGAGAATGACCAGAATTCTTTGTCTTTGTGATGACTGAATAAATCATACATAAGAGCTTTCTTGTTTCCTCCCTGCCTCTCGGTGTCATCGGGATGGGGGTGAGTGAGAGGATTCCTCAAGCCTGACGCTGCATATTAAACTGCAGGCCCTTCAAGAATACCATCAGTGGTAACTGCCATCGATCCAATGGTTTAAGTGGGAACCTTGGTGGCAGCAGAGACACGTGCCCCTCCCCCACTGGTGGAGCTGAGCAGGGCCAGGTGGAGGCAAATCTCCACCACATCCTAACCTCAAGCATGAAGTTAGTGTTGTTCTAACTGGGATTCTTCTAAGCTGGGATCTTAAAGTAATAATATGCAACTATACAATTTGCAAAAACCCTGTCCTCATGTCCCAGCTTGAAAAACCCAGTCCCAAATGTGCAGTGCCACAGCAAAAAAACACTAACAGAAATGTTAATAATATAAAAGGATTTACATTTTGTTTGTTCTCCTTTATTACGTCATCATTTTATAATCTGCTGTTCATCTTGTTGAGCAACAAATTGGTTGTATTTTCTTTATTTTGTTATTTTTAATTACCCTGAGAATAGAAGGTGGTGAGAAATAAGGCTGGTAAATAAATTGGGCAGGTTCACCCAACCCTTTTTAGGGCATACTTCAAAACCCCAGACTTTTTAGTCAGCAATATCAAATTGATTTGAAATATTGAGGCATGACACAAAATCCTCTTCATGTCCCCAAATAATCAGGAAATTGAATCTCCATTTAATAAAAGAACTCAATTCCACCCCCTCTGCCTGTCATGTATGACAATGAACTCGTACAATTCAGTCCTGATATGAAGTGCCCTGCTATTTGCAACTTGATATTTCAGGGCACAACTGGGTTCATTTCCCATTAAAAAATTGCAATAGAAGTAAGACAGACCATGCTTTCTTTTTTTCCCTTTTTTTAAAAAAAATAGCAAATACATTCTACCTTCATGTCAAATCTTATCACACATAACAAGAATGAAGCTGCCCTTTCATAGAATTTTTTCTTCTTCTCCACCAAACACCTTTGATGAAGACAATTACTTCTTTCTCTTTTCATTCTTACACTCTCCTTTCCGGTGCTGTTATTCCAGCTAAACTAAGCTATATTAACATTAGGTAAAGTTGACAAATGTAATCCGTTTATACCTTGTTTCTTTTTCTTAAGCCCCAGAAATTCAAACACATTCAGATTTTTAGAATATGAAGAAATCAGATTAGGAGGATATACATTCTAATTTTGTACAAACAAATTCAAGTTTAGATAACGGTTGTTTTTATTGCAGGCTTGTGAAAGAAGGAATTTGACTAAGTTTGTATCATACAAATATGGGAATGGCTGCTTTGTGAAAAACCTGAGTACATTGCAATGTAAGGTGTGAAGTAGCTCTAAATATAAACTGCAGAATTCTGTGAATAGTATGAGAAGTTTGCTAAAGCACATGCGAACAACTCACGGCTTACAAACTGCATGCAATCCCTGTCAGGTCCTCTAGCTGTCCCTCCCATCAAATTTTATTTCCTCTCCGATATCTCCTCCAACCCCATCTGCTGTCCTTCCCAACTCGCTTTGGGTCATCAAAGAGTTCTGTGTATATGAGAATGAATATGTGCATTTATCTACAGATCCCCATCAACTACTGACTCTAGCCACATCCAGAGGGGCATACAGCAGCTTACTGCCCGCCCACCAGCATGTGACCTTCAAGGGGGCAAAGATTGCTCATTTCTCTGTTAAAAGTTATAATCCCAAGCAATGCAGATTTCTAGAAGCTACCTATTGCTTTTGTTTAAAATTAATATAAATATGAATTTATACAAAAGATCGCTTAGATGAAATAGCAGTTGGTGACTTTCCCAGTCACAGAAACTCCTAAAATACTGTCTCTTCCCCCCCCCCCTGCCCCTTTTTATTAAAGCATGTCTAATGTTGTGAAGGCACAATCTCTGTCTCCAAGAAGGCACACTGTGCTCTTTGCTGCACAGACCATTATGCAACAGCTGCTAAAATATTCACTCCTCCGTACTGTTCTTTAAAGTTGCAGTTACTCTCCAAATTAGTTACGAATGTGCCGTGGTCATTTTGATTTGTTCAGAATGGTGTTCAGAACATCTTCTTAATGTAGATTTTGAATCCTTCTTAAAATGGACAATGAGTTCTATTACATCTTAAGAACAATTGTTTCCTAAATATGAAGAAGTGTATAGAGAAGTAATTAAAGTTTGATGTCTTACCATGTTTTAATTTGTTGGAAGCCGCCCAGAGTGGTTGGGGCAACCCAGTCAGATGGGCAGAATAATAATAATAATAATAATAATAATAATAATAATAATAATAATAATAATAATAATGCCTTTCCCATCTTGCTTTCTTACAGTTTTTTTAAAAAGTCTATTCCATCACTTTTTCCATACTTCACTTTTCATTCCAGCACTCTTTAAATATTAAGGTGCCCCTCCTTCTATCATCATTTATCCTTGCTTTTAAGGTCCTGAAATCATTTCATTCCTCTCTCCTGCATGTAATACCCATCTGGTTTTCATTAACCTCATTTCTGTCCCTTATGTAAGGTTGCATTTTTCGATGTGTCACTACTGCTTAGTCTTGCCTTAACTACCTAATCTGTTCCTTTCCTTTCACTGACAAGTTAACCATCTACCTTTCGGGTGCAAATTAAGAACTTCCTGTGCAATAATAGCTGACTGAGAAGCTGAAACTCAGGCTCAATAGTTCATCATTTCACCTTCTATGAATTGCAGCTGAAATATCGCCAGTGTTCCTATTTGAGGTGTTCAGGTGATACGAAAGCTCTGTCAGGTTTAATCTCTTTTGTTGTTTAAAACACACAAGTTACACTTGCTCTTCTGGATGAATGATAGAATGATGAGCATGTTATGTATGAACTCAATGATTATCCAGAGGCAGAATGCTGCCGTTCTCACTACACCAGAGAATATTCCCAGTATCATTGTATGTTGTGCATCATTTTGATTTACAGTTTCATTACTGCAAACTATAATGGTCTGTGGTGTGACCACTGCCATAAGGCTGACATGAGTCCTGCAGTCCTATCAACTACAGCAATGTAAAAGAAAGAAAGAAAATGAATGTTAATGTTGCCATATGCCTCGCTTCCATTGTCTCCGGCCAGAGTTCCTATGAAAGTGATCACCCCACTTTTCTCTGTTATTGTGCATTCTGTCTGGCACTCTCAATTTGGAGCTACCACAGTTGTTAAACAACCAATGAGCTTTTGACACACACAAAATATTTCCTGCAAGAAAAACTTAGGGGTGGGTGTGGGTGTGTTCTCTCTACTGCTAGTGTCTTTGACTCATTCTATCCAAAGGGTACTTTTGTTGTTCTAAACTGCTGAATTTTACTCTTTGAGATATTATGAATAACCACAGAAAGATTCAGATGCATGCTCCATTTCACACTGATCATTACCTTTGAAAAACAAAACTGAACCGTCACAGAAATGAACACTTTTCCCCTGTAGGAAAGTAGGACAGTTGTATCTAAAAGTTATGGTCCTGCAAGCCTTAGGTTATTCCTCCATCTCATCCTGAGTATGCTCAGGTAGCCAGTTATGGATTAGGTGGCTACTTTTCATTTGAAAGGGCTTTCCCTGAAGCAGGACCCAGATACTTTATGGAATTTTAATTGTGTGATTGTAAAATGCTTTTATTGTTTTTAGGGGTGTTTGTTCTGGGCTGTATGCAATGTTCTCCGCCTGCTAGCTCTTGCACTAACAGACAAGTGAGTTTTAATGTTGCACGACAGAGGAAGCCAACACAAATGTTGTGCTAGTGGAAAATCGTTGCAAAATGGTTGGTGCAATCTATTGATACAACAGCAATACCAGCAACCTGCTTATGCATTCTCTTGTGCAACAGCATCCCACAAAACCAGGGGGACAAGTATACCACTAAGTGACTTTAACTTAGGGCTACATTGAATACAACTCTTAATGTTTTGTTTCAGTTTATCATATTGTAAACTACTTTGATCATTTCTGGCTGTGAAGAGGCATATACATCTGTAAAAGAAATAAATACACCTGCATTCTGAGTGGCAGAATTTATTTTATTCTAACCAGTAGGGAAAGCTTTGGAGGTTGTGACCAACTTATTCTTCTCAGTGCTGAATCATGTGGCCGGGAGTATGACTGACCATTTTCATAACCACATAAACACCAGCTCATGCAAACACTACAATAATGTGATTTTTTTATTGGGGGAAATGACAAAATTGGTTGATACAAAATTTGGACAAAAGGAAATTAGGATAAGAGTGGAACAATACACATCTGCTTAGAAAGGAGCAGAACTCACTGAGAACACACTGAGTTCATCAGGGCTTAAACTATATACAGGAATGTAGCTTCATTATATTGACCTGGACAAGCAATGGAGAAGTACAACCCAACCCCCACTGGCCATGTCGACATCATACATTTAAAGCACTGTGATACCACTTTAAGATACCCAAAGAATTCTGGGAAGTGTAGCTACAGTGCTAAAAGTTGTTTGGAGACGCCCTTTCTTCCCCCTGATCTCCAATTCCCAGAGTAGTTTAACAACCAACCCCTCTTCCTAGGAGAACTTTAGGTTCAATGTTCTTGTATTAATTTACAAATCCCTGAACAACTTAGGTCCAGGGTACCTCAAGGACTGCCTGAGCCCTTATATTCCAGCTCGATCAATGAGATCATCTGGCCAAGCAGAGGCCTGGATTAACCACTAAGCAAATTAAGCACTTGCTTAGGGCATCAAGGGAAGAGGGGCACCACAGAAATGTTCCAGTTACAGATTGTTGACATTAATGGTCACAAATTGCTCAGCTGAGCATTCATTTTCTCAGTTGCAATATATTAAAAATCCAACAGAACAACTAGGCAACAAGGTAGGCACGATGCTTTATCTCTACTAAGTATAGAAATGGATGTGTTATGTAAGATTAGTTTTGAGGATCTGATCAAAGACTTAGCAATTAGAAAAAAAGTAGGATATTTTCTTTTCAAATATAAATAAAAAGGAAGTATTTAAAAATCACTTTCCCATCTTGCTGTAGGTTTTGTTTCATTTCAATATTTTTGTGTGTGGATTATTATTGTTTATATTTTTAATTATATATGTATGGAAGCACCAAAAATTTTTAAGGACTTGGGGCCACTAAGAGCCTTAATCCAGCCCTGCCCAGAAATTATTGGTCATTTCCCAAGTTGATGAGGTTCATCTGACAACAAGGAGCTGAGCCTTTAGGGTCATCAGCTCAATACAGTGGTACCTCGGTTTAGGAACAGCCCTGTTTACAAACAATTTGGTTTACGAACTCCACAAAACCAGAAGTAGTGTCCCGGTTTGCCAACTTTACCTCGGTCTAAGACAATAGAGATTCACTTGTTGAAGACTTTTCTATTCTATTAGTCTTATGCAGCCAATTAAGAATACATCTATCAGTAGTACTTATCTGATTCTGATTTTAACTTTTCATATGGCTTTTACTGTATAGTTTTAGGTACAGTTGTTGAGAATCTCTGATATTTTCTTTGTGAATTAGCGGTTTAAATTAACCTCAGGACTTGTAGTTCTGTAAACGGAATAGGAATCTCCTAACAATTATGAGCACCCTTAACAAACAACATATCCCTAGATGCGGGGGGCGGGGGGGGGGGAGAGCCATGACAGTTTAAAGTGGCATTATTGTGCTAAAACGTACAATGCAAATGTGATCCTAGTCAGTTCAATGGGGCACAGATAAAAACTGAAACGCCAATCCTGGTGTGCCTTACATCCTGGTGCGATGCACATTCACGTTGACCAGACGTACAGAAATTAAAACATTTTGACCTTGCTAAATTAGAACTATTAAGTTTCCATCTCTTTAAAGGCCTAGAAATATATCAACGATCAATAAGATTCCAAAATAATAAAAGCCCTAATTATATTTTTAATAGATCAATGTACTTAAGACCCAATGTTTAACTACAAAATTCACATTTACTACATTGTTCCAAATATCTGCACATAGAGCCTAAGTCCTGCAGTAAGTGCTAAAAATATCAATTCCCTTTTTCTTCCTCTTAGCCTACAAAGAACACAAAGAGAATCTAATTAGCATGCCTAGTGTCTCTCCAAAATTGAATTCAAATGAAAAGTACGCTATCAAAGGCTTGAACATGAGACAGGAAAGTAATTTCGAATGACTGAGCTATCTTACACAAATACCTCTAATTTTACTCTAATGGGCCCATAAGAAAAACTGACACCAAATGCAGGTAAAAGCAGTTTAACTTTAATTGCTTCTAAGTGACAATAATAAAGTTATTAAAGAATTGGCTTTACCTTAAAGTTATTTGAAAAATTGGAAAGACTGTGAGACCTCCAGGTATAGGGCGGTATATAAATTCAATTAATAATGGTGATGATGATGATCAGAGATGTCCCAGAATCCTGGGACTAGCTTTATTTGTGACATTTTCTTTCCTTTATTCATTCATTTGCATTGTTAGATACTGTAATGAATTGCCATAAACTGCATAGAACCTGTTAGCGTCCTTAAGATCTCTATAAAAAACTGTGCTTTGCAGAGAATAAAAGATTGCAAAATAACTCTTTCAAAAGGAATCCAAGCTACTTTGCTAGCCCTTTCTCTCAAGGTAGTGTTTTTTATTTAACTATAAAAGGCTACTGCAATTTTCGGTAGTTAGAAGTTAGACTGCACACACACACACACACACACACACACACACACACACACACAATAGGCTTCATCAATGTTCATCATATGCCTAAAGTGGTATGTCATTTCAGTTAAAATTGCACTGTGAAGCGCTAAGTCACAAAGGGAAAGAAATGAGCAACAAAATGCTATTTCTCTTGGAATCCTCCTTCTGTGTTCAGGAAACAGAAAAGCAACAGACAATCAGTACAGTAAATGAAAAGCTTGTTATCAACCATCAGGTTTCCTGGCATTATAAAGATTCACTCTTCTGAGCACATTAAAGCAATACTGATAAGAGGGAAATGGTTTATTTATTTCTTTGCAGCCTAGATTTCAAAGAACTGTTCTACAAGAAAGGAAGGTAAGTCCAAGGAATGGTGCCTTATCACAGGGATTTTCTATTAGCATTTCTTCAAAGCTCTCTCGCATTTTGGCTACAAAGACAAGAATCTGCATTTGAATGCCAATACAGAAAATGAAGTTTTGAGTTGTCAAAATCCACACCCTCCCAACTTTTTGCAGATTAAAAAAAAGTGGAAGCTTTTGTGTGTTTGCAGCACCATGCCTCTCATATCAAGGACAGTTTTCATACATGTTATTCAATAGCCTAGCATGCAAAGGTTTCTGAAGCAGCCAGTGTTAGTGAACACTGCATTAAAGTTTATCCTTAATCCCACAGTGCATCTAATAGTTCTTATCAGAGCAGGGATTCTCAGTTTTTCTATCTCCAGGGCCCACCTGAGATGGCTGAAAATTACTGAGGCCCACCAATCAAAACATGATGATGCCAGAGCCAGTCGATAAGGCTGGCAGATGCAGTCAAAGGGTTTGGCACGATCCTCTGCCCATTGCCAACATCACTTTCTGCGGATATCTGATTCCTCTCTGGAATTGCTAAATTCTTTGCCACATCATATTCCTTGTGGCAAGGAGTTCCATAGCCCAGGCTGCCTCAAACTAAATACAGACATTTGCTCTGGATGGTGCTCAGCCACACTATTTTAGGTGATTCAGAAAGTTTTTTTCTTTTATATTTCCTCCTTGCCACTTTATCTATCTTCTGCAGTGTTTTCCCCCTTCCATTCTCCTTTCACATTCAACCTGTACCTTATATCCCCATCCACCCTGACACCATCAAAGAAAAGCTGCCCGTTTATTTCATCCCTGTTCCCTTTTACATTCATATATTTTCCTCCTATGGCAGCTTTCTCTCCTCCTGACTTTCTATTCCCAGTTCATTTATTTGTAATAATGATAATAAATATTCACCTTTTATCTAATTTCCTTCTAAATTTGTAGTGTACAGTGGTACCTCAAGTTAAGAACTTAATTCGTTCTCGAGATCCATTCTTAACTTGAAACAGTTCTTAACCTGAGATACCCCTTTAGCTAATGGGGCCTCCCGCTGTCGCTGCACCACCACCGCGTGATTTCCGTTCTCATCCTGAAGCAAAGTTCTTAACCCAAGGTACTATTTCTGGGTTAGCGGAGTCTGTAACCTGAATCGTCTGTAACCTGAGGTACCACTGTATATTCACCCTTTGCCTCTCTTTCTTATGTCCTTCAGCTCCTCCTCTAGCCCTTTCCCTTCAGAGGAAGGAGCGGCAGGGGTCCGTTTTGTGGCTCAGATGGGGCAGCATTGCACCCCTGGGCTCCGAACACTGAGTATTGCTGTCATTCACCCAGAGTTGTAACAGCAAGGTGTGGAGAGCTCAGTGCAGTGTGGGTGTTGCTGTGGCACCAACCTGATGCTCCTTCTCCCGCATCCACATCACACGGAGCTCTCCATGACTCGGCCCTCTCCCTCTCAGTAAGCAGCAGTGATACTTGGCATTTGGAAGCCAGATGTGCAATAGCCCCTGCCTGCACGGCACTGATGGAAGGGAAGACTCTATTTCCTTCCTCCCCACCCCACCCCAAATAACTTGGTTTCTTGCCCACCTCTACTCAGTAAGCAAGGAGTTGCTGGTGCTGGCACTGGTTTCACCCAAAGGCTATGGCTTGGCCAGGAGGTGCAGCAGGCAAGAGAGGAAGCAGTGGGCAGGCAGTGGCACTGAAGGCAATCTGAAAGCAGCCCAGTAACTCTGGGCAGTCAACTATGTCTTTTGATGTAAAAGGTGGTGAGGTTTCCTAGAAATGTAAATTTAGACAATGCAGTGATGGAGCAAGGGCTTGCTGGTATATAATAAGAATAATAATTTATTATTTATACCCCACCCATCTGGCTGGTCTTCTCCAGCCACTCTGGGCAGCTTCCAGCAAAATATTAAAATACAGTAATCTATCAAACATTAAAAGCTTCCCTAAACAGGGCTGCCTTCAGATGTCTTCTAAAAGTCAGAAAGTTGTTTATTTCCTTGACATCGGATGGGATGGCATTCCAAAGGGCAGGCACCACTACCGAGAAGGCCCTCTGCCGGGTTCCCTGTACCTTGGCTTCTCGCAGCGAGGGAACTGCCAGAAGGCCCTCGGTGCTGGACCTCAGTGTCCGGGCAGAACGATGGGGGTGGAGACGCTCCTTCAGGTATACTGGACCGAGGCCGTTTAGGGCTTTAAAGGTCAGCACCAACACTTTGAATTGTGCTCGGAAACGTACTGGGAGCCAATGTAGGCCTTTCAAGACCGGTGTTATGTGGTCTCGGCAGCCACTCCCAGTCACCAGTCTAGCTGCCGCATTCTGGATTAGTTGTAGTTTCCGGGTCACCTTCAAAGGTAGCCCCACACAGAGTGCATTGCAGTAGTCCAAGCAAGAGATAACCAGAGCATGCACCACTCTGGCAAGACAGTCTGCAGGCAGATAGGGTCTCAGCCTGCGTACCATATGGAGCTGGTAAACAGCTGCCCTGGACACAGAATTGAGCTGCGCCTCCATGGACAGCTGTGAGTCCAAAATGACTCCCAGGCTGCGCACCTGGTCTTTCAGGGGCACAGTTACCCCATTCAGGACCAGGGAGTCCTCCACACCCGTCTGCCTCCTGTCCCCTCAAAACAGTACTTGTGTCTTGTCAGGATTCAACCCCAATCTGTTAGCTGCCATCCATCCTCCAACTGCCTCCAGACACTCACACAGGACCTTCACCGCCATGGTACTTACATTCAATACTTTTTAGAGTTAATTAATGCTAAAAAAGGGTTTCTACTTGCATTTCATATGCTAGAAGTTCTGGGGACGAATTAGGCTCTAGTATATAGACCAGTGATTGTACGTCAATTCCCGAAACCCACCCCATGGAAATAAAGACACAGTGGAGACAGAATTAAGTTTAAAGGTTATTGGGCAAATTTAGGCCACAACTTTATTGATTACACAAGTGTGACTGGTATTGGCTTAGGCATTGGTATCAAGACTATATCTGACTCCTGCCCACCCTGAGGAAGCCTTCGAAGGGTAAACAACCAGCAAGGGGAGCTCCATCAATGGTTATTGACTGGTGCTCACCCCTGGGGTTCCCGGGGTTCCTGGCTTGGCCCTAGCCCCTCCCCAGGCTTTGGACGAGATCCAGACACCCCCAAATTCCTTTAACGGAATACCCTATCAATTGGAGGGGCAAGTGATGGCCACACCTCCCCTCCCCACATTCCCCTAAACCAATGCCTAACCGCCACACGAGTACAGCAGCTGCCATGAACAGAATTTTTGGCAAGAATTTATTGGGAATTGTTTATACCATGGTTGTTGTTGTTTAGTCATTTAGTCAGGGAAGTTTTTAATGAGTAATATTTTAGTGTATTTTTTGTTTCTATGGAAGCCGCCCAGAGTGGCTGGGGAAACCCAGCCAGATGGGTGGGGTACAAATAATAAATAATTATTATTATAATTATTATTAGTCGTGTCTGACTCTTCGTGACCCCATGGACCAGAGCACACCAGGCACTCCTGTCTTCCACTGCCTCCCACAGTTTGGTCAAACTCATGTTGGTAGCTTCGAGAACACTGTCCAACCATCTCGTCCTCTGCCGTCCCCTTCTCCTTGTGCCCTCCATCTTTCCCAACATCAGGGTCTTTTCCAGGGAGTCTTCTCTTCTCATGAGATGGCCAAAGTACAGTGGTACCTTGGGTTACAGACGCTTCAGGTTACAGACACTTCAGGTTACAGACTCCGCTAACCCAGAAATAGTACCTCAGGTTAAGAACTTTGCTTCAGGATGAGAACAGAAATCGTGCGGCGGCGGCACGGCGGCAGCAGGAGGCCCCATTAGCTAAATTGGTACCTCAGGTTAAGAACAGTTTCAGGTTAAGAATGGACCTCCAGAACGAATTAAGTTCTTAACCTGAGGTACCACTGTATTGGAGCCTCAGCTTCAGGATCTGTCCTTCCAGTGAGCACTCAGGGCTGATTTCCTTAAGAATGGATAGGTTTGATCTTCTTGCAGTCCATGGGACTCTCAAGATTCTCCCCCAGCACCATAATACAAAAGCATCAATTCTAGCCTTCTCCAGTTCCTTGCAATGGCGCTGTGTTTATTGCTCAAAACAAAGCACTAATAAACACAAAGTCTTGGGGCATATCTTTGGTCAATACACTCCTTGTGAAACGAGAGAAAAATTATCTGAGTCCACACTTTTTGCCACATCTTTCTGATTATCTTTAATTTCCCAGTGTGCCTCAGCAACAAATATAGCTGCCAAACTCTATACGATATTGTTATAAATTAGCCACACATACTTGCTCCAGGGACTTGAAGTGTCTAGGTTCAGGAAACATGTGGAGAAGAGATGCAGCTCATTCTCACACACATAAAATTAAACAAAGGAAAGAAAATAAATAAACTAGGAAACTCTTCACGAAGGAGTGATATGAATTACTACAGCCCTTGAGTAACATTAACTAGTCACTAGGCAGCATGAATTTTATGTAGCTATTTATTTTGTTGTTCAAAAAAAACATATTTGCCATGGTAATTTTCTCATCAAATTACTAGACATGTCATCTTGAAATAAAAGAACATCATATTACAAAATTATATTCACAATTTAGCAAGACAATACCTCTTGTATATATAGAGAGAAAGAGAGAGAAGGAAAATATATGTATCACATTTTTTCTCATGCTATTGCAAAAATTTATTTACATACTTTATATTTTGTGTCTTAGAGATACTTTCTTTTTAAGAGCCAAGCAATTATATGCACAGAAAACAGAAAAACAGTGATTTTCAGTGACAGCTGACTATGAGAATTAGGTAAGAAGATAAGGAACACAGCAAAATTTGGGAGGTGGACTGTAATATATCAGTGAAAGACAAACTCCTCAGGAGATATCCATTTTTAGTCACAGTCAGCGTAGACTTGTTGAAATAAAGAGACTTAAACAACTTAAGTTCTCTGATTTCCTTGGGACTACTCTGAGTATGACATAGCTTGGTATCACCCTTAATTGCATTATTGTAGCATGTCCTCTTCAGATGCTGACCTCTGTGTCCACCTTGTCTCTTCTAATGTTATTGACTGACCTGCCCTCTTCTTACAATCAGGCTGATTAGGCAGAAATCATATAATCATAGAATCATAGAGTTGGAATAGACCACAAGGGCCATCGAGTCCAACCCCCTGCCAAGCAGGAAACACCATCAGAGCACTCCTGACATATGGTTGTCAAGCCTCTGCTTAAAGACCTCCAAAGAAGGAGATTCCACCACACTCCTTGGCAGCAAATTCCACTGTCGAACAGCTCTTACTGTCAGGAAGTTCTTCCTAATGTTTAGGTGGAATCTTCTTTCTTGTAGTTTGGATCCATTGCTCCGTATCCGCTTCTCTGGAGCAGCAGAAAACAACCTTTCTCCCTCCTCTATATGACATCCTTTTATATATTTGAACATGGCTATCATATGACCTCTTAACCTCCTCTTCTCCAGGCTAAACATGCCCAGCTCCCTTAGCCATTCCTCATAAGGCATCGTTTCCAGGCCTTTGACCATTTTGGTTACCCTCCTCTAGACACGTTCCAGTTTGTCAGTGTCCTTCTTGAACTGTGGTGCCCAGAACTGGACACAGTACTCCAGGTGAGGTCTGACCAGAGCAGAATACAGTGGCACTATCTAGATGCTATACTCCTATTGATGCAGCCCAGAATTGCATTGGCTTTTTAGCTGCCGCGTCACACTGTTGGCTCATGTCAAGTTTGTGGTCAACCAAGACTCCTATATCCCTTTCACATGTACTGCTCTCAAGTCAGGTGTCACCCATCTTGTATTTGTGCCTCTCATTTTTTTTGCCCAAGTGCAATACTTTACATTTCTCCCTGTTAAAGTTCATCTTGTTTGTTTTGGCCCAGTTCTCTAATCTGTCAAGGTCGTTTTGAAGTGTGATCCTGTCCTCTGGGGTGTTAGCCACCCCTCCCAGTTTGGTGTCATCTGCAAATTTGATCAGGATGCCCTTGAGTCCATCATCCAAGTCGTTGATAAAGATGTTGAATAAGACCGGGCCCAAGACAGAACCCTGTGGCACCCCACTAGTCACTCTTCTCCAGGATGAAGAAGATCCAGGATTACTGTCCATGGGATCTCACCCAGCACTTCCCTAAGTTTTATGAAGTCGGCTTTCTTAAAGTCAAGAAATTGAGTCCTAGTATGCTTGGCTGCTCCTTTCCACTGTATAGTAAACTTCAGAAGAGCATGATCACTCGCGCCTAATGAACCTTCCACTTCTACCCCACTAACCAGGTCATCAACATTGGTTAGGACCAGATCTAAAATGGCTGTTCCTCTTGTTGCTTCTCCCACTTTCTGGACAATGAAGTTGTCTGCAAGGCCAGTGAGGAATCTGTTTGACCTTATGCTCTTGGCTGAGTTTGACATCCAACAAATATCCGGGTACTAGAAGTCCCCCATTACTACTATCTCCCTTCCTTTTGCATGCTTGGCCATCTGTTCCAGGAAGGCATCATCTATGTCCTCCGTTTGGCTTGGGGATCTATAGTAAACTCCCACAATGAGGTCTCTGTTATTCTTCTCTCCCTTAATTTTGACCCAAATGCTCTCACTTTGGCTTTGAGGTTCTAAATCTTGGATCTCTTCACAGCGCACAGGATCTCTTTCAGTAATACTAAAAGGAAAGGGAGTTCATGATGGCTGGGAGTTTGTTAAGAGGGAGATAGTAAAAGCACAACTTCAGGCAATACCAATGAGACGGAAACATGGAAGGTGCCTAAAGAAGCCAGGGTGGCTATCTAAAGAACTTTTAACTCACGGAAACGGGAGTTCTTCCATTTCAAGGTCGCCTGCACATTCCCTGAGGACTGACTTTGCTGCTCGTCTTCATATACCTGATCGACTGTAATGAGGGAGAGATCCTCAAATGGAGTCTGTTCTTCATCTTCCATGCTAGGGGAGAGGACTTCAAAGCGATTGTGTATTTCTAAACAATCAGAGCGAACCCTGGGCCTCCTACTTCTTTGAGTCACGTTTCTCCATATATCTGGCACCTGTGTTGGTGAACTAGCCTTCTTCTCAGGGGTGTCCCCTGTCTCCTCCTTGGTGGAAATGACAAGATCCTTCTGGGTTAACTGCTCTGATGTAAACCATGCCTACAGATCATGGTTTGTTGGGACTAAAACAGATTTTTAACTTTTGCACTACTATTTTATAAGATGTTCTAAGTTACTTTACCATGTTGCATCACCTTGGACTGAAGATAGAGAAAAGAGGGCTATTTCACACATTGCAGAGCAAGAGATAGATATTTGCCCCTAAAAGAACTGAAGGCAATCACAGTTTTCTCATGAAACATGTGTTTTTCACATCCACACATCCATACACATTTAAAAATCCAAGTGAAGTGAGCTTACATCTGAAAAACAAACAAATGCAGTAAAAATCACCAGTACAACTAAAAGATTGAGTCTAGAAATGGAAAAAGAGAATGGCCATAAAGAACACATCACCATATCCATGGGTGCTTTGCTAGTCTAAGAAACCAGTATTATAGATGACCCTGAGGGACATCTATAGGGAAAAGGAAAACAGGCCAACTAGCTTGTGCAGGAGCTGCGTACTGCATTTCCCTTTTCCCCAGTATTTTTCCCCTCTGCAGTGTTAAATGTATTAAAGAGCAGCATAAAAACAAAGCTTACATAACAGCTGTCATTAAGAACACCAGCAATAGAAGACAGTTCGCCAAAGATCAATATTGCAGCTTTGGGACTCAAAGCAATCAGTTCCACATTTATTCCAATGAAACTTCTATCAGTGCAGAATGTCAAGGATTGGTCAGACTTTATTGAAATCTTTGGGGAGATTTTGAAATGCAGTTAAAGTTTACTTCCTCAGTAAGCTCAGATAAAGTTATGGATGCTCGGCTGCCAAAGGTAGGTGTGTTAGAACAGATCTATGTTTGTAAGCTTCAGCCTCGGGCATGGGATTTAGAAACTGAAATAGATGGAGAGCACTTGGGAAAATCATGGATCTTACTACCTAAAGGTAGGGAGTAACATCATAAGCCCTTGACTGTCAGTTCGCTTCCTTCCTTGCACCGGAGAGTTAGTTTATTAGCAAGAAATATTTTTGAGGTGTATAAGATTTTGTATGAGACATGCTTGGTGATGGAGGACAAGTCTGAACCAGAATTATTATCTGGATAGCAGCAGCGTCCTTTCCCGTATTATACAGTTTATTACCAAGATAGTATTGACAGAAGAAATGGCCATTTCTGACAAAAAATAAAAATAAATAAAGTGTGTGTGTGAGAGAAATCCCACATATTATAGAAATGCATAATTTCACACATCCTGGGGTTTAAACACCACAACTGTGCCATATATGTAAAAGAAACTATAGAAAGAAAATACATTAAACACCACAGTACTCAAGCAAGGAAGTCAAAAGCAAACATTTCTTTCTAATCCTATAGCTGAGATTTTTCTTTTTTTCCCCAAGAAAAAGAATGCCACTGCAGAATTTTCACCGAATGTTTTCCACTGTTTTTATGGCAATCACCACTTCCATCCCACAATGCCCTGGAACAATGCTAGGCCCAGGGCATTGTGGGGTTTGTGAGATGATGGTCAGCCTACCAACACTGTTACCTCTGCTACCATGAAACAGACAGACAGACAGACAGACAGTCACACACACACACACACACCATACACGCAACAGACACTCCTTAGAGAAAAAGAAATATTATACACTACTGCTACTGTCAACTCTAAGAAAAGAGAGTAGACAACTTCCCTTGATTTCCTTAAGATTGTGAGCAGCTGAAGGGTAATATGTTCCCATCATAAAATTGGGCTGAGACTCTGTAGATGCACTGGAAACTCTGTTTTCTCAGCACCCAACCAGCCTCCCTACCCTCCAGTCATGTTGCTACATTCAGACTGCATATGATCTGTCCACGGAACCTTCCACGTACCTAGGAAGTGGGTGCATATCTGTGCAAAAATGTGTTTTCCTGCAAAAAGACCCAGTGTGCAATGGGCCAATTAGTGTAATGACATGTGTTGCCACAGGAAGCTGCAGGTAGATGCCAGTGGCACCTTGTATCTGATTTCTGGGCCTGATTTCTCAGAAACCTGAGACCCCTATGTGTTCAAATTAGAGGCTCAAAAGTGCCATAGAGAGTAAGAGAGGGTTTAACTGTAAGCGAAAGGGTGATTATGCTCCCATCTTGATCCCAAACACACTGAACACAATTCAACAAAGGTATATGGGCATTATGGGGGAAATTAATTCTCAAACTCTGTTCCGATTTCCACTATTTATCTGTGGCTGAAAGTTTGTCTGCTAAACAACCAACACTGTAAATCTCTGTTTTCCCTTCCGTACTCCCTGGAGATCTTATTTACTGAAATCAACTCCCCAGTCAACATACTACAAACTTTCCTAACTGAAAACTTTGCTAGAAAGTAGCAGAAAATGTGTACTGTGAAATTAGGTGGTTGTTGCAGCTGAATAATTTTTACAGATACTCAGACCCCTAAAAAGAGGTAAAGTTTATGTAGATTTCAGCATATTTTTCCTTTTTCATAGGTTTATCTTCTTATAGTGAGTTTATTCAACAGTTACCACTTCCCCTTGTGTATCTTGAGAAGCTGTTGCTACCGTTCAGCAAGGCAACAAAATACCTGCATGAAACCCAAGGGAAGACGTGCCCCTGGAAGGACAAACTTGAAAGCCTCTCATATTTTTACAATTCAGCGTGGTCTGCAGAGGTTTGGAGCAGAATCATAGGGGGGGGGGTGTTTGAAAGTGTGCTTTCCTCCCCCTCTGATCTGGGAGCTGGTAAGCGGCAAGCGGCAGTCCCTTCAGAGGGGCAGGATGGAAAGAGAGAGAAAGATAGACAGAGAGAGAGAGATTCGGAAAAGGAGGTTTGTATGGGGAGGAGGGCACTGATTCTCTAGGAAGATTTTGATTTCAACATTTGGGCTCACATCCCTTTACAGTGGTTCTCAACCTGTGGGTCCCTAGATGTTGTTGGACTACAACTCCCATCATCCCTGAGCTCTGCCCTTGCTAGCTAGGGGTGATGGGAGTTGTAGTTCAACAATATCTGAGGACCCACAGGTTGAGAAAGGCTGCTTTAGGACTTGGTTTATCTCCAATGGTTCTGATGGGTGAGTAACTCTTTCTCAGTATGTGTGTAAAAGGGGGTGGGGGAGGAAACAATAAATATTGTACCCAGAAATCCCTGGCTTTGATCATGCCCAGTTTTGCTTTGGAAGCTCCTCCCCTGCTTCTGGCTGGCTGCATTTTGATGTGTGGTTTCTTCTCCTCTCCTTTCCCACCCCTTTGCTAGAAAACACATGGTTCTGTCAACAAGTCCTCTTCTAAGGAGAAGATGTGCCACCTAACAGTAAATAAACCAACAACCACGATCTGATTGATATCTCCTCCCTCTCCTTCCTATGAGGTACAGACATACACCCAATCACTTCTGTGAGACCACTAGCGCTACGTTGCATTAACTTCTTGCCCTTTGCCTTTGATGGATTCTGCACAAGGTCTCTTTTCTTCCTCACGCTCTTTGCTAAGAGCATCAGAAATACTGTGCTTTGGGCAGAGCTAACATCTAGCCTGACAATCTGAGTCTAGCACTGCCTAACTAGCCTCTGCAAAGGGATGAGCTCACCTTTCCTTCTGCCAATGTCCCACCCCCACTGCCAGCATCTGGGCTCCAGTTGTACAGTGCCTCTCCACATGGAGACTTAACTCACCATGGCCAGTAGCTATTGACCAACCCATCTTTGGTTGTACTCCACCCAGTTCAATGCAGACCAGTCTAACTATTCTAGATTGCAGGTTATGGTTGCAAAACGGTTTATAGAATATAACTTGAAACCGCTACCTGGGGAAATTTTATGGCATCTGGTTCATTATTCAGAAAGTTTCTTCCCAGCTGACATTTATCTCTCCATATTGATGTCAGAGAATTCCAGTGAAAACCAAAACATGAGAAGAAATTGCTGGAGTTCGCTTATTTACCCCATGTTCAGAATGGAAATCGATTCAGGGAATATGATCAATACTCATGGTTGTTGTTGCTTTCAGTCCACAAACAATACATGATTGATTACCAACCCCCTGCCCTGTTTGCACTGTGTGCTCTGAAATCAATGGGGTGAAATAATGTAATGCACTGTAACATGTAATTTATATAATTTACATAATTAATGTCATAAGTTATGCAATTTCAGACATCGAGACGAATAATGTGGCAGCAGAATGGAAATGGTGCTCATGCAACAAATACAGGGCAGAGTGGAAAGTGATGCCTTCTACCATGTCTGTTTCTCTCCCCCTGCTATTTCCACCCCACCCCTCAATATTCTGACATACCACCCCTCCTTTCACAGGCTGGCCTGGACTGGCCACCCATTTTTATAGCATTCTTTACCAAGTTAGTAAAATAGGCTATTTTAGGTAAAGTGATTACGTATTTTTGGTGTGTGAGAGATTAAAAAGTAAAGGTAAAGGTACCCCTGCCCGTACGGGCCAGTCTTGACAGACTCTAGGGTTGCGTGCTCATCTCACTTAAGAGGCCGGGGGCCAGTGCTGTCCAAAGACACTTCCGGGTCACGTGGCCAGTGTGATGAAGCTACTCTGGTGAGCCAGAGCCGCACACAGAAATGCCGTTTACCTTCCCACTAGTAAGCGGTCCCTATTTATCTACTTGCACCCGGGGGTGCTTTCGAACTGCTAAGTTGGCAGGCGCTGGGACTGAGCAACAGGAGTGCACCCCACCACAGGGATTCGAACCGCCGACCTGATGATCGGCAAGTCCTAGGCGCTGAGATTTTACCCACAGCACCACTCGTGTCCCCGTGTGAGAGATTAAGCATATATAAATCTTGCTAAATAAAAAAACAACAACTATATTTAGAAGACTCTTCTAATGGTGTTAGGGTGGGTCAAGAAAAACATTAAGAAAATATGTTTGGTTTGGTTGACCATACAGTTCTTTTTCTCTAACTGTGCTATGCAGCCATGAGAGTCTTCTAATCTTATACGATAGCGGTGCTGATTCTGGCACCATTGGCATCTGGCTGTTTTGCAAAGAGTTTTAAAAAAGCTCAGAGAAGAAGGGGGGGAATGAAAGTGGGGGGGACGGGGACTCAAACTTTTATCTGCTCTGATGGCTTTTAAGAGTTCCCTGAATGCCCTTGCTTCCTAAGGTATCCTTGCGTCAGCTCAAGCTTCTTCTCCGCTCAAGCAAGCGCCTGTCACAGTGGGCTCGAGTTTCAAATATTTATAATAGATGCATGCTACCCTTTCTTGATAATGGCATGAGAAAATAGGACAAATCATGCTGGGATGGCACAAAAAGCTGCATTCATCTTTGTCGTGAGAAAACACCCCGCTGGTGCAGTTACAGGTAAAACCCACAGAGTGGTACATGAAGCCCGAGATGAATACAAAAGCATGTGCCCATTTCAAAGGGCAGCAACTCCAGGCGAGCGGGGGTTTGGAGCCTGTAATTATACCTAATGCATCGAGAAGCCATTGTGCCAAATCAATGGGGATACTTATTCCCCTCCTCGCAAAGGCTTGCAACTGCCTCTGCTTGTATTGTTTGACACTTTCAGTTTCCGCTTTCAAATGAAGATGGAGAGGAACTTTTTTAAAAAACATACATTTAACACACTTCAATTAGTTTTGCCAAGCTTCTGTTTATACAGTTTAAGATACTAATGCTGCTCTTTCGTTCTCCCCAGTGGTGCTTCCATCACTATGAAGGGGCCAAAGAGGGCAGGTTTTCAGGGGCCATAGGTTTCGACGCTTCCCATTTCAGTTTTCATTATTCCTCCACCAAAACAGATACCCCCAAATAGCTCCCTTCCCACTGCAAAACCTTGATGTTGCATTGCTTAATAGGCATGTTTACTCAGAAATGATACTTGTTTCATTCTGTGCTGAATTCTATCTATGGAAGTATGGTGAGAACTAAGCAGTTACAGCATGCTTCTGGTTGACCGAATCCATTGTAACTTAAAAATATATGTTACTGGAATATCAAGGGACCCGGGGCCCAAATACATGTGATGGCCCTTCCTTCTTCCAGAGAGCAGCCACAGGAGACTGAAATCAGGAGCAGAGGTTACCGTATTTATACCTCCCTTTCTTAAGAACACAGGAAGCGTGTGCTGGAACAGGCCAGTGGCCAATCTAGTCTGGTATCCTGTTCTCACAGCGGCAAACCAGATGCCTATGGGAAGCTCACCTGGGCACAACTGCACTCTGTCCACCTGCAGTTCCCAACAACCAGTATTAAGAAGCATACTGCTTCAGACAGTGGAGGTGGAACATAGCCATCGTGGTTGGTAGCCACTGATAGCCTTGTCCTCCATGAATTTGTCTCATTAGCTTTTCAATCCATTCAAGTTGGTGGCCATCACTGCCTCTTGTGGGACCAAGTTCAATTGATTAACTAGGTGCAGTGTGAAGAAATGCTTTGCTTCATCCGCCGACTCTTCCAGCAGTAAGCTTCCTTGGATGTCCCTGAGTTCTAGTGTTTAGAGACAGCAAGAAAAACTATTCTCTATCCACTTGCTCCACTTGTGCTACCTTCTGCTCAAATTCAGGCTCTATGCTTCTTTTTCCTGGTAGTGAACAAGATGTCCCCTATATGTCTCTGTTAGCCACATACTAATGTCCTGCAAGGGCAAATCCAGCCCTGAACTGCTGTACAAATAGATAGATTCAATCGTAAGTATTCAATATGCGATGCGTTTCTTGGCCTCTGAGAAACAAAAGATTAATTACTTGGATGAATCCAGGACTTCAAAACATTACTGCAGATGAAGGAATTTACCTCCCTCTCTCTCATTATACGTGTGTGTGTTTTGCCTTGCAAAGCTTAATAACCACAAGAAAGTGAAGTGGACCAGAACACCAGACCCCTACATGCACATCTTCTTTGCATTTTCCATACATCAAATTTCCATTATCTCTTTTCATTAAATTCTTCATTAAGTATACAGCTATTAAATTCAATATTGAAATAAATGGAAATGGTTCCTTAGCAATTTCTGCTGGAGGCCCAAAATATATTAATTTAATGTCACCGATATTAGCATAATAAAACATCTACTTCATAAGCTATTACAGGTGCAGCTCTGAGCAGCTTTTCCTGTTAAAATTTCTGTTGTTCATTACAGTAAAGGCAAGATCTATTTTCCATGTGCAAAGTTTTATCAATATTTGTTTGTTTATAATACAGAAAAATCAATGCCTACACTTTCAAACACATCTCCTGCCACATTCAATAAACTTGCATTGATTCCTTGCTTACTGCTTAGCAATGATATCAAAGTTAAGGCACACCATGGCCAGGGATATATTTGATTGAATTTTATATAGCAATTCCTGAGGTGCTCCAAGTTTAATGTAATAAGACATTAACAGATTGGGTTGCCTACCACTGTAAATGACACACACACACACACACACACACACACACACACACGAGGTGCTTGGATATAAAGATCCTACTGTAGGAGTTGCTGTGAGAAATGTGGCAAGTGCTCCCCCATCAATTGCAGACCCCCACACCTCTGAAAGCTACTTATGTAAGGACCCCACCCACAGGTTCACCTCAAAAACTTATGGGACTTATTGAAAAACTTATTGAAGGATGAAGGCATGCCCTCCAACATTTCTTAGATGATAATAGGGATATTTCTCACCCTCCTCGACCCCCCATTTTTGTCCCCACTCACCCACAGAGCATTTCTTATCAGAAGAAGGATGGGTGCTGCCACCACCTCACAAACAGGACACAGCACACACACCCTCCACCATGGTCCTGACTAACCTCCTGATTTTATTTTTATTTTTAGTAAATTTACAAAAAGAAAAACACACCCCAATAAATAAATTTTAGAAAGGGGTAAGATCAGATGTGGAAGCACAAAGCATTTTTTTTTGTGACAAAAAAATCAAGACTCCTTGTGCTCTGCTCCCACATTCTTCCCACCCAGGTTGGCCCTCCCCTCTGCCTTCTCTGCTCAGAACCAGTACGTCACGTGGTGCTAGGCCTCAGTGGCTGCAACCTGTCCTCCTCATCACCTGCTCTCCAGCAGCTGCTACAAGCTGCCCAAGGGAGGAGGCTGGCACCAGTGACCATGGAGAAGCAACAGAGAGGCAACAGGATGCCTCCGCACAGCCACCAGCTCCTCAGCAGCTGCTCGGGAAAAGCACCGGCCCATCCTCCTCCCCAAGCTCGGCAGTGGGCAGCACTGGTGGGGGGAAATAAGGGACATTCCAGTATCAAATCACATACTTGGAAGGTTTGTGAAGCTGCATGTCCATTAAGCAGAATGGGGCAAGTTAAAAAAATTATTCCTGTGCTTTGTTAGCTGCACTATTTTCTGGGCGAATCTGAAGTGCTGGTTTGAACCTTGTGAACAGAAGAATGCTTTCTCACATTTCTCAAGATCCTTTTTGGAGGCCCTGCCTGACCCAGGTGGCCGCAACTGAATGATGTGAGATGGGTAGCTACCAGGAAAAGGCCCTCTGCAGTTGCATTAGGCCACTATGAGTCATGATGGCTATTGTTCTGCCTCAAAACAGAATAGCTATCCAAATATATCCCAGTACATCAGGGGTCAACCTTGCCTGGGCTGGTTCACTCCAGCGGAGAGCCCTCTGTGGGCCAGATTGCATCTGCACACACATGCACCTACACGCCTGGGATTTCTGGCGTCTTTGTCTGTGCAGACATGATTTTCGGCATTGTGAAAGCGAGTCCCCGCACCACACTGCTGGTTTAGAGCAGCGTGCGGGGACTCGCCAGGGGGCAGCTCAGTTTGGGGGCAGCTCAGTTTGGGGGCAGTTAAACGACCCCTGTGGGCTGCTTGTGGCCCATGGGCCTTAGGTTGCCAACCCCTGCAATACATGCATTTTTTTTTTTTTACATTACTTGGCTGGAGAACTGCAAAATGTAGAGAAATGCCTATTTCAAAGTGTGGCTATGTTTCACTTCTCAACATGTAAATTAAGAAAGCTCCCCCTTAAATGTGAACCACATTGAATTTCTCCTCTTCCCTCCTTGCTGCTTCAGGCGCAGTGCAATCCCACCCAAAATAAGGATAGATGATCAACTAATTATTTGTTTCGGCTGGTCAATTGATTGCTTCCCAGCCCTGCTCCCATCAAGATCCTGAGTGGTGATGGTGGGGCCTTTGGCTGCTGATCAGATGTTTAAAACTCTGTATGGATTATTTCCCTGCAAAATTCAGTGTGTGAGCCTCGATATGCCCAAATCTGATTAGTACAGAGTTCTGTCCATATTCTTGCCAGCTGTCAGTCACGCCAGATGTGTTAATGAATGCTCCCATTTGGGATGGTCTTGAAGATCATCTGACTTTGTGATAAGAAGGAGGCCTTCTTATGAAAGCTTGTGAAATGAACTTAATTTAGCCAAAATCTAAGTAGATATAATACATTTTGCAAACAATATCAGTAAATAATGCACACACAAAAGTGGAGGTCTATTGATATTATTTGGGGGAAGGGATCTGAAAATAAATGACTTTGAAAAATGCACTCAAGAAAAATAGTGTAAGGTATTTTTATTGAACAGTCTGGTGACAGAGACTATTATAGACTTCCTGGGGATTACTGACCTATGAAACGACTGCCCAAAATGGTTATCGCTTGTAAAACGGTGGCTATGGTTGTAATGGACTATTTTATAATCTCTGCACAGACAGCAGCCATTAAGCAGGAAAATAAGGCTGGTGCAATTGTGACCTAAAGCAAAGATTTTCGCCATCATTATTTTGTTTGTCAATTAAAAAGAAGGAATGTCGTAAAGGAATAACTATATCAAGGAGAATTGAATATGAAAGCTAATTTGAACAAAGAAATGAAAAATAACCTGTTTTAAGAAATCAATTGTTATGTAAAGATAAGTATTTAGCTTGGATTACTAATGCTAATGCAGCCAACAGCAAAATCGTATTTGATTGCGTTCATTCGGAAACACAGTCTTACAGTTAAATAACACGGACTTCAAAGGAAAGTATGCATAAGCAGCTAAGCACAGGATTCCAACCCTAAACATGAAATATGAAATTTTGAATGATTCAAACATTGATTAATCCACTTTCTCATGGCAGCATTTTATTTTAACCCTTCAGTTACCCTTTACCAATCCAGTCTGTTGCAAAGTTTGGATCTGAAGTGCCTGTCAAACTCACTGTAGAAGACAATGAAGCAGAGAAAGGAAAGCAGTGATGTCACACTAGGATGCACATTGTGATGCCACACTGTAAGGAGTGCTTTCCCAAGTTGTGGTTGCTGATGGACCCTAATTTAAACCCTACCCATCTGGCTGGGCCTCCCCAGCCACTCTGGGAGACTCCCAACAGAATATTAAAAACACAATAAAATATCAAACATTAATGTATATAGTAAAAGGTAAAGGTAAAGGTACCCCTGACCGTTAGGTCTAGTCGCAGACGACTCTGGGGTTGTGCGCTCATCTCGCTCTGTAGGCCGAGGAGCCGGCGTTTGTCCGCAGACAGCTTCTGGGTCATGTGGCTAGCATGACTAAGCAGCTTCTGGCGAACCAGAGCAGCGCATGGAAACACCGTTTACCTTCCCACCGGAGCGGTACCTATTTATCTACTTGCTAGGTGTATAAAATACAAGATCTGAAAATAACAGAGAACTTTCATCCAAACTTGTAATGTAGCATTCGTAACTTGGCAAATTAATTATGGATTTCTGATGGGGTGAGCCCACCCATTGGTATTTCTTGCATATATTTCAATGGGCATTGGTCTAAAAGCACTCTTTTAAGATATCAAACACATTGAATCTATTGAGTTTTGGTGGGATGCTTCCTAGGGAGACCTAACCATTATTAACAAAGTCTATAGCAGTTGTATTAAACTGGAGAGGGGTGAGTCGTGATGTGTGCTACTGTTGCTGCTAAGATGCAACACAGTCTGAGGTAATGAAACCAGACTTAGTGGCTCTTCCCCTTTCCCCATATACCTTGGAAGTCGAACAGAATCCATTCCGGAAGTCTGTTTGACTTCCAAAACATTCAAAAACCAAAGCACGACTTCTGATTGGCTGCAGGAAGCTCCTGCAGCCAATCAGAAACCGCGGAAGCCCAATTGGACGTTCGGCTTCCAAAAATAGTTCGCAAACCGGAACAGTCACTTCTGGGTTTGCAACATTCGGGAACCAAAATGTTTGAGAACTAAGCTGTTCGAAAACCAAAGTACAACTGTACTGTCATTTCTGGCTGCTATCGTTTGGCAACATCTTCAGCAACTCTGAAGGACCTAAGTGATGGACTGGAGGCAACACAAGGGAATCAGGCCCTGTGTGGTTAATGACATGGGCCCAAGCTCTAGTTCAGAAGTGCAAATGTTTTCTGTAATATCAGCAGTTTGCAATAGAAACAGGAGGATATTCACAGTACTGAACTGAGCCAATAATAATAATAATCCCTCAACAATAATTAAACATTTTGTAGATATGCTTTTCTTGGCAACACAGTGATGAAGAGAGAGAGATTAGGTTGGGACTGAACAGCAGATGGGGCAGATGATTGGTAAAGATTTTGGCAAAGTGCTTTATTTGTTTGCTTTGAATTATGACAGATAAAGCCTAAAACGATAATAGCATAAAGCAGACAGAATTGAGCAAAGCAGCTGCAAGAAATGTCAACAAAGTTATTTAAACTGAGTTTAATTTGAGTCATAAAAAAGAATCTGATGGCTGGTTCCAGCATTAACGGGGAGGTAGCAAGGCATTTGTGGCTGTGTCTTGGTAGCTGAGATGCCTGAGTAATTAAGCAAACTTATGGTGAACATCTGGGCAATGTGGAGACATGACTACAGAGAGAGATTAGAGGTGATTGCTGGTAGTGTGACTACGTTAATTTGGAAAACGAGTCCTTTGTGATTGATACCTGAAAACTAGGGATAAAGTTAGCGATGCAGCAAATGCCCTACTACTATTGAACATTAATCTAGTGGCAATGGAATGATCCGAGAAACAGAAAGAGAGCCCCCACAAGTACAGATGGGCTTGAAAATGGGAGCTGATGGGAAGCAGGAGGAGAAAGGAAAGGACAAGAAATCCAGAAAATTCATACAATCACTTTTCGTGGTGGTTACTGAGTTCTTAGTTTAAGAAAGATCAGCAATTGTGTGTATTCTATCCATGATAGATTGTGTTGGCTTTTGCACACAATGTGGTAATCACGTGATGGTTGCAAGTAAATCTGAAATAGGTTTTTAATCCAGACAAGATGGAAGAACTTTGTGTTTGATATTGAGGTTGATCCAGGTGTTGGTGTTCAGAGTGCTTGGACGTTGCTTGTGTTGCTTTTGAAGGAGTTCATTCAAAACTTGAGGGTGCTCCTGAATCGACTTCTACTCTTGGGATGCTAAGATTTCTGCATGCACACACATACTCTGCAGCTCAAATTGGAGTGCAGGAAGCAGAATGAGAAGAAAGCCCAAACCCTGATAATTATAGGCAGGGATGAGTGATTGTCCTTTGGCTTGTTCCGAAAATGAACCATAGATATCCAAGTGTCCTACTGGAACATTTCTTTAAAATCTTCATTTAGCTGTTGGTCCCAGTCCCAGTCCCTTGAAGAAAGGGGAAGGAGATAGCAGGCTACAGCAATGGTAGAGGGCACTCTCAACAGCGGAAACTGAAACAAGGGGTGTCGTTTTCCATCAAGGATTCTGAAGTTTTACTACAAGCCTAGGAATCTCTGGCAGGAAATGATGTCCTGGGCATCGTTTTGAAAGCAAGTGACACATGGAGTATCATCTCTTTTTGGGGTTTCTGGGGCTTTGAAACAAGCTTCAGGATTCCCAACAGGAAAATACACTGTGCATCAGATTCCACTGATAGGGAACAAGGGGACAGACAGATGGATCGGGCAGTGGAAGAAGTGCATGCAAGTCCCTGTTCAAGAGGGTTGGCTTGGGTGCTGGTTGTGCTCTCTCAAATTGGGGCCACTTTTGTTTGAGAAGGAGTATTTGTATTTTCAATAACACTGATTCCAACAGTTTCTCACCCTTAGTTCTGGATGAAATTATTAAAATGTTTGTATCCTGAAGTGCAGAATTTATATTAGAGTGCAAAACCAGGTTCATGCCAGATTTTTCTTACCGTTACAGGAAGAATGCGTGAACTCACACATTTCAACCTACAGATGGCTGGCAGCAAAGTATGGAACTCTAATGACAATTCCAGTTTTGTAGCATCACTAGAATGCATTGATGAATAAAACCAAGGGTCTATCTAGACAAGGGATCACCAACTGACCCCAAATTTAGCCCCTTAGTGACTAACCCAGTTACCAGTTTATAGGCAAGGAGATTATATGGAAGGAGTAGCAGAGGTGATAATGTCTACTTTGGAGGAGGAGCAGACAATGTAACCTGGGAGGCAACCAAGCAGCCTTCCCCCCCTTTTTTTGGGGGGGGGGGTTTGATGGTTTTCTAGATTTTTCTGTACAAATATTTTACATGATTGCTGTCCCTATCATTACGTTCTTACCCCTCTCTTGTTCTCAGCACTTTTGCTATCAGATGGGTGCTCTAGAATTTTAGGTAGGCTATAATAATACTTTCTAAAATGTATGAGCTGTGCTCCATACAGACCTTATGAGCCAGAAGAGAAAGCTAAGAAAAACAGTCAACTTGTTTTGGAGAGGAAGCTCATACATACCAAACCAATTCTGAATTGAGCTGAGGAGAGTTCACCCATCACAAATCATAATGAGTTCAATAAGTAGCGTTCATTTTTTGAGTGTTCGATTTTATCACCTACTTTAACACTGTTTTAATGCTGCTTCTTGTCATTTCCTTGGCTTTATGTCAATTTCCTCTCTATTAAGTTTTTAAGCACACAAATACTTGAGTAGCGGCACAATAGTGTGTTAACAGTTCCTTAGAAATAGTATATGAATGCATATTTTATGACGGTTTGAAATGTGCAATATCAGGAGATGAATTTAGGGACTTGTTTAAAAGTAGATTCTAAGCAGGAAAAAACCAATAATAATGGGCACTTTTGGACAAGGTGATTACTCTGGAAAAGCCATGCTTTTGTTCACTTGTTTTTTATGGAGCATCTTCTATGTATAATCCTCACTCTGTGTTATCTCTATGGTGCTTCAATTTTGGCGGGTGGGGAGGGGAATCAGAAAATTTGCCCTTTCTGAAAGGAAGGGAAAGCACCACTCAGTGCTGCTCTTCCATCTTTTTTAAGTGGAATGGCTTTGATGTGTGTTCCTCTTTACTTTCTCCTTAAGCTTACCTTTTCCATTATTCTTTCCAGTTACTGCCAAGTGTCATTCCAAAATGTTTTCAGAAAGTGACAATCCAAACAGGCTGAAAGAATGGGGCTGAATAGACTTAACTGACTCCCCAGAGCTCCACCCATAAGCCGGCTCTGAAGATCAGCTGAGCCTCCCCACCCCAGCACACTCTCTGCTTGCAGGAGCTCCCATGGCTGGTTCAGGATGCAGAGGACAGGTTGTGTGTTGGGGGGGGGCATTCTGGATGAATGATTGCAATGGACTACAAATCATGGGGGTCATAAAGTAGAAAGGGAACAGCTGTCCATCTGGCATTCCTCCTGTCTCACTGCCAAAAATGAGGGGGGAAATGAGCAAATGGGGGTACGTTTCCAAGCACAATTCAAAGTGTTGGTGTTGACCTTTAAAGCCCTAAACGGCCTTGACCCAGTATATGTGAAGGAGCGTCTCCACCCCCATTGTTCTGCCTGGACGCTGAGGTCCAGTGCTGAGGGCCTTCTGGTGGTTCCCTCACTGAGAGAAGCAAAGCTACAAGGAACCAGGCAGAGGGCCTTCATGGTAGTGGTGCCCACCCTGTGGAACACCCTCCCGTCAGATTTCAAAGAGATACCTGACATTTAGAAGACATCTGAAGACAGCCCTGTTCAGGGAAGTTTTTAATGTGTGACATTTTGATGTATTTTTAATCTTTGTTGGAAGCCGCCCAGAGTGGCTGGGGAAACCCAGCCAGATGGGCGGGGTACAAATATAAATTATTATTATTATTATTATTATTATTATTATTATTATTATTATTTAAATTTATGAAAACCACAGGAAGGAGGACAGTGAGGAGCCCATCAGTCAGTCAGAACCCTGGATCTGTGCTATGTTGGAGCCAAGGGCAGGGGGAGGAACTGGAGGACACAAGTCTCCTCACACTCTGAGCCTGGCTGATCATAACTTCAAACGCCAAAAAGGAAATGATCTGACCCGCTCCTGCATAAGTCAGCAGCCAAGCACTCTTTTCCTATTTCTCCCAAGCACGTGTGTATTTGACAACTTTGGAGGAAAGACATTTATCTTCCCAAGCCCCCGAACACAACACTGTACATTTTTTCCACTCCGAGTTTGGGAAGGAAAGTGGGTGAGGGAGGGTTGAGGGAGGAGCTGGTGACCTCCTGCATTGGAAAAGGGAGAGGGGGTTAGGCACAAATGTATAAATAGTTTTAAAAGACATGGTGCAAAGAAAACAAGCAATTGAAGCAGAGGTGATCAAGTTGTGGTCCCCCAGATGTTGCTAGACTACAGCTCCCATCATCTCTGACCACGGGTCATGCTAGCTGGGCCATAATGAGAGTTTGACTCCATCGTCTGGAGGAGAAATAAGTCCCCCAGCCTTGAAAGAAGCAAGTGGGCAGGCAGGTGGAACTTCATTAAAGAGCCTTCCTATTTTTTCCCTCTTCTGTGCAGATGGGAGTATACTGAGATTGCAATGAAAATGAAGCATCTTATTAGATATAATGCAGAATCGCAGGTGCAATTCTGCCTCTGGCTCATTGTGCAAGAGAGCAATGCCTCACCAGGACTAACAGGCTTTAATTAGGAAGAACCCAATAATTCTTTTTCAGTTCTTAAAGCTAACTGTACATAGTATACAGAAAAATAATGCAATTATACTGGGTGTACAAACCACATTTGGGATTCCCTCTCCAATTTTAACCCCACGTTTTATCGATATTTCAGCAGCTAGAAATCAAGAAACTTGACAGCAGTTAATCCCAAAGTTTCAGAGTTATACTCAATATTTTTACATAGTAAAAAGCATAAACTCCTGGGTTGAAACTCTATACACCAAGTTTTGACTCATAGTAAATGTTAATGAGCATGTTTATAACCTCTTGAAAAGAGAGGTTAATGATGGGGAAAGCTGCCTAAACTTAATTCTAGCCACACCAGGAAGGCCAGCAGTAATGATGCAAGCAGTTGGGAAAGTGCTTCTGAAAGAAGGCAAAACAGTTTCTTTAATGCTGGATTTAAATGTTTAGTCCATAAACATTTCTTAGAACGGTGTTAGGAGAACGAATGCAGTCGAGCTACTGGGCAAGCGGCTTGAAAACCATTATCAGCAGGCTCGGGGGGAAGATTTGTATCCTGAGAGCCAGAGCTTGTACTTTGGATATGTTTGATTCAAAAGGGTTCTGCAGAAATTCTTGACAAGTACTGTATTTTCATCACAATGTATCTACATTTTAAACCTGTGGCTTGGTATTGCTTATTTAGCTCTGCCGCAGGGCTGGCCCATGACATTTTGACACCTGAGGCGAACCACAAAAATGGTTCTCTTCCCAGTCAGGGAAGAAGGAGTGAGCAAAGATCTATATCAGGAACAAGGGAAGAAGTGAAGATCTATAGCAGGAACAGGAGAGTGGGGAGGATCAAATCAACCTTACCCAATGATTGAAGTGGGAATCAAAGGCTTTTGCAGCAGTGGCTGGGGGAGGGGGTGAAAAGCACCCCCCCCCCCAAACACCAAGAAACCACTACAGAGGTAGCATGGGGGGCAGCTGTGGAGGTGGCAGATCCAGCATGCTGCAGTCATCAGTGGCACTGTGGTGGCAGCAGTGGACAATGCATTCCTTGCAGGCCGGATCTGCTGCCCCATGGATCCTGTTATATGAGGTAATTGTCTCACCTTGCCTCATGGGTGGGTGATCCAGGCCTGCTCTGCAGCTTCACAAATGCAAACTTTTTTGGTTAAAGCCAAGCTCAGTTGGTTGAACTTAGTTTCCCCTGAAGTCAGTTGGACATGTTGTTGTTAATTACTTAAGTCCCTTTGACTTCAGTGGGTCCTAAACTAGTCTTGTATGTAACCCACGATGTATTGAAGAGCAGCATATTAAATTGTGCCCACAACACTGAGTGGAGTATGAGAGCATAGACTGAGGTGCATTTATAAGCAGCATCTGTGGATTTAGCTTTCTGGGAAGATCCAATAATTCGATCTAACAATTTAGGAGCACCCAAAGCACACAGTTCACAAATAGACACCAACCGATGTAATTGAAGATGCTGTCATTCAGCACTCAGTAAATGACATTTAAAGAGCAATACAGAAGACGGCAACAAAAATGCCATCCAGCTGATTTAATATATAAATTTCACAAGCGACCCATTTCTTCCACAAAAAAGACTGCCTATCTATCGTCAAATCTGGATACCCCCATAAAGTTAATTAGGCATGAGTTTATGGATTTCTATTCCCTAAAGCCTTGAAGGGGAAGCAGCCTGGAGTAGGAAGTGAAATTCAGTATCTCCATTTCCTCCTTAGGTTAAAGCCACCAATGCTAACCTTGAGCTCTCCATGCACAAGACGAAATTGGAAGATGCTGTGCTGAGAGACTTGTTAGCCAAGATGGGTGCTCTGAATGAAGGGCTGGCTCATGACAAAGTCAGCCTCAACTGCATAATTCGCCAGGTAACAAAGACAGTGAGGCTGTAGCAAAAGGTGTAACTGAGTGTAGTCACTGCTTATGTGAGTGGGCAGGCACAGGTGGCCCTACCATTGGGCAAGAGGAGTCAACTACCTCCAGCAGAGGATTTGAGTCAGCTTTAATTGTGGCAGAGGGTGAGATAACAGATCGGACCCCTGGCAACAATCACCTTAAGGGTTACAACAGCATGCTCACAGTTCAGAAGGATACAGGAAGATATCCACTGTATAACTTCCCCACAACTCCCAGCATTCTAATGCAGGCATAGGCAAAATTCGGCCCTCCAGATGTTTGGGACTAAAATTCCCATCAAACCCAGCTAACAGGACCAGTGGTCAGGGATGATGGGAATTATAGTCCCAAACATCTGGAGGGCCTATGCCTGTTCTAAAGCTTTGATACTTGTATCTCATGAATATCCATGATATATTCACCAAAAAAATGGGGGAAGGTGATATTCAGCTCTTTTTCTGTTTTCTATGATTTGTCTAAACCTTTGTAAAAGAAAAAGAAAAGAAAAAAGAAGCAGCAGTGAACAGCTTCATCATATTGGTGGGATAGCTATAAATAGATGATAGACAGATATAGATTTTGTGTGTGTGTGTGTGTGTGAGAGAGAGAGAGAGAGAGAGAGAGAGAGAGAGAGACTTAATTTTTTAAAAAATTCTGTGTTTCTAGATACAATGACGTCTTGCTAATTCCGAGAATTCTGTTGTTTCATAGTAACAAGAAATGCATAGAGATGCAAATGTCTTTGTCAGATTACATTTTTACAGCTTCATTTTTATACTGCACATCAGTGCTGTTGGTGTGGTAGAAACAAAGGATGCAAACAGGAGATGCATAAATTAGCTAGTGAATTGATGCCTGTAAAAATGATATATTCCTGGCTCAATACTACTAAATTTGTACTCTTGTTGATATGCATTCAAAACAACCACCTTAATGCCCAAGCCGGTTTCAACAAACTAATTTAACTCCAATGAGCTATTTAAGCCTATTAAATGTTTTCACTCTATTGACATGATATTGGATTTGAAATCAACATCTTTTCATAGTGCCAGATCCAAAGAAATTAAACCATTTAAAGTGCATTAAAATACCATCAAAGGTCTAATTTCCCACAAAGAGTGAAGAAATTGAAGGATAAATATGGCCTTGGAACAAGCAAGTGAAACTCCACAGACTTCCTTCACTTTGAAAAGTTGAAAAACCGGCACTTACAATGATGGCGTATTTGCCCTAAATAAACAGCTAGTACAATCTCCCCTATCTTTGTAGACTGACTCCACTCCTGACCCACCCATAGAACTGCTGCCATTTTACTCCATCAAACAAAAGTATTTCTCCTATTGGGGATGCTGGCTAGCCTAGCCTCAGAAACTATTACAGAGAGGCTCTTGGAAGTGTTACATGTCTCCTCGGTCACATCCACACCATGCAATTGAAGCACATTTAAATCACATGGCTTTCCTCAAAGAATATTAGGAACTGTCATGCATCAAGGGTGCTGGGAATTACAGCTCTATCATGGGTAAACTACAGTTCCCATGATCCTTTTAGGAAAGTCATGTGCTCTAAATGTCTCAAGCACGGCAGAATGCTGTTAGGCAGCATGATGGGCCATTGGGGTAATGGCCGGGAGGGAGTTTTTCTGGTATGCCTAACACATCTTCAAGGAAAATAAGATGGGAAGGGGAGAGTTTTTGAAGCTGAATCAGGACCCCCCCTTTTGGACTCTTCCATTTTTCAGCCTCCAGGTAGTTACAGATGTTCTCAGATCTTTCTGACTCAATCCAGAGCTTGCTACAGATAACTCAGTCACCTCTAGTACAAGTACAAATGCATTCCTACATTCCCTAAAATGCTCGCCAAAAGTTCCAATTTACTCAGGACCACAGCTACTGTCTGGGAATTGCCGTTCTTTATGACTTCACATGGTCTTTGTTTCAAGAAAATGACACAGGACAAGTCCTACTTGACGTGTCATTGTATAAGCTCATCCATGTCAGCTATGAACTTCACAGTTGCTATCCCTCTTTGTTGCCAAATGTCTCCTTCCAAAGGCGAGAAACATCAGAAAGCTCCCTATATGCAAGCTGGAGGAAGTACTGACATTTGATGAAAGGGGAGCAGAAGATCTTGCATAGCACCGAAGCTCAGTGCAGCAATGCAATAGCAATAGGGGAAATCAAACCACTTTTCTATTGTACAAGCCTAGCAGGTTCGAAATTGGCAAGGGCAATTGGGCTGAGAATCTCTTCCATTCGTGGCTCAAACAAAAGGAGATATTGATGGTTCCTGCTGCCTTAATTTAAAATAGAGAATGGCACTGGGAAAGCCATTCAGCTTGACCTGAACTAGTCGAGGTTTGTTAGGAGTAACTTGGGTTCTGTGGTTTTTATGAAATTCATTTTGCACTGTTTTCTCCTGGGTATGAAACTTGTGATTTCGAGTGGACATATTGGCCACGAGAAAGAAAGAAAGCTGTAGACGGAGAAAGAAAAATGGTATTCCATTAGCTTTGATTGGGAGAAAGCTAATACCCTGAAAGAGTATGATCCACTGTAATTCAAAAGGCTTGCTTGGGGGACTCCCAGCTATCAAGTCTGAAAATGAGTTCTCTGTGAAGAGGAGAAATAAATTGTTGGGCACGTCAGCTCGGCGTCTTCCAAGTAAACCCCGAGTGTGTACAGCTGCAAGGGCCAGAGTTCAGCATCTATTTCAAAAACAGAGCACTCTTTTCACATTCTCTCCCTCAGTGCCTGCATGGGTAGGCTATGGTTAACATTGATTTAGCTTACATTATTTATTGAGATTACTGCTAAGCCATTTTCAAACCAAGATTTCTCAAAGTGGCTTGCAAAAACTATGCAGCAGTGAAGACGACAATCAAAGCAGCCGAAAGCAATGCAGAATGAACAGTGAGTAAAAACAGACAGCAGAAACAATGCGGAAATAAAGCAACATCTAAAATCAACTGAATGGCTGGGCAAATAAAGGCTTCTTAAAGATCTTCAAGCTTGGCTCCAGGTGAGCTGCTTGGGTGCCCATCATGGGGGCACCACTATTGAAAGGGCTCTTCAATACCCACCAATCCTTTAACTGCGGGGATGCATGGAGAAGAGCCATTTCTAATGTAGGGGCAGTAGCCAATTAAGTAGATCCTCTAGTGCAAGGACTTTTGAGCTCCCCTTCCCCTTGCAACATCCTTAAAATCTGTTTGGTGGATTCCTCCAGCCTTCCAGTACTGATTTGAGAGTATCCTGGGATATGGGTGCATGCATGGGCAGAGGAGCAGGAGAGAAAAGCCAAAGGTCTTTGCATTAGTGAGTCTACTTCACTGGGTATTGCCCTAGACCTCAAGGTCAAGGCAGATCATTGTAGGAGATGGTGCTTTTTTTAGGTTTGGTCCGTGCTTTTGGTACTACACCTCCATCAAATTTATGAAGTTCATCTAGTTTATACCTCTTTCATCAAATTTATTCACTCCAAGCATTAAAGACAGAGAATATCATTTATTTAAGCAGTGCCATTTTACCCACAATATTTCAGATACCTGTTGGGTAGGAACACCTTGGCTGATCTGTCATTACAGACACACGTTCTTGCACTAGCAGCTGATTTCTTATACTGGATGCAAAATGCAACGCATCTCAAAAATAACCGTGTAACGCAGTGACTACAAGTGATGGGCTCAGGCAAAGAATTAATAAAGACCTCATTTGTGTCAAATCTGAAGTATCTGACCAATATAGTGGACTCCAATTTGCCATCCCCCCCCCCAGGCAGATGACAGAAATTTAATTAAATCAATACATCTCTCCTCAAAGCTGGCTTATACTCCCCCTGCCTCACCTCAGCACTGCCTTCTTGACCATTATTGCACTCAGTATTTCATCTCAAATAAATGTCAAAATTTATAGACGACCCCCTATAATTAATGAGGTTATTATGCCAAAGAGAGAATTTTATCTATTTAACAGTAACTTTTTAAAAAGTTAAACATTTTATGGATACAATACTCAGTAAGCATTGCCAACAGAACACCTATTAAAAGTAAATCGAGTAAATAAAACAAACCCACTGTTCCCATCCTTTCTTTGGTGTGTTTTTAAGGAAAGTGTGTTAAGAATGAATTTAATAGTTACTTTAGGGACATAAGAATGCCCCCAACTGGCATTACATTTTGGAATTTAGAAAGCATTCTAGAACTGCAATAAGAAGAAAATATAGATCTCCTACATTTGGAGAAGATCACCACCATTTGTGCATCTATGTGAAAACTGTAAGCTAAGGCCAATGGAAAAGAAATTTTTAAAAGAGAGGAAGGAGCTCCAGGTGTTAGAAGAAAGATTCTTTTCAGGCCCAGCACATTTTTTTTCCCTTTGGGAGAACTATAAATATAAGAAATGTGCATATATGGCAAGTACTGCATAATAATTTCATAGTGAGTAATTGGAGAATAGAATGAAAGAAATCTGTTTAGGCTGCATCTTGAGCCGTATTAAATTTGTTTGTTCTTGTTACAGGAGTTGTTTTATTGTTAGACAATTGTTCTGTTGTTAACTTGGTTTGTCTAGATATTATTTTGTTCCTTTCATGCATGTCTATATATTTTATAGGGTTGGTTTTTTCGGGGGGGGGGGGGGATTTTATAGTATATAATTTGATACATTGGTCTTCTTTTTACTGGGATTCTATTATACCTCACTACAATCTTCTGATCCACAAACTTTTGCTATCCCATTTCCTAAGTGCATAGTCATTTCTTGTATTTATAGTACACCAGACAAAAGGAAAAAGCGTTGGACCTGAAAGAAGTCTTTTTTCCATATGCTTTCTTCTTTCCTGTCTGTGGGGCTTTCTTGGTTTTGAAATTGTGAAGAAAGATAGGCAGTCCTCTGGCATATGGAAGGAACATATCATCTTAAGAGTCGAGAATAAAAGAAAAGCTAAGCAATAAGATGAATGTCGTGATGGTTCAGAATCTCCCATCTCCACTAGGTCACCACTGCCTCACCTCTACAGTGTGTTGCTTGCCTCATCTACTGAAGCCCATGCAGACTATTTTATCAAATGATGCGACCACATATAATGGGAGCCATTTTGTTCACGTTTGTTTTCTTGTTTTATTTCAAGTTTCCAGTCCTTGTTTTAAAATCTCCCCAGTTCTGACTGCTCTTTCTCTCAAACTGATCCAGTCTTTCCAATGTCATCTTCTGTTCCCAACTGCATTCCTTTGACCATAGGACTCCCTATTCCTAAAACAGCTTCCCCACTTGATTCTATCCAATATCTTCCCTCTCAGCCTTCAGGTCAACCTCTTTGACAAAGCCAGTGCTGACCCATGTTATCTACTGCCTAAGTTTCCATTCCTTTTTTCATTCTTTGGATGGATGGATCCTATTTATAGTATGCCTGCCCATAACGCTTTGCATTTGTTCCTTCATTAGTCACTTTCATCTATTTTTCTGCCTCAGTCTGCATATTTTCATGCACAAAAACTCGCATTGCTTATGTACACATTTTATGATACATCCTGCATTTTATATGCCTTTTGCTTTTTTTTTCAAATTTAAGAACTGTATCATAAAAATTCCTTGATGTATGAAAACTGAAGGATAACTGCATTCTGATGTCAGTAATATTAAATCTTTATTGCGGTCCAAAGACCCATAGAACAATTTCAGAACAAAATACAGTTAAGACAGCCAATCACAAAAGAGACAGAAACCGAGGCGGTCGTTTTGTTTTGTCTCGAGCTTGATGATCTTTGTTTCTTTTTACTTCCGAAAGAAACTTTGCCACGGCCAGTGTAATATCATTAGACCTGTCATCCAAAAGATATTTAATATGGGAGGCTTCAGATTTTCCCGGCAGATTTGCCAGTAGGGGTTTGATCAGTTGGTCCCTTGCTTGCTCGTACTGCCCACAATGCAGTAAGATATCCTTCATACAATCAACGTCCTGAGAACATAAACAAAGCCTATTGGAAATGCATTTAGTCTGGCTTTGGTAAATAAACGCCGATAGGTCAGTATTACATGAGGTCAATTTCCAGTTCCTTTGCTTTGAAATGTGCTCCCAACAAAATATGGAGCACCTCGATTTTACCCCATGCCTGCACATGAGGAACACCTGCACATTATGAACTTCTATTCCATTTCCTGATAAGCTTCCTCGAGCAGGAACACCTCTATTACTCAGAGTAGAACCACTGGAATTAATAGCTGTGAGACAGCCATTTCTATTAATTTCAATGGGTCTGCTCTTAGCAGGACTAACTTTGGCCACAAGCTTTGTTCTGTACAGTGCCTACCTAGCAGGCCGCTGTTGCTAAATTTAATGTTAAATAGTAAAAGAAGTGAAGTAAGTGTTACTGCATACTGTTCAGAGAAGAATCAGACATTTTTATTTAAAATATGCCAATAGATCAACAATCTCATTGTGATAACAGAATTAAGGTAACACCTAAGCCTCATTATGCTTTTAACTTTAAACCGGAATGTTATGTTTACCTCCAGAGTGCAGTCAGATAAATTACAGCTATTAAAGAGCTGATCTCATCAACACATGGCAGCCTTATCTTCCCATGTACTGAGAGGAAAATAGAATTGTCCTATTGCTTAGAACCCATCTTATTTTCTCACGCCTCACAAAACTCAGAGAAATAAAAGACATTATCACTATCATCAGCTGTTTTTGAGCTCTCACAAAGATCGAGCCAACATTCCTCCTGCCAGAGTCCTTGAAGAATAAACCAGTGAAAGCCATTCTGCTTAACTCCTTGGTGTTTTTCCTCGTTCCAATTTACGAATATGGGAAATAGTGATTCCTTCTACCTTTACTGCTTCTCTGATCAAAATCAGCTCCATTAGAACCATCTCTTCTGCATACTGTACTAATTGGCATTACATTTTGGCAGTCAAGAGTGGTCAGTTCAAACGTTTTCGTATTTTCTTAAGAAGATAGATTGATACTTTATTACAGTCCCTTCTGACAGTATGTATTCCTGAAGCTGTGCAGGAATCTCGTTCAAGGTACAAATTATTCCAATTTATAACAGAACAATGAGAAGAGAAGACTACTGCTGCACCATTGTCAATAAAAGAGAAGAATGTAAGAGCCCTGCTGGATGAGACCAAAGGCCCATCTAATCCAATATCCTGTTCTCACAGTGGCCAACCAGATGTCTATGGGGAGTCTGTAAGCAGGACTTGAGCACAGGAGTGTTCTCCCCATCTGTGATCCCACTGCCTTTGACAGTGAAGGTAGAACATAGCTGTGGTGGCAAGTAGCTCCTGATAGCCTTATCCTCCATGAATTAGTCTCATCTCCCTTTAAAGCCATCAAAGTTTGTGATGATTACCAGATCTAGCAATAGCAAATCCCACAGTTGAACTATGTGCTCTGTGAAGAAGTAATTCCTGAATCTTCCAATATACAGCTTCAATGGATTACCTCAATTTCTAGTATGATGGTGGAAGTTCTCTCTAACAACTTTAGCATAATCTTATACAGCTCTATCATGTTCCTTCTTACTTGCCTTTTTTCTAAACTAAAAAGCCCCAAATACTGAAGACTTTTGCCACTGGGCAGTTGTTCTAGCCCTCTGATAACTGGAGGTATAGGCATGTGAACAGTACCCAGTATTCCAAGTGCTTGTATAGTGGCATTATGACACTGGCAGTTTTACTGTCAACCCTCATCCTAATTATCCCTAACTTGGCTTTGCCTTTTTTCCCCCTTTTCTTTTTTTACAACAACCTGGGTTGATGTTTTCATTGAGCTATCTACAACTTCAAGATTTCTTTCATAGTCTGCCATCGCCAGTTCAGACACCAATACTGTAGTGGATATGTGAAATTAAGGTTTTTTTGGCGTTTATCATGTCTATTCCTCTTGGTTGGAGAGAGTCTTTTGGAGTTCCTCACAATTCCTTTTACTGTTGAACAATTTGACATCCTCAGTAAATTGAGCCACCATATTGCTCACCAAGTAAACAACTCATTTATAAACAAGTTAAAAAGCAAAACTCCCAATATTGAACCTCGAGGAACCCTACTTATTACGTCTCCATTCTGAGAACTGCCCATTTATTCCTACTTTCTGCTTCCTGTTCCTGTTAGTTTACCTTGGGCCACTCACCATCTCTTTGCCTAACCTATCTCACACAAGGTTGTTGTAGGGATAAAATAGGGAGGAAGAGAACCATGTAGAACACCTTGAGCTCCTGGGCAGATAAAGGTGGCCTCTAAATGTAATAAATAAACAAAATAAAACAGTATACCAACTGCATAATTCTATGCTAAGTGGCCTTCACAGAGCTGAGATCACCTACCACCATACTTCAAACTTAAAACAGTTACCACATGCTCAGGATCCATGTGTGAATGATTCTGATATATCTGAGAGTTATATTATCGAATGACAGGAATGGTAAAACAATTTAATCTTGTTATTACACCAGTGTGTGAATATAAAGTCGAAGCAAAAATGCCTGAGATGTCTTACCAAACACAGAGAGCAGAAGGAATGTGCACACTTCTGACTTCTGGTCATCTTCTAAAGTCCAGGATGGGGAAACTGTGGGCTACCTGATGTTATTGGACTACAACTCCCATCATCCCTCACCTCTTGCTATACTGTCTGGGGCTGATGGGAGCTGGAGTTTCACATTACTGCTTTAAGTGACAAGTTCTCTTTTTGAATGAGCCCTAAAATATTCAATGGAACAGATTGTTGACACCTGCAAAGAGTGGTTCTAGCCTGGGAGAGTGGCAGAGCATCAAGGAAAGCACCAAGTTGCCAGACACAAAACATAACTAACGTATAGGTCAAAATGTTATTTCAGGACCTTTTTTTGACAGCAACAATTAAGCAAATGTTTGGTCTAGTGCTTCTTTATACATGAAAACAGCCCAACCAGCATTGGGCCTATAGACTCCACCATGCTTGCCTTTGAATCAAGTTGTTACACAAGGCATTTTAATGATTTCTACAAAAAGCAAGGCATCTAAAATTCAGGAAATGAGAAGGTCCTGGGGGCATATAAGAACAAACAAACACTGAATTAAACTGGCTGGTGTTTACATACATCATTCAAAATCTTTAAGACTTCAGGGCAGATGATTGGAGAGGTAATTTAGTTAGTGTCTTAACAGACAAGATAGTTTAAGGAAAAAAATACATGAATAGGCTTTTATTTAGCAACTCCATAAAATGTAATTTCTCTTTCAACAGATCTTGGCTTGTCTGGATATAATTTATTGGAAATAGCACAACAGAGTTCTTCGTGCAGAGAACATAAAGATTATGAAGATGAAAATAAAAATAGGCAAATGATCTTTAGTACATTTTTATTACAAGAAATATAAGTTATTATGGACACAGATTAGCAACATGCAGGCACAGCAACCTGCATATGGCTTGACCATTTTATTTATTTATTTACTTAATTTCTACCCCATCTTTCTTCTAGCAAGGAGACAAGCCTCTATTCCATTTATAAGAGGCTTGCTTCTTCAGCAATGAATAATGCTACAGCAGTTATAACAACAATCTAGATGTATTAGGGCAAGCTGACTACCAGGTTGTATTCAAATTCAGTTTCTACTTATAAATCAAACTACTCTGTGTTATTTTTGGTCTCGGTAAGGCTCTTCATTGTTAGTTCATATGAGTATAATTGCAAAATAAAAACTTATTTGCTGTCATTCTAAACACTACTAGAAACTTTATATCCAATTTTTAAAAAGGAAAGAGTCTATACTGACTTTTAGCCTGAACTTTTAGCCTACAATGTGAGCTACACCATAAATTTGTAGTGGGATGAATATATAAATATTTCTTTGCTAAAAGCATGAATCGAACAACAACAAAACCCTTAGGGTTCACATATAATTAAGATATAATTCCCCCTAATGAATAAAATCTCTCCTGTGTTATTGCATGTTGCAGAAATCTGCACTATATTTAAAGGGCCATTAAAATCCTACCTGAAGGCAACGTTAATCTGTATATTTGACAGATAATAGCTGCATTTTTGCAGTAAGTAGAGAAGTGAATATTATTTCTTTTTGATATAATGACCATTCTGTTTAATCTTAATAGAGAAAAGACGAATGTATTTTACAAGAAAATATCCTGTGGGGAAATGGTACTACATCAATTACTGAGAGCAAGGAAAGTATTTAAAAAGATCAGTAATCTACTCTATGTGACAAGCTCAATAAGCATCCAATAGCCAAAGGGAAAGTTTAAAAAGAGCTTTTTTTTCCTTTAAAAAAGGTCACCGCATTAGAAACTTGTCATTATACATATTCTCACTTCATCTTTAAAGTAATGTACCAATCACATCATTAACTTTTCAAAGGGACACGTTTAAAGATGATGCACAGCTAAAGAACATAATAGGGTTTTCGTGAGGTTTTGTTCAGTGATATCAATTTTTCTCAGCTACCTTTTCATACATAATTGCTACAGTATTGAGATTGAAAATTATTGTTTTCAAAAGCACCACAGATAGAAATGCTATAAGAGCGATACTATTGTTAGTTTCCGAGGGATGGACGTGTCATGAGATTAAACAGTTCATGTAAAAAATAGGCCAGCAAACAGGAGCTGGACAGCTCCTGCCTGCTTGCCTCTTAGGTTCTGAGCACAGAAACATATTTGATCCGCTAGGCGTTTTTTGTTTTCTCTTAAATCTAGTTTCATATAAACCTGTTCATATAAATCTAAATCTTTTCTGGGGTTTCTCCCAAACTTTCAGAGGAGATCTGGAGATAGTGAGGGGGAAACACAGGGCAAAGAGAGGGGAAAGGAATCATTCTATGTGAACAATTATTTACCTGACCTTATCCAGATCTCTCAGGAGTATAGTTTCACTCACAGAATGGTCCTGCTCACTAAAGTGGTGGTGGTGGGCCATTTCACTCAAGTTCCTCTTCCCCCAGAAGTCTGATTCTCAAACTCCTAAATATCTGCTCCAGAGAGAAGGAGAGGGATGGAAAGTCCTGCTGCACAAGTGGACAGCCTTGCACTGATGGGACTTGTTAGACTAGGGTACCCCTAACTTGGGTCTCCAGCTGTTGTTGGACTACAGCTCCCATCATCCCTAGCTAGGAGGATGCTCAAGGATGATGGCAACTGTAGTCCAACAACATCTGGAGACCCAAGTTTGGGAAACCCTGTGTTAGACCCGGACTCTCTCCACTCAGGCTGGGCTATGTACATGGTCTTCCTGAGATCCAGCACCCTTGGTTATTCTTTAGTTCTGGTGTCAGTTTGTTCTTCAGTCCTGCCTCCTGTTTTTCTCCTTCGGTTCTAAATGATTTTAACTAATCCTAACAGCAGGCTTGGTGGCACAGGTGGTGCTGTGGGTTAAACCACAGAGCCTAGGACTTGCCGATCAGAAGGTCGGCGTTTCGAATCCCCGCGACGGGGTGAGCTCCCATTGCTTGGTCCCTGCTCCTGCCAACCTAGCAGTTTGAAAGCACGTCAAAGTGCAAGTAGATGAATAGGTACTGCTCTGGTGGGAAGGTAAACGGCATTTCCGTGCGCTGCTCTGGTTCGCCAGAAGCAGCTTAGCCATGCTGGCCACATGATCCGGAAGCTGTACGCTGGCTCCCTCGGCCAATAAAGCGAGATGAGCGCCCCAACCCCAGAGTTGGTTATGACTGGACCTAATGGTAGGGGTCCCTTTACCTTTACCTTTAACTGCAGGATTGTCCCACAGCTCCTGGTTCCTGGCTTACCTAAGACGTGCTCAATGCTTTTCTTCTAGAAAAAAAGGGGGCCAGTACTGAATACCCTTGAGTATGCCCAGAAAAAAAGCACTACTGGTGCCCACAACCTGCCCACCATGGATTCTGATGCTGTGAAGATAAGGCAGCAACATCAGTTCCAACCTTGCCTCAATAAAGCAATCAAATCATGTAGTCTTTTATACGAGCCAGAGAGTTAAATGAATAACTTATGTAAGAAGAGGTTCTTCATTCAATTCGGTGTTTGGAAATGTTCTGTTCACACACACACTCATTTCACACATGCTCTGTGTATGCATCAGATCATTTCCATACATTTGAGAGGCCATATTATGTAAGCTGCCCAGAGTGGCTGGGGAAACCCAGCAAGATGGGAGGGATATAATTTAAAACAGTATTACAGTGGTACCTCGGTTCTAGTACGTCTCCATTGACAAATGTTTCGGAACCCGAACATCAAAAACCTGGAAGTAAATGCTTCTGTTTTTGAACACACCTCGGAAGTCGAACGGTTTCCACTGCATGTTTTTCAGTTTTCTGTGTGTTTTTCAGTTTTCTGCAAACTGAATTTGCAGACAGCCCTTTGCGCCTTGATTTTTGAACATTTCGGAACCTGAAGGGCCACCAGAATGGATTACATTCAAGAACTGAGGTACAACTGTATTTGTTGTTGTTGTTGTTGTTGTTGTTGTTGTTGTTGTTGTTATATTTGTACTTAATAATTTTGCTTTGTGAACTTCTTGCAAACAGTACTGCAGACCAGCGCACTCTCATTTTCTCCTTACCTGACGGTCTTAGGTGCCTTTCATGAGTAGTTCCGTTCCCATTGCATTTCCTTCCATTGTGCTCAGTCTTAATCATCTTTTCAAATCTGATCCGAAGTATTTGTACAAGAGTGTTAATACCGGCTGCAACTGTATAAGTATTTCATTGTGACTGGCATGCCTAAAGACCCAGTTAGCAAACATGACTCAGATATTATAATGCTATTATACGATAGTAGATGGGAAATGCTAATATGATTTTGATGTATTGTGCTATGTAATTGCCTAGGTTAAATTTCTGGATTGAAGGATACTAATGACATATTGTTGGAGATTATTCATACAATTTTATTGCTTCCTCAGGAAAAGTTTCATGTAAGACCTTTGTTCTCTCATGAATAAACTATTCTTGTTTTAAGCACTCTATGATTCTTTTGTACGAAGAGCAGCCAGACAGGCAGTCAGCAAAAAGCCTGCCAGTAATTTCTCTCTCCTATGAATAGCTGGCTGCTGTTGCTATTTTTTTCTTTTTTAAAAAAATAACCCTCAAATAAAATGTTTCTACCTTGAAAACAATAAAGAACATTTTTCCCCCTGAAGGCCATCCATATATTAAGTTGCTTTGGGGAGATTGAATATTGGGTGTGTGATCAGAGTACTATGTTTTATTGATTTATTTCTATTTAAAAGATTTGCAGCCCATCTTTCAGTAGGGCTGGGTGCAAAGTAAGATGAACTAGTTTTAAAAGTATGATGAAAACAAACATTCCCCACTCCCACCCACCCCAAAAAACACAGGCAAACAAGGACAACTAGAAAGAGCTGAATAAAAGGAATGGCTAAAAGAGTCAATTAAACATAAGCATTCCTTGCTGCCTGCTATAAGGAAGCATATAGAACAGGGAAATGCTTCTGCATTTATGGAGCACTGTCTTCTACAAGAATTGGGTAGGGAAAGCCTACTTAAGCATGGCTTTAAACTGTGTCTTATGTTACTGTGTGTATCACTTTAACTCATATCTTAAGTCTGCGCATATGTGACTAGGGCTTTAAGTCATATCCTAAATCCTTGTGTGTGTGTGCAGCTTTAAGTCATGTCCTAAATCTTTATGAGGAATTGACAGATTCCCCCCCCCCTCAGAAGGATAAAGGCCAAGGCTCTCTGGTGACATTCATTTAAAACTGTATTGGTTTGCCCAGTTTGTGATTGCGGGGTAGGGGTATTTAGAGCATTTGTTTACCCTGCTTTTCAGCTGAAAAGGCTCTCAAGAATGGCTTAAGAATCTTCTTACTGAATGAAAGACAAACAGAATGATGGCACTTTGTCTTGTTTCTTTCTCATTTTTCCTCCTCCTCCTCCTCTTTCTCCCTGTGCAGAATGATCATTTGAAACTCAGAACAGCGCAAGAATGATAAATGGAATAATAAGCATATTTGAGATAGAGAGGTGTACTTATCATTTATCTATGCCAGGGAATGCTTGAAGCATGGACCTAATACTGAACAAAGGCTTTCTTCACTCCCCTTCTCCTTTTCATTCCCTGTGGAATGTTGGATTGATATATGGGCCACTATATCCAAGAAGAGGAGAATTGTGAAAGAGGGTGGTGCTTAAAATGAATCTGAAATCTTTCATAAAAATCATAATTATGTTTGTATTTGTATTTATACCCTGCTATTCAACAAGATCCCAAGGTCACTTGGGAAAAAAGTTAAAACCATAATAAAACTGATTAAATCAAGAATATTAAAACAAGAACACTGAACCACCGCAATATAAAAGCAATGAGCAGATTTATTTATTTTTACAAAAAAAAATTATGCAACATGAAAGCCAATGTAACAAGCAGTAAAAGTGAGGGGGGAAACGTCTTTGCCTTGTGATACAATGACATTAAGGGAGGGCAAGTTTCCCTGGAAACAATGTTCCATGGTCAAGGTGCCACCACTGAGAAGGCACTTTATCTTGTAGCCACCACCCACCACACTTCAGAGGTGGGAGTATCTGAAGAAGAGGCTATGTTGAACATGTGGAGGCATGTCCAGTCCAGTATCCAGTCCTAATCATCAACTTAAACAGCACTCGGCAGCGAACCCAGAAACAAAGTAGGGACTCGGGCAACTTTGAACTGAGCCTGGAAATAAGCGCCGTGGTGACCAGAGGCACCTTGCGATCCTAAGGCCCAGTTACGGCAATAGAATGCCCAGGGGAGTCAAAGGTGCCCCTTTGAGTGACATTTCAAGGTCTCTCGGAAAGGTTGTCTTTCAGGGAACTTTGACCTGAAAGGAAGGTATTGCTGTTTCCATAAATGGAGAATGTGCAAGGTTTTTTTGTTTTGTTTTTTAAGCCCAGGTACGTTGTTGTTGTTGTTGTTGTTGTTGTTGTTGTTGTTGTTGTTGTTGTTGTTGTTGTTATACCCACCCATCTAACTGGGTTTCCCCAGCCACTCTGGGCAGCTCACAACAGAATATTAAAAACACAATAAAACATCAATTCTTAAAAACTTCCCTAAACAGGGCTGCCTTCAGATAATGATATAACAACAACAATAACAACAACAACAACAACAACAACAATTTTTATTTATACCCAGCCCATCTGACTGGATAGTTGCTTATTTCCTTGACATCTGATGGGAGGGCGTTCCACAGGGCGGGTGCCACTACTGAGAAGGCCCTCTGCCTGGTTCCCTGTAACTTCACTTCTCGCAGTGAGGGAACCACCAGAAGGCCCTCGGTGCTGGACCTTAGTGTCCGGGCTGAATGATGGGGGTGGAGACGCTCCTTCAGGTATACTGGACCGAAGCCGTTTAGGGCTTTAAAGGTCAGCACCAACACTTTGAATTGTGCTCGGAAACGTAAAGGTAAAGGTAAAGGGACCACTGATCATTAGGTCCAGTCGCGAACAACTCTGGGGTTGCGGCGCTCATCTTGCTTTACTAGCTGAGGGAGCCGACATACAGCTTCCAGGTCATGTGGCAAGCATGACTAAGCCGCTTCTGGCGAACCAGAGCAGCACACGGAAACACCATTTACCTTCCCGTACTGGGCAATAAAACATCACTGGGCAAACCTCCTTATGTGGCCTTAAGCCCATCAGCAATAAATCAGCATTACCAGTAATATTCAGCAGAAGTTGTAAGAGCACAAGACCAGCAATAAAACCTACTGGGGCTGGGCAAATAATTAAGTGTTCACCTGGGTCTGAAAATGCATCAAGCTTCTCCAGGGAGCGCATTCTTTTAGAGAGGATGACCCATTTTGCTCAAATATATTCACTCAGATCATAGAATAATAGAATTGTAGAGTTGGAAGGGACCACAAAGTTCATCTAGCCCAACCCCCTGTAATGAAGGAATCTTTTTGCCCAATGTGGGGCTTGAACCCACAGTGCTGAGTTTAAGAGTCTCATGCTCTACTAAGCTATTAGTGATAAATAATGATTTAGTAGTAGTAGTAGCAGCAGCAGCAGCAGCAGCAGAAACAACAAACTTCAGTCTAACAATAATCTAACCTTGGTGCCTACTGTTACACCCAATAGTAATCTTTGCATGTTGCTTTTCCTGCAGGGAAAGTGTGCTCAGTACCATGAATAGGCTATATCAGGTGACTTTGGCTGGATTTGAAAACTAGTTGTTTAGGGACTTATCAGCTTTGCATATTCCAGTGCTAATTAATACTCACAACTAACAGCTTTGACAAGCCTGTTCAAATAATTAAGATGGTATTGCTCTCTACCTGTTTGCGTTAGTAGTGAATGAATTTGCAGCAAAAGTAAAATAAACAAAAAACGCCTTTGAAAAGGCTAGTCATTAGTCCTGCACTGACTTTCATGGGGTTTTATTTTCAATGGGGGGGGGGAGGCCTCTGGGAAAGGGAAAACGTTTGCAAAAACCAACCAGACTCTTACTTCTCTAACATTTATTGATGTGAGGCTCTCAAATATAAAAACAGAGATGGGGTAATCTGTCTCTTTCTGTCCATGTCACGCTTGCATGTTTTTATTCATGATTCCATTCCATTCCATTTCTGCATTAATCTGCATGGGTTTTTGTTTTTTTAAATCCTCTCAAAAGACTATTTAAATGTGTTATTTTCTATAAAAATCCAAATGTTACAATGTTATTTTCTCTCAAAATACATATTTAAACATATATTTTGATACATTAACTAACAAAGCTCACTTCTCAATATTTAGAGAATTGAAAAATGGGTGGCCATGTTTTGATGATCATATCAGCCTTAGAGGCAACATCAGGCCAATTTGAAAAGAAATATGTGGAAAAAGAATTCCTATATAATAAAAACCATTGGAAGATTATCTATTATCATTCACTCTGCAGTTTTGTACTCAGAGGGGTTAGTAAATGATAGGCTTCCTGAACACACTTCCAGCATAACATATCAGAATAAAGACTGCTTGCTGGTCATTGCACCTGGTTTTAAGAAATGCTAGTCATGAAATTCTCAAAAATATGCAGAGTGTATTTTTGAGGCTTAAGGTTTCCCTTTCTTTGATTGGTTTGTGACGCGCAAATGTAAAAACCAGAGTGGGGCTGAAAGGCCGTCACTTCACAATCCTCTTCTCTTGCTGCAAAAGTGGGGAAGGACTTTCTGCCAGTTTCAAGGGTATAACTGCAAAAGAAAAGATTCAGGATAGCAGAGGCATCATTCTGCCTTTTAATTTTCCATCTCTAGAGCTTTTGTTTTTGCTGCTTTATTGGAGCTCTTATTGTGCTCCAGGGCAACCCCTTTCTCCCACCATATTGTCTCTGTGGAAGGACATGATTTTTGTGCTTTTATATTGTAAACCACCCTGTGATCTTCAGATGAAGAGCAGTATAGAAATTTAATAAATGCTACTAGTAATACTACTAATAAATACTACTAATAATAACTGCCAACCTAGCAGTTTGAAAGCACGTCGAAGTGCAAGTAGATAAATAGGTACCACTCCGGCAGGAAGGTAAACGGCGTTTCCGTGCGCTGCTCTGGTTTCGCCAGAAGCGGCTTAGTCATGCTGGCCACATGACCCGGAAGCTGTACGCCGGCTCCCTCGGCCAGTAAAGCGAGATGAGCGCCACAACCCCAGAGTCGGTCACGACTGGACCTAATGGTCAGGGGTCCCTTTACCTTTACTAATAATAATGTGATATGATGAACTAGTGCCCTTCCAATGAGGCATTGCTAGGTGAGCTCTTATATGTGTTTGGGTGGAGGCAAACTAGCAGAACCTGTTCACCTCTTGTAGCGTTCAGTACAGGCTGGTAAGGCGGCTTAATAACTCAATTGACAGGCACCCTAAGGCATTACGGGTTTAAAGGCAGTTGTGTCATCTTCCACAGCCTATTCCATCATTCCACAGTCCACAAGTGACAGGAGCCTGGGTGCACATGTTTGGTTCACATACCCAAGGTTCATTTCGCAGGGAAGGAGAATTTTCTCCCAATCCCTGTCTGGGGAGCCATGGAATGGGGCTATTTATATGTCCAGGGAAGTGGAGGATGTTTCCCTCATATGTGTCAATTCAAACCCACCTGCCCATACTTACAAAATTTGGTTCTTGTCTGGTTAGTCTATTGCCCTATTTGAATAAATATGACCTTTCCACCATTGCTCTGTCTCTCAAGCTTTTTCCATCATGTGTTGGCAATGTTCATTTGTATTTTCCTCTCTTCTGCATTATACAGTTATCACACCTTTGTATAAATGGCACAGGTGATGCTCAGAGGTAAATTTATGTCTTACTTATGAGGGCAGCCACTACAGTCTATCGAACCTGGGCAACAAAAATGGCCCAAATTCTCAAATCTAACCTAAAAGGGGGGCACAGAAGTTTTTCAAACTATTCCATTTCTTGCAACATTGCATGTTTCAGAAGCTATTAGTCTCCCGTCAGTTATGGTATATGGAATTCTGAAAGCAAAACCCTTATTGTAATAACCTTCACTGTCAGTGCAATCCAGAAATTGCTTAATCCCATAGATTTGCACTCAATTTAAGTAGTTTGTGAGTTGCAGCCTCAGTGATCCTAGAAGCTGAAACTAGAAGTTCTGGAATAAAACCATCCAGGTGTGAACAAGATAGCCTACAGATAAAACAGCCTTTAATACATTTCAAAGGAAATCCAATAAGATTACATTCAGAAGTTAATGAAAATGCTTCATCCATTTACATTACAATATCCAGTATTCATTTCTATATCTGTTTTAATCCTTCAGGCAAATAACTTCTCCCAAACTCATTCACACCTTATTTTATTTCAGTGGCGGAGTGGTGAATTGTATAAAAAAGCATGAAACCTGCAAGCGCAATACTCTTTTCAGAAATGATCTTTATTCAACAAGAGTAAAAAAAAAACCCCACAAAAACATTTCAAATGAAATAATCCTGATTGCGTTCCACCAATGTCACATTATAGCCTTTTCCATTAAAGACTGGAAAAGCACTCCTGGAAAATTAAATTAAAAATGAAATTAAACAATGATGAATACTCTCCCCAAACAGTATTAGAATATGTGCCAATGGATTCATTACACACAATATACAAAGCCTAGATTGAAGGGGATTTAGAAGGCGTTGCATAAGGATGTTGGAAGGCTTAGGCAGAATATTACGCATTTGACAGTCTCCTGATATTCCTTCAAATTACAAAACAGGTATATTCAAGGAGAAATTATTTGACTGAACTGCGCACACTGTATTCCAGGAGTCCTGCAATTTAGCAGAACTTCCCCCTTCTTTGTCCCAGGGACAAAAGGATGAGACTCCTAAACAATTTGTACCCTGAATCCTCATTCAAGTTGCCTGAAACTTTGCTCAGTCATCCATCACCCTTATTGCTGGAAATTCCATCCATGCCGCAGGCCTTCCACATTCTTGCTCCTCCATGTTTGAGCAGGGGCAGGTTTGCTCATCTTCCTCAAAGGAGTAAAGTAATGCAAGATATCAGCACACTGAAGCATTGACATGAGGTAATGTGAAGCCAGCCTAGGGTTTCTTTGCTAGTGTGGCACCTCGAACCCTCAGCCTTTCATAGCTGCATGGGTCTCACCAGTGACTGTAGATGGGAACTGTATGGGCAATCTATTAGGAAGATACTTGTATTGCGAGGAATTAGTGACCTAACATGGTTATCCTTCCTGCCCCCTGTTTTGCCTATCTATTGTCAAGCTCTTTGATGGCTCAGAACAGCCTTTAATATCCGAATCTGTTGGAAGGAAGCAACAGTTAGGAATACCTTCTTTAATGCTGGACATTGTGTGGAGAAAGTGAAAGATTGGGAGAGGTTAGAGAATGGATAATTTGCACTAGCCAGTAATGTATGACTGCACGTAGCTAGTCAGGCAAGCCACACAGGTTAGCTATCTATAAATCGGATGTTTGTGGGCAGAGTGTTAGAGAGAAGCTCATGCACAGACCGATGTCCAAGGCTACCGGGGGGGGGGGTGTCACTTCGCCACTTCTTGAGGGAAGTGGCAGATTGAGGTGCTTGCTTGGTATGTATATATTGCTTGCTGTTTAGAATAAAATCTTTAATCTTCTCACTCACTTGTGTTTCGTATTAAAGTGGTGCCTCGCAAGACGAAATTAATTCGTTCCGCGAGTTTTGTCGTCTTGCGATTTTTTTCGTCTTGCGAAGCACGGTGTCGGGAAAGTTTTGGAAAAGCTTCAAAAATCACCAAAGTCTTTAAAAACCTCAAAAAACGCTACCACACCACGTGCTATGAGTTGCTCCTCGAAGTCAAGTCGCAACTGTATTAACGGTGTTAAGAAAAAGGAAACAAACTTGCAAGACGTTTCTATCTTGCGAAGCAAGCCCATAGGGAAAATCGTCTTGCGAAGCAGCTCAAAAAACAAAAAACCCTTTCGTCTTGTGAGTTTTTTGTCTTGCGAGGCATTCGTCTTGCGAGGTACCACTGTACTTCTGAATCTCATTTTAAAAGAACCACCTTGCTTTTAGAAAGACAGGAGCCAAGACTTCCGGGTTGGTGCCATCGCCGAATGGCGGACTCCCTCCGAGCTCCGGAGGGAGCCTGCTCGGCAGGGGCTGGGTCCTACCGCACCGGCGATGCGGGGACCCTTAAAAACCACGGCCACGGAGGCCGTGGACATGGAGACTCGGCTGGCACCGCTAGCGCCCTCCCGACTCGTGAAGGAGCCTTTTTAAAGGCTACGGATCGGGTGCCGGGGAGAAGCGTGGTGCTTTGAGTCCTCTGCTATCCCTGCCGAGCGAAGCCGCATGCCATCCGGCGGAGAGCGCTGACTTCTTCCATTGAGAATTCGGACTTCTTAACAACAACCCGTGAGTAATTTGGAAACCGGGTTCAAAAGGAGAAAAAAAGAAATTTTTTTCGGATTGGATACGAGCGGGGGGGGGGATCCAAAAAGGAAGTCAGTCCCCCTCCCTACTGTAAACCTTCCAAAACAAGGATTGGGAAACCAAGGTCCAAAAAGATTTGTATTGCTGATAAAAACTAAGAATTCCACGATGGGAAACTACAAGAACTGTGCGGGAGGAAGAATTGAGGGAGAAGGAAAACGTAACCCCCCCCCCCTGGGAACCGGGGTGATTGAAGAGAGAGCCTGGTGAAAAGAGTCGGAGATTTTGACAGCTGTCAAAGTAGCTGTCAAAGTCGGAAATTCAGAGAGGATTTTATTATGAGAACTTGGCTGGTTAAATTTGTTACAATTTGCTACAACCCGTTAAAACTCGGATACAAAATGGCGAAAACATGGATAACAATCGGACTTTTGGACTAGAGAAAACAAAGTTACAACAACCCCCCTAGAGGAGTTTCGGGACATTACAAAGATGGTCGTAAGTGGAAAAATACCATTGGAATTTTACAGGACTGGTTATCTTCTGGGAAAGCTGCAAAATGGAAATAATATTTTGTCTACAGGGTGTTCAGCTAAAGAAGACAATAGAATTTTCTATTGAAGAAAGGAAGGGACTGAACGCAAGTTTTTGTTCCTGAATAACAATAATCCCTGCAGAGTTACTAAATTTCTGAATTAGAACGTTTTAGCAGCGGAACAAGAGGAAACTGGACTACAACTTGGAAAGAACAATGGGGGGAGTTTTATTAAGGATTTGAAGTTAAATGTCTTAAGAATAATTTTAAAAATAACTATAAAAAAAAAGCCAGCAAGGAGTTGGGGGAAATATGTGATTTATGGACTTTAAGAATTCCAGGCAGATAACATGGTTTGGTGGTCAGGGGGAAATTAAACCGGGGACGGGGGGGGGGGGGAGAACTAAAATCCAAAGGCTTGTCAACTTTTTTCTGAATTGGTTCTTTTTCATCTATTATACTTTTTATTTCTTATTTCTTATATTTCTATTGTGTGGGGTGTCCTTATCATTAAAAAAAAGGGAAATTGTGGAATGAAAATGGGGTGGGCCCTGGGGAGAGAACTTTTGTCTTTTATTAAGGGTATTGATGAGGAGTGTATAAATTTTAAATTCGAATAATGGTGTAAACAAATTAAGTGTTAATTAGAACTGAGAGCTTGTGGAGCCAACAATATGAAAGGGGAATATGGTAGGGGTGGGGGAAGGGGGGAGTCCCGGAAAGTGGATGTATGAAAATAAGGCTTTGAATGTACTTTAATCTTTACTTTCTGTATTTCTGAAAATCTTAATAAATATCATTTAAAAAAAAATAGAAAGACAGGAGCCAAGAAGGGATTTTGGGGCTGTTCTTCTATTGGTCTGGAGAACAAGTTATTTACTTATTCTATACTATGCAATAGTTGGGAATGGGAGGAACCTTGATTTGGTTCTGTCACCCCCAAAACAGAATATGTTGGGAAAGGGCTGTTAGAATTCCTGCTCCGTGATTGCAGTCATGGGATTGTTGTCTTTCACATGACGGTATATGTTTTGACTCCACAGAGTGGAAAGTGACGGAGACAGGATGTTTTGCACTACTGTGTTCCGTGAAGTGGGACTGTTGTCTTTTGTCTTTTTCTCTTTGCTGTTGGATGCTAGAGAGAGAGGGAGCCATGTTGCAGTTCTCCGTGTGTGTTTATATGTAAATAAAGTAGATTAGCCAAAATGCTGAGTTGCTGAGGTCTGTTATGCAAGCTGCGAAGACTCTGCAGATCCCTAAGTATGCCGATGTCTGTTGGCATCAGTCACTGTGATGTTTGGGCAGAAGAAAGCTTTTGAAGCTCCCCAACAATCGACCAGGAGGGAGAGAACATGCCAGTTGGGCATGTGTCTCTGCCAGGGTCCTACTCGAGTGTAGGACGAGCTCCTGATAGGGGCTTGTTCCATTAGGTAAGCAGAAATGTTTGCGCTTACAGAATGATTGTCATAGTGTTACAGTGAATTCCTCCCTGTGTCTACTCTACTATGTATGTGTGTGTGTGTGTATTCATATTCTGTTAAATACCCACAGCTTCTATTCCTATTGACTTCTGCCTGGAATGAACATGAATATAGTATAAAGCAATACAATATAAAACGAGTACTGATCATTCTTCTTCTTCTTCACTTACAGTTCCGACCAGATTCTAAATACCTAAGTGAAATTTGCTAATGTGTGTATTGACCCTTGCAAATTACAGCAGTGATGCTGAAAACTACAGATTCTCTCTAAATCCACCAATTTACTTCTGTGACAAAATGTCATACCAAAGGATACGGCTGAAAGAGCTATCATCACTCTTGGAATCCATGCTTCAATCATAGCTGCTCAAAACAACCCACATACATTTTAAAAGTTCAATTCTGAAGTATTATCAGATGGGAAAAACACTAGTATTTTAGCAATTACTGTGGCCAGATCTCTCCCACTGCGGGAGTCTATTGAAAAATGGCAGCTATGTGATGAAACCCAACAGCAGGAAATGATGAAGCAAGGTAATAATAAAAAGAGAAATATTTCCATTAGTAAAGGAGTGTCTAGTACTCTATTCATGTTGTCTTGATAAAAATTGATTATTGTGTTCATGGCTCACGGTACTGTTACAGCGTGCTGCTGTCCAAATAAACTTCTTTGCAAAATAAAGACAAATGACTATGTTGTAATTAACATGTCTCTAGTGTATTTGTATTAAGAAGACTGTCATTTTGAATGGGATCTTCAAAACAGGAGAGTTGATATCTTTTGTAGAACTCTGCCAAACTTTCTCTGCAAGCAAGGCACCTGCTTCCTGGTTGCGCCGTTAGAGATCAGAAGAGGTGGGGCAACCCATGAAAGGGACATTTGTGTTGTGGAGTCTCTTAATGGAATGCTCCCCCAGGAAGGCTCACTTTGGACAGTGCAACCCTGTGCATGTCCAATAAATTTAATTGGACTTGCTCCTAGATAAGGGACTGCAGTTCTATGCATACTTATCTGTGAGTAAACCCCATAGATCTCAATGGAATTTGCTTCTAAGTAGACCTGCTTGGATTGTACTGTTAGTGGTTGTTTAGACATCGGATAATTTTATTTTTTATTCATCCAGGCCTTTTAGAATGCTTCACAAATTGATACTGTTATTTAGCTATTAGGTCTTTATTTCGTTGGCTGGGCCTTATAAATAAAGATTTGGTAGATTTGATTTTTTATATTGCTTGTCATTAGTATTCTTAATACTCAAGTCAACTTGGAAGATTTTGTGAAGTGAAAAGCAGGATAGAAATGTTTTACATACATAGATTAATAATAAAAAACTATTTTGCATCTGAACACAATAACTATCTGGGAATTGATATAAAGTACAAACCATATTCATTTCATGCAAATAGCCTCAGGTACATGGCCAGTTGAGATGACTTTTTATGGCTGACCCAACACAATTCATGATTGCCACTCACCTTTATATATATGAGAGAGAATGACACATTCAAGCATTTGACGCCCTGCAGCAACCTATAGCAGGGCAGTATCTTGATCCTATAATTCCAGGCTGCTGCAATGAACAAATGATCACTGCCATCCTTCATTAGGCACTTAAATGTGGCAATAGCACCATGACACTTTAGGCTTGGCAGAAAATTGGCTGGTGCAAAATCCTAAAGCCTTATTTCCTAGCCCTTTTGTGGAAATTTGCAAGGATATTTTTATTTATTAAATTTATATACCATCCTTCACCCAAGGATCACGTATCCAAGATATGGTGAGTGGCAATCATGAATTGTGTTGGGTTAGCCATAAAAAGTCATCTCAACTGGCCATGTACCTGAGGCTATTTGCATGAAATGATTATGGTTTGTACTTTATATCAATTATAGGATCAAGATACTGCCCCGCTATAGATTGCTGCAGGGCATCAAATGCTTGAATGTGTCATTCTCTCTCATATATGTGTGTCGTTTTCTCTCATATATATAAAGGTAAAGGTATCCCTGACCGTTAGGTCCAGCCGCGGACAACTCTGGGGTTGTGCGCTCATCTCGCTATATAAGCTGAGGGAGCTGGAGTTTGTCCGCAGAGTGGCCAGCATGACTAAGCTGCTTCTGGTGAACCAGAGCAGCGCATGGAAACACCGTTTACCTTCCTGGCAGAGCGGTACCTATTTATCTACTTGCACTTTGATGTGCTTTCGAACTGCTAGGTGGGCAGGAGCTGCGACCGAACAATGGGAGCTCACCCTGTCACAGGGATTCAAACTGCTGACCTTGTGATCGGCAAGCCCTAGGCTCTGTGGTTTAGACCACAGCGCCACTCGCGCCACTCGCGCCCCTGTGTGTGTGTGTGTGTGTGTGTATCTCCATCTCTGAATGCAAACAAGGAGCAGGCGAGCTGAGCATAGCTGTCAACTTTTTCCTTTTCTTGAGAGGAATCCTATTCAGAATAAGGGAATTTCCCTTAAGAAAAGGGAAGCTGCTATGAACATTGCATCCAATATTCCTTATCTCCTTAGTGCAGGGTGCTTTGCATATGGAGGGATGAACAAACATTTAGTCCCTCATCTGCAACTGCTAATCATACGGTCACATGCTAATCTGTTTTAATTTCAAGATGTACAGTCTTTTTTCATTTAGACCCAAACTTTTGATTTTTTAAAAATGAAATCGAAGTAAGATTTACTTCTCTTCCCAAATCTATCCAAAATGCCTAGTTCACTGCTAGTGGCTCTGTTAGTTAATGATTTATTTATTTAACAAAACGTATATACCACTTGATCCCAGGAGGGAAAAAAACCTATACATGCTTTACAATGATATAAAACATTAACATTTTCAGTAAGAACAGTTAAAAAAAATTAAACCATTCAAAAGATGATTAAGATCAACACTAACTTTAAAAAAGAGATAAAACCCCTGTTACCTCTACATATCTTTGATAGGCTTGCTTAAACAAAACTGTTTTAAGTAGGCATGGGAAAGCAAACACACCTGCCAGCTATCGATAGACAGGGGGTTTCGAAGTGTAGGCACTGCCAACTAAAGTATCAATTTCTTATAAATCCGAGATTGGTATTATGTGGCAACTGTCAACAGTTCCCCAGGTCAAAACTTTTGAGTGGGCGTAATGAACCAAGACTGTATTTATTCCTGCAGATTCAATGTTTCACTAACAGCTTCATCCTCACTGAATCCAAATGCACATCCTTTAAATGCTGCGTGGCTGGACAACATCTGCATCCAGATGTGAGTTAGAGGGCTACGAGATGAATAAACTGACACTAGGCTCCAAGCATGTGACATACTATTTTCCAAAGCTGCGGCAAACTGCAGCAGTGAACAGTAGGTAACCGGTAACACACACACACACTCTCTCTCTCTTTGGGAACACTGGGTGAGGGGACCAAAAGCCCCTTGTTCATCCCTAGAATAGTTAGCCCTGACTATTCAGTGCTGTCTTATTTAAAACCTGCCCAACACAGCAAAAGTATACTCAGTAGAGTGCTGCATAATTTGATACATCCCCTAACATCCCTTATGTGCAGAAACTCATTATGCATTTCATCAAAGATGTTCCTAAGATGCTCAACAATGTGACAAATGCCTGCTTGGCACACTTTTGGGCAGAGTAACAAATGAAACAATGTACATACTGCTTGAAGGAAATTGACTTCATTTTTGTTGTACATCCAGAAGATCTGTGTGGGCCAAGTGCTTATTAAGGTTTACAAATATTTTGACAAGCTCAGGCAGTACTTCCAGGGAGTCTAGACTTCTCTATGTTTTCTGGGAATAACATCTCAGCAGTGTTGCCAAATGCAACTGAGATCAAATTAATACAGCTAAAAGGTAAAATTTTGCTTGAGTGCCCCAAAATATGTGTTAGAATGGTGATATATTAAGAGTAGTTTCTCTAGGAGAAGCACAACTTATAGCTCTTCTCAAAACGTTTGCGCTCTGTGTGTTTGTGGAGTCGCACATAGACACACTTTCACATGTAGTCCAGTGGCTGGGGCCACATTTCGGAAACTCTGTTTCATTAATCTCTTGAAATGGTGGATTGAGAATGCAAGGTCCAGGTCCCTATATTACGAAGGCTGAGCATATAAACTCTTAGATTACTCCTTGAGAATATCTGACTTTGTACGGTGGTACCTCGGGTTAAGAACTTAATTCAATCTGCAGGTTCGTTCTTAACCTGAAACTGTTCTTAACCTGAGGTACCACATTAGCTAATGGGGCCTCCCGCTGCCACCACGCGATTTCTGTGCTCATCCTGAAGCAAAGTTCTTAACCCGAGGTACTATTTCTGGGTTAGAGGAGTCTGTAACCTGAAGCATCTGTAACCCGAGGTACCACTGTATTTGCAGTTGAACAAATGTGGAATGTGTGCATATGCTTTCCTGTGCACTGTATGATAGCCAACTACAATAACTAAAATACAAGTGACTTGACTGATATACCTGTGTACAAGGCTCCCAGTTTTATTTGAACCTTAACTAATCCTTGTTAATCAACTCCTTGTGGACTTCCCTTCTTACAGTTCACTCCTTCTCACATCTTGCTAAAACAATTCCCTGCACTGATGTGATGACGCCACCTGCCTCCTTAATTCTCTCTGTTCCTTGTTATGATTCCTTTCAGCTATGAACCTATGAATCTCATCTATAGCTTTTCTGTGATACGGCTTGCACCATATATGGTAAAAAATTATCAAAGTTTTTTAATAATATATAGTGACATTAACTGCCATTGGTTTTGACAGAAGTTTTTGTTTTTCAGCTGCTGGGATTTGAACATATCAAGAAGGTACATGTTGCCTAACAAACCTTATCTCTTGGCAAAAAAGGAACAGCATTTCCTATGTCAAAAGTCAGCGCTAGCCTTTATCAACCATCCTTTCATTTGCAATAACAATGCAAAACATCCAGACTTTCACAAGGCAGGATTCCAAATGATTAGCTGTTTTCCCAGCCAGAACAGACTCTCCCCAGTTTCACAAACATGGGGGATTTATTCAGACATACCTAATTGGAGAGACTGCAGTAACCATTGAACCAATTTTTAGTTCATTGATTGGAATATGCAATTGCTCTGCTTGACACAGGACACAAAGGTTAATCTCTTTTGTTTTTCCTTATTCATATAAGAACAGGGTTTGCCTGGAACACAATTTTGTGCTCTCTCTTACTGGCACTAGATTAATAAATAAAGAAGAGAGTCTTATCCTTTGCAGAAAAGGTATCAGATAAAATGGTACGCAAGAGGAAATGCCAGATGTTATTGCAATGAAGGATTTTTTTTTGTTTCAGAAAAAAGCTTTTATTCAAAATGAATGCCGGGCTTCCATTTAACTCACCACAGTACTTCCCTATAACCAAAGAAACTGAAAGTATATCCAGTGCTCCAAACAGTGTTTATCTTGTAAGTTTGATCTCTGTACTAATATTTTAGAATGTGGTCAGGAGCAGAAAACCACAGAACATGGCAATGGACAATAAGGGAGGGAAGGATAGCAGGAAGTGGAAGAGAAAGCAGATTTGGAGAAGAGTGTTAGAAAAAGCGTACAAGCGGGGGGAAACTTACTGGGAATCAGTGAGTTGTAATTAACAGTGCAAGTTGACTTCCACGTATGCATTGGGCCTTCTGCTTTCTCATATCCCCCCATGTGCCCCTAAAATATGCTCCAGAGGGTCCCTCAACTGTCTGTAGCAGATTCTGAGGATACCTTGCAAGAGGTGAGATGTAGATAGGTCCCACTGTACAACAGCTGAATGAGATAGAACCAGTAAAAATAGCCACAGATACACCTGCCTCCAACTAAGGTTACTTTAGCACAAGATGCTAAAGTGCGCCTTTGAACTTCTCTCACACTATTCCATTATTTGTACTATGTGCGAATAGACCACTGAAGAAAATTAATCACATAACAGACTGATGTAAGAATACTCCAATTGAAGCCCCAGATGTGAAAACAAGATGAGGACTTTCATTTCACTGGAATTTAGGATTCATAGTAGCAGTTATCAACCAGGGATTGAGAGCTGGTATATTTGAAATTGCTGCCATGTGGGTTCCTCAACAGTTCTCGAGTAGCAATTTACATGTGGAAACTTACATTGAGAAAATTCCCTTAGGCATAGAGTCAGCCATAATACGCACGAGCGGTTTGCCATGTAGAGACAGACATGAAGAATACCAGGTCATGATGAATTGAATATGGCAGCTATTTTGTAAATGGTCTCAACCAAGCCATTTCTACTCACCTGAAAGGTGCATCATGTAATCAAGGGAGAGTGGGCAGAAGAATGGGCTTCTCTAATTCATGTTGCAATGAGAAAAAATGAAAGAAAATTGTGTGGCACTTGTCAGATGGTCCTATGGTCCAGCAAAGATGGACAACATTGCAGCTTTTCTTGCAGAGCTGTGCACTGTATGTGTGTTTGTTGATTTAGCAGTGACACAAAAACACTGGCTTTACCACAATGTCATTCCTAGCCAGTTTCCTCACAAGTGCACCAATTCTTAGGCTTTACTCTTGCACTACTAACAAGTTAAATCATTCCTATTCATTCCCTCCCTTCCATACTACGGCCAGCGAGAGTTACCAGGGGCAAACTTTGGTAATCTTTAATAATATGGCACCCAGTGCAAGCCCAAAATTTGGCAACCCCAAATGGATCTTCTCAATTATGGATCTTCTCAATTCTGTGACCCCTTGGCTTGGTGCTCTGTGCAGCAGAACCATCTGCACCACCCTAAATCTGGCGCTGGAGTTACAAAAATGGGAAAAAGAAAGCAGCCTGCTGTCTGCTGTGAAATGAGCCCACAGACCTTGCAGGCCGGAGGTCTGGAGTGGTCCAGTATGAAGCTGAAAGCTGAGATCAATTTCTGCTCCTGGAATATGGTGCCCTTCTGAATTTCCTAATATTTTCCTACAGTGGCTTTGTCCTACGTGAGTTGAAAAGCAAAGGACATTATTTAATTAATTATTGCAAATGGGAAAGTGTGAAGGCAATGGGAGAAATCAATCACTTCAGCAGACAGTCTCATTAGAATATAGAGCTCCCACTCAGCAAGAGGGAGTCTCTATGTGCTCCAGCGAGGTCAAAACAATATATTTTGTTTTCTCCATTAGCCCAGTAGACGATGTCCCTTTCTCCTTAGGTTCAACCACTCCATGTCCACACTTGGGTTTCTCAGTTTGTTTCTTTATAAGAAGAGCCATAAGCACGTGGGATTCTATAGGTTCTGCACAGCTAAGAATAGAGTTGAATTTCTGAACAAGAGGAGTTGTAAGGCAGAGAAGAACTGCTGCTTCTTGGAATAGCTGGTATAAAGCAGTTTCTCGGCTGGATGCCTTTGCCTGTCCATTTCACACCATCCACTTTGTCCAGCATTGCCAGCTTTCTACCCCTCATAATAATTGGGTATTTGCCCACACTTGGTAGACCTTTTCTATACAAATGGCCCCTTTCTATTGTAGGCAGAAAAAGTAGACGTTGTTAGCAATCAACAAGTCTTCTCTCTAAATCAGAAGGCACAAGCTCCATTATTAAAGGTCTCAGGTGTGAAAACGAGATCACTTTAGGAACATGTCACATTTTAAAATGCAGATGTGCAGGTATTTTAAATCCACATCACCTCCCATTCTTATGGCATGATTATAAATTATGCACAAAATATTCCATGTCAAATTTCGCAGCTGCTTTCTGCCAAATCGATTTTGCTTCCAATTAATTTTAAATAATTCAGACTTGCCTGAAAACAAAAGGTAAACCAAATGAAGAGGTTCGGGAGATGGGAAGTGTCAAGATATACTTGCTTTCAAGCTTTTGCTTATTTATAAGTTATAACCACAGAGCTGGAGCACGTTAATTAACCTAATATGAGGTATCATAAATCTAATGGTTTGCTTAACTGAACTTTCTCAGTGCTGTGGCCTCCAGCTAGAGGTGCCAGGAAAAGTTTAATGAGAAATGAGACTTGAGACTTTTGACTCCTCCTGAATAAAACCACGCTGCATAGAGCCCAGCTCACAGTGCACAGGACTGGTGGGGAGGGAGGGCGGAATTACAGTGTGAAAAAACTCACATGTGCCAAACTGTCAATGAGAAAAGTTGGTGATCAGCATTTCAGTTTGCTGCATTTCAGATCCCATGGGACTTTAGTCAAAACATAGCCATGAACCCCTCACCTCAGTCTCTCACACACTGATTTACAGCTAATTAAAAACAAGAATAGCAGCTGTCATGCTTGCAGAAGACCTGTCCTCAAAATATGAGATGCAATTTGGTTCACAGAAGAGTCACAGATGTAATATGTACGGAGCCAGCTTAGTATATGTAACTGGGTTTCTCCGCATACCCCAAAATGAGAATACAACAAAAGTGGGCTCTTTGGGGAGGGAAGAAGGGGGGCAAGTTTATAGAAAGGACACAACTTTGCTGATCACTTAAAAGAACATGCTGCTAGCACACCTATGTGAATACACAGGTAGCCACACATACAATTTCCACAAGCCTAAACCCAGACACCTCACTCAGACAACTGCCTATGAACTGCTTGCTTCACGTCAAAACACACTTACACACTGATTTTATGATTATAAAAAGAAAGAAAAATATTCTAAATTTCAACCTGGGGCTACAATTCTTTACCCACTTTACCCACTTACACACTAAACAGAATGAGGCTTTCTTCAGCGTTAGCAAGCCATTTTATAATTTATACACCTGTACTACCCATTTAGATTAATAAGAAAGCTTGCAGAAAGCATTCTCTTAAGGCAACCCCTCAATTCAAAATCTCTCTCTCTCTCTTTATATTTTGGAGGTGTTGGGGAACTTCTAAAGTGTCAAGAAGAGAGTCTAAGGTGGTTAATTGAGGAAGGTAACCTTAGGACAAGCCGGGGTTTCATTTAAATTGTGTAAATCTGAAGTGATTTCTTCCCAATAGTAATAATAAAGTAATAAAGTATTGCTGCTATTCCTAAAATAAACTTCATTTTTTGTTAAAACTGGTAATTTATGGAAGCTAAATACAGACCCTAATAAATAAGTATTACTGAGAGTTAACCATTTACCTTAATTGGCCAGAAATAGCTCAGAATGTACTTTGGCAAATGTAGATCTATACATGCAGAGTTTCTAATTTCGAAACATCTGGCCACCATCCAGCTACAGATGGATTTAAATCTCTGCAAATTCTTTGCAACAGTGCTGTGCTCTATTTCATAAATATAGTCCATGCCTTAATCAACAGAGTTCCACAAGGCAAACCAATGAGAGCTCTCCTAAATGTCACTGTTGCACCTGTTACTCTGAGAATGCTCTCCAAAAATAGAAGGAGCAGTTCCATAGAATACTGATTTCTCAATGTGAAGGAGGATTTTGAACTGCAACATCTCTTCCTTCTGTTCTGACACTTGAGCATTTCTACAATATAACACATTTTAACTTGCAGCTTAGGGCCCTTTCAAGCATTCTGGAATGCTTTCACATAAATTATTTTTCATGTAGGGAGAAAGAGGACACAGATCACGTGCACGGTGACCACTAAAGCTAATCCGAGAGCTCTTAAATAAGAACTGTCAATTCAAGATAGGAGTGGTGTTTTTTAAAAAAAAAAAAACAAACCAGAGCTATTCTCCATCACCAGCTACAAGCCACCACTTTCTCCGGACGATATATTGTTCTTGGCATTTGGGGATGGCGGCCAACACACACACACACACACACACACACACACACACACAATTATGGCTGCTGAGAGGAGTCCTGAAAACATGTTAAACACCATTCGGTTTACCACCTACAAATATGTTGGCACATTTGGGGAAGAATTATGCTCCACTCTACTCTGGACGATACCCAGTGGTGACTTTGTACAGCAGAAAGCACTTTGCTTTCTGCAAGAGACGTGGTATTTGCTGATTCACCCCATCCACTGCAGCCCACTGCTCTCTATGAAACCTGCTCCTTATGTCCACAGAAGGGAGAAGGACCCTCTAAAACAGTATATCACGGAGGCTGCAGAAAGGAGTAAGCAGAAATTGGATGCCCCACCAAGCACAAGAGGAAACATTTTCCAGCAAAGCCAAGCCACCATTAGATTCACCTCATCATAACCCTTCTCAGGGTTGGTTTAACACTCAATCACTCTTCTCAGTGAACTCTGAGAATTGTAGCTCTTGCAAGGGGAAGTTGGGTCTCCTAACAACTCTCAGCACCCTTAGCAAACTACACCTGCCAGGATTCTCTGGGGAAAGCTATGACTGTTTATAAAGTTGTATGATACTGCTCTGAATGTATGGTGCAGATGGGATCTGTGCTAGTGATGTGTAGGTACAGACCTTGGTAAAACAACCTGGTGCAGTACCATAAAGTATGGGCTGGTCAGGGCAGGCAGAAGGTTAGACTGGAATCTACTGGAAGATCAGTGGGTAATTCACAGTAGACTAAGAAGAGTAATTTGCAGTTTATCAGCTCACCTTTAGAAAAAACAACAAAAAAGTCTTCCTTCTCTTCTAAATTAGGCTGCTGGAAAAAAGACAGTTTGGGGGGAAACTAGGAGGAGCTTTACATACGAAATGACTATGGCCTCTGTTCTGGTGTTGAAAAAAAATCCTGGGCTAAAAATGAGCTCAATGGAGAGAGAGAGAGAGAGAGAGAGAGAGAGAGAGAGTGTACATGGGCAACCCTGAAACCTGCTCATCTACTCTCTGCAGACTTTTAACATTAATTATACTGGAAAGGTGTGGTTATTCAACAATACAGATGCATGGCAGGAGGGATAGAAAACTTCCATAGGTGCTAATTGGGATCTTGCAGCAAGTGTTTAAAAACCAGTCATAATCTGTTACTGTCCCAGAGTTTTCAAGGAAAAGTCCATTACACAAAACAGGTTCCTGTAATAGTTATTTACTAGCTATGCAACATGCAGACTATTAATTCCTAGAAGCTGACTTCCTCAATTCACTTATTGGACCAAGTGCAAACAAAGCTCATATAGCAATCAATAGTTGTTGCAATCAAAGGGTAAAGCAACCTTGAGTTATTGAATTTATCTTACAAGGTATTTAACTTTAACCAACAACAGGCAGTCAGGTGGCGATTTTTCACCCAAGAAGGTAAAATTATAACGTCCCAATACAGATGAGGCAATTCTATATTGGCAATTTACATGTATATGCAAAACAAAACAAAACAAAACAAAAACCCAAGCACATCTGCAGTATTTAGTGGCACTTACGTAAAGAACATTTTAATGTTTATCAAATGGATGGAAATTTGCATGGTTTACTATAATGATAGTAATCTGTACTATCAGTGTACTATCAGAGAGCCAGTGTGGTGTAGTGGTTAAGAGTGGTAGTCTCATAATCTGGGGAACCGGGTTCGCGTCTCCGCTCCTCCACATGCAGCTGCTGGGTGACCTTGGGCTAGTCACACTTCTTTGAAGTCTCTCAGCCCCACTCACCTCACAGAGTGTTTGTTGTGGGGGAGGAAGGGAAAGGAGAATGTTAGCCGCTTTGAGACTCCTTAAAGGGAGTGAAAGACGGGATATCAAATCCAAACTCTTCTTCTTCTTTTGAATACAAGCAACATATATCACTTTAGTATATACTGGCTGTCAGACATATCACATGACCTCATCGTCACCTCATATAAGGATAACAACACATTACGGGTCTGATCCAGAAGCACGGCAGAACTTCTTGCCCAAGGCCTCAAAGTGGCACTAGAACCAAATTTTCCTTGCAGAGTACCACACAATGTCATCCACCAACTCTTGCCAGACTCCTCTCCCCTGCACCACACTAGTAAATTTCTATAGCCAACCCTACACACTGACTCTGAGGGAACTTAACATGTTTCAGCATTCAGAAAACTGCTTTTCCTCTCCTTTGTGGCATAATTAGTATGGGTTTGTAAGCATGCTAGGTCTGGGTGCAGGGAATCCTTTAAATCGCAGCTCAGCCATGCAGTTCATTGAGGGGCCTTCATCTAATCCAGTCATATACCCCTGGCATGTCTGAACACAACCTAGTTAACCATGATGCCTGGCATATAAAAACATCACCTGCACCAGCAATCTTGTCCAAATGTCATGCTGCACACATGTGGTAACATTTTTTAAAAGAAAAAAAGTGAAAAAATAATGTTGCACTTAACTTTCACCTCTTCGGATTTTTCTGAGGATATATTGATATATTTGTCACTTCAAACTTTAGGTAAGGTGTTGCAGAAAGAACAAAAACAAAACACTTTAATGCACAAGTCCCAAATTTAATATTGTATCTTCTGCTGCATTGCATGGATATTCAAAGCTAGAACATCTGCCTTGCTTGCAGAAGGTCTCAGGTGCAATCCCTGGCATCTCCAGACGGGGGGCTAGAAATAACCCCCATCTGAAACAGCTTATATAGTTACAACTGTAGGTGGTTCTTAAAAACTAAACTAAAACCTGGAAAGAAATATACAGTCTCACACTGTTGTTCCCCAGTAATCAGCATTAAGAGGCATCCTGCCTATGATATCGTAATATATAGCCATTCTCACTAGTAGTCATTAATGCATTGCTGTCTCTCAAAAATATCTAGATTTCTACATGGATTTACATGCTCTGCTTTCTTTATCCCCAAAGAGATGACCAATGAAGTGAAGCAAAAGCAGGAAAAGCTCTGCAAGTGATACTGTCACATCACAAACTGTGCATTATTAGACATCACTGGGAGCAAAAGGAGAGAAGAGAGAAAGCACAAAGGCTGCTATTTTGAGTGCAGACACACATCCTCTGCATTTTCTAGTTATCCCCTAAGCAGCACTTCTAATGTGACTTATTTCATTTCCCATAGGTGCATTATGCACCTATGGGAAATGAAATAAGTCACATTAGAAGCACAGTATTTCACTCTAATGGCCAAGCTTTACCTTATGGGCATACACACTTTTCTTGCTTAGCTAAGCAGACCTGGGTGAGACCAGGGGAATTCAATTATTCATTCATTTCACATTTGATATATGAAAACGAGTCCCCATTTAAATTCAAGCCTGGAAGTATTAGCTCAGGACGCATTTAGCACAAAACCTTAGTATAGCCTGAGGGAAGACTCCTGGGTACAAATTTCTCCTGCTTGAATCACAGACAGAAGCTCTCCTTGAAGATAACAAGAGCCACCTATGCATATCAAATACTCAAATTTAGCCCTGGGGGTCAGCCACTGCCTTCAATTGCCATATGTAGCTCCTTGTTCTGCCATTCCGTGATGCAGATTCCTGAGCCTTTATTTTTATTTTTTTGTACAGCCCAGCAAATAATTTTCCTGATATCTTCTTTTACCCATGTCATAAAATGGAGAATAAAGTCATTCTGAAGGTGGATTACTTTATAGATGGGGAAATCTTCACGTTTTGTAATTGAGGGACCATTGTACGGTACAAAACCCAAGTTGACATGTGATCTCTGGGATGGCCACTTATGTACACATTGTCAAAAAGAATCACCAAATAAAAATGACAGAAGAGTGCACTGATTTGCCAGAAGGTGCATATGTGAATTATAAATACAGAGATAAATTTAGAAAGGATTTGTATAATTTAAGCTGAAATATAATACATCTCACTGAAGCAGGGAAGACCCTCTCAGTCTGGTCTGTGTGCTTCTTCAGTTTGCTGTCCAGTTTGCTGTTCAGTTTGATGGGAAACTTCAACCAGTTTTTCCTTCTTATGGTTCTTTAACCGTAGCTGTCAACTTTTCCTTTTTCTTGCGAGGAATCCTATTCGGAATAAGGGAATTTCCCTTTTAAAAAGGGAAAAGTTGACAGCTAGGTCTTTGTCTTTGAGCTGGACTTGGACGAATCACAAGGCAGTCCTTCAAACAGACCAAGTGTGGCAAAGCTATGGCCCTCTATATATTGTTGGACTCAAATACCTATCAGGCCCAGCTAGCATGGTGAAGAGCCAGGGAGGTATGTAGTCTAGCAACATCTGGCAGGCCAAAGATTACCCACTCCTAAAATAAAGAATGTCTTAAAATAGGATACTTTAGTTGTGTTTCCTGCATTGCAGAAGTTTGGACTAGATGACCATTTGGGTCCCTTCCAGCTCTGTGACTCTATTCCTCTCTTCTGTGATTCTGTGATTCTATTCCGCTCTTAAGCAGGACACATGGGCACTCCACGTCAGAAATTTTGTCTTCAAGAGCACAAAAACAAAATAAGAGCCCTGCTGAATCAGACCAAAGGCCCATCTAGACCATTTGTTAGCCGCTTTGAGGCTCCTGAAGGGGAGTGAAAGGCGGGATATCAAATCCAAACTCTTCTTCTTCTTCTTCTTCCCAAAGTGGACAACCACATTCATGTGGGAAACCCCCAGGCAGGCTTGCGTTTTTACGATCTTATGGATGGATGTGGTATTTTAGTTGAATTTTGCTGTTACCCACCCCAAAATCCTTGGATGAAGGGTATGCTATAAATGGTCTATATAAATAAATAAGTTCTATCCCACCCTTTTAGGGTGGGAAAAAAACCCCCACACAAATATGGCTTCCACAACTGTGAGGGAGAGTGGGGAAATCAAGTAACTTCCATTAAGCTTGAACACATTCGTCTGGAATGAAGAAGTCAAAAGAAGGAAGTTTATCTCATTACAGCATTTGGACTTGCATCACCTACATGTCAGCATTTCCTAAACAATGAATTTCTACAAATAAGTCACTTGATTTTAGGTCAGACTTGAGTTTTCCACCTGTGACTTCCAATATAAGTGCTTTGAGGCTCCAAACTTAACTTTGCTACATGTTTATCGTATCATGTTAGCTAGGTATATTAACAATATTAGCTTAATCAAAGCCCTTCTCTCTTAAGCCTCTTTCAAAAATCTTTATTGAACAGCAGGTGAACAAATATCTAATGGTGTTGTCAGATACTTTTTAGAAAACACTTCAGTAAGAGGTTAGAGGGGCAAAGTGCAGTGGGTTTCTAAGTGAGAAGTTAGCTATTGCAAGGTTCATGTGAGAGTGAGCATAACTCCTATTTTACCGGTAATTATTTCACAATAATTCCATGAAATTATAGGCAGCAATCCAATACTGAAGCAAAAATTAATAGCAAGGTATTTAGCCAGCAAAAACTTACCAGCTTCATTTCAAATGATGTATTAGACACTAGAGCAGAGACTTCCAGAATAACAACAATCTGTATTATACTATCTTATATTCACGATTTAACATTTTTTAAAAACAGGGCATTCACAGTATGTTAAAAGTTTTAAAAAAGAAAACTGCCTTTCCCACTGTTTTCCCTGATACAGCCACTCCATGGGACTTTATATGTGACATCAATATTTCTCTATTAAAACTTTAGGACTTCATATTTGAGGGTCTGAGATAAGAGGCCAAATCCTAAACTGTAGTTCTATTGCCACAATAGACTTCCATGTGCTTTTTCCTCCTTTCCTGTCCCCTTCAGTCCACTCCTCCTGCTGTCTGGGAGACACCTGCAGAGCAGCTGTGGAAGCCCCATTGTGCCACTGGAAATACACATGTGGAGCACTGGATACAAACCGTGGTCTCTTAAAAAACAACTGCAAGTCCCCTAGTCCCTTCATTCATGCTGCTCTTTTCTGTACACTTGCAACAGATAACAGACTCACTGGTTAAGTTTCAGGAAAAGGAACAAATACAAGCAGAGACACTGATTCCAGTAAGAGTGGGATCTCATTTCCCTACTAAATGCACAGGCCCCAGAAGATGAATTAACAAACAAGCTATCTTTAATTATGGCCACTCTTCTGTACTTAATATTTTATGTGTTACTGATACAAAAATGGCAAGTGAGAGTTCAGGATTGCACCACTGATTTTTCAAACCTTAGTTTGTATAAGCCTAGCTTTATTTGACACCTATTCCCAGAAGTCAGACACCATCTGCTACCGCACTTTTCATTTTCACCCATAAAATTGACCCTTTTTTCCCAATCTGGGATGGTATAAAGTGCAGTAATTCACATGCCATACTTATTTCTCCCTGTGTATGATATGCAGATGCTGCAGATCATTTGCACATTGATCTGCGAAAAATGCACACATGTACAGAACAGTCCTAAGTCAAAGCTATAAGTAAAGTCAATAGTTCAATGTTTTCATTAAGAAGAGAGAGAATCAGAAGACGCTCTTTACTGAATATTCAGTCACAGGGCTAAGTCTTAAAATCATTAGCCAGGAAAACTTTTATTGACTTTGTTAAGGTTTGCTAAAACAGTGAAGCCTAATAGTAGCAAGATCTTTCAAACCTGATTCACATTTTCAGCTCCTGGCACCTATACATTTTTAATTGATTTTCTTTGTTTTAATAATTTAAATGACAATTACCTGCTGCCGAATTTCTTCTTCCATTTTTACTGGTGATCCAAGCTCTGCAACTTGTTTAACTCCTTCACTTGCATATCCTCCATATTCCCAAAGTACGTAGTTCTTTGAATGAGACCCACCAATGATAGCAGACCAGTGGTTAGCTCGCCCTTTAACCAAAGAAGATAAAATAATACAATAAGTAGCTTTAGAGAAGATTGTCCTACATTGAAATGCCACTTGCCTTCTGTAGGAGTTAAGGTGAGATGTTGCCACAGAAAGCATATAAGATTATCTTCTATTGTCTCATTTCCATTTACAGGGCTCCATTCTGAAGGCTCTCTTCTGAAGCTATAGTGTTCAGCATTCCAGACAGATAGACATGCCCTTTCCAGGATAATCCAATACATTTCTCTTCTTCCCCGCAACTTTCTATTTCTCCCTCACAGTCTGTTAGTATTCCATGCCAACCAAGCAAGTTGTGTCAACATTGGGCTGTTATTGGTGGTTTCCCCTCTCAGGGGAAACCTGCCCTCAAATGCAATCTCAGTAAGAGATTCTAGTTCATTACCCAGGGTCCAGTTTCCTTGGAATGAAGGTCAACAGAGACTGTTGGGTCTTGAGGATATATGGTTTTATTTACACATATATACAAACTGAGTATCACATGGAGGGGCTCCTAGTGTTAGCACTCCAACAAATCTTGCTTCCCCATTTGCTTACCAGGAGAACCCCAAATCCAGCTTTGGATCCAGCACAGAGCAGACATGTCTCTGTCCCTCCAGCTTTTAGCATCAGTACAACTGTCTCACACAGCTCTCCCATATCCAGCTCCCTTTGGCCTATCGTTCTTCGTCCTAGGATGCTGTATCATCCAGCCAGGTATGAGGAGTGGGAAAATGCCTCCCCGAGTTCCTGGAGAGCACCATCAACTAGTTGTAGCTATTGCAACTTAGCTCACTTTTTGATAAGCTGATGAGAACACTTAAGTGGTCGGCTAAGGCCATTTTCCTTACAAGGAAACTTGTATGACCAGTTCAGCAGTGTCTTCTACTACATCCTAACCCTCCCTGGTTACAGGAGTCCTGGAGGGGGAACGGACCCAAGAATATCACCCAGATTGTCCCTCTAAACTCATAAGACTGCATTCCCCCCCCCCTTCTTCACACTACACCATTCCCCCAAGTCTGCTGATACCTCTTCCCCGCATGAGAATTGTGTCGTTTTGGAGAACGAGCTCGCTGTTAGTATATAGTTCTCATATTAGTTTCACATTAGTTTCAATGTAAGAAACTAGTGCAAGTCCCTTTACTTTAGTTTCTTACCTTCATTTTAGTTTCTTGCATTTGTTTTACTTAGGAGGCACAGTTTTACAAATGGATACATTCCTAAAGTTGAAAAGAGGCACTGCAGTGTATTGTATACTGATGCATTTCTCTGTATAGAGTTGAAAGACTTGCAAAACTGACATAGCATGTCAAGTGTCTCATCTGAAGCAAAGAAACGTCGGTTCAATGTCTGCAAAAAGTCTCCAATAATCAAATAGTGAGGCTTTTGTCTAATCTGTCTGCAGTTTGGCAGGCCTGTTGCACAGAGATGGAAGCAGATTGCCTACAAATTTCCCAACATCTGAACTGAAATAGTTACAAGCAGGAGAAATTTCACTGGGTCTCCCACTTAAATCACTGAGAAACTTATGAGATGTGCGTCTTTTTAACTGCCTATAAGGTGAGTACTCTTTCACCAATCTATATGAAATATGGTAGATCTGATAATTAAGGCTACAAAATGCATGCCATTTGGATGGAAAGCATCAGTGTTACAGGCAGCAGTGGCTCTCCATTGAAATTAATGTAAAAACAAAGATGAGGTAAAACTAAAACAAAGATTTAAATTAATTTGTCAATAACTAACGTGAAACACAATCAATGCAAATAAAATGAAGGCAACATTAGGTGGCCTTTAGAAAACCAAGCTAATTTAGATGCAGACATAGAGGTTATTCTTTCCTTCTTTCCTTCTTTATTACACCTATACTTCAGTTTTCCCTTTCTTAGATGATACCAGGGCAGGTCACATTGTAGTTTAAAAAACAAAACAGCACACAGCCCAACAAGACGATGACAAGAATCCACCAACAGCATACAAATCAATATGGCTAACCTGATTCAAAAACACCCACCCACCCCACTCACACATGAAAACAAAATTCACCACAGCCATTCACAAACAAACAACCACACCCTAGGCCAACCCCAATCTCTCTCACCACCAAAGGAACATAAGCAAATAGCAAAGAGAACCCGCACAAGTGATGCTGACATAAAACCTCACATATACATTAAGTAAAATAGAAACATCGCCATCCGACACACACACACACTCATCATGGCCACCTCCACCTCTTTTCCCCTTCTCTTCCTAATGTAACACTAATGTCTCAACAAATGGAACTGATCTGTAGAAAATGTAACTTGAAAAAGAGGCATTGCACATACTTTTGTAAAGCAAGAAATCTTTAATAAAAAATACTAAAAAAAACCACAGAGCAATTAGGAGTGGATAAAAACAAAAGTCATCAGCCATACAAGCACTCATGGAGTCTTCTATGGCTCCCAATTGCAGAAGCAGCTAATGTCCCATTAATGAACAAGCAATCTTTGTCTAATGACAGCATAAGAAGAACATTGGCACCAGTGATACTTCCAGGGGACATGGCAGAATCAGGACACCCCCTCTTAGAAGGTCCTATATTGGGTTACCACCTGATATTTATTCTCCTGACACTTCAGTAAGTTGAGATGGAAAAGGTCACTGGAAGTTCTGTATGCAGAGAACTTTGGGTTGCGGCTGGGGCGGAATATCTATTCTACGTTCTTCAGCTGACTTCTGATGTTCTGACTGAAGGAATATCCATGATAATTTATGAGGTAAAAAGGCCTACCTTCTGTCACAGCTAGAAAACTGTGCTTGGCATTGTGGGTCACACGTGAAACAAGCCTTGAGGAAGCTAACATGGTACACGGATTGTCAGAAAACATAAGACTAGACAAACTTGCCCTGAGAATTTGGATGCCCTGCAGGTCATCCTGCTGCCTCCTTGCTTGCCTGTCACTAGACTGTGCACAGTAGCTTGGGGGTGGCTGGGGAGTACAGCCTTATGTTGCTGAGCTGCTTGCTCCTTCCACTTGGACCAGCAGCTACAAAGCAACATAGTGCTATTAGTGTTTAGCAGCTGTTTTACGGCCCCTGCAGGCCTGGTGCCAGAAACAAATGTTCCATCCGCTCAAAAACTGGGCCAAAAAGTTTCAGCATGAAGAAGGCAAACGAGAAACGAATATCTGAAATAAATGGAGAGAACAGAATATGTTTCCTGCACTATTGGAATGAGGAACCAGAAAGAGTTATGGGAGGAGAAGGTATGTGGAAATTGTGCAGACTAGAATAACTGTGTTGGGTGAAACAATGGAGAAGAAAAACAGAAATGCTTGTGCAGAACAAATGAAGGGCATGCAAACTGAAACAGCTGAAGGTGAAAGACAGTATGGAGGCAAAAGAGGAGAGAAACATGCCCCAATAGATCGGAAAGGAAATGAAGATCCAATTTTAAGCTTCATTAGGAAAAACTACTGGGAAATATATAGCAAGCAATAAAATGATTGCCACACATGACTTAAAAAACAAGCACATCTGTGATATCCAGTGTAGGTCTATTTTGAGTGTAACTTAGTTGAATAATACACACACACACACACACACACACACACACACACACACACGGTTCGTATTTGATGCTTTGCTTTGGGAATTGCTTCCTTTTGTTGTTTCATTTCATTCCCACTTCATTTCTTAAACAAAGCTTTGTTATCATTCCCTGCAGATTTAAGTGGACAAATCACAGTGGAACTGAAACATTTACATTTTTAACAGAACTGGATACAATTTGCAAGTAGCTTCTGTGAAAATGAAGCCTAGAGAATTTCAGAGAAATGGGTCAAGGGGTATGCTAGGCACTTTTGGATTGTGAGCATTTTAAAATGTCTTTACTGCCCTGGCACCAGCTTTTTCGTTTGTTTGTTTTTTTGAGATATTGGCATGAAATTCACATGGAATGTAGAGGTGTACTTTGGCAAAATATTGGCAAAATTTAATAGGCATTATGGTTCGGGTTTTAAACATCAAAAAGTGTATTTGAGGTTTATTTTAATAATCATAGGCCCAGTTAGCATAAATCCACAGAAGATGCTAGACCTGTCAATTAGAATGCTAGCTTGTTTACATTCAGCCACCCCACCCCAAGTTGATTGGAAACAGTGACAAAGGTAGACATAGACTACCTGCCGCCCTCCCTAAAAAGCAGCTCCTAAAATGCAAATGAAGCTTTGTTAAGCAAAAAAGCTTCATTTTCTAAGCACTTCAAGATGTTTCATCCCTGCCTTTTTGTCGCCTGCTTTCTTACAAAAGGACTACAAAGCATCCCTGACTCCTTTTGGAGATGAATAGCAGGAGTGGATGGAATAGTGGGGCACGACTGTGGTGGCTATATTAGTTGAGAGTGACCAGTTGGCTTCCCTGATCTTGCCCCACCCTGCTCTGCAATACCCTTGTAAGTTACAATTATCAAGTGTCCAAAGGGTGACTGAAGAAACCACATAGCTGTACAACAAACATTTTTCATATTGTCTGATGGATAGGACTATAGGGTTGCCATATTTCAAAAAGCAAAAATCCAGACACAAAAGTTGTTGTTGAACTTCTTCCCTTTTTTTAGTTTCTGAGCTGTTTTTAATGAAATTAAAGCGATTTCCGCCCCGACACTGTTTCCGACTGCCGTATTCTGTCTAAGATCAGGTTTCACACATAATAACCAAATCTTATGAATTCATGACTGGCATAGCATTTCAGTGTACCTGTACTGTTTGCAGCTCAGTTCTTTGGACTGAAGCTCATTCAGCAGACAACTGAAATAGGCCAATATCTTCACTGCAATATTACGTAAGGGGAAAACACTTGAAATACAACCATTTTCCACAGTGTCTGGGAGCACATATGATCAGTGCAAGGCAATGGCTGTCAAGCTCATAACTCATGCTCTTTACTAATATTCTACACCAACTATGCTATTTGCATTTTACAAGGTATGCAGCAAGCAAAATAATCCCTCACAAAAATGAAGAAACAGTAATAAAAGCAGTCTCTAGTCTGAATCTCTCTTAAAAGTCTCGGGCTGCCATACACCTAGAATTTCCCGGACATAGACGGAATGCAGCATGTTTACTCATTTGGAGTAAATACCATTGAGTTCAATAGATTCTACTCTCTACCAAATACACTTAGGAGTCAGACACAAACTTTTGTTTTCTGCTTGTTATTATATTCCATTGATGTAATCAGACTTGGGGCTCACCCAAACCTCCACTTTTCCTATGCCTAGCAAGCACGAAGCTGAGCTGTCTTTCATTTGTTTACAGTTGAATCAGAACAAATATCCATCTGCAGAAAAACGGATTGATGTTTGTTATGATTCAGCAGTAAACAGCAGATAAAAAGGGGCTTTCCCCAGGGGAAAGTGGTGGGACAAGTGGACGTGTGCATGAGCCCTTATTTCCAGACCAGTATATAGTGTATTAAAACTTTTAAAACGCTTTGCCGCTAAACACCAGTGCAACTGAAACAAAACACACTATTAGGAAGATTTTCCAGAGCACAAACTGAAGCTACACCCCCAGGCTGCCAGCTACGCCTTCTAATAAATGATTCAGCTGCACTCAAAGCTGTGTTTTGTTATTTCAAGTCTCAAGTGTTTTCAGGCGTTTGGTTTAGAAGTGTGTTTTGGATACTGCCAAGAACAGACCTTAAAAAATTAGATCTGGATTAAAGTGCACTTTGGATGACAAACTAGTAAATAAAAGTTTGCAAGTAACTCAGAGGGAGACATCATCAGCAAGCTTAAGTGCTGGTATCTTATTTATAAGCTAGTAATATTAATGCTCTCAGGGCAAAGGGAAAGCTGAGCTCTCTTTAAAGCTTTTTATTTCCATAGAAATCTAATAAAGCCAGCACTTTTAGTCAAAGCTTATTTTCAATAGGCATAAAAGATTGTTCCTTAGAAACTCCAGAACTATGTGGTATGGACTTAACAACTTTCATCTTTTCAAGGAGTGACTGGAAATTAATAAATGACAGCATTAAGTATTTTTAACCAACAGTTCTACCAGATGCTCAGTATGAGAAATCTTCTTAGATTAACATAGCAAGTGAAATATAATTTGATAAACAATTCTAAAATTTAATAGATTTATAGGAACTGTCCAGCAAGGAACATATTTATGGGCATTTCTGCTGTACCATAATGGCAAACACTCTACAGTTCTCCACAGTCCAGATTGAATAAGGTTTTGTTTCATTTAATAGTTTCAGAGCCTCTGCATAATAAACAGCAATTTTGACAGGTACTTTTCATTTTTAAAATCCAGGGTATGTAGGTGGGTGGAAAAGCTTTCTGGCCTCCCAGGAATTTATAGTTACAATTTGATGTTGGTTGTTCTGCAGGGGTTAGTGCTGTCTCCATTAGTGTCAAAATCAGCGGCAAATATCACATTTCTGGATGACAATAAAGCAAAGAGAATAATTCTTGCTGCTAAAGTACCAGGACTTTAAAACGTTCATATTTATGAGGTGAGGCCGCACAGGAATGCAGGCAAGTAAAGAAGAACGAATGCTCTTTCTGGTGTGTTTTATATCACTATCATAAAGCTTAACAATATTTAATCCTGAACTTATTACCTGACAGCTGAGCAAAAATTATCGTGATCGCTACATTCTTATTTATCACTTGGACTGCTCTTAAGTGTACAAAGTGCTAGGAAATGGATAGCTTGTTTATGCTGTGAGGTAAGCTGCTTGTATACCACTCAATTTTCAAAAGGGGAGGATTCCAGATGATAATGGGGGCATCCTGGCTGGTAATACTTGGGAACCCATGTTCCCCATAAATGAATCCAAAAAGCTATTCCTTGTTCTCCACAGGATTCCAGATGTTTGTACTATCAGAAAGCCAGGCTCTCGGCTGACTTTCAGCCAGTTTATACACATGCTTATTTCACAGTAAGCCGCATTGATTTCAATTATTGTCTAGCATGTCAATAGAGCATCAAAGTGTACAAAATAGCATATAATTCTATGCAATCTGTTCACACAGCATCCTATAGGATAGGGTGGGCTGTGAGAGAGTGAAACCCAGGCTAGCTGGGGAACTCTGGGGCTGCCACCTCCTACATTTAAGCAAACATCTAAGTTTATTAGCTCTGGCCATGTCAATTGAATTGGCTAACATATAATTTCCTTTTGACCAAGGTGTTGAGTTATGATCATGAGTACATGATCCCATATTTAGAAGTAAGTTTCATTTACGACATCTACCGGTACTTAAAATTTTTGGAAAAGTTCAGCTGTACTGCAACCCAATTTGAAGCTTGGGCCCATGTATAAAAGTAAAGGTAAAGGGACCCCTGACCATTAGGTCCAGTTGTGACCGACTCTGGGGTTGCGGCACGCATCTTGCTTTATTGGCCGAGGGAGCCGGCATACAGCTTCCGGGTCATGTGGCCAGCATGACTAAGCCGCTTCTGGCGAACCAGAGCAGCGCACGGAAACACCGTTTACCTTCCCGCCGGAGCGATACCTATTTATCTACCTGCACTTTGATGTGCTTTTGAACTGCTAGGTTGGCAGGAGCAGGGACCGAGCAACGGGAGCTCACCCCGTAGTGGGGATTCGAACCGCCAACCTTCTGATCGGCAAGTCCTAGGCTCTGTGGTTTAACCCACAGCGCCACCCGTGTCCCAGTGGGCCCATGTATACCCTTTGCCAAATTTGTTGGCTCTGGCACCCAGGGTTGCCGACATAATCCCCTAAGGCCAGTACACTCCATCACCCCCAAATGAAGTCTGATTCCTGGGACATGACAACCCTCGAGCTCTCGGTGCCTCACAATCAGTTCACCTATGCCTTCCCTCATATATATATATATCACTAAATTTACAAAGCACACACACTCAAAGTGATGTACCTTGTTGTATCTTCTTGACCACCTGACTAAAAATTACTTTTCAGATTGGCTGGCTGCAGGAAGATGAAAATGTGGCACAAGCTGATTTACTTTCTTTCAGCTATGTTGGTGGACTCTCATTGGTATATATTTCTCCCCAGAAACCGGAGCTTTTTTTCCCCAGCTGGAACTCGCCAGAACTCAGTTCCAGCACCTCTCAGGTGGGAGCCATTGCCATTCTAAGAGAATGGGGAAGATGTTTGTGGTGAGTTCTTTTTCAAGAAAAATGGCACTGCCAGAAACTAAGACGTGATCAGAGTCCGAGACACTCATTTGAATATGTACCTTGGCAAGCATAATTAAACAAAAATACTACTTGCGTACCACATGTCCTCACATCAAGCTATTTAATAGCTGCTTAATAGCTGTTTAATTTTTAATGTACTACATCATTACAAGCATTTTACTTCACTGTCTTTCTTTTAACCCACTACCCAAGGGACTGTTAGGTGACCAGATTGAAATATCAATTGTAACACTAGTTTTATGCTTAAGAACAACTCATATTTATTCATTATCCTAAGAACCGAGTAAACAAAGCAAGGAACCCAGTCCACATAATTAAGAAAAAGTGTCAATGAAGTAGAAAAATAACTTCATCTAAGTATACAATTCTTTGACATAAGCCAAAAGACCCATAAACTTGATAAATGCCATGTCTCAGATGTCTTCTATGTCTACAATCCTATAGAATCTCAGCTGTGAAACTTGCCAACCATTTTAATTTGTTCCACAATCTCAGCTTTACAGCCACAAATTCAAGCCACAAATTTTAATATGTCAATATAAACTCTTTTATTAACGTGCACAGTTCTATATCTGAACTAGGCAGCATTCAACTTAATAAAGTTGAGACAAAAATCTATGTAGACTATATCAAATAACAATTGATATGTAGACAAAGTTCTGGCTGCATCAATGCCAGCTAGCTGCACAGGGACACAGCAATATTAGAAAATAAAATTATACACAAAGCCCTTAAACTTTGGTAATATGTTGGCCATTGTGTGATCTTTATTAAAGAGAAAATAAATGTGACTCAAACTTCCAGGTCATTTACTTGGCTTCATTGTCATCGATGTGAAGCCAATATTTAAAGATCAAACGTGAGATCTGAAAGGAAAGTCCAAATATATTGAGCAAAGAAATATAAAATGGAAGGAATCTGGTATCTACATGCATTTGTTCATATATTCTCTGGATTTCACCTGGATCCAAGAACTCGGCTGTGCATCTGAGGACTCCAACATAGAGAGCTGTGGGCAACAGCCAGAAGCAACCGGGGGGGGGGGGGCAACAGGGCTGCGTTGCTGACCTGACTCCCCAACACCATACATCACTGCCAGTTACCAAGAGAGGGAGGGGCAAGGCAGTGGGGAGCTGGGCACAGTGAACCAATTCAATGTCCATGATGTTGTATCTCACCACACCCTCTTGTAACCAGCAGCAACACACATCACTGGGAAGCCAGAACAGCGGTTCAGCTCTGCCCACCTCTGCCACCACCTACTGCAAACACCACCTGACCGTTTTTCTCCAAATGTCAGGAATCAGATGTATGTTAACTGTATTTGTGGAAAATGTATCAGTATTGAAAAGAATAGAGGTGAGATCCAGAGGTGCTTCAAAGGTCCAGGTGATTTTGAATCACTGCAAATCGGGGTTCGATCCACTTTGTGCACCGATTCAAAAATGTAAAACTTTTGCAACATGGTTTGAGTCTATATTTAATCTTACTGTTTTTCCTATGGGGTTGCACTAGCGAGGGGTGTATGGGGTGTTAGGGGATAGGTAGTGCCACTGGTTGGGGATGTGCCATGTTCCTTCTGGGATAGTTTGTCCATCTTTAGTCCCTACCTTGCACTCCCACTCTGAACTATCAGCCTGCCACTGTGACCACACTCTGGGAAATAGCTTTGACTGCCCAGCTAGACCAGGGGAGGGTAGCCGATGGGTCTCAAACCAGTGAATTAGGGACTTGTCTATCCCCTGCATGCAAAACCACACTCAGGTGGATTGAGCAGACAAGACCAATAGTGGGTCCAACGGTCAAGAAGGCACCTACTACATGTGGTATTGAGAGAAGTGTGGGGCACATGGGGCCCGCCAACCTGGGAAAGTAGCTCATTGAGGAGAAGGAAAACTCTGATCCTAAACCTCCGCTGCCTTGCAGAGAAACAAAGCCTAAGGAGCAAACCCTTCACAAATCTGGATGCTTGGATGGTACCTTGTCTGCCTCTGTCCAGCAACTGCTGCAGCCAAGCTGGTGCCAAATGTATTGCTCTGCTTTCCTTTGGACCACATCAGCAAGGCCAAAAGGGGGGTCTTGTCATCTGGACAGCCCAGGACCTCCATACACACTGCCCAGGCTTGCGCCCTGGGAAGGTCACTTCATTGCTGCTAAACCCAGTGGTTTGACTTCAACCCCGGAGGTGCACTCCATTGTCTCTTGAGACAGACAGATGCCAACAACAACCTTCACTAGTGATGAGGATGGCTAAAATATCATGATCCAGTATCTACTGAAAAAGTTGAAAAATCTAGTATGTTGGATTGGATGTTCGCTGCAGACTGGCCCTCTGTGCATGTGCAATATCTGAACATAAAGAAAGCCCTCTAAGAGACAACAGGGGATGGCCCACAAAAACCTCCCTCACCTGTTACTTTCTATATGTTTTTGACTACTAATATCATCATGCTTCATCATTGGCCATTTGGCTGGGGCTGATGAAAGTTGCAATTCAAAACTCCTGAAGGGTTGGGGAAGGTTGGGGTACAGTAAGAAAAATAATACAATACAATACAGCACACTCACGTGGGTAGTCTTTTGGATGCGACTTCTCCGACCAGTTACCATAAAACGTAAGCCTATATTTAGCAGTTCCACAGGCACAACAGTCTAAGATTGGTTTATCGGTGACACCATTCATGGCTGAATCTAAAAGGAAGCAAGAGAGGCCCTTATTTTACTGTATGGGTGATTTTGAAGGTGCAGCATTTGAATATGTTTTGTTAAAATTACAAATAAATCAACCCACAAGATGCACATGGGCTGGGAAGTTTAGATTTTTGCATATAAAGTTAGCACTATACATTGAGCTTCAGTTAAAGTCACATTTGCTGGATATTTCCTTCTTGATTTTATCATAATTTCTAGGAATACAAAACCATGCACCAAGATAGAATAACACTTGAACCAATCCAGTCCAATGGTGATGCCGCGTTCTTTTGGCAGCTTATGACAAATCCATGGGGGCATGTGTTAACACACTATTTCCAAACACATACAGAAGCTACAATTTCAGTTTGCTTGAATCAAATAGTTCCATTGCACCCTCATTGGAACATGTGAACATGTTTGTTCACATGTTCCAATTAACACAAGTAAAAGCTGTCTCTAAAGACATACAAGTGTGAAAGAATGTTCATTTGTGCAGCCTCTGTACACAAGTGTACAGATAGTACAGCTGCTGAATGTAATGCGTGAACACCCCTATTGACTTGCCAACTTTTTCTTGTATTACAAATGAATGATAGTATATACTCCAAGGCATTTGTTCTAATATTTAATAACACTGCTGTAAAAAAGGAGTACTGCAACCTGTTTAAATGCAAACAGCTTCCCTATTCCAGAAACAACCGGAATGTACTTTAAATTCTTGACATGCCCTTTTTGCTTTTAACGCTCTTTTCGATTTTTCTGTATTCAAGAACACGAAACAGATGTCTCAATTTCATTTACGTAACCTGCTCCAGTGACTTCATTGAACACATTCACCATTCACAGCATAAAGAGCTGTTTGAAATTGAACACAATCTGCATTTCTAAATGGACTAAGAAAGTGAAAGGCCTGGCCAGTGTCAAATATGCCATATTTATAAAATTCAATTAAGCATCTTACAGCACACACTTCAGTGTATATTGTTTTGAATTTTAAAAAGCCTATCAAAGTCAAGGCCAGATTATCCTAATCCTTGGGCCTAGGGAAAAAGATGAAGGCCAGGCCCTCTTGGCATTCTCTTAAATGTGGCGGTGTTTCCAAATTGGTGGGATGAAAGGGGCAGGAGTAAGATCATCTTCTAGCAATTATCTTTGCATTGCTGCACCAAGAAATTACCATTCTTTTCCAAGGAGGTCTGGGACTCATTCTCTGGAAGACTTCTGCAGAAAATTTATGCAACTAGGATGTAATTTTAAAAGCAGTTACGCTCCAGAAGGGTGGGCATTTTGCAGCACTTCTAAGCACAAGTGTCTTCTCAGCTGAAAACACCATGAAAGAGGGTTTGAAGAAATCATTACTTTCTGTTAAAGTACATCCTTGGACAAGAAGGGAAAGTTTCCTGCCAATATTCCCCTTCTTAGAAATTCTGCATGGCGACTGTACATATAGCACACCAAATGTATAGATGTCAGAAGGCGGAGATTGCTGGCATGATAATACTGGGGGCAGAGCCACCAGGCACCACTTTGAACTGGTTCACATACACCACTGTGCATAAAGATGACATGGTGAAGGGCATTACATTAATGGGAATTCCATGCATGTGCTTCCAGTGTAATGTCTGAGACCGCAGCAGCTCCATTGAGTTCATGTGTGATCTTGGAAATTAGTGTGGAACAGTAGCTCATATAATACAATTCTGCAATTAATACTTGTACCCAGAGGCAGTTGGATAGGGTTCTGTTGAGGCTGTTGGTGTGATCCTAAGCCCACTGAATTTACAGGTTACCCTGAATGCAACAGGTCTTCCTTCCAAGAATATGCTTAGGATCTACCGTACGTAGATCAAAGTTGGGCTACACAGCCCTTTAAATCTGCTTAAGCTTCGGCAGCTTGGTGGCTGGTGCCAGAAGCAGCTAAAGCCTGGTCCGTTTCCTGGCATGAAGCATGTATTATGTGACTATCAAGCAGCTCCTTACATGTAAAATAAGCAGATGAACAGTTCAGGAATGCCCAGTCTTCAGGCTATTTGTGTCATAATTAGATGGAAAATTGCAACCCGTCTTTTGACCACTTATATTTTTCTTTTAAAAATGCTCTAATTTACACAGTTTCATTTGGTGCAAATGGCTTTCAGGCCTTGCCAACAATGTTGGCTGGGCAGGTGCAAAAGTGGAAAATCAGCTCAAAAGGCCCCATGGTGTACAGGTGGGGTTTAGGGACATTATCATGGTATCACTGTGGTTGTCATATGTTGCTGGCTTCCATGCATGGATAATGTGGGGATAATGTCTGTGCAGAATGCTACTGATTGGTGGTGACAGCAAGTGCAATGGGAGTTTCTGTTATTTTTTTCTATGTCATTTCTAACTTCTACTGGTATTTGTTTTGCTCTCTGTTTTTCTGCTGAGATTCATGTGACTACATTATTCCAGCATAATATTGGCATTCATGTAGGATCAGCCTGCTCAAGCCGAAACTTAATTATGTTTACTCCAAAGCAGGTCCCATTTTTCCTTATAAATTAATTTCAGCCTCAAGGCCATCTTCTGGTCTTGTTAAGTTAGCCTGTTTTCCTTTGCCGGCATCCTAGAAATGAATTTTGCTCTAAGCCTAACAGACCTTGAACCCAACATATTTGCACCCACTGACTGAGTGAAGCACAGCGCTCATTTGTGTAGGCATGGATGTTTTTGCTATTCAGTTCTGAATTGTGTGGATGAACAATTTGGAAGCATGACTAGGTTTGCAACCTTGAAATTATCTCAATGAGCATTCAGCAAACCTTTCACATGAATAGCAAGGAAGACCAAACCTACACAGGTGAGAAGTGAGGCCTACTTGCTGATTACAAAAAGAGAATCTCCAAACCAATAGGACTTAAAGCAGCTGAATTTCAACTAACCTGTGCCCACCCTAACCAACAGAAAGAGATAGCTAACATATGCCAGACTTGTGTTTTTGATTAGTTACTCTGGAAGATCAAATCAACAGGTGAGAAGCAAATGAATGTGTCTCATACCTTGTTCACACAGCCTCTTGGTAAGCGATCCCTCATCTTGAAAATAGATAATTCGCTTTTGTACGATGCTTGCCCTGTTTGAGAGATGGAAACAATGTGTTCAGAAAATGTGCAGATGCAGCAGATAACATTTCCACCTCCCCTTAATACTAGGGTTGCCATATTTCAAAAAGTAAAAACCAGGACACCCTGAAAGTTGTTGAGCTTTTTAAAACAAAAATCCTGATAATCTGGACGTACGGCAGCCCTATTAACAATAGTAAGTCACCTCTGATCCACACCAAGTTTATTGGGAGATAAGGTTCATGAGCTGGCATCCCCCACCCTCAATGAGCCATGCTATTGGTTGAGACTGTCAGAGATAGCTCAATCCATCAGTTGGTATGAAGGCACTGGACGGTCTTGAACAGAAGGAGACAATGTGATGCCCTCCAGATACTGTTGGAGTCCAGCTCTCATAATCTCTGGTTATTGACCATGTTGGCTGGGGTTGCTGAGAATTGGAGTCCAAAAATTTCTGGAGGTCACCACACTGAAGTTCTTGAGGGATGACAGGTCTTAAGGGATGCTTAGAGTAAGCAAAAAACACAGGAACATACATTTAATTAGTCCATCAGATACATCAAAAGTGGGAAATATCAGTTGGAACATACTGACTAAGATTGCAATTTCTAAGACAAGATGTCAGTTTTTCATCTTTCTTCCTCCTCTGTCAGAATCCAACTAAATCTGTAAGATGCTTTTTCATGCCCTACCTATCCATCATAACAAAAGTCTAACAAGAGCAAGTACAGCATTAGCTAATAGGTAAGAGGTTTAGCAATGAATCAGTAGCAGTTCCTTGGTCTCACCCTAAGTCATGCTAGGGGACCTTAGGTAAGCCACTCTTCCTCTGCTCCCCAACTCTAAGAAGGGGATTATTTACACATTTGCTTTTTTTAGTAGTTCTATGTTGACTTCTTCTGTTCATTGCCTACTACTATTAACATGCCCCCTTTACTCTCAGCGCCTCTCAGCAGCACTAGTTCATCACCTATTCACATGGAGAAATGAAAGATAAAACCAGTTTTCCAAGTTCCCAACTTGGCAACCCTATGTGGTGCTGAAGTTACCTGGCTCTTCCTGGAGTTCGCGAAACAAAACCACCAACGACAACAAGGAACCCAAAAGAGAAAGGAAAGGGATTCTGCAAACCTGGATTATGTAACTTTGAAAGAAAAATCTGCCAAAATATACTGCTTATATTTTGTGTTTGCCTCTAACTTTGGGCAGCCTTAAATTGGTGAATCTAGCATCTCAGAAAGATCAGACACTCATTTTGCAAAGTTCACTGAAGCTGAAGAATACAGAAGGCACAAAAATGGAACAGAAGAAGTAAGTGCAAGGAAAGATTCAAAAGTGCACTGCCTATCACTCCTTGGTCCTCAAAATTTCATTGACACCAGTGCTCTTTGTACTCTGTTGCAAATGCCAAAGTTGCTGCTCTGATCCCACACTGGCCAAGACCACATGGTCACAGAAAGACTTCTAAAAATGAAAACTCCAGAACAAATCAGGTGAAACATCCTTCCAATGTTTCATTTTTATAAAGTGTAATGTTAAAATGTTCCTGACTAACAGTTAGTTGACTTTTTAAAATATAGCAGCTGTAATTTTCTTCTCCTGCAATGTTCATTTTTTCCTAATTCAAATGAAATCTGTACATTTTGCATCCCTCCACCCCGACCCATAGCAACACACAAGAGAATTAAAATAAGCCACAGCATGCAATTCCTCTGGCACCCCTGGTTTTTCCTTTTTGCTGCACTAGCAAGGTTTCCGCAGGTCAAGACAACATGGAAATCTTGCTCTAAGGGTGCTTTGAGACTGTTGCTATTTTCAATCACATACTGGCAAATTCAGGTTGCACAATTAAAGTTGATTTGAAGGCCATGCACTACAAGCCCATTTCCCCCAAAGATCCCGTGTGTGTGTACGATAAGGAAAGCGATAGGAAAATGAAATGGAAAATGTGGGTTAACACTTGCTTGGTGCTGTGTCATGCAAACAAAGAAGAATGAATGCTCAATAAATAGCTAGTATTGTCTAACCTCCGTTCAAACAAATCAGGATGAATGCCCAGTAAGAAGATCATCTGGATGTGACCTGAATCTTAATAGCTGTGGCCACACAAGAGCCAAGTATGTTTTTCAGATAACAGCATGGAAGCTTACGGGGTTATTGTTTCTCTCTTTCTTACTCAATCTTGGGCTGTTCTCATTTGACTTTTAGCTGCCTGTTTCTACCATTACCATTAATCTTCAAATTATCAAGAGAGAGTGAGAAATGAAAGACTGTTCTTTAAAGTCTTGCAAATTTAAAAGCCCAGGAAGTAGAAGCAGCTACTATTTTAAAAATAAGTAAGTTATTTATACACATGTGTGCTTGTACACATTCATGAAAGGTTTCATTGGATTATGGCCAGTATATTTTATTCCAAGATTGTGGTGGGTTGGTGATTCTTCATTCTTCTCTTCTTTGGAAAGGAGGTCCCTTTTAAACATGGGGCCACCTGGTGGATTTAGTAGGCAAGGCAGCAAACAGAAATCAGACAAAAGCATATTGGCATGGCAGCTATGGCAACGGCTCACCTCTCCAGAATGGGTTTGGGAGAATGTGATGCTAATGACCAATACCAAGATGAAAGTCGAACAGGTTTGCATGTTGAGCAGGATGCTTTATGTAAGCGAGTCGTGAACAACTTACACCTGCCAGGAGTGACACCTCAATGCCTGTGCTGTATCAGAAAGATTGTGGACATCACATGGCCAGATAGAGTCTCATGCAAAGTTGTGCTGTCCTAAGACCACATTCCCAGCAAGTTCACACTCCTGTCTTAATGACATCTGCACTGGTTTGGCCACATGCACAAAAAGGAAGATGGCAGGATCCCCAATGACCTGAGGGTAGCAGGATTCAGACACTAGGCTTGTTGGCAGACCAACACGGCATTATAAAGATGTCTACAAGCATGGCATGAAGGCTGGCAACTTTAACCCCACCGCAAGGGAATCCCTTGCAGATGATCACAGTGCCTGGAGACAGACAGTCAGGTTGTGTATCCACAGCAGTGACCAGAGGAGAAATGACCGCTGGGAGCAGCGCAGAGAGAAGAAACGCCATGACGCACCTGTAGCAGCAAAACTGGATGCCTTCAAACGCCCCACCTGCAATAAAACATGTCTCTCCTGTATCATTCTCTACAGCCACAGCAGATGCTGTAACTCTCCTACTGTTTGACTTCACCCCACTGTCACCCGAGACAGACAGATGCCAACAACAGCAACAACAACCACCTCACAGGATTGTTGTGGGGATTAATTCAGATGGGGGAAACTATGTATACCATCTTGAGCTCCTTTGAGAAATGAAAGCAACAAACAAACAAACAAACAAACAAATAAATGAGAGCAACTATATAGCTAACCTGACACAACAGCCACCACCCCAGACATACAACAAACCATACTGCAACTAATCAAGCACATCCAACCGAATCCTGGATCCTCCAATCTCTCACGACACCACTAAAAACAAATACAGTGGTACCTTGGGTTACAAACGCTTCAGGTTACAGACGCTTCAGGTTACAGACTCCTCTAACCCAGAAATAGTACCTCAGGTTAAGAACTTTACCTCAGGATGAGAACAGAAATCACGCGGCAGCAGCAGGAAGCCCCATTAGCTAAAGTGGTACCTCAGGTTAAGAACAATTTCAGGTTAAGAATGTACCTCCAGAACGAATTAAGTTCTTAACCCAAGGTACCACTGTAACTATATAAACAAAGGACCTACACATGAGGTGTAGACAGGAAAATCCTGCACAAACACTATGCAGTATAATTAAAAGATCATTACCCTCTGCCTCCCTTTCTTTCTCCCCTTCCCCAAAGTCTATCACAATAGTGTCTCATATGGAATGTAAACTGCTCAAAAAAGATTGTATGAATTAAAAGTGGAGACAGTATATGTACTTTTCCTTGTTTATGTAAAAAAACAAAACAAAACTATATGCTACTCCTCTAAACGTTTCACTGTCTTCCTCCTAACGTTTCAGGCAGCTGCGGCAGAAGATGATGCAGGCTTTTAACCTTTCAGTTTGTATCCCCTTTGCTATGCATCTGAGGACCACTTTATTTGTCACATTTTGTTTTCATACACAGAGCTATTCTCCACTGCCAACATCCTGTGAGTTTGCTGCACGCTATTGAGATACTACAAAGAGGTGGCTAGGTTTTACATCTCGAAGGCAAGGACAGAGATCTGTGGGGGAAATGGGGAAGAAAGAATGACATAGCAAGGAGCAGGTTTTCCTGATGAAAAGCATCAAACCCAAAGATGCTGCTTTACACTTTTAATGTTTAATGGGCAGAAAAGGTCAAGAGTTGGTAATTACAGAAATAACCTAGAATTAATCAGATGCTGTCAGCAGAAGAGGTCAAGGGTGAAGGCAATGGAATTTTGAATGCCGGCCTTGTTAGGGATTGGGATCTCACAGCATGTTTGCAAAGAAATCCTGTTGTTGACTACAGTTCACTGGATACAAAGAAGGTATCAGAGGTGAAAATTCAGCTTTGTATTCTGTGAATATTTGGCCAGCATAGCATAGTACTAAAGACACTGGGCCATAAGACCCCAAGTTCAAATGTCACCTCCGCCTTAGGCAAGTCAATCTTTTACCAATCACCAACCTATTGCCTCATATGCTACTATTGTTATTTTCATTTTGATTTACTAAGGTCTCAGGGCAAGCCACAACAATTTAAAATGCAACCTTAACAACAGTTAAAAAGAAAACAACAATTACAATGATTTTATTATATGTATGAGACGAGTATGGTGTTGATGATAATAATAATACTAGTTTGTTATAAGAACTAGTTAAATGTTACATGTCCATTAAGCACGATCACTTTTGCAAAATTTGTAATATATTGAACTACTTCAGCTGTTTATCAAAATTGGCACTCTCTCCCCACACTGCATTTCTCAAAATTGATTGCTTTATTTCTGTACTTATTTCTAAATTTATATGTTGCATCTTCCTCCAAGGGAACCCAAGGCAGCAACCATGCCAATACTAAAACAATACAATTAAGACATCTAAAAAACAATGAGAGGTAATTAGGGGTTGAATAATGGCAAGATTTCTATTCTCTTTGTCCTAGCAAGATTTTGTACTTACAAGGTCTTGCTTTTTTCAGCTGTACAGTATTAGAAACTCGTTAAGGTAGTGCAACTTTTTCAGCATAGTCACAGTGGTGTTTCATAGGATCATAGAACTGTAGAGTTGAAAGGGACCACAGGAGTCACCTAGTCCACCCCCCGCAATGCAGGACTCTTTTGCCCAACATGGGGCACGAACCCACAACCCTGCGACTGAGTCTCATGCTCTACCAACTGAGCTATCCTAGCTTGATATATGTGATATCCCATTTATATAAAATTCCAGAGTATGGTTCCTTTCTGAAATCATGGCATCATTTTCAGGGAGGGTTGAGGCTCGTTTCAGACCATTCCTCTGGGCAAATGCATAATTCTTGCAAACATTGCTTGAGAAAAGCTATGAGTGATAAAGGCCAGGACAAAGGTTCTCCCTTCAGTCAACTGCTGAAGGCAAGTATTTTAGTAACTATTTGAGTGAGTGTCTTTCAGAACTCTCTTCTGGGTATAGCTGAGACAATGCAAACATTTGGCGAGGTCTCATTCCAAACCCTATTCTGCGGCACCTAATGTGAACTCAAGCTTCACGGCAGTTTGAATAATCCATAATAGCACAAGCAAACTTAAGATGGGGGGGGGGGATGACAGCATAGAATATCAGCCCCAGTTTGATTTCTGCTATGGGTCATAGCTGTGATTCCACTCACTTCAAAGCAGGATCTTGACCATCATATATAATGAAACAAAGAAGCTTCTTGAAAAAAATCTAATTAAATATGTGTCTGTGTTTGTACTGTGCTCAAAAAATCTCTCTGTTCTCTATCTGATGGTTCATGAGGATAAATATTAATTTTAAATCAATCAGTCTGCCATGTTCCTAAAAGAGGAGGCCAAGGAGTGCTGGAAACCTGGACAGTGAGATTGGTCCATTTATTACCAGTATTCTGCCATCCACAGAAGACATTTCAGGAGAATTGCGCAGGAATTTAAAAATTCTGGAGAGACAAGCGATGGACCCGCACAGATTTGTGGAAAGGAAGCACGAGTCACTTGTCCCTAACCCTCCCAGCTGCTTGCTGAGAAGCAACAGGCTTGCCAGTAGTGGGACCACAGCAGCTGATGTGGATCCTGCAAAAAGAGAAGGAAAAGCTTGGCAAGCTCATTCTTACCTTGCTTTGGGGGTCACAGCCTGGCACAGCCTGACGCTGCAAATGCAATGTGTTAAGTCATGGGTCAGGCAATATAGCACCAATGCACTGCTTCCCACACCAGGAAAGTGGGGTGTCGCTTTCAGCAGCGGCGGAGCATATGTAGGATATCCCAGGCGTGGGATAGCCGCTCGGGTGCCCAAAGAGGTGCATGCGCCCTGCAGCCGGGGGCGGAGCAAGCCCCCCATGGGGGCAGAGTGAGCTGTCCATGGCGGACATTTGGTGCGCTGTGGGCCCGCGACTCCCAAGCCTCCCCCAAGCTGTCAAAACGAAGGGGGAAGGCATGCAGCTCCCCCCTTACTCCAATGGCTTGGGATAGGCTTGGGAGTTGTGGCCGGCCAGCGCACTGAATGTCACCCCCCTCAGTGAGGGCACCCGGGGCAGACCACCCTCACCACTTCCCTTCCTATGCCCCTGGCTCTCAGCAGCTCCCACACTACCGCAACTCCATGCCAGCACTGACTGAGTTTCTTTCCACTGTGCTCACACCATAAAAGATGCTTAATCTGCTATAAAAAGTACCTCATTTGTTATGTGGTTTGCCCTTAATTACACATTCCTGACAGAGAAGGCTGATGAAAACATATTATACTTGTGCTCCCGTATCACCAATGACTCTATTACTTCACACGCACTATGCATGACGCTTTTTATCACTGTTGTATCCTGTGGGTTTGGGAAGGGCACTCACTGCAGAAAGGAACCTTGCCAGGGGTCTGCCCCCATACCTAGAAGTGATGGGAGTCAGGATAAATCCAATATTCATATGTATTGGTGAACAACAGATCAACAGCTCAGCACAGCCACTAGGCCTTGCTACACAGGTGAGACCAAGGCTCCCAACTAGTTTCCACTGAACCATGGAGGGAACCACACCTAGAAAGAATGGTTTCTATTGCAGACCAGGCATGTCTCTTAGAAACAGGCTGCACAAGCTACACCAACAATGCCCCAAAAGGCTCAGGGTCTGCACACTATCTGGACTGTACAATCCATCGCATAAGCCAATCCAAATGTCACAACAGGTCGTCTCAGCAGAGAACATTTTTTCTGGACAGAACTTGCTTGGGTTGGCTTCAAACAGCTGCAGTGCATGCTTCCAGCTGTGTGCTTTTTAGTATTCATTTTTACATTTTAATGAGTATCTTATTGTTATGCTATCAGCTTGATGTTGGTTTATTCCAACCCCGGGTCCTTGAGAAAGAAAAATAAATATGTTGAAAAATGTATTTATATTGTATTTGGACTGTGGAACCTTGGGACTACATTTCCCAACAGCCCCTGCTGACGTAGGAGAATTTGCTTCCTAAAAGAGGAGGAGAGATTCACACTCAAGGACTATAGCATGGAACAGCTCTGATGATTGGTGAAGCAGCGGGGGGGGGGGGGGGACGGGACTTGGACATGGACATGGACTAGAAGATCCTAGTGAGCAGTCTGGAAAGATAGGTAACTCTGGGATTGCTGCTACGCAAATGTACCCTGTAAGGAAAGGAAAGAAAGACCCAGCAACAGAAGCTGTGCAGGACTAGGGCAGTGGCATACTTTGGACTTTTCAGTGGCCCCCTGGGTGACACCAAAATTCACCCCCACTGACTCTCACCTTCCACTGTTCGTCATTGTTGTAGCACCTCCTACAGCACCCTCTCAGCTTGGCGCCCAGTGTGGGCAAACCAGTCACGCTCCCCTAAATCCATCTCTGAGCATAGTTGTGCTCAGGTTGTGCTTCTGTGCTACCCATGGTACCTGATCAGCCACTGTGAGCACAGGGTGATGTACCAAATGAACCTTTAGCTCCATCCAGCAGGGCTTCCTGTGTCCTTAAGTCCGAGCGGTTACATTTTTAATCCACTTATAGAATCCATCCCCCAAATGGCTGCAAGCTTCCCTGGTAATCTACCCTACTAAATCATCACTTATCTGTTAGCTATGTGGGTGGAGCTAGCATGCAGGAGGTAACAGTTAGCTATAGTCGCAGTCACCTTCAGTAGCATAGCTTAGCTACGTTGAGACAACTCACACGGCATGTGTTTGCCAACTCCACCCCAGCATCTGCATGCATGCTAGCTCCACCCACTCCACCCACAGACTTTCCACACTGAACAGGAAGATCTGCAAGGCATCCCAATTCCATGCCTCACCTATGCACATATTTGTACATGTATCAAGACCCTGTTTCAGACATTTGTCCTACTTGTGGTGGGGCCGTGACGCAGCTCACTTCCCGCTTGCCCCATGTAAACTTAAGAAGGACTCTTCTAGATCATCACCTAAAAACCATTCGGCCAAAGTCAGGATGAGGCCAGCTCCTGATAATTTTTTAAAAAAATCAAAATGACTGCTGTTGAGCAAGTGTTGCAGGTTTGCATTGTAATGTATGTGAATTCCAAGTAACTAAAGGCTCGAGGTGGGTGCATTTGAAAAGTAATTCTTTCTGCAGTATACTTCAATAGGATCAGTAGCTCGAAACAATACAGTCTCTTCTGCTTATGTAAGGTGCAATGATTTATGTTTCACCTATTTGTTGCCAATATGAGAGGTAGTATGATTGCACCAATAACCTTAAATCAGTCCACTTTTATAACAGCAAATCAATTGCTATGAGATACTGTTCAAACTTGTATGGATTTTTCCCCATCTCCTTATCACATATTATTTATATCCTTTCCTATGAAGTGCTTGTGGCAGATAGAAAAGCAGCAAACATCCCTTTATTTCAAAATATATATTTTTAAAAATGCTTGGCAACAGAGGAGAGAGTGTTGCTTACATAAAAGATTTTTATTGGCTTCTCTTCACTGTGTATGAAGTTTCAGGGGAAGGGAAAAAATCAGGAGGGAAGAAAGGAGGATTTCTTTTTATGGTTTTGTAATATCACAATATAACATCATTACATTATTCATTCTGTAATATCATATTAATGAAACACTTTTGGGATACATATTTAAGAGTAGAATTCGTTCCAAAAGTACATTCAAATGTTCCTTTTTAAATAATTAAAAGCTGCCCCAAACATGATGTCAGATTACATTCATGTGTATATATAACATAGTTGCAATTTCTTCAACCATTCGAGCCATATATACTCTAGTTAATAAGTAATACATAAAGCTGAAATATACCTGGGTTGTAACATTCACTTCATTTTACTGCTCAAGTGTCCTGTCAGCTTCATAGCAGTGGAAAATCCCCCTCCCTCTGTTTCTTTCCACACTGCCACTCATTTATTCATAATTCAGGTAGCTCTGGCAAGTCTTGAACCAGCAAGCTCTTCCTGCAGGAAGATACTAATACTAATATTTGTATTGGGAAAATTATTCCCCCAAGCACAAAATACACATCCATAGTGTAATTTGCAAATTGTGTACATGTGGATAAATTGCAAATGAAAAAGATAAGGTCCCTCTTCTCCTGCCTCTTGGAGGTATAAATCACAGCATTCATGGTACATTAGCGCCATCCATAAATGACACTACAGAAGCATATTACATGCTTGGAAATTAGTTTCTCAGTAGTAGTTGTCTTGGGGATAGGTTATTCAGCTCTCTCTGAGAATAGATAGCATGCACTTCCCCCCTCTCAGACTTCCCATCAGGGAGAGATAAGGATAACATATATCCAAGAAAACGAGAAACTTTCTGGGCCATTCTTCAGTCCCAAGCCTCCACAGGAACATAGGAAGCTGCCTTACACTGAGTCAAAATATTGTTCCATGGAGCTCAGTATTGTCTACACTGACTGGAAGCAACTCCCCATGGTTTCAGACTGTGGTCTTTTCCAACCTTACCTGAAGAGGCCAAGGACTGGACCTGGGACCATCTGTATGCAAAGCTGATGTTCAACCACGGACCTATGGCTCTTCCCCAAAATTCTGATACTGCTGAAATTTCGTCTCTGGACACATAACTCCCTTTTGCTGCTGCTCACTGCTTCATTCCAGTCCTGTGAGAGTTCCTGTCATAGCTCCTGGCTTTCCTGAACCAGAACAAACTTCCAACTTATCCATAATCCACCTTCACCATGTTGCAACACTGCAGTCCAGAAGTTAACTAGAGCAATGAGTAAAATGACCAACTTAATCTCTGTCCAAAAGAGGCTGGAGCTGGTGAACTAGCTTAAGCTAGAAAGAGGCACTCCAAACCACTGAGGCCACCTGAGCCTCCACTAAGCATCTGTCTCCCTCTTGAACACCTCTGTCTTATGAGGATTCAGCTTCAATTATTGGCCCATATTGGACCCATCACTGCTCCCAAACACCAGTCTGTCAGGCTCTGTTGAAGCTCCTGAAGGAATTTCCCAAACAGTTCTCTGGTATTAATGGCATTCTTACAGATATACTGGCAATGCAGGTGTTTTTGTCACTTGTTGCAGATGAAATCAAGGGCCAAAACAAACAAGATGAACTTTAACAGGGAGAAATGTAAAGTATTGCACTTGGGCAAAAAAAATGAGAGGCACAAATACAAGATGGGGGACACCTGGCTTGAGAGCAGTACATGTGAAAAGGATCTAGGAGTCTTGGTTGACCACAAACTTGACATGAGCCAACAGTGTGACGCGGCAGCTAAAGAAGCCAATGCAATTCTGGGCTGCTATACAGAATGTATAGCATCTAGATCAAGGGAAGTAATAGTGCCACTGTATTCTGCTCTGGTCAGACCTCACCTGGAGTACTGTGTCCAGTTCTGGGCACCACAGTTCAAGAAGGACACTGACAAACTGGAACGTGTCCAGAGGAGGGCAACCAAAATGGTCAAAGGCCTGGAAACGATGCCTTATGAGGAACGGCTAAGGGAGCTGGGCATGTTTAGCCTGGAGAAGAGGAGGTTAAGGGGTGATATGATAGCCATGTTCAAATATATAAAAGGATGTCACATAGAGGAGGGAGAAAGGTTGTTTTCTGCTGCTCCAGAGAAGCGGACACGGAGCAATGGATCCAAACTACAAGAAAGAAGATTCCACCTAAATATTAGGAAGAACTTCCTGACAGTAAGAGCTGTTCGACAGTGGAATTTGCTGCCAAGGAGTGTGGTGGAGTCTCCTTCTTTGGAGGTCTTTAAGCAGAGGCTTGACAACCATATGTCAGGAGTGCTCTGATGGTGTTTCCTGCTTGGCAGGGGGTTGGACTCGATGGCCCTTGTGGTCTCTTCCAACTCTATGATTCTATGATTCTATGAAATCTGCTTCATTCAGCAGACAGCTTGTGTGAAACTGTTGCTAGCCTCTTTTTTCCACATCTACACAAATTCACACACTTTTCATTAAAGTGCAAGACAGACAGACATTTTTGGTAAACAAGGAGTCAGACTGTAAAAGGATTGTTGCTGCAACAGCCACTTGTCCTCCTTGTCAATATACTGTACTTAACTGGTCTTCTAGAGTTCATCATTATTTTCACTCCAGACAAATTCAATTCTTTTTGCAACATTTTGCATGAAGCGAGTTTTACCTTGATGTTGCTTGAGCAAGCAATTTGCATGAGCAGGATGTTTCACAATGGATTGGGGGAAAATAGAGATTATAATGCTGAGAGACTCAGAGGATTGGCTAGCTAGAATAATATATGTTCTGGCTGAGGAGGGGGTCATACGCCAATTAAGGATCAGGTTTGCTGTTTTGAGCCTTCAAACAGCATTGGTCCTGGATATCCAAGAGGCACTTTTTTTTTTTAACTACGTCAGCTGGTGTGCCAGATGTACCCACTTTTGGAATATAGATTTCTAGCTTCTGTTATGATGACTGACTACCAGGATGAATTGTTGCAATATGCTTTATGTAGCGCAACCGGCTCAAGAATGCAGCTGCCCATTTGTCGATGGCATGTATTGCCTATCTTGAAACATCATTGGCTATGGCTTGCTTTCTGGATATAATTTAATGTGCTGGTTTAGACCTGTTCCATGCAGTCTGAGTCCTGAGTCTTGCTCTTTATAAACTACGATGAGGCTTTGTGGTCAGCCAGTATTTCATTTACAGATTGTAGTCAATTATGAGTAGGGCTTTTTCTGTGCTGGCCCCTGAATCATGATTTCCCCTCCCTCTGAGAATGTTGGTTCCTCTTACCTCTTTTCAGAGACAAGTAATCCTTACTGTTCCACAAAGCACTTGAAAGCTGAAGCTTTGGCTTTTGATCTGATTGCTGTTTATATTTTGTGTTATAGAATACATTTTCCTTTCCTATTGTTTTTGTTTTTATGCAATCAAACTAATTAGACATATTTCCACCATACTAATGATCTCATAATGTGAAATGTATTATATCTTGTCATACCAGTGGGTGCAATGGGTCTTCCGCTACTTCCTCTTGAAATACTTGCACACCACCAAAATCTACCCCAGAGGTACTCCAACTTAATGGAGCAGATTTTATGGGCACCTGGGGAGTTGCAGGAGGAATGAGATCTAGTAGAAACCCTGTTATGCAGTTACAATGACACTGTTGGATGTCACTGTTGGCCACCACAAAATACCAATGTGAAAACCAATCATCTTTATTCTTCTGTCCTTGTGTATGATGAGTTGGCTCAACTACACCAGTCCCCTGGTCTATAACTGCATTTCAGATAGATCTGGTTCAGTTCTGAACTGGACTGAACTGTGTATATCAAAATGTGGTCAAGCTTTTACAGCGGAAATGGATTAGACAGTAGTAATACCGGTACTTTAATTCTGTCTGCATGGTTTTATTGAGAAATGCGGCTGAGACACACATGGAAATAAACACACTCATTTCATTTCTTCATCAAGTTGCTCACATTGTGGGCAACTTCAAGTAGCTGAATTCCAATAGTTATAGCTTTGGAAAGAGCTGGTTATTGAGCAGAAAACATCTACCATCAGCTGCTTTGCTCTTGAGAAACAGAGGCGTTTAGGAAAGTGGTGGTGCTTGCAGATCTTTCTGTTTCTTGGTATAGGTTTGATCACTTTTGATAACTGAGTACAGTGAGATGTGAACATAGATGGAGCTGTGTAGATCAACTCAGCCAATGGAATTGCAAGCAAAAATAGAATTAAAAAATGGTTCTGTGTTTTCTATGTATTACCGTATTTTTCGCCCCATAGGACGCACTTTTTCCCCTCCAAAAATGAAGGGGAAATCAGGGTGCGTCCTATGGGGCGAATGCAGGGTTTCGCAGAAGCTTGGAGAGCAAGAGGGGTCGGTGCGCACTGACACCTCTCGCTCTCCAGGCTTCAGGAACACATCCGCAGCCTAGGCAGCCTTGCGGGAGGTCCCGCAGGGCTGTCTAGGCTGCGGATAGCAGCCTGCTTCCTGGAGCGGCGGGCGCGCTGAAAGCAGAGCGCCCGCCGCTTCGGGAACACATCTGCAGCCTAGGCAGCCCTGCGGGAGGTCCCTGAAGCAGAGCACCCCGCACGCCAGACAGACATCCGCAGCGTGTTGGAGCCCTGCGAGAGTTCCCCGTAGGGCTCCCCACGCTGTGGATAGCAGCCTGTCGCCCGGTGCGCGGGGCGCCCTGAAGCAGAGCGCCCCGCACACCGGACAGACATCCGCAGCGTGGGGAGCCCTGCGGGAGTTCCCGCAGGGCTCCCTACGCTGCGGATAGCAGCCTGCTGCCTGGCGCAAGAGGCGCCCTGAAGCAGAACACCCCTCGCGCCGGGCAGACATCCGCAGCGTGTTGGACAAGTAGGATTATTATTATTATTATTCAAAAGAGGCCTCATTTCTCTGAGGAGGCAAAGCTGTCCTCCACCTTGACATTTTGCGGCTCACAGTGACAGAGATCCCACATGATCCTAATCAAAGACAAATACATGAACTGCAGAAATGTCTGCCTCCTTTTCCTTTTTTTTTTGGAATTTTCCAATATCATTGGTATGTGTGCACAGGACAGAAAGATGTACTCCCATCCCTTGAAATACACAAGCATTTCCACCACATACATCACTCGTTGCAGTGGAGTAAAATCTGCGAGCCATTCTGCACACTGAAAAGTACTATAAGTGCTATGATAACTAATCACCATTATTATTAGCATTAAAAAAAATGTTCCATATTAAATTGTTACTTGTTAGGCAATTGCATCATGGGTTACATGGTTACTGGTGTTTAAGGTTCGTAAGTAATATTGATCCCTCCACACAAAATCCAAATATTGTTAACATTGATTTAGATTTTGCATGTGTTGAAAAAATATTCCTTCTGTGCTTTCCCTTCAGCTGTCCGCAGAACTAGAAAACATTTTGTAAACATCCATTTTGCAATAATGAGTCAGGTTGGATTCAACTGGTGATTGTGGGTTTTTTCCAAAACTATTAGGTTCAATCCTTCTGCAGCCAAAAACATTTCTGATGTCATTATTAATTGCCCAGATTTATGCTTTGGAAAGACACAAACCAATGAACATCCCCTTTATTTCACTTTCTCCTTCCTCTCATTATTTTCCTTTAAATAAAGGCGAAGGAAGCGGAGGAAGCCTGACAACCACACTGAAGTCGAATTAAACATCTGTTTGTAAAACAAATCACAATGCCACTGACAGCTGTGGTGGAATGGCAAATGTTCCACAGCTGTCAGGCTCCTAAATTAACCATGATTTTCATTTACAAACAGCAAATAACTAGGAAATGATGGAGCCCTCTCGGCCTTTGCCTTTTCACTGCTTGCAATGCAGAGGAGTGAAGGATTCATTCGATAATGGATCAGAAAGGACAGATCTTTAAAGGCCAAAGCTTGTTTCCATTAAAATCAATTTAAGACACCCTTCAATGGGATTGAGTTTATAAATCAGATCTTAGTATTTCATAATTCAGGGAAATTATCTTATTCTTTCACATTTATTCCCTGTTATTTTCCTTCTTCTGGATATTTCAAGACCCAGGCAAGTATACCGTATATACTCAAGTATAAGCCAACCTGAATATAAGCCAAGGCACCTAATTTTACCACAAAAAAACTGGGAAAACTTATTGACTCGAGTATAAGCCAGTTCACCACACCACAAACCTGGTGGTGGCGGCAGCAGCTGAGGAAGAACAAGCAGCCCAAAAGGGCTGCTTTCGGTCTGCTCATTCGTCCGCCGCTGACAGCGGCAAAGGCGGAGGAGGAGGAAGGAGCAGCCCGAAAGGACGCTCACTCGAGTATAAGCCGAGGGGGGCTTCTTCAGCATAAAAAATGTGCTGAAAAAGTCGGTTTATACTCGAGTATATACGGTAATTGTCCACCTCTTGGGATATGCCCCTAACAGCTGGTTTATATGCCAATCCATGGGGCTTGGCATCTCTGTGGTGATGCGCGCACACACACCCCAGCCAGCCACATCATGTAGTAGAACTCACCATGTGACTTCTGAACAGCATGTTGCTTGTATCCTTGCTCCCTACCCAGTCAATGATGGCCTTATTGAAAGTAAAGAAACTGACCTCATGTGATTCATTCTATTCAATGATATGCCCCAGGATGAGAAACAAGTTACAGTTATCCATTAACCCTATGGTTAATACACCAAAAGTGATACTCTACAGTAAATTCTTACAATGCATGGGTATGCAGCCTAGTCCCATGCCAAATATTTCTTCTTCATTTTCCCCCCAACCATTCCTCCCATCGGTTAATGGGAGGAAAGTACATTGCAAATTTGAAAATTACTGAAGGGCAGGTAAAATATTTTGGTAAAATATTAATTAATGAAAGGCCATTTTTTTCTTGTTGTGCTTACCTTACTTTCAAGCTAGCTGGGGGGCGTTTGTGAGCAGTGCTTTCCTTCTAGAAAAGAAAGGTGCCGATACTCATTGTGAAGTTGTTACAGTAACAGCCACACTTTTAACCAGTGCTTTTCTTCTAGAAAAAAAGGTCGCGGTACTGCGTCCGCTTGAGTGTCCCCAGAAAAAAAGCACTGTTTGTGAGAATCTTTTCTTTCATTCTACAGTTCTGTACTTGGCAGTTTGCATGCTTCAGGCCTCCTGGGTCACTGTACTAGCTGAAAACCCCACCATGTCTTCGGCTGGGCTTTACTCTAAATGCACAGAAATGTGGAAAGGCTGCCTATTATGTGCCCAATAGCTGTTGCTTGATGTTTTTAAAAAGCAAAGTGTTTTCACCTTTGAAAATCATTAGGTGGATGCCAAGAGTGTGGATTTTGTTTTTCCCTTAAAAGAAGGGTAAACAGAAGAACTTCCCTTAAAAACAAAACCAGCAAGCATGCCAAACTCAGGCGCTCAGGACCCAACCTCCTCTAGCATTTCACTTAAAGGCCAGGGAGAGACATCATGAGCTGACTCCTTCACGGGACTTTTTCATATCATGAAGCACAGGCAGCTGAGGAGGCTTCAGAGGGCTGGAGAAAAAATAATAATGAAAAGAAACACCACACCACCCTCAGTCACCATACAGTGATACGTGAGCTCAAACCTGCACCCCAATGAACATCTAAAGAAATTCTAAAGTGCTTTGAAATGAGGCAGAAAAATGGAAGCAAACTGTTCACAAATTGGAGACAGGTTTTCCCACAGCACTAATTCAATCAATTAGACTCATATCATCCCTGTCTAAACAGTTAAAATCTGTTAAATTAACTCAGGACGGACGGACTGCAAACATGTAACAATAAATCACAAATGAAAGAAAAGTAGGGTGACATCCCCACTGTTTGTGATAAATTTCTCAGGTTATTCTTCCTCAACATACATGGATATTTTGGTGTTTTAAATGTATCTAATTAAAGCTGTATAATATTGTACATAATCTGTATAATATAAACAACTGAATCATATTATGTATGTTGCAAAACTGGAAACAGATGTCATAAAAACTTTAACATCCCAGTTCCTTGAAATAACATTTTCCAACTTAAATCATTAGTAACTTTCCTCCAGAGATGAACAACCCCTGTCGCTGATTTCAATATACTTGATGTGTGTACTTTATCATACAGTAATTGTCTTCTCTTCCACACACATAATTTATGGTAATTTATCAGTGGGAACAGTAGTATAAACAGCTAGAATTTGAATGAGATGACTCTTAGTGTTGTTGGCAGCTAGGTTTATTTTTTGGTGCAGAGATTCTGAACAGCTGTGTTCCAAAATTACAGCAACTTGCATGTGAAATCATAATTACACAGATGTCACTATAATGAAGCACAGGATTTAGGGATAGGAGGAGGTCCATCTTGGGATATATTTATGTGACTGACACTTGTGAGACTGAACTTCAGTAAGGCTTTAGACAAAATCCCCCATAATCTTCTTGCAGAGAAGCTGGTAAAATGTGGATTCGACGAGGCAACTCTTATGTGGATTTGACTGACCGAACCCAAAGAGTGTTCACAAATGGTTCTTCATCAAGCTGGAATAAAGTGACCATTGGAATGCCACAAGGCTCTGTCCTGGGCCCATTGTTGTTCCGTGTCTTTATAAACAACTTGGATGCCCATTCAATTTGCAGATGACACCAAACTGGGAGGGGTAGCTAATGCTGCAGATGACAGAATTGTGATTAATGGACACACTTGGGAGATGGTGGATTCTCCTTCCTTGGAGATTTTTAAAGCAGTGGTTGGATGGCCATCTGTCATGGATGCTTTAGCTGAGATTCCTGCATTGCAGAGTGTTGGACTCGGTGACCCTCGGGGTCTCTTTCAACTCTAACACTTCTATGATTCTATGAAGTATCTGCCATGTTTCAGAAGTGGCTGAAATGCACACATTATACCAGAGAATAGAACACGGATATCAGCAGTTTTTTAACAGGATTATTAAGGAGCATAAAGGGTATCTGCAAAATCGTTAGATCAGGGGTGGGGAAACCTAATGGCATCAGTTTACTTTCTATCCCCTCAACAGGGCTGGCCCAATACCATTTACCACTTGAGGCAAAACAGAAAATGGTGCTGCCTCTGCTGCCACCTGAGATGACTCAAGGGGAAGCCCCAGCAAGCTGAAGTGATGAGAGAGAAACAAGGAGGCCAGAGAGGAAAAGGCAGCAGGAGGGGGACCATTCCCTCCCCAGGGGGTGACTGGGATGGCAGCAGCAGCAGCTCCTATCCTCACCTTTGAGGAGTGGCAAAGGTGCATGAGGATTCTCCTTTCTTTCCAGTTCTGTTGCCCCTTCCAGCTGTCCTGCCTTCTGAGGGGACAGCCTCAGCAAGGTTAATGAGCAGGCCAGCCCTACCTTCAACATCATACCTATCAGTTCTGGGTTATGGAATGCTGCACCTGTGAAGTGCTTGTCATGGAATTCTACTCAATATTGATCCAGAGTAGATTCCAATGTATAGTTAGAGTAAAAACTTAAACACGTTGCAGGATTCCCGAAAAACAGAACAGATGCAATTAAATTTCGTCCAGCAGAGCTTTGCTGCTACTGAAGGCAAATGGTCACAAATCCAATACATTCAGGATTAGCACTGTCCATAATAAATCCAGTTGCAGCAGACTTAGCTTATACTCACAATAACTTACAATTAGTCTAAACCTTAACACTATAGCATACTATGTACAGAACACCACACCAGAAGGAAAAAGAGATAGAAAGAGAAAGTGAAACCCAGGCTCCTTCTGGCCTTACTGTACTTTTATCCTTAGTATGACTTTGACAGAAGAGATAGCAGAACCAGTTTAAGCCAGCTGTAATCAGCTTCTCTGAAGGAATAACCCAAACATCATGAACCTTCTGCTTGTTTCTTTCACACAGTGAAGCTTCCAGAACCCACTTGAATTAATTAGAAAAGGAAAGATTTCTACACATCAGATCAATGCTTTCTGCACTAAGAAATGCAAACTGACAGTGATTTGGTTAAAATCTCCACATGTCAGATGGAAAAAGATCTTGTCTATGTAAACTACTGCATAGATTCTATGGGGGGGGGATGCTGGATAAAATTATTTTCAAAATGTGGTAGCTAGTAAAAAAGTGATCCTTGAGATGTAAACTAGCCCAAATCAAAAGAAAGGAATATATAGAATCTCTTACATTAAAAATGTCAGAGATCCTTAGAACTCCAGAAGATGTGCTTTTCACATCCATAGACCCTTCAGGTAAAAGGAAGCTTCAGAATGAAATATAATCTTTGGGGTCCACAATTCAAACTCACAAAACAGGGGCTCCAAAAATCTTCAAGGTACTAACTCCTAATGTCTGATTATGTTATGCTAACACCAAAGCCAGTTTTCCAGCTGTACAATTTTCCAAACAAATGGTTTTTTAAAAAAACAACAACAACATGTAAATTATGTTCTAAATCTGCCAAATCTCTAATTTGGCAGACTTTATGTCCTTTTCAAGTTGCTCAAACCCTCTAGTGGCTGCTCACATCGAAAAAGAACCATATGAATAAACCATAAGGGGAATGATTTATGCTTAAAAATAACAAATTCCACGCTTTGTCTTAAAAAGAATAAAACATTTCCCTTGCCAGTTCTGCTTGAACACAGTTTCTACCACAAGAAGCTCCCCCCGTCCACACACAAAAATCATATTGTGATGAAGTTATTTGACAGTGTTGCTGCTAGCCAAACAACAAATGCAACCCAGGTCACATATTTCATGGACAGTCAGGACTCAACAGATACAAATAGGAGAAGGAAAGTGAACAGTTGCAAAGTTTCCAACCATTCTGCAAATTTGGCTTATTGTAATGCTCACATAATCTTGCCTTTCTTTCAGCCTGAAGCTAACATTCAGTTTTCAAATAACTTCTAAGTTTCAGTAGAAGAATTTCACTGGGGATAGGAGCACTCAGGGTTGATGTGAGTTGTTTCCATAGCTGAGGGTACAACATCTCCTTTGCATGCAGAAGATCCCAGGTTCAGTTCCTAGCATCTGCAGGCAGGGCTGGGAAACACACGCCTGTCTGAAGCCTTGGACAGGTGCTAATCATCAGTATAGAAGGTTGTTGTTTAGTCGTGTCCGACTCTTCATGACCCCATGGACCAGAGCACACCAGGCACTCCTGTCTTCCACTGCCTCCCGCAGCTTGGTCAAACTCATGTTCGTAGCTTTGAGAACACTGTCCAACCATCTCGTCCTCTGTTGTCCCCTTCTCCTTGAACCCTCAATCTTTCCCAACATCAGGGTTTTTTTCCAGGGAGGCTTCTCTTCTCACGAGGTGGCCAAAGTATTGGAGCCTCAGTTTCAGAATCTGTCCTTCCAGTGAGCACTCAGGGCTGATTTCCTTAAGAATGGATAGGTTGGATCTTCTTGCAGTCCATGGGACTTTCAAGAGTCTCCTCCAGCACCATAATTCAAAAGCATCAGTTCTTCGGCGATCAGCCTTCTTTATGGTCCAACTCTCACTTCCATACATCACTACTGGGGAAACCATAGCTTCAACTATATGGACCTTGTCAGCAAGGTGATGTCTTTGCTGAGCTCAATAGATGAATATTGTGACTTGGCATAAGGCAGATTTCTACGTTCTTACCTTTTTCTGGCCTATCATTGCTTTCAGCTTCCCTACCTGTAAGGAGGACTGTCTCCCAAAAAGGAGATGGAGAATGAACACATTCCCAACAGCAATGTGTCCTTTGAACAGGACATACACCCTGAATGGTCATGTACTTTCTGAGATATGCAAGGCCTCCGAAATAAAAACGGCTAATAGTGCCAATGCTTGTTGAGTGCTTAAGGTAGCAGAATTCCACCCTACGCCTTTCAGAAACAACTGCTTTCATAGCAGGATTGTGGGTGGGGCGTTTTGAGCGCTTCGGGTTTTTCATGGTAGCATTGTAGCTTTCACAGATGTGACAATAGCTGAGAAAATGGTGTCCAACATTTGTATGCATTTATGTGGGTGGGCGGAGGCTACAGGAGAGTGGAAGGGGGAGGGGAGGGCTTTCTGTAAACTCTATAATTTAGATGTGCACAAAGCTTTACATCCTGGTAGGGGGAAAAATGTACATGGTGTTAAGTTTGTGCCAAAAGCAAAAATGATAATTGCTATGTACTGCGCTGCCCCCGCACAACAGTTTAGCACTGTATTATACTGCTAATCATTCTCACTAACAAGTCACAATGAAGGAAGCTGCTTCCGTTCGACAGGCTTCAGTCTTTTGACTTATACTCAAAAAAACTCATCCAGTTCTCTTTTGACTCAAATTTTTAAATTTTATGGGGCAGTTTCTTCACATTTGTTTTACACAGGATGTCGAAAGATTACGACGTTGCCAACCTGCCCCACCGTAAGAAACTCCTCCCAGTATTGTGATTCTAGCTTTTGTGGAACTCTGTAGACAACTGATGAGAAATAAATATCAACAATTAGCGTGAATTGAATTTCAAAGCAAATCTGCAGACTTTTCTTCAGGTGACTGGCCAATTTTAATGTGCCACTAGGCTTCTGCAAGAACAATATGAGGAATTTAAGTAAGTGCCTTACACCAAGTCAGAGCATCAGACCATCAGTCCATCTATTTCAAGACTGCCAACTCCAGGATTTTAGGATTTCCCAGCCTACCTGGAAATGCCAGAGACTACCGAGCTACGTATTTGTGCTGTGTTCTATGTACCCAGCATATCTAGCTGAAACTGGGTTGCTTCATAGGCTAGAACAACAGGGATCCATAGCCAGAGTGGATGTTTGTGCTGGTGTGCTAACATTGCACAGTGGACCTAGTTTAAAAGGGAAGCTATGCATGTGTAATAACAGATCCATAATGCCTTTTTGATTGTTTTGCAGCAAGTCTAAACTGGGCCTGGGGAATTTTGAGGGAAGCAAAAAAAAAAGAAGAAGAAGAAGAAAGAAATTTGAGATTTCTTAAGAGGAAGTGGTTTCGAATGCAATTTATTTATTTGAAATAAATTCAAAGTGGCTAACTATTTATAAAAAAGAAGTTATAAAACAGAAATCATTTCACAACTCAACCAAATCATAAAGCAAAATATTAGCATATCAGAAGAATCTGCAAAACAGCCTTCAAAATTAAACATAAAAATATCAGCCAAAGTCCAGGGCAATGAGGCACTTCCCCAACTCTACAATTCTATGATTCTATGAATTTCCCCCACTCTGTAGGAAGTCTGGAGAAGCCCTTGCACTATGTACGTAAAAAGGGTTTCCATTTCTGCAGTGAATGCACTTCTCCCAGCTGGTGCCTCCAATTATTTGCACATCTAACCACCAACATATATATATTCTGACCATCACACCAGGAAAAAATAATGCGCAATTAGTGCTGAAGATGTTAAAAGTGGTGCAGCCAGCGATCTTGTGCAGCTGAAATGTTGGCATGCAAGCACTGGCTTTTCAAGACAATGCAATGCTCATCCATTTTACATGTGTGGAAATTGATTGGAAAAGCCGGCTATGTCAGTCATTCTGTGGGCTGCCTGTGGATATCCAAAAATGTGTGAAAACAAAGAGGCACTGCCTCAGGCATTGGTGACCAACATCACGGAGACTAAACTAAGTCTCTCCCCACATACACCAGTGGTATTACAGACTGTGACCCTTCTGTCTTCTCCCTTAAGAGCAATTGATAACCCATGTGTATGTCCAGAATATAAAGCTCATGCAGCTTTCTATAAGCACATGATGCTGCTGTTATTTGTTGGTGGAGGTTTTGAAATTTACTGCTGCATTTTGATGGTATAAGGCTTTGATCAGAGCTGTTGGCTGCTGTTTTATATTGGGCTTTTATTGCAGAGTGTTTTAATTTTGTTAATAGCTTTTAAAATTGTTGTTACCCACCCTGGGATTATCAAAGTGGTGAAGGGCAGGATATAAATAATAAATAAAATAAAGGAAATGATATATTGCCTCCAGGCCATTGCCTTTAAAATGACACTTTGTGGAAACCTCACTGCAAATCAGTTGAACAGTTTAGGGCCTTTCACATAACCATTGAAAATTGCAGAGGATAGGGAGGGGGAGCCAGAGACACTGGTCTGTTTTTCATGTTATGGTAACCCAAACTATAGCTTACCAAGACCACACGAGTGTGCTGGTTCCCAGAAAGCAGCTTACACTCACTTTGCTCCCCCCGCCAACCCATTGCTTTTAGATCAGGGCTCCATGACAACTAAGCCAAGGTTTGGTTTAGTGTGTCATATGAACATGGGGTTGTGGTGAAGTTCTTGCCTCCTTAACCATCATCCACCAAGGCAAGAACAACATTAACTCTGATAAATCACTGATCATGGATGGCATCCACCTGAGATGTTATGTGGGTGAATGCCACCAGTGTTGACTATTATTAGTGAGAAAACATCCCTCTGCCTGGAATAGGGAACACAATGTCAGTTTTGGGACTGTCTCCCCCTTCCTAAATTTTATTCTGCTCCCAAGGAAGAGCTATAGCTTACAATATGTAAAGTAACTAATTACACAATAAATAGCTGATATTATCTGTGGTTGTCCATTCCCCCGTCCCTACCTATCTTTTTTTCAAGATCTGTAAATGCTTTGTGAACCACCTCTTGTCCATCATTGAAGATCTGCTCACAATTGGTAGTCTGGTCTCTGATCATGCCATCCAGTTGCCAGGGGAAGTAAAGGGAAGAGACTTTCCTAAACATGACCAGTACCATGAGAGTCTTGCAAGGGAAGTCTCCCATACTGCTGACTGGCAAGCAGGCCTGGTTCAACGATAAACTCACCCTAGCAATTGACCTTCCTGTGGTAATTTTCTCTTACCTAGAACCCCTTGCATGAGTCGGGGCTTTCATGAAGTGAGTCTCTCTGTTCCTATGGACAACTACCAATGGTGTGAAGAGTAGACAGGAAAGTCCAATATGTTATGGCTCCAACTCACTTAGTTCAACTAAGTGATATGTTTGGGGCTGATGGTGCTTATCCCTGTTATGGGTGTAACATTTAGCCTAGTTATGTTATGGGAGTGCATGACAGATACAAGAGAGCCCCAGCCATTTGGTAACAACTGGAATACATGCTGCCAAGATGCACATCACAAAACAGGTTGCACTAAGAACAAGCAATTTCATCCATGCTGCAAACTCTTCAGCGGGTTTAAAAATCTTGGTCATTTGAATCTGTATTGTGTTTTCAGGGTGTGCCAGCTACCTTGAGTGGCAATGACCCAAAATACATAATTTAAGAAATAAAAGACAAATCTGATGTTATACACATACACACACACATTTGCACACACCGCCATGCTGTTGACACATATGCATGAGACATGAAAAAGCACCACAACTTAATAAAGTACGCTATATTCAGCAAGGTTTCAACAAAATGTTTGAACCATAAACAGACTTACTTCAAAATCACACAGCCCGTGCCCAAAGGAGGCGCCGTCCAAAAGACCTGAATGCGGGTCCTTCTTCTCGGTGTACTCTCAGTAACAGCCACAGGACAATTACTCATGAACTGTGTCTCTTCTTCATCTATAATCTAAAGAAACATAACAAAAATATATTTCATTACAATCATCCATATCATAGTGTCTGCAAAGACTGGATGCTATACAAAATTACACCATATGTATATATGATATAATGATTAGGAATGGGCCATATTAGCCACTAAAAAAATCTTGGTATAACCTCATCCCTTGAAATTCCAGGAGTTGGTTTTCTTTTAAATTCAGGAGGGCCACAGAAAATCCAGCATGTGGGTTGGGGAACTCTGCAAAGACTCTAGGCCTTGACATAAATTAAATGAGCTATGTTAACCCTGGGTGGAATCCAAGTGATGTCACTGTGCTCACATGATGGTTTTGATCCAGTGACCACATCTGCTGATAGAAGAAGACAAAAAGTGGGACCTGCAAGGAGCAGAGAAATCAGAAAAAAAATTCCCTTCCTCTTAAGAACCTAAGAAGAGCCCACTGGATCATGCCAAAGTCACATCTATTCCAGCATCTTGCTCACACGCTGGCCAACCAAATGTCCATGGGAAGCCCACAAACAGACCTGGAGGGCAGCAGCAGTTTCCCCACCTGCAATTTCCAGCAACTTGTATTTTAGAGGCATACCACTCCAACAGTAGAAGTAGAACACAGCTATCAGTGGGCATGTTCACTGGAATGAAATCTGTTCTGTGAATGCAAAGGCACAAGTAGCATTCCACCTCCTGAGGCCACCATGTAGGGCCTGACTTTGGGGATTCCCAGGATTTTAGAATGATGTCCTCTTTCTGATCCATGGCCAGCCTTTGGGTAACTCCCCATCCCAACTGAGAAAGAATCAAATCAAAGTGACCCACTCCCCTTTTTATACCAGTGATACTTCAGTGGAAAATACCTAAAATCTACTGCAAATTTGGGGGGAAATAGGACAAAAAATAGTTTTCTACATTTATGCAAGTATACATTTATGTGAAACACAAATAATAAATAGAACTAGGTTTATTTTCTCCTATATGTTGATTTAGACAGGATAGTTGTTTTGTTTACATCACAGGTGATTTCCAAATACCAGCTGTGCTAGGCAAAAGAAGAGAAAATAAAACCAAGTAAGGAGAAGGGGGGGGGGGACAATCACCACCTATATAAATAGTAGGTACAGAAAAGCTGGTCTTTAATGTGCAATTGATTTAAGGCTAAGTTCACCTTGATAATTACAGGAAGAAAATAATAAAGCATCTATTGCTTCCGCTATTATGTGGCAAGAATAGTAGCATGGCAGAGGAGTAATGTTTCATCAAACTGCACCATAAAATTCTACTAAATTCAAGGTCTTATAATAGCACCAATATGATATAAATCATATTATCATCCGTCTTGGCACCCTTGGCTTCCAGATATCAGTGTCTGGGTCAAGGTGTATAAATCCTCCTTCATTCTTAAGGCTGAATGGAGGGAAAACAAGAGGGAGAAGTGAAGAAAAAGAATGCCAGGCTAGCTCACCTTGAGCCAAAGGAACAGGTCAGCTTACATTCACCATGAATACAAGATCTAACAGAGATTTTCAGCTTCTGAAACTCTGGGACTATAGAAAGTAGTTTCTATACGTTTCTTCAATACACCTGTGCTGTCTGAAATGCACTTATCTTTATTTGCCTATTGGTTCTAATATTTATATCCCACTGTTGGACATGGATTTCAAGGTGACTAACAATCAACATCAATCAAACCATTTTATGTTTATTTTACAATAAAGACAGCAAGAATAATACAGCAAGAAGCAACTTAAAAGCAATGAATATCAGATGAGCAAGAGCAATACAACAAAGATAGAAGCAAAATAGAAGCACATCCTGAAAAAATGAAAAGGAAACACTGTAGAAAAGCCCAAGAGAACAGGTTGGATCCTGCACATCACCGAAAATATAGCAATGGAGGTGTCAAATCTATGGCACCCTTGCGCTTAGGGATGGAGGGCCATATTTTGGATGCCACCTCTGAGAAGGCCCTTCCTCTCCCTAATCCAGCAATTCTCAGCCTGTGGGTCCTCAGATGTTGTTGGACTACAACTCCCATCATCTCTGAGCTCTGGCTTTGCTAGCTAGGGATGATGGGATTTGTAGTCCAACAATATCTGGGGTCCCACAGGTTAAGAACCTAATCTCTGATGATGGGGCTACATGGGGAACCGACTGCCAGTCAAGGCCATGCTGCAAAAGGTCATTCTTCAGATAACCCCATCCCTGGCCATTTGGAGCTAGCTGTGTTATGAAAGTGAAATTGTGGAGTTCATAAACCAAATTGTTCGTAAACAGGACTGCTTTTAAACCGAGGTACCACTATATATGTATAATGGACGTGAACAATGATGAGGGATGGTGAAAGACACTTGTTGCCAACAACAGCCATGGTGTGTGTGCGTATGCATGTATTTCTGTACAGAACAGCTGCCTTGGATTGCAAATAAAACGGATAATTTTTCTTTATGTTGATGGGCACAGATGTAGTTTTGAGCTTCACAGATTTACTCTTCAGGAAGAATAAGACAGCCCAAGAGACCAATAAACCATCTATTTTGGCTGATGTAGAAACACATACTCAGTCTCTGCATGGCAAATTTCTTTCAGAAAATCTCATGGTTTACATTGAAGTGCTTGCAGGAACAAAAAGGCCACATGTTCAAATTAATGGAATGACCCCCAGAACATTTTTAAAAGGCTCCTGTGCAGTCTCATACACTAACTTTATGCCTCTTAAATATCACTTGACTGAAAGGAAATACATTCCTGGTAGCTTCATCCCATTTTCTTTTGCCCTTTGTGTTCTGTATAAAAAGGACTGGGATGATGAGTTCCTGCCTCTCAGTGCTCACTGCCTCCCAGAGGGGGGGGAAATGTTTTCTTTACGCATTTTCTCAAGTTATTTTAAGATGCAATGCTGGATTATGAAAGTTTGAAACAGAGTCAATGTTTTGCTTAATGGACAGATGCTTGTCCACTCAAAATTTATTTTAGAGTGCTTTGAAGAAGGTTGAGATTCCATACTGATTCTTACAAGAAATTGTTTGTTTTGCTTTTTCTCCCTCTTGCTGAAAGGGGATTTGTGAATGACAGAGTCCACTTACAGAACTGTGACTTTAGATTCAAAAAAAAGTTCACAACTTTGAATGTTAGAATGATGTTGGATTGAAGCTAAGTGGTTTTTAGCAGTAATGTTATAAAGGAATGTGCAAAAATGGATTGTTAACAGGTGATAATCTAAAATTATAATATATTAAGATTAAAGATTAGGATAAAAACAAAGAGGGAAAGGATTTGCTGAACCAATAAATTGAACTGGAATACAAAAAAAGGGAGGTGTGAGGAGGTCTGGGAAACAAGCAAATGAAAGATAAGATACGGAAAAATTGAATTGTTTTTAACTGTTTTTATTTTGTATTTTCACTTTTTCTTTTTTTCTTTTTGTAATACTTTGGAAACTTTAATAAATATCTTTTTTTAAAAAACAAAAAAGTTCACAACTTGTACTGACTTTTAAAACTCAGATATTAATGAAGAGACACACAGAGAGAGAGAGAGAGAGAGAGAGAGAGAGAGGAGAGAGAGAGACCCTATACAGTATTACATGTCAAAGAGAAACACATATTCAGGCAAGGTAACACTAAAAGCATTTCAAATTATTATGTACCTAATGTAGTTTTATGAATTCTGTGGTAGTTCTGTATCTGCTTTAGATGCCCATACTTATTTAATACATAGTCTCATTATGTAAAGTATGGTAATTCAGATTTTGATTACCCATAATCACTGTCTATTTCCTTTGTAACTACACATAAATGTATCCAGCATTCTTATTTAACAGAGCATCTGATTGCCCAAGCATTATGGAAAATGTTATTAATTGTATATTCAAGGCGTAATTTTATATACAAGGAATTATTTCATCATTTTGCCATTAGAGTTACTTTTCTCAGCCTGAGCTATTGCAATGTGGTACAGCAATTTGAACATCCTGAGACAATGTATGGTATGTTTAATGCACAAAAAGGCTAAGTCAGTAAGGGAAAGGTTGCTCACCTGATTTTGGGGGAGCCCCCTTTCCCTCACAGCCCACCCCACTCAGGAGAGTCCTCCAAACCTGAGGGGAGCCTTTTCCATGGGCTGCTGGGGCTGCCAGGGAGAGAAGGAGGCAGGAAAGTCAACTCCTGTTGCTGTCATTTTGTGCACATTTCTCTGGATTCAACCTACTAATTAGATGCCTTTTGTGTTTTAATCTTGTATTTTTATGATGTAAAACTTCCTGAGATCTTCAGATGAAGGGTGGTATAACAATTTATAATAATAATAATAATAATAATAATAATAATAATAATAATAATAATAATAATAATTTGTTGTTGTTAAAAAAATAGACCAGGGTCTCCAACCTGCAACTCTGGAGGTCTAAAGGAACTATTATGGGCATCACAAAATACATATTTTTTACAAAAGAAAAATCGGTCAGGCCCTCCCAAATGCCAAGCAAAAAACCTGTATGTACTCCCTGCAAACAAATGAAACATGGACTAAAATGAGTCCAGCTCCTTCCATAAATAAATAAATAAATAAATAAGTAAATAAATAAATAAATAAATAAATAAATGCAGCAGCAACAACAACAACAATTTGATTATTTATGCTTTGTCCATCTGGCTGGGTTGCCACCCTGGGTGGCTTCCAACACATCTGAAAACATAATAAAATGTCAAACATTAGAAACTTCCCTATATAGGGATGCCTTCAGATGTCTTCTAAAAGTTGTGTAGTTCTTTATCTCCTTGACATCTGATGGGAGAGCATCCTGTTTCCCCACTTTTCACAGTGAGGGAACCGCCAGAAGGCCCTCTGAGCTGCAGCTCAGAGTCCAGGCTGGACAATGGGGGTGGAGACGCTCCTTCAGATATACAGGGCTGAGGTCATTTGAAGCTTTAAATGTCAGCACCAACACTTTGAATTGTGCTCGGAAACATACTGGGAGCCAGTGTAGATCCTTTAGGACTGGCGTTCTATGGTCCCGGTGGCCACTCCCTGCCAACCAACCGCCCTACAACCAACCACTGCAAAAGGCAAACATTCAGTTTCTAAAATAATAATAAAAATAGGGAGGGGGCTTAGCAGGTGCCAGGGTGAGTGGGTCTGAGGGTGCCAGTCATGACCATTGCACTATATAAACAAGCATATAAAATACCACCACCCTCTTTCAAAGGGTGATATCACAATATTTTTTTCATCAAAGCTACAGATGGAGAATGGAATGGGAATACAAAGATAGAGATTTAAAAGTGCAGACACAAACACAGTAAATGCATGAGTTTCTTAGGGGGTTGAAATAATGATTCCAACAACCTTGGGAATGGAGTAAGCTGGGGAAAGATATTTAACAAGATCATAAACATACAATTTAGTCAGAATCCTGCACTGCTAAACATAAAATTTTGATATGGTTTTTCATTTTTCTTTTAGTACAATCAGCTTGCCTAGAGTGTTTAGTTTTGCAGATTGCAGCAGGAAATATCCATCTACAAGATTTATGCTGATTCCCCTTGGTCTTTCATGCTTACTTGTAGCTCTTATGCAGCAGTTATAAACAACAGGTTTAAGCTGCAAGCATGAAGAAACTGGCCAGAGCAATGGTCTGGATCATCATAGGACATCATGAGAAGTACTCAAACTCAGAACTCATATAAATATAATGCCTGCTCAAAGGACTGTCAGGTGATACAGCTTTTATTAGGCACATGACTTCTTGTAAGTAGATAGATAGATGATACATAGATGATAGATAGAGATAGAGATAGATAGATGATGATAGATAGATAGATAGATAGATAGATAGATGATAGATAGATAGATAGATAGATAGATAGATAGATGATAGATAGATGATAGATAGATAGATAGATAGATAGATAGATAGATAGATAGATAGATAGATAGATGATAGATAGATAGATGATAGATAGATAGATGATAGATAGATAGATAGATAGATGATAGATAGATAGATAGATATAGATGATAGATAGATGATAGATGATAGATAGATGATAGATAGATAGATAGATAGATAGATAGATAGATAGATAGATGATAGATAGATGATAGATAGATAGATAGATAGATAGATAGATAGATAGATATAGAGATGTACAGTGGTACCTCGGGTTAAGTACTTAATTCGTTCCGGAGGTCTGTTCTTAACCTGAAACTGGTCTTAACCTGCAGCACCACTTTAGCTAATGGGGCCTCCCGCTGCTGCCGCGCCGCCGGGGCACGATTTCTGTTCTCATCCTGAAGCAAAGTTCTTAACCCGAGGTATTATTACTGGGTTAGTGGAGTCTGTAACCTGAAGCTTATGTAACCTGAAGCATATGTAACCCGAGGTATCACTGTACGTGAAGGTTCTTCCTCTCCACTGAAATGATGCTTGTTGACTTAAATCAATTGAAACTTGAGCCTGCTCATTAAACTAGGGATTATCAGTGTGGCATATGCAGGTGCAAGGTTGCCTTTTAGTTTGCCTATGATGGCATCCACAAAAGCCCTCAATAAATATCTCCCCAAGAATCCATAAGGCATGAGAGGCATGTTCTCTCTTCCTGCTCAGTTCCTATTTCCAATACAGTCATACCTTGGTTTTCAAACAGCTTAGTTCTCAAACATTTTGGCTCCCGAACATCGCAAACCCAGAAGTGAGTGTTCCGGTTTGTGAACTATTTTTTGAAGCCGAACATCCGGTGGGGCTTCCGATTGGCTGCAGGAGCTTCCTGCAGCCAATCTGAAGCTGCGCTTGGGTTTCCAAACATTTTGGAAGTCAAACTGACTTCCAGAGCGGATTCCATTAGACTTCCAAGGTACGGCTGTATCTTGGCCTATACTACATTGGACATACTCTCTTAAACATGCCCAATTTTCAATTGATGCTGGGATTGAACACCCACCCTCCTTTCCATTCTGCACAGAAAAGAGGGGCAAAGAGCTTCTCTCTGTGAACAACCTTGGTGGTGGCTGTCCAGTGATGGGCAGGAGGTGGCTGATGGGGGAATATTCCTCCACTGTTATGTGATCCTCAGGAATGTCTGCTTGCTTGCCCAATTCCATTGCCAGTTCCATGGCTCCTCAAAAGGAAAGCCAAGGGGGTGCAGGGGCAGACTTTGGCCCCCTGAGCGAGGACAAAGTGCTCTTTGGCAGGTAACAAGGAGCAAGAGATGCTTTGGGTACCAATGCCCCTTACTAAGGAATACTCATCTCAGGGAGTTTCACCCTTATCTACCGGTACGTCATTCCTGTGCTGGAAAAAATATATTTTACTTTCTCCAGGCTTTGGAAAAAATAATTTGGATTTGGATTTAAATCTGCTGATGAAATGCTTTAAAAATGATGTCTTTTTACTTCTACTGTTTTAATTAATGTTGATTGCTTTAATTGGTTTTATTGTTAACTGCCGGAAAGTATTACCTCTTAAGGGCAAGACACAGGCATATTTAAATAAAGAAATAACAGTAAATACATAGTCCCGAAGCCTTTCTCATTGCAATCATGCAGTACGGCATGTTATGCAAGGCACAGTTATAAAAAAAGGAGAGAAGAAAAAGCTAGAGAAAATTTAAATTCTTCCTTTCTCAAGCAATCAGGCAACTATTAGCATATTTCCCTGTATTAAAGTAATAGGTTCTTTCCAGAGCTGTCAAGTCGTGTTGCAAAGGTTCTCGTAATGACTCCCTTTCTCACCACTTCTTCTGTTGCACATTTCTCTCCATTCAGTCACTTCATTCTCCAATGGTGTTGGCAAATGTCTACTGAAGAGGCAAAGTGGGATTCACCATATCGCCCCAAATCTCAGGATTCTACTACAGTTATTTATAGTTTACCAAAATGGATTGCAAGGCAATGCTAGCTCCCAGGTTTGGAGGCTTTTAAATTACAAACATTATGCTGCCCCATAGCTCTTTACAGCCCAATTTAACTGCTGCCCTACTGCTTACACAGGTTGTGGCAATACGGATGTCGCTCAGATCCCTACGCCTCTCTATGCAGAAGTAAATCCCATTGTTTTCAACTGTGGGTAGGACTGCAGCCTTTCTGTTTCCATTAAACAGCTTCCCATTCTAATGCATTCCTTTAGTAATTCTGACAGGTAAACATACAGTTTAGGGGTGAATTTTAAGCCCAGCCCAGTGGGGCCTTATAGCACAACAGGCCCACTGTTGCTTCTGTACACCTGCCACACCCAACAGCTAGGACAGGAGGTTCTGTGAGGGCATAGATTGGGCCCAATGCTGTCCATGATGGCAGCAGGGCCGTCTTGGGATCCAATGGGTCCTGGTCTGGCTTAGCCCTGCCTCAGCCCCAGGAATCGGGTCTTTCTGTTGACTCCCACTGACAGAGATCCTGCCAGCAGCACTTCTTCCCAACCACATGGATGGAAAGGGGAGTTTTGCCCCAACAAAGTAACTCTGCAAGCTGTGTCAAAAACAGCAGCAACAACAGCAACAACCCAGACCAATGCAAAGGCATTTGGATTGTTCTGTCAGTTAACTACAAACTCCTCTTTTCAACCAGGCCAAGGTTTCAATGCGAAGCTTGCCTGCAGTTCTTCATCTCCCCCCCCCCCTTCCAACACTAGTCAGCCTGTCCCTGAAAAGCCCTGCAATAAGACACATACTAAGCAATAGCTCTGTAGAAAATACTGTAGTGTAGAGTTGACACATGATACTAGTATGAGGCTGCTTTCACCAATCACATCCCCCCTTGGCCTGCCTTGCTTTGCCTGCTGGCTTTGTAGACATCCCATTATAGATAGTCCTGTGGAGCTGTGTTTGCCTATATTGTGGAGTATGCAGTGGGGACCATTTTGTCCATTCTGGAGCAAGGGGCACAGGGAGTGTGTGTGTAGATGCACATCACAAAACAGAGCTTAAAAGCCTGCACTACCCCTCACTCTGAGGAAGGCATTCTGGGTAAGGTGGCCCAGCAAACTGCCTGCATTGTATTTATTTATTTATTTATTTATACCCTGCCCATCTGGCTGGGTTTCCTCAGCCACTCTGGGCAGCTCCCAACAGAATATTAAAAACACAATAAAACATCAAACATTAAGAACTTCCCTAAACAGGGCTGCCTTCAGATGTCTTCTAAAAGTCAGATAGTTGTTTGTTTCCTTCACACCTGATGGGAGGGCATTCCACAGGGAAGGTGCCTCTAAGGAGAAGGCCCTCTGCCTGGTTCTCTGTAACGTTGCTTCTCACAGTGAGGGAACCAGTAGAAGACCCTTGGAGGAGGTCCTCAGTGTGCAGGCTGAATGATGGGGGTGGAGATGCTCCTTCAGGTATACTGGACCAAGGCTGTTCAGGACTTTAAAGGTCACTTTGAATTGTGCTCGGAATTGTGCCATTTTGCCAAAGGCAGTTAGTACAATTGATTGTGAAGGAAGCATGGTGGGTGAGGAAAGGAGGGGGAGAAGTGGCAGTGGTGGACGAGGCAGCACAACCCTTTGTCACCTCATATTTAAAGGAAAGCTGCAGTCCCTGCTTGGCTGCCTGAGTGCTGTGTGGGGCCCTGAATGTGCACCTCGTAAGTCTGGCCCCAGTGATGCCTCTGCTTACTCTACATTAACACCAAAATGTTGGAGTTTAGACAAGATAGTATCAACTAAAGCAACAGGTTGGTTACAAGAGGGCAGTGGGACAGGGACCCATAATTAATGTGGGCTTGTACAGGAGACTAAAATTTATTCACTCCAATGATTTATCAGTAATTTCACTCAAACATCCATTAGAATGTCATAGTTGCCTTTCTGTTGTGTGAATGTTATTTCTCCGGGGTAGAACCTACATGCACAGAATAAGGAAATATCCCTTTCATTAATTTTAGCTCATCCTTTTCTTTTCAGAAATTCAAGACACCACCATTTCTTCTAGCAATGTCTTGCAATTGTGCTTAATAGATCATAACAAAAGAAACACTGTCGTACTCTATGAATGAACATTACGACAAGAATATACACTGCTGTGTGGATGTAAGAAAACAAATCTGAATGAGCGCTGTTGCTTTAACTGCATGCTGTATGTGATGGATATTTGTTCCTTCGGTAACATAATACTGTTGCCGACTTTATAAATCACCAGGGAACTCAAGTGACATATTGTGGGAGATAAGACCTATTTATCCAAAGAGGCACTGTATTACCTCACCATCCCAGAGCCATAACTCTTGACACAACCCTTAGGCAAAACAAATCCAGTTCCTCTAACTTCTTTTGTTCCTCTGCTTTACCCACGCTCCCTGGGTTTTAATACCACAAGCTAATGGCTCTTGGGAAATAAAAGCAAACTAAAGTGTAATGGGTAGTGAAATCAATTGACAAATAAAGTCAATTTGCTAAAGAAAAATAAAATGAAATAAGAAGTGCCAATGGAGGTGAATATTAAGAGTTAAGAATGAGACCAAGAGCTGCCGTGTACACAGAATCACTCACACCAAGGATCCTTAGTGCTCATCTACATTTATACCTACTGGTATATATAATAATCAAAACTCTTACAAAATGAGTATACCTAACAGCTCAGGGCCAAATGCAGGAGGAACTTGGATTTTTGACTCAGCAGGTTATGTTTGCATGTAAAACCAATTACAGGAAGAATAGCAACAATAGAGATGCTGTAAATGATAAATGGTTATTATCATGTTAGTAAAGGTAAAGGGACCCCTGACCATTAGGTCCAGTCGCAGACGACTCTGGGGTTGCGGCACCTATCTCGCTTTATTGGCTGAGGAAGCCGGCGTACAGCTTCCGGGTCATGTGGCCAGCATGATTAAGCCGCTTCTGGCGAACCAGAGCAGTGCACGGAAACGCTGTTTACCTTCCCGCCGGAGCGGTACTTATTTATCTACTTGCACTTTTATGTGCTTTCAAACTGCTAGGTTGGCAGGAGCAGGGACCGAGCAACAGGAGCTCACCCCTTTGCAGGGTTTCGAAGTGCCAACCTTCTGATTGGCAAGCCCTAGGCTCTGTGGTTTAACCCACAGTGCCAACCATGTCCCTACACATTTCAGCTTACTATAAAAAGTAGAATAACACTTGCTAATCCACATTTTTTTTAATGTAAAAAGTTTTCAAATACAATAGTTCATTTCAACAGAACCTCCACTGTCAACATATTTTCATCAGCGTAAAATGGCTAAAATCAGTAATTTCTTACAGCACATGGGTGGAAAACCTCCCACCCATGGGTCAATCTTGATTTGCCAGGGGGTCCAAGTTGGCACACAAGGCCATTTCCACCAAAACATGTCCACTAACCCTTCAACTGATGTCACTGGGTGACATTAGCTGATAGATGGGGAGCAGGTTAACACCCTGGTAAAGCAATCTCCTGCATCCAGCAGAATTGAGGATTCATCAGCTAATGAGAGGAGGGTTCAATCCAGCTGTGTGCTGCTTCAGCAGCATGTTCCTGGCAAGTAACAGGCTGGCGAGGCAGGCCCCTCCCGCCATCCCTGCAGGTCAACATTCAGATACCTTGGAGGTCAAAGCTCCTAACGACACTACAGCAAACTCCAAAATGTTATACTTGCCAACAGACTCAGGTGTCTTCACTTTGTGGAAAAGAAAGAAAGAACGAGGGAAACCAAACAGGGGTTATCATCAAATTACCAACCCCTTTATCCTTTTTCCAACATCTGAGATATACTTCTCCCCCACCCTTTTGTTTTGTTCACATAAGAATTATCTTGTTGGATCACACCAAAGTCTACGTAGTCTAGCATTCCATTTCCACTACTCCCAAGCCATGTATGAAAGTGCTAGTCATTATCTAATGTATATTTTCTTCAGAGGTAGACTGCCTCTGTACATGGAGGTTTCATCTGACTGTCACTGTCAATCACCTTTATTTCATGTGACTACCAGGCCAGTCTCAGTGAAGTTCCACATCTAGCTTCACACTAAAAGCACCCAAGAGTCTTGGATGGGCCCTTTGAATTTCTCTCATCCCAATGGTCTAAGCTAGTAGTTCTCACCAAATCCTACTGCAAGGAATTCCACACGTCATTAATTTTGTATGTCATTAATTCTTCAGTGTGTGAAAAAGTGTCTGTATTAATTGAGTGTCCTATGGGCCAGGTATTATGAAAGAGGGAGGGGAGTCTTTCTCTCTACACTGTTCATCCATCTAGAAAACTATATTAGTCATTGTTTTCTAAACTAAAATGCCCCCAATACTTTTCCTCTATTCCCAAGCTCATTTTGTCCTTTTTCCAGTTCATTTCTATCCTTTTTTTTTTTTAAAGGGGCCAATATACAATAATCTTTGTGTGGTCATACCACTGATTTATATCATGGCATTTTATGATACTTTAAAAAAAATCACTTTCCCAGCCCTTTCCAAAATTAAATGTGCTGCTGTCACAGCCATAGCAGTACTGTTTTGACATTTTCAAAATAAAACCCCATGTCCATTCCATTTCTGAATGTCTTTATAGTACAAGCTTGGTTCTGGAATGCACCACTCGCACCAAGCTATGGCCAAGAAAACCCTTAATTGCTGGATTAAAGTGTGACAGAACATGCAATGGAGTGGCAGGCGTCGCAACTTAATTGCAGCTGGGTAGTTCTGGTGGTGTTGGTAATAGACTGCTGCTGAGAGCTTAATCCCATCGTCTGAAATGGGCTTGTTCAATTAATTTCTCACTACAGCAAATCATTCGTTCTGCTCAGTGCCCACATTTGTATATAATCGATATCTTTTGAGCAGCCCATAAAAGACTTGAAGTGTAGTGAATGAACCCCTGTAGATTCATACAAAGAACAGCCGTCTTTGATCCCTGTTTGCATTGAAGGCTTTTCTCCTGGTTTTCTTTCTTGGCTTTTGTGGTGTTTATGTGATTATTTCTAACATTCCAGGCACATCTAGTGCCCAGGTGGGTGCATTTCCTGTGGTTCTCAGTTACAACCCTAATTCCGGGTGGCCTGTTTGGGGTTCTAAGGGGAGGGATCCCGAATATTGCAAAAACTGCAGTGCTGTTGCCAAGCCCCAGCCATGTGATTGAGGCTTGCAAGCCTATTCACACAGTCTGATTCTATCATTCCTCTCAGCCCATGGCTGCATAGCTGTAACAGTAAGCCCTCAAATTAGCCCAAGACTGCAGCTGATGGCCACAGAATTAAGTGCACGGGGAATCTGTTATCTTAACCAGAAAACAGAAATGTGAATTCTGTGGAATGGTGACAGTCATTTTCAAACTCGTAAACTGTCTCACTCACAGCTAAGGATGGACAAATATGTCCATTTTCATTTCTTTCAGTTCCTCATTTTTTCCAATCTTAAATTCAGTTCTCCACATTTCCAAATAAGTGTGATTATATATATTTTTTTAAAAAAACCTAATGAAAATTCAGCATTTCAATGTGAATTTTTCCCAATATGCATTTGTTGGTGTGCAGTTTTGCTTGATATGCACATTTTTTGCAAATTAATTTTGTCTAAAATAACACATTTTGTATGTTATTGTCACTAATTTATGGATTTTAATGCACACTTTGCCTCAGCATATGTATTTATGTACCTATTACTTGGCTGGGGAGCTGCATTTCTAAATTCAGAGAAGTGCAAATTCAAAATATTGTTTTTGTCCCCATATTGTTTAGGGCATTAAGTTTGCCTTCACATACGAACTGAAACAAATCTGTACTCACAAGAGAATTCCCATAGTGCTTAGCTAAGTGCCTGCCTAGCGTCCAACAGAACAGTTTCAGTATCAGACTGCCCCTCTGTAATTACTGTGCAATTGGGAGGGAAAACCCCTACACTTAAACCTGCTATTTGTCCATGAACCTTCTATTCCCACCGGTTAAATTATACACTTCCCATGGTATGGAGCCTGTTAGCTTAGTTTCGCTTGTGCCACAAGAAAGACTGGTGACAACAAAACACAGAGAAGCCATCAAAAGAGCAACGCATTGTGCTGTTGTATTTGCTCAGCTGACTGTGAGGTGGGTCAGCCTGCTTACCTACAAAATCTCCCACTTTGAGCAGGAAATACTTGATTGCAAGGCTGGTCTGTCCTATCCCTGCTGCCGCCCACTTTGCAATCTAAGACCTCATCAAAAAGATTCCAGCATTGCAGGGGGTTGGACTAGATGATCCTCGTGGTCTCTTTCCAACTTTACAGTTCTATGATTCTATGATCTCTGATCCAAGCAGTTTCCCCTTCGCTTGCAGTTTGGCAAGTGGAGGAAGTTGGCAAGAACGGAGTTTGCTATGTTAAAGCCAAGCAATTCCTCTAGGCAGAACCGGAGTTGCAAGCTGTGTTCAGCAGGACTTACTTTCACATAAATGTACATGGGCAGGCACAAAACCCTTTGCATTTGATAAGTAGACTAATTAAATAACATTTTCATTGATTAATCAATTAATCAGTTAAAAGGCAGAAGGTTAATCAACTAAAACATCTTTAATTAGCTGCCTAGTCTCATTTAAAACAATTCTTGCAGTGCACCGTGGGTTATTAGATTAAAGTGGACCTCCTTGGAAGATTTCAACTTCTTTGAAACTTAAGATAAACTTTACCGTTAGGTGCCAGCGCAGCAGAATAATAAAGATTTAAATCTATTGTTCAGTGTTAAACATGGATTTATTAGAATATTTATATTTTATCTTGCCATTTAGCTTAACTTTAAGAATAGAGTGGGTGAATGCATTCCACTGTGACCTCAATGGAGACAATCTTGGCTGTGAGTCCTGTGCAGGCCTTCTCCTACCTGGCCTAGGAGGGAGGAATGACGGACTCTAGCGACAAAGGTGCAGACCCAGGTGATCAAGCCAGAGCTTCCACAGCTGCCGCCAGCCGTGAACTGGCACGACTGGCAGCAACAGCCGCAGATATGATAATATTTTATTCTCTTGCTAATTATGCTGTTTAAAAATGTGCATTTTATATTTGACTTCATTTAGTAATGTTTTCTTTAGAACTATTAAAACATGGTTTTTTTGTTAACTTGGCTGCACTAAATGTGCACGCTCTGTAGTTGATCTCCTTTGTAATGTTTTATTTTGATATCTTTAATAGGAAACTGAAAGAACGATATTAATTATGTTGCTTTGAATGTACGCTTTACGTTTTACTTTCTTCAGTAATGTTTTATTCTGGGATTGTTTTATTTGATCTTCTACTGTGTTGTAAACCGCTTTGAGATCTCTCTTAAATATATGAAATGGTATAGAAATGAAGGGACACGGGTGGCGCTGTGGGTTAAAGCCTCAGCGCCTAGGACTTGCCGATCAAAAGGTCGGCGGTTCGAATCCCCGCGGCGGGGTGCGCTCCCGCTGCTCGGTCCCAGCGCCTGCCAACCTAGCAGTTCGAAAGCACCCCCGGGCGCAAGTACATAAATAGGGACCGCTTACTAGCGGGAAGGTAAACAGCGTTCCGTGTGCTGCGCTGGCTCACCAGATGCAGCTTGTCACGCTGGCCACGTGACCCGAAAGTGTCTGCGGACAGCGCTGGCCCCCGGCCTATAGAGTGAGATGGGCGCACAACCCTAGAGTCTGTCAAGACTGGCCCGTATGGGCAGGGGTACCTTTACCTTATAGAAATGAAATGACTTGGAAGAAGAAGAACATTTATGATTATGATGAAGTGGAGAGGGCATTTACTAGCCAAACTTTGATCTAGTCCTAAAAGAAAACATATGAACCTGATGAATCAGGCAAATGTCCTTCTAGTCCAGAATCCTGTTCTCACAGTGGCCAGCCAGGATGCCTGTGGGAAACTAGCAAGCAGAACCCAGACACAACAGCACTCTCCCTTCCTGTAATTTCCAGCAGAGATAGAACATTGCCATCAATGTTAGCAGGCACTGGTAGCCTTCCCTGAATATGTCCAATCCTCTCTTTTTTTAAGCCACCCACATTGATGGCCATTCCTACCTCTTGTAGGAATGGTGCTCCCCAGGCAAGAGGAAACATCTCTTTCCCTCCTCTCCCTATTTTTTCCCCTTCTCCATTTCGCTTCCTCTCCATGCCAGTATCAAGCCACTGACCCACAGAATCTCGCTCGCGTAGCATGCCACATGTCTAGCTGCCTCCTGACATGCAGTCTCCCAGCTTTGCAAGAGAGCGGTTTCCATCTCCAGTTAGCCATGACTCAAAGGCGAGGGGGAGGTTGCTTGGTGGAATGGAAAGAGGGGGCTTTGGCGGTGGGGGGGCATGTAGAGGGAATAAGGAAGGGGGCGAGAAAAGTTCTCTTCCACCATCCCCAGCACATTCTCTCCATACAAATACACATTTCAGTCAGTCAAAAACACTCCAGGAGGACAGGAGAGGGGGTAGCCTGAGCCCAGACAGAGAGACCTGGATGGCTGCATTTCGTCCCTGAGCCTGGTATTCCATGGTATTCACTCAACAAACTAAAATTCCTAAGGGGAGCACCATTTTATGGTTTGCCTCAGGCAGCAAAATGTCTTTGGTCAGCCCTGGTTGCAACCTTTGAATGTCTCCTAAAACCTATTCCACTCTTTCCATAACAGTAAGCTGATCTCTGCCCCCACCCAATTTTTTTATTTTTATTTTTTTACTGTATGGTTTTATGTGTGACTATGGTAAACCACTTCTGAATTTTCTATATTCTTTTTTTCTTTAATACTGAAAATTGTGCTCTGGATTACAAACACTGGATTTTTCAATTTTATTTTAATGATATCACCATCTTGCTTGGTGGTAAAAGCTTTGATGTAAAAGTAGCAACAAATAAATAAATAAATAACCCATGTAACATTTATCTTTCTCATCAAAGGCTTAGTTTAGAAAATTCACCTCCCACTGGCACAAGCAGATCCCTTTGACTTCTGTTGACTGTTTACAAAAACAGAAACAATTAATCCATGGCTAAAACCACCCTTGGGAAAGAAATACTGTTGAACTTGAATTACAGACTTTGTTTTGTTGAACTGAAAATTCATTTATCTCTTGAGAGGATCTCACAAATCTTCAGCATTACAGCTTGCATCAGCGTTGGCTGCCAAGTTAGCAATGAAAGCAGAGCCTAAGAAATTATAGGAATAAGAACATGGATGGGGGGGGTGGAAATGGAAAAGCATGATAAGCAGTTGCTATAAGAAACGATACTCAGTTAGACACCTTGGCCTAGCAAAGTCCTATGGATAAAGAGGAAGTAAGAGAATGTCAGGACTGGAATGAGCTCAGAAGACATGCAGACAGCTCATCAATCCAAGATCCTCCACAAATTAGACTTTTCCATCAGGGCTGGAGAACATCTGGCCCTCTGGGTGTTGTTAGACTCCAATTCCCATCATTCCTAACTATTGGCCATGTTGTTTGGGGTTAATGGGAACTGGAGTCCAAGAACATCTGAAGATTTTCCCATCTCTGATATATATTAACCTGTATGATCAAGATTATGGTATGACACAAGCACAGATCAACCACAGAAAACATGCACCTCACTGGTTAGTCATGTGTGAATGGATGTTTCCAGTTTGGAATGTGTGAAATCCGCCCCTTTATTTCCCTTCTGGCACACTGGCATAAGATGCTTGGCAGCCTTAGCTGAATAAGTGGACATGTGGGTTTCCTTGTTGGAATTCTGGGGAAGACTCCCTCCACAACCGCTACAGGAATTCCTGGGGAATGCAAGTCACCCAACTGTCACAGCTACAGAGAATCTCTGGGATCCCAAAATCTTCCCTAACAGCACCAAATAGTGAAAGCAAGGAAGAGAGAGGTTTCCATTGCTTCTAATCCGCTACAAAGCAATCTAAGCACCAAAACAGTTTTCATGGCAGTTCCAATTAACATTCCATTTCATACGTTTTTTTAAGACTGAGTGCTCCACTTTTTCCATTTGCTTAGTTTAGGAGTGTCCTGTTCTATTATTCCCAAAATGAGGAGAGGTTTCTATGAGAATGAAACTCAAGGCTAGAACCTCATCAGAGAATGCATGATCTCAAAACACATCAACACTGGGAACAGAGACCATTTCAGAGAAAGGCAGATTTTTAAACTCATATACCTGTATTAAAAGGTAAAGGACCACTGGATGGTTAAGTCCAGTCAAAGGCCGCTATGGGGTGCAGCACTCATCTTGCTTCAGACTGAGGGAGCCAGCATTTGTCCATAGACAGCTTTCCTGGTCATGGGGCCAGCAGGACTAAACTGCTTCTGACACAACAGAACACTGTGACAGAAACCAGAGAACACAGAAATGCTGTTCACCTTCCCGCTGCAGCAGTACCTATTTATCTACTTGCACTGGTGTGCTTTTGAACTGTTAGGTTGGCAGAAGCTGGGACAGAGCAACAGGAGCTCATCTATTAACATAAATGCCAGTGTGGCACTCTCATCCTTAAAAAGAAATTCCTTCTGACAATCATCACACGTGATAATTCTCTGCAATGGCTTAGGTGCACATCACATTCCACATTCAAATGCACAGAAGCCCTCTAGGCACCATAATGCATATCTACACAAAATCATTATTGCACATCACATATATATTATCAATTATTGATCTAACTGTACGTTCTTAACCATTCACTGCATATCCCATCCCCATAGATCTTACAATTATATTTTCAAACCTGGTGCTTTTGTATGCATCAGGTAATGCATGCTGGCTGCCTTTGCACTGGAAGTGGAAATCACGGAGATTCATAGCATCCCCACAGCTCAGAACTGAATCTGAATTGCTACTGTATATTGCTACATATGAATTACATATGAATATTAATTGCTACAGGGGAAAATAGCTTGCACAAGAACCCCAAACTTAAAAACTGGTAGTTTTACTGGCCCAGAAGGAAACTACTTTCCAATTCTGAGCAGGAAACAAAACCCAGCTCATGCTTTTTATGCAATGCTAGCGGTAAAAACATTGCTATTCCTTCAGGGTTGTTCCTTCTTTTTATAATAGAATCTGGTATCTTAATGCAGGGGGTAGCTAATAAAGCTGCCTGGGAAGAAGATAATTCTGTTCCAAGGCTTAATGCAGTACCCAGTACCATAAGACTCATACCGCACTCCTTAAAGATAAGTTAAATGCTCACATTGAGTGCTCTCTGATAGCGGGATTCTCTGTATAATCTCACATCTGCTAAAGCTGAGTTCTTCTGGAAGCACTCCACTACAAACATACTTTCCAAGAGATTGTGTAATAAAATCTTAAACAACTTTTCATTTGAATCCGTTATCATGACAATCTGCTGCCTGGGCTTTGACAGATGGCAATATGAGGATCGAATTGCTGCTTTCGTTGGGCCAGGGCTGCACAACATAAGGCCTGTGGGCTGGCTGCAGTCCCCTTCCCAGGGAATTTGCAGTCCGCCGCCACCACTGCCAGGCATTATTTTCTGCCCACTCCCTTTCCCTTGTGGGAATAGCTGCAGCACACACAGGCCTGGAAACATTACAAGGGTGGTGGGAGACAACGCTTGCATCATCTCTCCTGGATTCAGGCACCATATGGTGGGTCAGGCAAGTGTTTCTCCTTCCTGTTGGAACTGTCCTGCACGTGGCTCACTCAGGGCACTTCATACCTTCCAGGTTTTTAGATTTTCAACTAAGATTTTGATCTCTCCAACTTGGTCTCGCCACATGTTTTGATTAGCAACACCCAGCATGGTTGCAGTCCAAAACATCTGGAGGACACCAGATCGGGAAAGGCTGATTGAGATGTACATTTTTAGAATGTGAATTGTGAATGAGATATACACACGTTTGGAAACACATGCATGATATCAATATAGTCATTGCACAGCCAAGACCGGATATTGCTGTTGTCAAGTACACTTGATTGTAAAATTCAGTTTGTTACAGTAAGCATATGAAAAAGTATAACATTCTCATTGCATGAAATGCTGGAAGATGAGATTTCTTATGCAGGGGGTGATGGGCCAACCTCATTTCTTTAAAGCCAGGTATGCCCAGGGCTTTTTGTCAGCCAGAACTCACTAGAACGAAGTTCCTGCACCTCTCAGGTGGGCACCATTGGCATTCTAAGAGAATGTGGGTTCTTGGCACCTCTTTTTCTAGGAAAATAGCACTGGGTATGCCTAACCACCCACTTCATGGATCATTGCCTTGTCATGGCGAAGGGGCTTAAATAACTCCAGGAAGCTATCAGCTATGCTGTGCAGGGCCACCCAAGACGGACAGGTCATAGCCGAGAGTTTAGACTAAATGTGATCTACCTGGAGAAGGAACTGGCAAACCACTCCAGTATTCTACCATTAAAACTCCATGGACATAAAAAAGGAGAAGCTTTGAGAAGAAAGTGAGAGTTTCCAAGGCATGCTCTGGTTCATGGGGTCACGGAGAGTCGAACACGACTTAGACGACTAAACAACAACAAAAATGCCTAACCACACATGAAAATGGAGGTGTGCCGTCTGGTTTTTAGAACAAAGAGGCATGCAAGTGGATAGGACAAATTCCCTCTCCTGCCCCTAGCAAACCTCACCACAGTTTGTGACTGGGGTGAGGCTGTAGGGAATTACATGGTGGGTGTGGGAAGGATTTAGCTTCCCTTCACATTTATAACTTTGAGAAAGTGTTGTGGGTGCCAGTCAAAAAAATGGCTGTTGTAGCATGTGTGGCATTAAACAGAGCAGAAAAAGAGACAAGACCACAAAATGGTGCAGGCATGTTTCCCATCATCCATTGCATCAATGGGCAAAAAGACACATCAGCCACCACCATGCTCACTCATAGAGAAAGTCTCTTTGTACGGAAGGGAGGATGAGAATCCAATCTTGGTAACCAATTCAATGTAGGCTTCATTAAGTAGGCATGCTCAATGCAGGAGAAGCTAAGAAAGTTAGAACAGCAACTGAGCAGAAAGAGCAAACATTCTCTCGTGCATTGTATATGTTTGAGGGGATATTGAACAACCTTTCACAACCCCAATGGTGCCCAGGAGTTGCATGTTTGCAACACTTCTAGCACATCTTATGCTGTGTCCTAAGCTTGTTACATTGCGCACTTCCATGCCCCCTACTCTTTCCCTTCCGGATGGGACTGATTTGAAGGATGCATTCAAACCACCCTGGAAGCTCTGCACAGCTTTGCAAGCCTGGGATCAGACTGTTTGATCCCAGCCTCACAAAGTGGTGAAAGGGGCCCACTCACACGCTGGAGCCCAGCAGAGAAGATGGGTGGTGAGGCAGCCACTGCCTCTCTACCACTTCTGCCCCCGAGTCACGCCCTCTTCCTCCTTCCTCGGTGGGTGGCAGCTGCCTCTCATCCGGCCGGCCCACTAGCCACAAGGAGGAGTCACTGCCGCTACTCCAGCCCTGAAGGCCTGACCCAGGGGCAGCTTCCATTCCCACAGCTCTGGCCTAAGTGAAGGAGCCTGTTGTGGAGATGCCTGGTTATGCTCCCTCAAAAAAATGGGGCTGGGGCCCCTCCCCCCACACTACACCACTGACTGGTCCAAAAAGAGGGTGCTGGTACAAGCTGACAAGGGGCTGCTATTTAGTTCTATACTAAGCAACAGTAACATGTGAACTGGAATAAAAAAATAAGGAAAGCTTCAGGCTAAACAGAAGTATTACTAGCTCAGAGAGCCAGAACACATCTTACAGAAGACATCACCTTCCCTGTTATATTATATGACTGCATTGGTTTTCAAATTAGGAATTTTACTCCCACACAAAAATAATTAAAGCTGGCAGAGCATAACCATCTTTAAAAGCTGTAATCCTATGCACACTTTCTTGTGCTCCAAACTTACTGGTAAGGAAACATGCACAAGACCAGGCTGCATACATGTCATTGTAAATCCTTGCATGACCTTTGCTCCCCACCCCCTTCCTGCTATTAAAGTTCATATACATGCCTAACTGATTATTACAAAACTCATTGTTTAAGTATGGCTCCTCTCATAAAGCACACCCAATTATTATAGAAAGCTTTTGAATGTTGATAGACGTTAAAGTATCATATGAAGTGCCTTTAGGCTTTTCCATTAGATGTTTTAGACAATGCAAAAACCTATTAGTATATATTTCGCCATTTGTGTCAAGTGATCTGTTTATCCTGCAATGATATAAAATGCTGCTGTCAAGGACACATTCAGGAATAATGCAGCAAAACAGCAGCACTGCTGAGAGGCTTGGCGTCTGAACTGAATGCTAGCTTCACCTATGAGTGCTGTCAATCAAGCTCTTCAAGGAGATAATGACTTGGATAATTTCAGGCAAAAAGAGGAAAAGACGGAGAATAATAATCCCCGTAGATGAAATTTTAATGATAGCAAACAGAAATTAGGCCGGGATAAGTGGGGAAATACTAGAGTTCACAGTGCTTGAGGGAACATCTGGTTCTTCTTATATCATGCTGCATAACATAAATATGCTGTGATTGTGCAAAAGGATCCCATTTATATAGCAATTCTGGACATTGCTAATATTGCCTTACAGCTACTGTATTTGCTAATAAGAAAATTATGTTATACCTCCCACATGGATGATGCATGAATGTGCCTGTCAGTTTAGTTACATACTGGGGAAAGGTCTCATCAGCCCTTCTCTGGAGGTTGAAACACAGGTTCCCAAACCAAACTGTCGAACTGTGATATTTTGGGTCAGTTTGGAAACTAAGTCAGTTTCTTCCAGTAGGTTTTAGGATAAAGCAACTGGTTGAGCCACACTGGGCTCCCCCTGCAGGGGGCACCACATCAGTGTTGCAAGAAAGGAGCATGAGTGTCTGCTACTGCAAGTAGGCACATTCTGGAGCGGGTGCAAAAAATAGTAACAGTAATATCAACCACCTAAGTGCAAAACCTGGAGAGATGAATAGATGTGTCTTGGGCAGTTGGTTACCGAAAGAGCTAAAACACAACCAAAAGCTCTGCAGGAGCCCAGTGCACACAGACATCTGCACAATAATGCCTTCTCTTGTTCTGTGCTTGAACATATACAGTGGAGCATCCTCATTAACTGTAGAGATCACTCCCTGATTCATGGAAAGGAAAACAATCTCAGCATTCCATGCACCAAGGACAGCCCAACCACATATGGCACCATAGAGATTTGGGACTGATTCCAGCATTACAGCATCTTTCCACACTACTGCAAATGTACTGAATGAGATCCTAGGGATGCTGGATGACACCCTGAAACCCAGGACACTATGTTTGTGTTGCTAACAGTAGCCAGAGATTTATCACAGGAAAAAGAGTGCAACAAGGTAAGAGTGCTCTCTCTATAGTACAACAGCAAGGCAGTGAGATCTGATCTTCTGTGGGTTTTTCCACTGTGCATCCAGAACATGTAAAAGTCCAGTGCCACATGGGCAGGGCGAATTGCACAGGTCCTTCTCACACAGTCCTCACAAAGCTGGGATCTGAGGCAATGATGGTGAGAACTGGCCACACCAATTGAACAAAGCTACAGATAATCTCGACCCCCCTCAATTGCTGCTATAGCATATAAAGGGCACCTCAAACAAGACAGAATTTTGGGTTGCCTTCACCCTTATGCTGTAGCTTTAGATTTGGGGGAGGATTTGCAGTGACATCCAGGAAGACAACCTGAAAATGGGACAGATGAGACATGCATGGACCCATCCCTTTGCATTCTTTAGCAATCCTGGAGAAGATGTATATGATACATCACCTAGAGACCTAACTATGTCCTCTGAAAGTAAGCTGGTTTTATTACTTTCAATATATGCCCAAAACACGCGCAGCTTACCTTCAGGCATACACAACTAAAACCACAATGTTATTAAACGGTTGCACAGTTAAGGGGTATGAATTCCCTCCTCTCAGGCAGAATGGTCTATATTTAAATATGTCTAAAATAATTGTGCTAGGTTTACATTTTACGATTTACCATTGCATAACCCTTCATTTGAACATCTTGTGTTTTGATCTTGAGCAATGTGTTCATGTAACTAGCAACCTAAATTAACTTCAAATAAACACCTAATGGTATTGTCAGGGCCACCCAAGGTCCCAGCTCACAAGAGACCAACGCCAAGTCCAGCTTATGTACAAAAGCTTTTATTGAAGAACATTGTTAGCTCCACATCCGAGGCGCGTGACCCCACGTCTGTTAGGCTTAGACCGCTGAAGTCCCTTCTGAATCAGTCCCGCCTCTACACCAGTTTAAGAGGCTTGCGCTGGACCACCTCTTCCTCTCCTTCCTTTTCCGCAGGGTCTTTCTGCCCCCCTGGGTTCCCTCCCTCCGGGATTCCCCAGAGGCTGAATCCTCTGACGCCTGCTCCCCCCTCCTCCGTGCTTTGGGACCAGGCTCCTCCTCCGGGCTCTCCTCACTTCCGCGCGCCTCCACATTTGAACTTGGCGCGCGTACGCTGCTTCTGACCTTCCTTTTGACAGTTACACTGCTCTCGGTACTACTCTCCGCCCCTTCCGGCAGGACGTCTTGCCCCGATCTCCTTCCCCTCTCTGCTTCCTGCTCTGCTCCGTCTGACACACTGGGAACTCCACCCCCTTCACTCCGTTCCGGCGGAGAAGCCGGTCCCGATCTCCAACTCCCACTGGGGGTTCCCCTGCTGCTGCCCTGCTCCTGACTACTCCCCCCTGTGGCTCCCCTTGGCCTGACCAGGGGCGCTCCCTTTTGGGAATCCTCCGATTCACTGGAGAGACTCATGGAACCCCTCGACTCATTGTCATCTTCTTCCTCGTCGCCCTGGGATCCTTCCCCCTCGCTCTCATTCTCCTCCCTCATCTGCGCCTCTCTCCCTGAACCCCTGACAGGTATGAAAAGATATAGACCTAAACCATTTATTTAAAGACAGAGTTTTCTCCTTTGGTGCTGATGACTTTTCTCCTTTGGTGCTGATGAACTGTTAGAATGAAGGAAAAGCAGCTGTTCTCTTATTATTTTAAGCCACATTGCTTCAAAAGAATCCAAGGTATGCAACAGTCAAAGCTATGAGGGAAGGGGACGTACCAAACCTTCAAAATGCTCCTTTTTGAAAAAATCATATGATTATATATTTATGGCATTCTGTTAATAATATCAATTAGCAAGGCAGCAAGAGAATATACACTCCTTTTGTTCTAATAAAAACCACAGGTTTGCTGATTATTTTGATTTTACATACCCGGGAAGGACTTTTAAGATATAGCCTGTATAAAGTCCATCTCTGGTATTTAAAGACGTAAAAAAGATGCTGTCTATCAGAGTAAACTAGCTGTCCCTAATCTGGTGTTCTCAATATGATTTGAATTATGACTCCTATCAGTCCCAGCCATCACTACCTAAGATTGATGGGCGCTGTAGTCCAAAGTATCTGGAGGGCACCAGGTTGTGGAAGGCTGGAGGACACAGTATTGAGCTAAGTAGACTAATGCTCTATTTGTGTTATCTGTACAATGCTCTACTATAGAAGAGTTTTTGAACACTCTAGGGCACTCTGGGTTTCCATAGATGCTTATCCTCACCAGTGTGGTGTAGTGGTTAAGAGCGTTAGTCTCGTAATCTGGGGAACTGGGTTCGTGTCTCCGCTCCTCCACATGCAGCTGCTGGGTGACCCTGGGCTAGTCACACTTCTCTGAAGTCTCTCAGCCCCACTCACCTCACAGAGTGTTTGTTGTGGGGGAGGAAGAGAAAGGAGAATCTTATCCACTTTGAGACTCCTTCGGGTAGTGATAAAGCGGGATATCAAATCCAAACTCTTCTTCTCTTCTTATTCTTATATTCTATTTCCGAATTTTAGGAGAGAGTGCTCTACCATCATATCAATAAAATATCAGCACTCCCTCTATTTTAAAAAATGCTGTTTAAATTGTTATATCGATTATTATTGTTGTATTATGGGATGGCATTCAACTAAGATTTACTCAGAGAAGACCCACTGAAATTAATGAACATCACTACAATAGGAATGTGAACATTGCAAAAAAGAATTTCTCTCTATGTCTGTATACCTTTACCTTTTTATCTTACCTTTATCTATGTATATGTAGCTCTGGCATAAAGGCAAAAATCTTTGGGAATATGGAAGCATAGATTTCACCACCCAAGCCAATTTTCTTCCTAACTCTGAAATTTAACACAGATTAAAAATGAGCTTTGAACACATTTGTTTATACTGATGTTTGAAATCAGTAAAATACCAATGTAAATGCTTCTGATCTCCTTGCGGCGACATCGGTGTGGGTTGGGACCACTGATCAGCCTTGGTTTGTGATGATGTCCACATGTAGCCAATGCACAAAAATCAGTTTCCCGCACTTACAAGCTTTATTAAGTCATATTTTGGGAGAGAACAATGACCTGCCTTCTTTTACCACATACTAATCTCAGTTGGAGTTGTAAGAGTATAATGAAATGGTGTGAAGGACTTAGTACTTAGGCCATCCCTTCTACAAAACTATGTACATCGCTACAAAGCGATGACAATCATTAGCATTCCAATAAAACAATTCCATATTTATTAGCATCAGAGTTATTTTCATATTTGCAAGTATTGATGCTCAGTGTGTTGAACCTGTGGGATCTCAGAAAGTGGGGGCTTAATGAATGGCTGAATCAGCAGCAGTCTTGGTTTATTTAATTTGAGGAAATTCCTCCCCCATGAAGGTGGCTGAGTTTGCTGACCCACTTAATTACTTCCTACAGCCCCATGACTTCATTGCATCAATCCATCTTGTGGAGTCCTCATAATTAAGATTGATTCTGAGTCTGATTAACACATACTAAATATGGAGAACTGAATCACCCACCCAAAAATTTACAAAATGCTCAATAAACTGTGGGGCTTCTGTCCTGGGTTGAGGCTATTCCACTTGAAAACCATCAGAGAAATCTTGCTTCCAATGATCTAAGCCAGGGGTAGCAAACATGATGCTCCCCAGATGTTTTTGAACCCCAACAACCCTTATTCTAAGGCCTTCTTGTCAGCTGCAGTTCAGGATTTCATTGCCTCCATGACCATTCTAGAGTGGAACCAACTTATTATGCACCTTACATCCATTCTAGATCACAGGCTGGATTAACTTTAGGATTCTTATGCTATGGTTATATACTGGGATTAGTCATGGTCACATAGTTACCTGATCACCAGAATATTGTTGAGTCTAATAATCTTATACATGTTTGGAGGGAAGTAAGTAACTGAACTGAGTGAGATTTCTTCCCACATAAATGTGCAGTGGGCTCTCCATTCATGTAGTATATAGCACCTGTTGGATAAATTCTACAGACTGTGTTGTATTCTGTCTTGTGGTCCTGATAAGGAATGTGTCATCTTTCATATAGTCATCTCTTCACAAAGCCATTAAGTTAGTTTAAAGCCTTTTGGAACAACTGCTGAAATCTTTATGATTAATCTGGTACACAATGTTTTTAAGCCACGTTATTATCCAGCCAACATTGTGAAAACAGGATACAGAGCATTCTTCTCCTCTGTAATAATGATGAATGGCCTTTGAAAACAGTGCCCAGAGACCATCCTTTGATATAGATGAACAGTCCTAGAAGAGGGCATACTTTTAAGCTCCAATAAATTCCAGTAAGCTGAGTAGGAACATGATCCACCGGGAGATTTATCTGTGAAAGCCCCATTGAAATGAATGGGGAGTGTGGAACATGGGTCCTATTGTTTTCAATGAAGCTTGAGCATTGTGCCCCCTACCCCCTTTTATTCAGAGTGCAGAGAGTGACAGCAGCAGGACCACCTCCACTTTTATTTGGGGCATCCCTGTACAGGACCTGAGAGGCTGCAAGGACTCTACTTCAGCAGCAACAGCAGTGTGAGTGAGTGACAATGGGGCCATTTGGCACCTGAGTGGTGTGAAGTGTGCAAACATTGGATTTTTGCCAGTGAAAAAGGCACAGCTAGGCTTTTCTGTTAGGCTTTAAGCAATCTGGCTGCCCTCAGGGTTGCTGTGACGTTACTGGTGGAACAGAAATGTTTGAACAGAAATGTTTTCATTATCCTAAACACATTAGGTAACAAAATTAAGCTGGACATGTTTCTCAGAGGCTAAGAGCTGATTTCCACAAGACATTTTGTCCACATAGGACAAACAGGAAGGACTACAGATCTGTGGCAGTGCATTAAAAAAAACACCACCACCACCACTTCATTCCCTGGCAAAGACTCCTGTTGAGAACCACGCAGAGCCATTGCCAATCAATGTAGCGTCTACACTGATCTTGATGGAGCAATGGTCTGACTCAGTATATGGCAGCTTCCTATGATCCTATATGTATTTCTGCAGTGTAAGAATGGGTTTACTACTTCAGCTGTCCACACATTACAAGCTAAATATCCATGTATGTGAATGAAGATCCACATGAATTCAAGGTTATGCATGAATCAGCCCTGAGCTGGACCACACTGCAAAAGGAAAAGTGCTATTGGTTTTTCCCTTGGTGTGAAATATTTACCAGGAAGTAATCCCAGAAGGCCAGTGGGTTTTACTTCTGAGTAAACATTCTTAGGATTTTCTTTCACCTTTTACTACCTATTTTCTCCTTGCACGTGCTTTTTGAGTGATACAAAAGCCCAATATATATTTCAGATTAAATTCAGTGTGGTAGCAGATGCTTCATTCCAATAATTTTCCGACTGCCAAAAAATGCCACAACATACATGACATTTCAACCTTTTTATCTCAAACACACTTCACTAATTATAATGGTAGGATCCCGGATTTAATAGCTATAGACAATCAGTTTAGATTGATTTATCTCCTGCTGCTGGTGGAAACTGCTGATTGGGAATTAGCTAAATAAAAATCCCTGTCTCTCTGATCTGGATACACTGTAACTCTCTTTGAATTCACAGAGCATCTGCCTCTCTTTGAAGACTTTCTTCAAAATTTTGTGCCTTCTTTCCCTTGTGATAAATGCACATAAAAGTTAGAGAGGTGGCAACCATATGGACACTGGTTTGAAATGCTATGATACTCTCCTTATAATATCCAAACTGCATAGATACTGGGAGGAGGGTTGCAAGTGTGTCAAAAAGGAAACTCAATTAAAATTAAACACTGAACCAAAGGGAGGGGAATGGTGATCAGAGGCACCACCCACAGCACAACTAAAGCAGTTGTTGTTGTAAAGGTAAAGGGACCCCTGACCATTAGGTCCAGTCATGGTCAACTCTGGGGTTGTGGCGCTCATCTCACTTTATTGGCCGAGGGAGCCAGCATACAGCTTCCAGGTCATGTGGCTAGCATGACTAAGCCGCTTCTGGCGAACCAGAGCAGCGCACAGAAACGCTGTTTACCTTCCTGCCGGAGCGGTACCTATTTATCTACTTGCACTTTGACATGCTTTCGAACTGCTAGGTTGGCAGGAGCAGGGACCGAGCTACGGCAGCTCACCCCATCACAGGGATTCGAACCGCCGACCTTCTGATCGGCAAGTCCTAGCCTCTGTGGTTTAACCCACAGCACCAACCACGTCCCTAGTAGTTGTTGTAGACTGCAGCAATTATTCAAATCTGCACCACATCACTTAGAGATGCCTGTATGTTAAATGATGCACATTTAAGCTGAATATATGATACACTTCAGTTGCATATAGCAATGTGGATGTGATACACAACCCTGTTTTTGCTGCTGTGGTTAAGCAATCACAAACACATAATGCCAGAGTGTAGGAAGACGGATACACTTCTAGAAAATATAAATAAATCTGTGCTCCTCAGTTAAAGTCTGAGGATTTCCAGCTGTCAAACAAAAAACAACAACCCATGTTTACTACAAACACATAAAACATAAGTTAGCTGGATTGTTAGACATATTTCAGCAGATGCATACACATGACTATTTTCTGTATATAAAAAGTGTGGTTATGAAATAAAATGTTGCATTGCAAAAAAGGGCATTGCCCTGGCATTAGAATCCCTGTAAAAGTTTGGTAGTCTCAAAGGAATTCCTGCAGTCCAGGACACAAAGAGCCAAATATGACTGGGATGCTAAACTGTCCTACTTTGATGCCGGAGTGAAGGAAACAAGGCAGGATCAGGCTAGCAAGACTGATCCCTTACCTGTGGGTAAATTCAACTGAATTCAATTGGACCACTGGCAATTCCAGTATATTTGTACAGCCTGTTCTTCCTAAGTGCAGAATGTTACATTTGCCCCTATTGAAATTCATTTTACTAGTTGGGGCCCAGTTTTCTAATCTGTTAAAGTCATCTTGAATCCTGATTCTGTCTTTTGTGGCATGGATTCTATGGCAACCCCTCCAATTCTGGGCTGTGCAAGGAGTTAGGCTATCTAAAACATTGCCTGTCGAGCAGCAAAGCACTCTGGATTTGTTTATTTCGTTAAGCAAAGCAGCAGAGGCTTTTCTTAAAAATGAAAGTTTCATTTAAGCTTTTTATAAGAATCCTGGATCACTCTGCTTTAATCCCCGTCCCATAGCTCTACAAAACAGCTCTTCAGCCGGTGTTCTAGAAAGTGTCATGTTATAAAGCCTTTGTTTTGAGGCCTCTAGTCACTTGGAGAACACAGACAAAGTCTGTAAATCCTATCAGAAAACACTGGAAACTGAGGCTGGTGAGAAGCTGCAAAGCTTTTAAACATCTGCAAGCAAAAATACACACTGCTCAATCATCTCTTTATTATTTTAAGGTAAAAAAAGAACAAGAGTCGAAGTTCTGCACTTCCCGCCCAGCAAAAGATAACCTCCCACTCTGCTTCAGAGGATTATGGACCTATTTGTCTGCAATTTGGCAGGCGTAATCCTGACTGGAGCAGCTTCTATCCTGGTACATTTCACTCACTTCGGCTAAAAGGGAGAAAAGTTATAGCCATGTGTAGATGGCCCATTAGAGTGAATGGGGAAGCACAGCACTTCTTTTCACCCAGAGTATCTCCGGGACTGAGAATTACAGACTGAAGTGGAGCATGCAAAGAGTTACACGCAAAATGGTCAGAAAGGATCAAAAGTGCCTAGGGGAATCTTTGGGAATCTTCTGTGTACCCCTAGTATCTGGTGGTTAGAGCCAGAGTATTTAAACCTGTTCTGGTGCTTGTTGTCCTTTTTTGTTGACTGTGATTATTATGATTGGTTTTAGCATTTCTATTGTGTTTCTGAGTCACTTTAAGTCATTTTTAATGGCTCGATAAATAAAAAATCATAGTCACAGTCATTATAGCTCAGCCTGCGGTCTGATTCAAAATGAATTATGGAAAAACTGCCTAAAATCTAGTGTGCAAACCCCGCAAAATTGCTTTAAAATACCTTAACTCTATTCTTCTAAAATGTACTTCACTCTCCTCATTGCATCCGACATATGGATAAGCTCATTTGTCTTATATGATTATATGTTGTGCACTTGAAAGACTTCAGAACCCGATGTGTTAAATGACATGCGTTTAACTGGACATTTACCTTGAAACAAATGAGCATTAATTCACCAACTAAATGCATCAGTTTGCTAAAGCCCCATGAGTTTTGCTTAAACAGGCAGAACCCCTGGCCTGTGGAGTGACTGTTCTAATGCTAATTACTGTCAATCAGTGCCTGATTGTTGAGTTCAGGTGTAAATTGCCATCAAATTACTTAGCTTTTGTGAAAAAGTGATTTGCATGGTGTTGCTAAACATTGCAAATCAGATAGATTTATCTGTCTGCATGAGAGCGGGAACAACCTCCCTATTATGTGCTAGAAGGCTGTGGAGCATGGTGCTCTAAGCTAATAGAGGGAGGCAGGTGCCTGTGGCTATCCTTTGTATCACAATAAGGCCTTAACTACTTGTCTTAATGATATATATCAGAGATGGGGAACTGGTGCGCTATGATCCTTATCTTTCACATTCTCCACAAGCCAAGTATGACAGGCGGATGGGGCTGCCCACTTTTCAGTCACCTGGTGTCGCAATGATCTGTGTGCTGTTTGAAACCAACCTGTGGAGGGAAAGGCACAACCCACAAAATGGAAATGGTCACACCTTGTGAAATGATGTACATAGCATGGCCAAAGGTCACTAGTGGAAACCTGCACAAGGACTTTCCCTAGTGCAACAGGGCTTTCTCCTCCCACGGTCCCCCCCCCCTCCAAATTGCCTCAGTGGAGACAGGAGAAGCCCCAGAACAGTGTGGATGGGAGATCATTCTGTCAGGCTTGTGCTGACACAGTGATCCCCTCACTGCTACCTTGAATTTATCCTATAGTCTACAATAACTGAAGGACACCATTTTGGCTACCACTGGTTTAACATATTGTTGTGATTCTATGTTTAACTTCACAACAGTGGCTGGGTGGTATCCGACTGTCATCTTCCTGAAGTCTATTTGTTTCGACGTTTCTACTTTATGACTAGCAATAGATGTCACATATTTTAGTAATTTGGGTGAGCTTTAGGGAGGTAAAAAAGATAAAAAGGTAAAGGACTCCTGGACAGTTACCATTAAGTCCAGTTGAATTTGACTATGGAGTGTGGCACTCATCTTGCTTTCAGGCCGAGGGAGCCGGTATTTGTTCACAGATAGCTTTTCCAGGTCATGTGGCCAGCATGACTAAGCTGCTTCTGGCACAACGGGACACCATGACAGAAGCAAGGGAATGCCATTTACCTTCCTGCCACAGCAATGCCTATTTACTAGTGCTGATACATTTGGGAACTGCTAGGTTGGCAGGAGATGGGACAAAGCAACAGGCTGCATATAGATTTAGTCAGTGCTTTTTTTCTTAAAAAATATGTGTTTCGGGGTACTCTCATTTTTCTACTCATATTGAAATACTGCCCCTCAATGAAGGCAAACTTAGATTCACAAAATGTTTAGGGTATGCGTACCCCTGCATAGCCCCAGAAAAAAGCACTGGATTTAGTCATAGTTAGAGTAGACCCCATGAAATCAAGATAAATTAAGTTAGCAATGAGTAACTTGATTCCCATTTATTTCAATGGGTTTACTCTAAGCAAGACTAAGTCTGGAACCAACTCACTCAGTTGCATTCATCTTATCAATGACTCTATACAAGTCAGCTTGGAATGTTCATAAAATTGGGGGGGGGGGGGGATTGGAACCATAGCACAGTTTTATACAACGGGAAAGGAACTGGGCAAAAGGAAGAACACCAAAGCATTCTGTTAAAAAGCAAAGTTTCAAACTGGAAAGAGTAGCCAGTGCAGTGCCTCAAAGATGAGTCGTAGGACATGCTGATCAATATTTCATTAGAGACACTGAGGAGTGAAATAGGAGCAAGCTGATAAAATCTACTGATTACATCAAGATAGGAGACTTTGTTAACACATGCAAGGCTTAGGACATTTTGCAGGACAAACTGAGTAACTTCATGGTCCCTCCAAATAGGAACAGAATCAAATGCAATTGTAATATGACCTATCTGTGTGTATTTTGTGTATATACACACAGACACATATAAACACACACAAAACATGATCACTTAACAGCTGAGATCACAGAGAGAGCATAATACACAAGTCACAGAGGATCACAGAGTGACCATAAGCCAGTAATATAATCACTTGACTATAACTCGGTTGCATTTCCCAGAGGGTCAGATAAGTAACCAATCATCTAATTCAATCTGAGATATCACTGGGATCTCTGAGCATGTCTGCAAAATCTTTCCATTTTGCCTCCCAAAGAGAATTTTTTTTTTTCAATTGCTGATTTCTAATGGTGCCCATCTGTAATGCCTACAGCTGGGGAAAATAACAGGCAGAGAGAAAACCCTTCTTAATCCTAAATAGGATGGTTGTTATTCAGTAACTTATCCAAAGCCTTGCCTAGGAGTTTGTTACACAGTGCTGTAAAAATAAATACATTGCAGCTCAGGTGAGCTGCTGAAGCAACTGTGTGATGGGGTTGGCTGCTGCATTCGGGGAAATATAGGACCTCTGGCTTGAGGTTTATTAAGAGGGTTGAGAGATATTCAGGGTAGAGGGGAGCTCAAAAAGGAAGGATTTTTTTCTTTATTTGAAAGATTCTGGATTAAAAATTCCTAAAGCAAAACTATTGCTGTTATGCCTCCAGGAACGATTATTAGACTCTGGGTCTCTGGCTTGAACCAATCTGACCTACCTTGGTACAGGATCATGGTTACAAGCCTTTTTATAGCGATCCAATTTCAAACTCATCAAAATGATGGCGCTTCTTTTCACAAGGAGACTAAATATTAGATTTCCACTCATGCAGTGAAGCTTCCCCCTTCCCCACATACCCCCATCAATCTGCTTTGGAGATCCCCCAGTGCTCTGGAGCAGGTGTTGAGAAGTGGTGCTTGGGGGCTGCAAGAGGCATTGGCAGGAGAGGAAAGGGAATTTCTATTGCACACGTGTAAGTCTGTTGTGCGAATGCAACTACAGCACTGGATGCAGCTTCATCTTTCCGATTCTCTTTGAGCTTCATCTTAAGCAAAGAGCCTTTAATCTTGTGACAACGATGGCACTGGTAGAAAGGAGAAAGCTAATGAAGAAGTCAACTTCTTTTTTTCAGCCTCTGCATAGTCTACACAGATGCTTGAACAGCTGGGCTATTTAAAAGATCAAGACCTCCTTGATTTATGATTAATGATGGCTGACCAGATCTGCTGAGTTACTGAACATGTAAAACCAAATCAGCAAGAAAAAAGCCTTTGGAGACTCAAATGGACTCCATAGACCAGACCCAAGCCAGTCATCTAATACAGAAGTGCTAAGACTCCAACTTGATGAGGATATAAAATGATCAGAACACTTGAAAAATTGCTAGATTTGCAGGCTTTCTCATCATATTAACCTATTTATGCATTAAAAATAAGGTGGAAACATTAATTTGAGTTCTATCTTTGAGGATTTGTAATCACGTATAAAGAATCATAAATTAAAATGAATAGGATATTTTCTGATCTTCCCCTTGTCATTTTTTTCTGTACGTCTCCTACACTGCTAGCTTGGCTGCATACAGATTATTTTAAGCAGTTTCATGGATACACTTTGGTTGTGTGGCATTTCAAAAGAAAGCACTGGTACCTTTTATAGAATTAATATTTTTAATCATTTGTTTCAGCAGCTCTTGTGTTTTTCTGGCATTAATACCTTGCTATTTTAAAACAGAAAGAAAATGTTTTCATTCTGATGATCATCCAACTTGTAAGTCAATAAAGTCAACAATGATTCTAAACTCCACTGAAAATAGACCTGAGCTGAAATTAAGGAACATTATATGAAAGACTTTCCCTCCATGAAATACACAACCCATTTCACTGATTAGATGGGAAGGCTGCGAAATGAGGCAAAGATGATGGGAAGCATGGCTTTCAGTCTTATTTAGCCTTGTGATAAGGATGTAGTTCAGTGGTGATATTCTCCATAGGTATGTTCACCTCATGAATCGCCTTCATATAATAATCAAGATGCAAGGCCTTTGCTCTCTCCCACTTCTATGTGTATGCATGTATGAAAACTGCTTAAGAGGAAATGCTGTACAATTGCAGCATTGAATCATCATCATCATCAAGTGACAGCTTTTAGTTTTGAAATGTTCTACATTTCAAAATAGTTCAAGTTTGAATCTTTCCTTAAAGCAATCAGATGATGCCACAGCCACTCAGAAGGCTCAAAAGAGCAGCCCTGGCCTTTGCATGCAAATACACATTGCACATCAACACCAGCAGCGTAAAAAGCTCCAATGGAACTGGCCCTGCCAGTAGGTAGTGTGAGGTAACTGCCTCAAGAGGGCCAGCACTCTCCTCTGTTGTGTGTACGCCATGCAGCCTATCCTTCACCCTGCAGCCCTCACATGGGTTTGACACACGACACTATCCCATTGCCAGTGTTTAATAACTTCAACTGGTAGTCTGGTCAGCATCTGCACATGGAGTGTAGGGTGCTAGTTTGCCCTTTGTCTCAGGCAGCAAAATGTCTCAAGTCGGCCCTGAGCAGCCTTGCAAGTGATAGTTAAAGAGGCTATTTGCTGGATGACACCTTCTTCATCCATGTCTTGCTCCAGATCTCACATACCTCCCACCTCTACTGGAAGAATTGTGTGTGATTCTAAACAGATATTTACCTCGAGACGTCTCACTGGTTAGCACCTTTTCACTCACTGCGATAATTTTAGAACCTCACTTTCCATGAGGTGAGTGCAACTCATGTTCCCCCTTCACATAAGGATCCAGATGCCAGATCCTTCGCTTTCTCCTGCTTCTACATTCAGTAAGCACACTTTCCTTCTGAATGCTCTTTTTACAAATGTATGAAAGTTGGTTAGGAGAGTAAAGTGAAATGCTGGATAAATGCAACATTGCCCTATACAGTAGTACCTCGGGTTACAAACACCTCGGGTTACAAACACTTTGGGTTACAGACTCTGCTAACCTGAAAGTAGTACTTCGGGTTAAGAACTTTACCTCAGGATGAGAACAGAAATCGCACGGCGGCGGCAGCAGGAGGCCCCATTAGCTAAAGTGGTACCTCAGGTTAAGAACGAACCTCCGGAATGAATTACCATATTTTTCGCTCCACAAGACACACTTTTTTCCTCCTAAAAAGTAAGGGGAAATGTCTTTGCGACTTATGGAGTGAATGTGTGGTCAATCGCTGGCTCCCTTTCTGGCCCCGCCCCCTTGCCCAGGCCTCCATTGTTGAATGTTCTGCACATGGAGGTTGGTTGTTTCCCCAGCGACATGTGACTGGGTGATTAGATTATCTGTCTGGAAACTGTAGAAACAGCTCCCTTTCCTTTCTTAAAGAACCTGCAGAACTGTGAGTTGAACCCCATAAAAACAGGATTTTTCCCCTTTGCAAAAGAAGCTGCACAACTTTGAGCTGATCCCCCCCCAAAATGGGGCTTTCCCCCTTTCCTCCTCTAAAAACTAGTTGCATCTTATGGTCAGGAGCGAAAAATACGGTAAGTTCATAACCAGAGGTACCACTGTATAACAACAATGACTTTAGTCGACATTTCAAAGTTTCAAAACATTCTACATTAAAAATATATGTCAAACTTTAGTTTGAATCTGTATTTAAAGCAACATTCCCCGAAAACACCCCTGTATGGTACTATGCAAGGAATGAGTTGCGCTTTGCACCAATGCTGGAATAGCTGAACCTATGAGGTGCCACCTCAGCTCTGCATGGCTGTGTCAAACTTGAGGCACTCAGTATGCCAGTTCAACAGAAGTGGCTCAAACCTTTGCTTGCACTGCTGCAGCAAAACCTGCCCATGGGAGTTGGGCAGCTTGGAAGCTTTGTTTTGTTTTGTTTTTTTAAAAAAACCTGTACAAAAGCCGCTTGCAAAATAGTGGCATCACCTCATGACTACAGGCCTGGCATAATCCTAATGCAGCATTTATGAACTCTCGTTTTTCACCCAGCTAGTGGCACACAGGGCAACTATAACGCAAAGCTACACATTAGTGAAGCTGATACTTGAATCTTTAATGAACGCAGGCATTACAGGCAGGTGTTAGCTCTACAAAGAGCACTTAATAGAGTGTTTGCAGGTGGAAGGACAATGAGTTCTCTTTCATGCCAAAAAAATATGAATTTAGCTATTCAAAAACTTTTGAAATATTCATCTGCCAATTAAAATGCTGATTTCAGCTTCTAAGCGGTATAATAAAACTAATTAAATAGCTTAATAATTATCCCTCCGCTGAGATCCATGAGGCGTTTGCCGATATTTAGAAAATTCAATTTTCTGCCAACTCTCATCAAAAGTTCAAAATTCTTGCCTACTTCTGCAAAGTGAAGGGATGTTTTTACTGGGGTTTTTTAAAAAAAAACAACTTGCTGGTCTGATGCTGAAAAAGTTAGGCCTGGAGTCCAGACCCTTGTAAAAACCTCTTTTTCTTGTCAGTGCTGAAAAGTTAATTGGAAATTAGCTACAATAGGACATTAATGGTGGGAATGCGCCCAACTGTGGAAAGAAGAAAATAACCCCTTTTTTATCGTAAAGGAGAAATTATAATTAAGTTACAGGAAATGATCCACACTAATTTGTACTTGCTAACATTTGTGTGATGACCTACTTCAAAACTTTTTCTAGTCTTCCTAAACTGGCCTGTTAAATTCACAATTTGAATATTGCTGTTTCATACAATTTCCATGTTGTTCCTTGTCTTTTGCCACGCGTTAGACCTAAATCCCTCAGTATATTAAAAATGGTATTGCTGAACTTACTTTGGGACGTGAGACTGTCAGGTTGCCATACACCAAGCTGGACCATATTTCCCAATATTTTCCAGCCCTACCTCAGTACCGAATTGGTGGCACATGCCCTTCTGGCTTGCACTCTTTATAAAGACTTGAGGAATGAGATTATCACCCCTCTTTTATTGTCCATTCTGGGTTGCCCAACCACTGCCACAGTGTCCTTTCTCTTGGCAGATCAAGATGAGCAGGTGACAGCAAAGGTTGCAAGGTTTTTAGCTGGGGCAATCAGAATAAGATCCACTATTTGACTATTGATTCAACACCCTAAAAAGTATTTTATATAATTGACTTTTTATTTCTATTCTTTGTGTATTGTATTGTTGTTTTTATTGCTATAATAAAGCAATAAAGATTCATTCATTTCCAGCCCTAACTGGAGATGGCAGGGATTGAACCTGGGACCTTTGATCTGCAAGGTAGCTGCACTATTTCAGGGCTTGGGGAGATGGAAAACATTCCTGTTTTCCTGAAGAAACTGCCCAAAAGAGAGAAGGAGGTGTCGCTACTGTGAGCAAGCAGGTGAGAGGCAGGGAGGTGGCCTGGCACCCAGGTACAATTCTGCTCCCTCTAGAGTGTCAGCCCTTCTGCTGCTGCACTTAATAAGGGCAGACTAAGAAGGTATTAGAAACCAAAATCTGCACCCCTACGTCAAGTTTCCTCTCATATACAGTCATATATACAGTTGCGTTCACTTCATGTTGCAGAATTTCGGGTTGTGAACATGGTAAACCCGGAAGTGTTTACTTCCGAGTTTCACCGCATGTGCATGCACAGAAGTGATCTACTTACGGACTTTTCAGGGTGTGAACAGCACCCTGAAACAGATCACGTTCATAAGTAGAGGTACCACTGTACTACATAATGTGAATTACAGTTTATTTCCCTTCTTGATGTCATTAGACATAAGGTAGGTTGGGTGGCATGTTACAGAGAAGGAGGGGGAGGTGTGACATAGGACTGCCCTTTCACATGTCAGGCCCATATGTTTTTATGTGCAATTCTAATCTTACATATATATATAGGCTGCAGATATGAAAAACCAAAGAGTCCATCAAAATAGATTGAAGGCAGGAACATCAGCATGTTCAATACACTCCATGTGTTTCTAAATTCTGTATTAGCAGAAAAGGAGCTTACAAACAGGGGACAATGAGTTTATTTTCACTGTCAGTTTCCTTGTGGCTCTCCAGAAAGTGTTTGATATGTTTTTTTCTAAAATGCTTAAGCCCATGTCACAGAATGGTAAACCTGTAAGAATACTAAATCTGCAAGAATAAATCCTATTCTAGTTTGGCAAACCCCATATTATTAATAGTGGATAATATTGTTATCAAGCAGAGAGTGCTTATTTTTCTGCTTAAACATCCTCTGCTGAAAGTTTCAGCAAAAATTAAGCTGCATGACTCAGTACAGATGTCTGTGAAGTATGAAAATGATCTGGGTTTAAGAAAAACAAAACCACCCCAGGCACAATAAAAGTTAAGATTATGTATTTTTTAGGATCACAACTGCTGGATTGATTGCACAAGTTATAAACTCTTCAATGAGCAAACAATTAAGATGAAAATGGACAAAGAGGAATTTATGTTGCCCCACACATTCTCTAAATGATAGAGTTGAGCCTTGACACTTCACTTATTCGGGGTCACGGAGGGGGCGAGGTGGAGAATTCAGCAATATGACAATATGGTGTGCTCAGGGAGGAAGTGAGGGAACCTGCAGGACCATGTGCTTGCTGGATACCAGGGTGGACCTAAGGGCACTCTTCCATTAGCAGAAAGCCTCTTAGGTAAAGGTAAAGGGACCCCTGACCATTAGGTCCAGTCGTGGCCAACTCTGGGGTTGTGGCGCTCATCTCACTTTACTGGCTGAGGGAGCCGGCATACAGCTTCCAGGTCATGTGGTCAGCATGACTAAGCCGCTTCTGGCGAACCAGAGCAGCACACAGAAATGCCGTTTACCTTCCGCCGGAGCGGTACCTATTTAACTACTTGCACTTCGTGCTTTCAAATTGCTAGGTTGGCAAGAGCAAGGACCGAGCAACAGGAGCTCACCCGCCTCGGGGATTCAAACCGCCGACCTTCTGACCAGCAAGTCCTAGGCTCTGTGGTTTAACCCACAGCGCCACCCGCGTACCTAGAAAGCCTCTTACCTTCTCAGAAATGCTGCTTCCAGCTTTGCAAAGAGCATTGCATGAGAAAAGTTATCCCAAATTCAGAAGAATTTCTCAGTTTGGGCCAGCCAAATTGTGTAACAGGTTACACAAGGTCATTCCCAAGACTTTTGTATGGCCCACTGGATTTATACACTGTATTTTCCGTATTGATATTCTGAAGTATAAATCAATGTTACATTGCAAGAAAACTTCTGTAAGCTCTTGCATAACTGGTTAAGGAACATGAAGCAGAAGGTAGGAATAAATGGACAGTTTCCCCAATGGACAGATGTCGAAAGTGAAGCCCACAAGGAACCTGTGTTTTTTTAACTTCTTCATTCATGATTTAGAGTTAGGAGTAGGTAGAGAGGCAGTAAAGTCTGCTGGTGATATCAGTTGTTCAAGGTGGTTAAAACAAAAAGGGATTGCAAGGAGCTCAAATGATTTCTCCAAACTAGGTGAATGGGCAGTAAAATATCAAATACAATTCAGTATAAGAAAGTGTAAAGTTGGGGCACATAAATCCTAATTTCACATATATGTTCATGCAGTCTGAACTGGAAGCTGTTGACCAATTGAATGAAATTCAGCGGAAATTCCTACAGGTAGAAAACTCCCAAGTTCAGAGGAGGTCGACAAGAGCAGCAGTGATCTCACTAAGTCAGTGTAATTGATAAATATAATCTTTCTAGCAGTACAGATGCAAAAACAATATTCCTTCCTAACTTGAACTTGCTGTTTTTTATTTGCTTTTTAGTTCATGAACCATTAGGGAACATGAAAGTCATGTGATTAATGATTTCTTGGAAAACTCAAGGGCTCCAGGACAAAGCAGACCAGACTGCAGTTTGCTAAAGCACATTTCAGTAAGACAAAACTGCCACCCCATGCATAATTATTTAGGCGTAAACCCCAGTGAACTAAGTGGGACCTACTTCCAAGTGATGACGACTAGATTCAAACAACATAGCTATCAAAATACCACCATATTAAAATAATATCTGCTAGTCTGGGGAAAGGAATGTGGACAAAAAGAGACCAAGTGCTGGACAAAATAAACATTGCAAAAATATTTGGAGCTGACTATATTTGTTATGAATAGCTGCATACCAGCATCAACTTCCGATTTCTTGCACCTTGTCTGTCAAATTATTTTAAGAGTGCAATCCTATGCATACTTAACTTGGAAGTAAGTTCCATTGACTTCAGTGGGGCTTACTTCCAAGTAAACATGCCCAAGATTGAACTATAAGTGTATAAATCCACTGAACTCCGCAGCCAACTTAACAGCACATGCCAAAATCTTTTCCCGTAGAAATCTGATCTTTAGCTGGAGTTGCAAAGCTTATCCCATGCCTGCAACTACAGAGATATTGATATCAACACAAATAGATTATGTTGTTTTGTACAGTATCCATCCTGCTGTGAAATAACCATCCAGACAGACTCTCTGAAGGTGAAGTTCAAGAGCCAGCTACTCACCTGAAAAGTCCCTGCGTGGTCTTCTTCTTTCTCTCCCTCTTTGCCCTCTTTCAAAGCAATCAGTGTGAATCCACGAAAATAAGCTGGAGTGGCAGCGGAAAGTGTTACTGGGGGCAAAAAGGCAGGAAAATAAGACTTTTAAAATGAGTTTGTTTCTACAGAGCTTTTAAACAAGATACTTTAGACAGTACTGGTTCCGGATTCATTTATTTTTCTGCAGTGGGTGGTGGCAGGCTTCAGTCATGGCACTGTCAGTCGGGTCCTTTCACCTGAAGTAAACAGGGCGTGCAAACAGTGAATTCTCTTAGACTGCTTATGATCTTCTTGGATATTCTGTGGAAAGTGGAAATGGTAGGGCTATTTGAGGCCCCTCTGCTGGACTTGGGGCCCTGGAAAATGTCCACATCTACCACCTTGATCTTGGCAAACACTGGGCTAACTTTTTACTAACGTTAGAAGACCAGCCACCATTTCTTAATAATGCTTTTATATATGCCTATTACATACCTTACAGTGTTTCAAAATACTTTATGTACATTATTTTTTGGAATCTTTACAAGATCACCATAAAGTCAATCAATGCTATTATCCCTATAATTCAGATGGGGGCTGTGGCAGCTGAGAGCGGCTGTCCAAAGGCCACTTGGCAATTTCACAGAAGAAGCAATGTTTAAAGTGCTAACTTCCTGGTTGGCGCTGATCTCCCACAGTGGGCTGGAAGTGGAATTAAAACTGTGGTTCCATACAGCAGTTAATGCAGCTCTCTTGTTCCTTTTAAGAATCCTACATTCCTGCAAAGCAGTCATACTAAGGAGTGAATCCACTGTTCATGCACAAGGCTTCACATTCTAGAAAGTATGCTTAACTTGCAGTTTTATCTCTGTTCTTTTAACTAGCCCAGCAACACAACCTGAACTTGAGCTGTTGTACAACACCAAGAGAATTTTATTTAAAATTTGTATTTGGAATTAAGTGTCCAGTTAGTGCCAAAGGGTTTCTCTCTCCCCTCCCCCACAAATGCCAGTTTCATGAGAAGGGTTTTCTTTAGGACCTCAGGAGGAGCAGATAGCTCAGTTGGTAGAGCATGAGACCCGTAACCTCAGGCTTGTAGGTTTGAGACCCGCATTGGGTGAAGGATTCCTGCGTTGCTGGGGTTTAGACTAGATGATCCTCATGGTCTCTTCCAACTCTACAATTCTATGGTTCAAGTGCTCCCTCTATGTGTGCTCTGATCCTGTTAATTACTAGCCTCAGCCTTCCACAAACATTTTGCTATTTTCATTAAAACAAACAATGCATGTTAAATGCAAAGGTGCATTTGCATTAAATGTTGCACGTAGTTTGGTTGTGATGTGCCAGAGATTCCTATTGGAGAATGAAGAGCCCTTTTCTACCAAACTTGACTTTTGGTCAAACTGTTCTTATTATTTTTTAGTAACACTTTGTGCAGAATCCTGCTTTATTTCTATGTAGTCTTATCTGGCAGTGAGAGTTTCCAAATAAGTAGATTCTCAATAAATGTATATACTTATATTGATAGTTCTGGTTTTGATTCCTTTCCAAATGATTCCTTCCATTGAATTTTGTTTTTCATTGCTACGAGAGATCAGAATCAATATTTCCAGACAGCTGTCTACTTTGACCTCTTTCCTTAGTTTCAGCCACTTCAGAAACTACAGATGATTTTGTTTTTAGGGGGATTTATTTCCTTTTCCTTTCATTAAAAGTATAAAAAGACTTCACTTTAGAACAAAATAACATAGTGGCAGCTTCCACACTTTCTCATGCTTACAAATAAGCCCAGCTGAGGATGTCATGGTGCTTTCAGAAAGTATAGTCACCCAGGAAGTGCAGACCATGGGGGAGATGAAAGAAAGGTCACTCACAAACACCCCATGGTCACCTTGAAACCGAGGCAAGCTCAGCAAAAAACCTACCCCTCATCTATGAAAAATTTACTGAAATTTTTTCTTTCTCCTTTGATAATTTCCACATGCAGTTCCTTTTCTCATTGACAGAATGGTTGGGAAAAGCACGTGGGGGGGGGATCACCACATAAAAGTAATGTAGAGTAGACCCATTAAAATCAATGAGCTTGACTAAGTTATGCCCATTAATTTCAATAGGTCTATTCTGAGCAAATCTTAGTGGAATATCACTCCTGAAAACAAGTACAATCTCAGGAGAAGCTAAACTCAGCAAACAGAATTAGTATGTTATGGCAGTGGTTCATTAGGTCAATATCCATTTCCACCCCTTCTTGTATAAATCCCTTCTTAGTTAGTAGGATTCACATTTGTTCCTCCTACAGAGAAATGTGATGGGATCACAGCTACACAGATAAATGCTTAATTCCCTTCCTTTATACAACAAAGCCACAGTAGCACTGACTAATGCAAAGCTAGGCAAAATGTCAAAAGTGCATTGCCGAAGGGAATGGATCTCTCTCCCCATATATTTTTCTACTCTGTACTAAACAATGTACTTCAGTTTTCATATTGCTTTTTCAGAAGAGACCCCAATAAACCAAAATGTCACATCAAATTGTCAAAGAGGAGTTGTTTGTTGGTTACTTTTTAGGCAGGGGAGGACCCACTTTGAAATAAAACTAAAACACTTTCTATGGACAAAATTACTTGCGAATTCCCTGCAGATTGATTGCATAACGCTTAACTAAACTGGTTGCAGATCACAGTTTATTCTATTAAAAAGAATGTATACAGTGGAGAATTCAAACCAGTATTCAACACTCTGATGGAACTAGTGTATTATTCCAGTTTAATATAAACCAATAAAAGGGACTCTTCAGTACGATCTATTTTTTTCTGCTTATGGGAATAATTTTATGTGTTCTCATTTTAGTATTCTCTTTCATGAGTAGGTGAGCATCTAGTGCTCATGATTTATATGGCAAGCCTCCTAATTTTATCACATCGTGGAAGTCAGTGCTACAGCCGTCCAGAGTCATTTGACTACACGAGTCTCCTGGTTATTAGCCCCCCATCCCATTTCCCCAGTCCTCCTGGTTATAGGGCAAAATCTGAATACATGAATACTAAAATCAAACAAATACTCCCAGTGTATTCATACTTAAAAGTTTCTGCATTTGATAGTAATGCTGTGTTCTTTTTAAACGGCAGACTCACAATTACAAACTAGCAATTATTATTTCCATCCATGTACTCATGTACAATATCATGCCAGTATGTAATCAAGAGAAAAGTGCATTGCAACTGATACAGCACCCAAATTGGGAAAAGTTTGCCAACTATTATTTCTAGTAGGGTTTCTACAATAGCCTCTATCTCACGGCCCCCAACCCCACATTATAACTCCAAGCAATTAGGCCAATTGGTGCTTTTCCCTAGGAGAGGTCCCATCTTAATCATTTCAGTGGAACTTACTCCCAACCAAGTATGCATAGGATTGCAGCCTAAGCCATACACAACCCATCAGCCCTGCATGATGGTTTGACCAGTGCTCAGCAAGGCAACCCTCCTGGTTTGCCCCACCCACCCACACACTTAGGTAGGTTTATCAAGCCCCTTGTGAACTGCACATCTAAATTAATGTTCTGTGTCTGTCTTGGTGACTTACAAATTTATGCATGTAAAGTAAAATGTGTCAAACCTTCCAGATCATGTAAGCAATGTGTAGGACTGGGGCCAAATTTATATCTGATGATCCAAACCAGGTTGTGAAACAAATCCAAGCAAAACAAAATCCAATCACAAAGACAGCCAAGTGACCCCTTTTGTTAGGACCAGCATGCTTTCTATATGCAAGGTTCATTGTGTGACATGTAGACAACTCTTTGTCAGGCTGGACATTCCAGTATACCTGACAGAATGTCTCCACCCCCATGGCTCAGCCCAGATACTGAGGTCCTCCTCCGATGGTCTTCTGCTGGTTCCATCACTGCGAGAAGCGAAGTTACACAGAACCAGGAAGAGGGACTTCTTGGTAGTGGCACCCTCCCCGTGGAACACTCTCCCTTCAGATGTCAAAGAGATAAAGAACCACAACTTTTAGAAGACATCTGAAGGCTGGGAAGTTTTTAATGCTTTATGTTTTTATATATGCTGTAAGCTGCCTAGAGTGGCTGGACAAACCCAGCCAGATGGGTGGGGTATAAATAATTATTATTAGACAAATAGTAAAAGAGGAAAAATAGATGGTGAATTTTGGAAGATTCAAGACAGACAAAATATAATACATCTTCACACACTGCATAGTTAAACTGGGGAACTGGGGAGTTTGCTACCACAAGGTATGGTAATGGCTACCAACTTGGATGGCTTTAAAAGATTAGACAAATTCATGGAGGATAAGGTTCTTCCATAACTCTTAGCCACAATGACTATGTTCTACCTCCACTGTTGAAGTATGCCTCTGAATACCAGTTGCTGGAAACAGAAGGTGCGGAGAGTTCTGACATGTTTATGGTCTTCCCCTGGGCATCTGGTTTGCCACAATGAGCAGAGAGGCTTAGGTGGTCCTTTGGCCGGATCCAGCAGGGCTCTTTTCATGCTAAGATATTTCTGACCCCACCCCGGCCAAAGCCCCAAGCTTATCTAAGCACTGAGTTTTTAAAATCTGAAATTGAAAGTACTTTCAGACATAAGGATGTATCCAATGGTTTCTGAACATAAAGCTGCTGAGTCAAAGGGATTTTCATACATGCTCCTCTCCATTAAAGCTCCCTACCCACCTTTGATAGTGACATCGACAGTTGTGGATGGTTACTCAAAATGTTGTGCCTTCTTACACAGCCACTGTTAGCTGGCTACTTTTCTGTGATGCTATCTCACATACCTAAAGGTGGGGCTATGTGTCAATGATGCTATGTAACCCTGTGGATGCAGCAAATGGCGAGTGTTTTTCTCCTTCAACACTCTCCCTTCCAAGAAGCCTCTATTTGCAGAGAGACCTATGCCATTAAGCCCACCAATGTAGATTGATTAACCCCATTGTAACCCTTAGCAGCATTAGATCACACCATAGGAAGGAGGCCCCCACACAATTGTTGCTGCATATGAAAGGGCCCTCAGGCACAGTCCCATGTCTATTAAAGGGGTGGGAGTCAGGATGAACTATTAGTGAGCCTCTCTCTGCTTCGGTTTCAGAATTGCTGCTCACAGTTCTAGAAAACCAAAACTCCCACAGTTATTTAATCTTTTAAAAATTATGTACTGATTTTCATTTGTAGCAAAATGCCAAAGTAGTTTTTAATATATTAAAATAATATAAAATCCATTAAAACTGATGACTCAAACACAGCACAGTAACTAGGACACTGGGCATCAGGAAACACTTGGTTTTCACTTGATGGAAACACCTATCTTTGGAGCCATCTTAATCTCAGTAAGAAGAGCATAATATGGTGGGTGCCACACATAAGAGTGTACGTAATACTACTTTCCTGCCCTTTGCCCCAACATTGATGGGATGGTACCGGGGCGCAGAAACTGTGGCTCTCCAGAAGTGGTTGGACTCCAATTCCCATCAGTCCCTGTTCAATAGCCATGCTGGCTGGGCTGATAGGAGTAGATAAATTCATGGAAAACAAGGTTATCAATGGCTACAAGTCATAAGGGCTATATATTACCTCCAGCATCAGAGGCAGTATGTCACTGAATACCAGATCATGAACAAGAGAGTGCTTTTGCTTATGAATTGGCCACTGTGGGTGACATGATGCTGGACTAGATAGGCCTTTGCTCTGATCCTGTGGGATTATTCTTTGTTACTGTCTTTAGAGCCAGTGTAGTGTAGTGGTTAAGAGTGGTAGACTTGTAATCTGGTGAACCGGGTTTGCTTCCCCTCTCCTCCACATGCAGCTGCTGGGTGACCTTGGGCTAATCCATTCTCTGAAGTCTCTCAGCCCCACTCACCTCACAGAGTGTTTGTTGTGAGGGAGGAAGGGAAAGGAGAATGTTAGCCGCTTTGAAACTCCTTAGGGTAGTGATAAAGCGGGATATCAAATCCAAACTCCTCTTCTTCTTCTACAGTCAAACCTTGGTTCTCAAACAGCTTAGTTGACAAACACATTGGCTCCCGAACGCCGAAAACCTGGAAGTGTTCCAGTTTGTGAACTTTTTTTGGAAGCCGAACATCAGACGTGGCTTCTGCTTGAGTGCAGGAAACTCCTGCAGCCAATCGGAAGCTGTGCCTTGGTTTTCGAATGGTTTCAGGAGTCGAACGGACTTCCAGAATGGATTACGTTCAAGAACCAAGGTACCACTGTATATGCAAATTTGGCAGCTCTGCGAGACAGGACTAGAACAGAAATTGTAAGCTTGTAAAAAAGCAAAGCTCAGGAATTGTTTATTACAGGTACTTATGTATCTTTTAGTTTCAGGAGGGGAGGGTTCAGTCTGCAGCCATATTTTAACGCTTTTTACCTACAATCATAAAATGAAAAATGTTTTTCTAAACTATTGCTAAGAGTGTCAAAGTTTTAGCAGGCAGAGTGTTAGGAAAACACCTACACTCATGATGCTAAAAAGAAAATCAAAAGAGCTGGCAATGACTTCCTCTGCCACTTAACTGAAAGAATTGAGAGAGCTACCTTGGATACAGCAGGCAAGAGGATAACGGGGACCCAAATGTAGACTTCACAGCACAATCATATGCATATTCAGTTTGCTTGAGCATAAGTCCCACTGTGTTCAGTTGCACCTACTCCCAGTTACATGTACATAACATTGCAGCCTTAGACTTTTGTCATGCTTCAGGCAAAGGAAGACCTGGGAGGTTGAGGAACAGGCAGAGAAGGAACTTTCCTACCTTACTCTCCTCATGCTCTCAGCTGAAGACAACTCTTTTAGGCTTATCTCATCTCTCCTATTGCTTCTGGAACAATGCAATCACTACAGATACCACATAAAGCACATATAGGCACTGCATTTAAATAGTAGTTTAAATGGCTAGCCACGCCACACCCCACCCTGGAATCCCAGGGAGTGTATTTTGGTGAGAATGCTAAAATAAATCAAGTACACTGACAGGAAGGAGGCTTTTCTCATCTGCACAAAATTATTTCAGTGGCCCTTTACATATTGCCTCCAAAGAAGAAGTGTAAGAGAGGGAGAACAAACTGGATGGGACTCAGTGTTGCCTAAAATGTGCACCCACTAATTATATGAATAATTGCTTTGCTTTTGGTAAAAAAAAATGAGGTGCTGATATACTGATAAAAGTGTCATGGGTGCCAACAGAAAATGGCTGCCATGGGCAGCAAAGAAAAAGGTCATGGTACTCTGTACTGGTGGGTACTGTTACAGAAAAAGCCGTATGTATAGGTGCAAATTTAGAAACAACGAGTATAACTTAAATACATATAAGGATAGTAGGGAAGGCTAGATAAGACATGTGCCTGCTTAGTCTGCTGTCCAGATGCTAACTGTTGATGGGCAATTCCTAGGCCCTCTCTGCTCTCCCCCGTTTAATGGCTCTTTATCTTTAAGCCCTTCAAATCAAGGAGTGTTCTCTGTAAAGTAGGACATATGGCCACCCTCCTTAGAAAGGACAAAAGGCACCACAGAGCACTGACTGTTGTTTTACAAGCTGCACCTTTCCACATGTGGCCATGTTTTCTACCCTCCACGTGACAGAATCCCTTTTGAGCCCATGAATGCAAACAAGGCAGCACAGATTATCAACATGTCCTGAACATATGCTAGTAAAGAGAGAAATGTGTGGTGAACTCTTCCACAGGAACGTTCTCCAGACACATCCTGCCACGTGGAGGCTGAACTTATGGCCAAAGGGGAAATCAGTTGTGTGAAGCATCTGCTAGGCGGGAAAACAACTTGTCCCAAGTTCCAGGCCATCCCGTGATATTTTGCTGCCTGAGGTGGAGCAGCAAATGGTGCCCTCCACCAAGACAAGGTGGACCCAAGGCACAAAATCCCACAAGCACCTCTTCATCTCCCTGGCAGCACATATCCATGACAATCAATTAAATAACCAACAAGTCATCTGCCTGAAGTGGCCGCCTCCCTCTGCCAGCTCTGCCATGTGTTGATTCCTCTCCCTGCAAAAGTGTGAATCTTCCTCCCATGGTTAAAAACCACCTCACACCCTGTGCTCATCCAAAGAGAAGTAGCAGTTGTGAACAGGAAAATCATGCTTGCTCTTTCTGTTTGAAGAACAGCTCCAGGTGGCAAAGCCTTCTACCAGAAACCCCACGCAGTGACAAAAACACATAAGAAATAGACTAAGGATTTGGCACCAGGAGGTTCCCCCTCTCTCCCACTAATGCTCTCAGTCCCTGTTAACATCATTTGCTGAATCTTTGGCTATAACTCAGCTGTCTTTCTCAGCATCTTCTGCACAGTATTTCTTGCTTCCTGGTAATTTATAGGCAACAAAGCCTCAGTTTGTCCTTAATTAATCAGCTTTGCCTCTTACACAGATTTTGTTCAGATAAGACAGATATTTTCTAAGATCACTGTTATTACTTTTTTTAAAAAAACCAAACAACTAAGCCTAGGAAAGATTTTTCCCCCAGACTGTGTGATGTCATTTCATGTTGCATGAGAGAGACTTGTTAAATTCTTGTGACAGTTAATAAAAATAAAGCTAAGTGACAACATTAAACTGCTGTAGGAAACATAAAGTTATACTTACAACATTTTCTCATGCTCCTCCCATCTGGCTAAGTTTTAGGAGGATCTGGAAGAATTTAGCTTTGAAAACTACAAGTAATGTGTGCTAAATTTCCAGTGTCACATCCTCTAATGAGCCAGAGATCAGAATCTGAAAACTTTTACCACTCGTAAATGTGTGTGCAAATGATTATTTGATTGCATTCTGCTGGCAAAAACTTCATATTTCCTCCAAGTTTGTTCTGGAAGTTTATTTGAGAGTCTATTTCCCCCTCCAGATCCAAGAAACAAAAAACCCTTCTTGGCAACTAAAAACAATACTCTGTAGAACTTTTCACTGCGAGTAATTTTCAAACCTTTGCAAGAATATTTCCAGGCCATTAAGAAACCAAATAGGCAGGTGCCAAGTTGACTTGGCACAGAAAAGAGTTGCAAACTCAAAGTTTAGCTGGTCACCTGTTCATGGAGAATAATTTAGGGTATGGTGGTTGTTTTACATGTAGATTCAGCTTTATTTCTTTTATTCAACCCACTTTCCTCCCAACTGTAAAAAAACACACCAAATCCCAAATATTCACAAGTGGATAACATTCCCTTTCCTAAGAATATAATCCTGTCTGGGTTTGCCTCATGGGAGAAGAAGGATGCTCTTTCACTTACTTTAGCTAAAGGTTGTGGGGGTGGGGGAAGATGCCTACCTCAAAAGTTGGGGCTACCATAAGGTAACTAGGTTAATGAGTTTGCAATGTTAATGAGATCTGACACTTTTGCTCAAGGGCGCATTCAAGGTGGGCTTAAATATTTTCCCAAAATATTTTAAAATAATAATCATGGGGTGGGGGGGATGAAGTGCCCTGCTAGGGAAGTTAGATATTATTATCTTAACAATGATCTGCTGTTCAAGCTGAAAATGTGATTTGTAGATATTTCCCCTATTATAAGGAGACACTCTGATTCTGAGAAAACTATAGGAAACCTCTGAGCAACGTTTTGTAGAATATTCACCCTCTTGCTGGACTCTTGCTGTCAGGGATAGGTGAAACTCTTTTTCCTTCATCCACTTGCCATGTTTTTCTTTACTTCTTGGACTATGTTTTCAGTGCCAGGGCTCATCCTGAGTGCTCCTGAGGGCATGCAGAGTGCTTTCTCAGGGCAGGAATTACAAGTAGCATAAAAGCCAAGTAGTTAGCCTGGGACCTAAGTGGAAACTGTGAGGAAAGCTGGTGCCTTTTCTTGGCCCATCTGCGCTCTAGTCCTATTCCTTTTCCTGTCTCACAGCAAGACCACTAGCAGCCTATTAAGTATCTTCTGCCAAGTGAAATAATTTCCAGGCGCAACGCTGGAAAAGTGCAAGGGGCAATTAAGGTAAAAAGAGCAAGTCTGGGTGCTGCGTCGTAGAACAGGGCTTCCTCTTACCCCCGTTAGCAAGCATTAAGGGGGTGGGGAGGGAGAGATAGCAACACACACAAACTCGATTTAAAAAACAGAACAAGTGTTGCTCCTTATTTGCGTAGCAAAGCAACCCACCCCCCTAACCAGCGTCGTGCATCGCAGCAAGTTGCCTCCGTCCGGAGAGGAAGACCTCTCCCCCCCCCCCCCCCGCCCACCATCCCGGTTAGTTGCCCGACACTTGCTGCGCCCTTTGGAAGCGGCCAGCCCCACTCACCTCTGTAACTGTTTCCGGGCTTGTAGAAATCCGGATCGCCTTCCACGCGGAGGCTAAATTCATTATATCCCTCTCGCCTCGTGCCTTGGGCTCGCAGGATCCGGCTGCAGTAGCCTTCGGATTTGGGGGCTCTCTCTAAGGTCTCGTCGGCGAAGGAAGCGAATGTCACCAAGGGGAAAGCGCACGCCAGCAGCGGCAAGGCTCGCCAGTACCCGGGAGACTGGCGAGGGGCTGCAGGATCAAGCCCCATCCTGGGGCGCTCTCAAACCCCGACGACGACAGCAACTTTGCGGGAGGTGGCGGGGAGGGGAGCAGACTCGACAAAGAGGCAGTGGTTAGATCTGGCTGGGGCGGCGAGAGAGAAATAAAAATCGCAGCATGGGCAGCTTGGAAGCGAGGGCAAGGGAAAGATCCCCCCCTCCCCTCCGCGCGCTCTCTTCCCCTCTTCTTGTCTCCGGAGAAAGCGAAGCCAGGAACTAAGCAACGCAGCTTGCGCTCGGCTGCAGCCCGAGATGGGTGCCCGACCCCCCGGCTGCTCCCCCGGTGCGCGGAGGAAAAGCGAGAGAAGGGAGGGAAGCGGCTCGATCTCAAGGACCACCTTAGCCGATGCGAAGGAGAGCAGCAGCAGCAGGAGGAGGACTGATCTTGCCCAGATCCGAAGTGAAGTGCTGTTTTGTTTCAGACCTTGTGATTAGCAGCTCGGCGATGTTTACTTAGGCAGCCGCGCTCTCTTCGCAGGGGTCGGCGAAATAGCGGAGCAAGGGTGCGTGGGTGGCTGCGCGGCGCCGGCGCCAAGACACGTGTGTGTGTGTGTGTGTGTGTGTGTGTGTGTGTGTGTGTGTGGTGGGGAGTGTTCCCCACTGGGCGGATCGAACGGGAGGTGCTTTGGGAACCGATCACCGAAATCCGTGCCCCAGTCTATAGAAACTCCGCGGGTGAGAAGGGACACGGAGGCGGAATGCCCTCCTTAAAAAGCCTCCCCCGGGGCAGAGGACCCCTGAGGTAGAGGGACACGTGTCAAAGCCGCCCTTACCTCCAAGCCTCCCGCAAGGCTTGAAGTTTCCGAAGGGCAAACTTTGGCAGCATCACGAAGAAGGGGGTATCATTTGTTATTTGAAGGATTTATCATTATTTATTAAATTTCTAGAGCGCCCTTCATTCGAAGACCGCAGGGCGGTTTACAAAACCGCACAAAGCTAAAGAGATGCCCCCAAAGCAAATAAAAGAAGAAAAAGAAGAAGATGTGTTGCACAGCAGCCCGATCCTATGTGTGGTTACTCGAAAGAAAGCACTACTGACAAATTGCCTGGTTATCCGAGGGTGAAGGGAAGTCTAGAAATTTAATAAATAAAGAATAAATAAATACATTCAGTGACACTTACTTGGAAATAAAAATGTTATAGAATAAGGCAGGTGGTTTGTGACTGTATGGTGGATGGAGTCAGTGGTGCCCTTGGGATCCCACTTAAGGAGAACTGGCAGGAGGGTTAATAATAAATAATAATAATAATAATAATAATAATAATAATAATAATAATAATAATAATAATAATTTATTACTTCTACCCCGCCCATCTAGCTAGGTTTCCCCAGCCACACTGGGCGGCTCCCAACAGAATATTAAAAACACGATAAAACATCAAACATTAAAAACTTTCCTAAACAGGGCTGCCTTCAGATGTCTTCTAAAAGTCAGATAATTGTTTATTTCCTTGATATGTTCCTTGTTTACTTCCTTGACATGTTGCCTTGCTACATGTTGACACAAGCCAAATAATGGACATTGCCATCTCAAGGTGGTCTCCACAATATCATTAATCCCAGAGTCTTCAACTACCAAACTGCACCACTGGATGGAGGCAGGAGAGCTGCTAGTTTTGGTGGATAGTGCAGTTGAGGCGGGAAGGTTTGAAGGCTTGGGTGTACCAGCAGGGGACCTGGCTGATTAGAGTGCAGGAAACAACACAATAATGAACTGCAACTCCCTCAGGTACAAAGCATGTTTCCTACACCAAAACACCTGGTTATGGATCCAAGGCAAGAATATTGACCAGAAAGGTAAAATACCTGATGGTAGGTCTGGAGTGAATAACTGCTAGGTCTGGAGTGGAGAAACTATTTCAGCCCAAGGGCCACATTCCCTTGTCAGGAACCTTCCAAGGGCCACATGGGTGAGCAGGACCAGGTGGGGACAGAAGCCAAAGCAGGTGAAGCAACAGTTGTGACTCTTACCTATGCAGAGTAAGGGCTCGCCCACTCTTCTGTTTGTGCCACGATTTCTAGGCACCGGTCTGATTTGTTTTTTTGGGTTTTTTTGTCCCAACACTTTTCTCGGGAAAAGTCGCTGTTTACTACTAAATTGGAACAAACATCAATCTGTGGGAAGCCCTATGTTTCAGCCACACAGATGTCAAAGGGATCTATACACCTACCTAGATCTTTCTCTGTCCTCAGCTCCTCAAGAGACATTATGAGGAAAACAACAAGCCAGGAAAAAAGCGCTTGTGGAAGCAAGAGAGCAGGACCAGAAAGAGCTGTGGCCTGGAAAGGAGTAATTCCCCAGGGAGATGCCCAGTGACCAGGCCTGAGGTCCACCACAAATGGGATGAAAAGGCATGTCAGCAGCAATATTTTCAGTGGCTCAAAAGCCTTTGTAATTGGGTTCGCTTTGCAGAATGCTTTTGGCCTGTTGCAAAACTGTCAATCAGGACTGAGCAGGAGCCCCTTGAAAGAAATAAGTAAAGTAAGCTGGAAAAGGGACTCTTGGAGTTTCTGCTCTCTCACGTCTTCAGTCTAACTTACTTTGCACATTTGTGGCCAACTGCTGCTGCTGGTGGTCCACATTGCCAACCATAGAAGCCAACTCCTAGGGACTGAGGTTCCTCTGCCTCCCAATAAAATATTTGAGAGGGCAGGCCCCCAAAGTTGATGGGCATTACCATTCAAATTGTGTGTGTACCATATTTTGCGATCAATTATCTGGGGTGAGGCTTACTTGTCCCCCCAATATTTTATTCAGGTTGGCACCCCTGCCAACTCAAGACATACTGAGCCCCTGAGAAAGCCAGAGATAACCACCAACAGGCACCAGGCAGGATGCATCATTTAGATATTTCCAATCCACCGGCCATCATCACCAAGGCATGCATCTCTGGCATTTTTTCATCCCTCGCTACAGGAAAAGCACAGGACTGGTCAGGACACAGCAGCTACTAGGGAAGATAATATGATGAAGGAAAAGGACTGTTCCTTGTGCCCTCATCATTTTCCTTTAAAGTGAATGCATTCTCTCCTCATACCTAAGAAGCATCTTGTCGTACATTTTTAAAGGATCATGCAGGGGTTATTTTATCCCTCCATTTCAGGTGATAATTCAGGAGGGGTTAATGAAGGCAGATGAATGAATTGAATGGGTAAAAGAGAGTGGATCCATATCTACAACAATAGCCTTGAGTCCCAATAGACCACCTGATTCCTCAATGAGTAGATCGCTCATGGTGAACAACCAATATGGGTGACCTTTCCCACAATGTATTGGCTGTGTTCTAGCAATATTCTCATAGTAAGCCTAAATGAAATGAGTCTTCTCTTGAAGGTGAAAGGGTCCTGCAGCTGGAATGGCACAGATTCCTTTTCAGATCACTCACTGTTGAAAGGTTCCTTGAAAGTACTCTAGTCCAGTGTTTCCCAACCTTGTGCCTCCAGCTGTTTTTGGACTACAATTCCCATCATCCCTTGCCACTGGTCTTGCTAGTCAGGGATGATGGGAGTTGTAGTTCAAAAACAGCTGGAGGCACAAGGTTGGGAAACACTGCGTCTAGTCTATGGCCCTATGTTATACAATGTGACATAGTGCGTTCCGCTCTTTAGAAAATATATTATTATCATCATCATCACCACCACCATGCACTTTCATCCTAGTTTCTGGACACAAAATGGATGATTAAATAAGTAGAAAAGCATGAGTCTATTTCACATTGTTCCAGTTCATACTACAGGCTGCATATACACCATGCACACATCCCCTCCCCAGGAGTCCTGGAAACTTGTTTAACTCTCACAGATTTACAATTCCCAACATCCGTAACAGAATATAGTTCCCAGGATTGTTTTTGGATGGGTGTGCTTGTGTGCTTTAAATGAGCAATAAGCCCATATTAAAAAATGCTTTAAAATATTTATCAAGACTAATAGGGTCGTTGTGTAGGATCTCAGGTTGATGCAAAAAATGCAAAACCTTTTGTTAGGCCTATGAGGTTGGGGCAGGCACGACAATCCTTGCAAGTGACTTCAGGAGAGGGACTGTGAGCCACATCATGGGAGAGCTGTTTCTAGGATCAAGATGAAGCTGTTGGATGTTGTTAATGTAATCTTGTTATATTTGTAGTACTGACAGATAGATAGATAGATAGATAGATAGATAGATAGATAGATAGATAGACAGACAGACAGACAGACAGATATTTGGTATGTTGCTGTATTTGCTGTTGTTTTATTTTGTTACTATGAAACTGTTTTGTGCTGTTTGTTTCTGAAATGCTTTCATGTTTCCTTTCTTGTAAGCTGCTTTGAGAATGTTTCTGTTTGTGGAAAAGCAGCATACAAATAAAATTATGAACGAATGGTATAGGTACCCACATACTAAAGGTCTGGTTCTGGTAAACCAGGCTGTCTAAAGATTGATTGAGTCAGGGCAAAGATAGCTCCGGCATGCTGTTGCAAGTTGAATGATGGCTTTAAGGAGTTTAGTAGAACATTGATCGAGAACAGTCATCGTGAGTTTTGCAAAAACTCAAGAGTTCACTTGTCAGATAAGGGAAAAGATTCATTTGAAAGGTTACTGAGGTCAAATTTCTTAATTCTGTGCCTCTAGATTAGGAAGAAGTGTGTGCAGGAATGAACATGGGTGTATAAGCTAACGCCTGGAATGACTGATTCCAGGAAACCTCCTGCACTTTAAATAATTGAGTTTAGCCACCTTCATCTGCCCCTGCTAATATGCTACCATCATGCAAAAAGCCAGAGTCTTTCTTTTTTTTACCATTCAGGACCTGGACCTAAATATATGTAGCTTCCACACTAGCTGTTATCTCTGGAACAGACCTAATTTTTCACTCCATTATTATGAAGAATCCAGACAATGTTGCTGCCCAGCATTGCCTCCCAGTGTTTTCCATCTATCCTCCTGTCTTTATTAAGGCCTGATTTGTAGCACACACAAGAAGTATTAAAATCCAACTGCAGCACCAGCTTGTCCAGTTGGAAGCTATTACCAAGCGTTTTCGCAGCTACAGTGCCTTTAATTAATAGCTTCCTCCTGGGCCCTTTTAAAATGGCTCCTGCCTGTAATTAGTTTCTCCCCCCTAACTTGGTTGTGACATTCCTGAATTCACCCTGAATTGTCAGTTCCTGTTTTCTGGGAAGACTTACATAACAAGTTTTGTTTTTGCCTTTAGATCAATGGTTCATCGTTTTTATTCCAGGGAAAGTAAAAAGGAATATTAAGATGCAATTGTTCCCCATTGTCTCCAGGGTCAAGGGAATAAGCAAATTTTGGAAACTTTGCCTGGAAGGAGTGGGTCCTGTACAGTCTATATCAATAAGTTCTATTGGACAGAAGTGTATGAAACTTCACTGAGCCATAGACTCCAAACTGTTTTGGCTTTCATTGGTGCTAATGTCCGAACAATTAGCCTCTACAGTTAAGTCAGTTCACTAGCAATTATCATGAATAAAAGACACAGAATGGATCACTCACCTATTCTACCCATCCATACTATATTTCTTATACTACCCTATAAGAAATTGTGGAAATCAAGTGTCCAGTGTCCAATGTCCAATATCCAATGTCCCCTGCCACCAAGAAAAAACATAGCAGGGACTTGAATCACTCTGATATTGAGTAATCAGCCCAGTGTATCACAGTGTATTAGTGACAAAACATTATCCAGTTTGGGGGTCTTGCACCCGTCACAGTTGAATCATGTCATCACCATCATAAGTGTAATGAAATTAGGGATGAAGTAAGAATTTGTTCAGTCTGCTTTTCGCAGCAGATCTACTGAATCCGACACTCTCAGACTTGCTCGTAAATCAGAATGCAACTCCCACTTCTCTGGATCTTGCAATGCAGTTTTGGTGCATAAAACCACATCCCCCCCCCCTCCACATACCCAGATGTGGTCTGATCAGTATAGAACACAGCTGAACTATTACATTTATTAAGGTAGCTTACAACTGTATAGCTTTTAAGGTTCTGAATTGCATTCCCAGCTCATGTTGTGTGTGTGATCACATGCAAGGCCAGGTCTCCCCCATCCTTTACTTGCAACCTTTCCTTTTATGTTATTTTCATTTATGTATTTGAGTCAAAATGCTAGTGTTTACATTTGTCTCTGTCGAATTTCAGGTTTCGATCTATCCATATCGCTTTGAACCTTGATTGTATTTTCTATGGGGCTAGCTAACCCTTTCCGCTTTTTGTCATCTACAATTTGATAAGCATCTCATCTGCAGTCTCATCTAAATCATTTATAAGGATGCTGAACAGCACAGGACCAAGGACAGAGCCCTGGGGAAGATATCTCAAGACCTTTTTCCAGGTTGATGCAGAACCATTCATAAGCACTCCTAGGATACAATTGCTCAACTGATAGTGGATGCACCTAACAGCAGTCTCATCCAGGCCACATTTTAAGAGCTTATCAACAAGAATGAAATCAAAGTATATTATGTCTACAGCATTCTCACATGACCTACCAAGCTATTAACTGTATCAAAAAAGGAGTTAAATCTGTCGCACAAGATTTATTCTCAATAAACTCATGCTTGGTCCTAGCCACAAATGCATTCCTTTTCTATATTCTCACAGACTGATGATTTGTTCATACACTCTGGAATTTTGCCTGGTTCTGTTGATCAAGTACCTGAAGTACTTTCCCTGTGGGGGAAAGATAGTGCTCCGTGTACTTTTTTAAATTTATAAAAAAGAGGGGGACATAAAATTATGAATGGGACTGAAGAACAGAAAGATAGACTATGCTCTATGGCCATAGAATGTAACTGTACACGAATGGAATTGGGCACTCACAATGGGACAGCAGATGCTGTACCAACCTTCTCCTCCCAAATCTGCTCTACTGAGTCCCCCAACCCTCTGGAGAAGACCTAGAGGTCACGCAGAAGGCTGCAGGGGATGAGAGGAAGATGACCCATTCTGCTTGCACTGGATACAACCCAGTCGGTTTATTATGTAACATGTTTTCCACAAATACATTGTGCTCAAAGTGATTTACAGAACAGACAATGGAAATGCAACGGCGCAGTTGCCCGAACCAATAAAAGATTAATAAACTGCCATATATCATTGACATTTCAGCCATTAAGATCCATTTAAAGCAAAAGTGAAGTTCAAATGGTCATCAAATGTACCAATAGGTCAGTTAACAATATCCAGTGCCAGCCATATCAGTATTACATCCACCTTAAGCAACTCACTCAGCAGTTCTTCTCAAGAGACTTAACAATAATGCTTAAAATAGTAGCAAAAGAGGAAAAGGCAAAATTGAACTGCTCTTAGCAGGAACCTGTAACCAAGCACACTTATCACAGTATATACATAAGAATTGTACTCGGGGCCACCCAATAAAATCAGGACAGGTAAGATAAAATAGTCTTGCGCACAATCCATGATTAGCTTATGGAATCCCATTGTTTAATGGGGGGGGGAGGGGAGATGCGGTGATAGTCACTAACTTAGATGGCTTCCAAAAAGAATATTGGATTATTAATGGCCTATTGGCAACTGTTATTTGAATACTGCCCATTACACTCTTTCTTTCTTTCTTTCTTTCTTTCTTTCTTTCTTTCTTTCTTTCTTTCTTTCTTTCATATAATTCTGCGTATATTTAGCCTGACAGGTTCCCCCCCCCTATTTCAAGCACCCCCGGCAATGCACCAGTTGCTCAGAGATAAGAAGGTGCTTGATGAAAAAGGTGACCCAACATTAACAAAATCTGTTCGGATCATAACCACCAAATTCCACATATACATCTGTTTTAGATGGATTCCTCCTCCCTCTATATATCTAACTTCTCATTGTTGGAAAGAGAAATGCTGAACTGGACTGAGCTTTTGTCTGATCCAGAGGGACTAGCGTGTTTTCATGACTTAAGACTATTTTCATATTTGAATGGGCCATGTTGTTATCTAAAACAAACTAATTATACGCAATTGTTTATGGAAAAGACAGAATAACTTGACAAGCCTTTGGAAGACAATGTCCTATTTTATTCTCCCTTCTTCTATTTCAAAGTTGGAAGCTGCACCAAGAATGAGTCTTAAGACCAATCAGCCATTTGACCCATTGCTTCACAGTTGCATCATCCATGGAAAGAACTTTGTGTTCTACTTAACAAATATCTGTAACTGTAACATTTCCCTTTCTCTGAATGTCTACTTTGCTTTTAACAAAAGGACCAAAATATAACTAATTAAACATGAATTAATTCACCAGCATCTTGTATCTCATCAGGCATACATTAGTAGGTGGAATATAAAGTACAATCTGAGTTATTTGAAAGGCTTGAGGGATATCTAAAGAATTCTGATAATCAGAACCCGGGATTTTTATATATGTCAGATTACAGTGCCAAGAAGCTATCTGGGAACCCAACAGTTGCAGTGGATAACTTGAGATTTGGATAAGAAACCTCAGACAACGACAGTTATACAGCACAATCTTAGCCATGTTTACTTACAGTAGATGCAAGGCTTGTGAACTTGCATCGGTTAATTTCGCTTTTTAGATTTCCATTGCCCTTTATCTGCTCCTTTCACTGTATTGCTCTCCCTTGTTTAAAAACCGAGCTGCCAGAAACATTCCTAGATAGGCAAAGTACAGTATATCTTGTTAGAAGTGCACACTTTAACTTAGCAATTGATACAAATAAATTAACTTGCATTGCCTGCAGCCATGAAATGAGTAATTTCTGTAGTAGAGACATTATAGAATACCAGCAATGTCATTAAGCACAGGCATCCTTAGGGGTTTCTATTTGTTCTACCAATTAGAGTCTGTTTGCCTAAAATGTCTGGTGTGATGCATCAGTCTCAGACACATGCAAACTGATACATTTACCACGGATGGCTGGATTCAGCCAAGAAAGCGGAGCATCTTTCTGGCTCTTTTCTGTTGCCTATGTCTCAGTAAGGCTTAACGTGTCACCCATTAGGTATGGCAATGGTGTATAGGACCTCATGATGTATAGGGAAATAGGCAAGGGGCATGGGGCAATGTGGGTTTAGATTGCAAACCATTTTTCTTATCTGGATCCATTTTTTAAAAAATAAAAAATAAAATACCAGTCTGTCACGCAGAAATGTACCAGGTGCAGCTTACCCTGGCAGAGATATAAAGCTATGTCATACCCATCTGTTACATTTCTGTATGTCAAACTTCTGTTTAAGACACAGAAGAAAAGCTAGTGAAAAGTTGAGAATTCCACCATGGATCTGACCAGGGTCGGATTTAGGTTTGATGAGGCCCTAAACTACTGAAGGTAATGGGGCCGTTTATATGTCCAGCTGTCTATGCAGAATGTAGGCACCCTATATATAGAAATGAGCAAACCAGTGATATTTTAGGGAGCAGGCTAGCAGGCGGGGCCCATTACTTACATCATAGGAGCTTACAAAACACTGTTGCTGTATGTAGGTTTTATTTTATTTGTTTTTTATCTTATATTTTGGAAATGTACATCCGGGTGTGTTTTTTTTGTTGTTTGTTTTTTTGGGCCCCCAAGAGAGTGGGGCCCTAAGCTGCAGCTTGTTTAGCTTATATGTAAATCCAGCACTGGATCTGACCTTGCTTGAAAAAAGGACAGTGGTTATCATCGTTGTGTTTCTTTCTCACTAGAAAGAGTGTTTAAGGTCAATTCAAATTGGGTGGTATTCAGTGCTGGTCATACTCAGATTAGACCCATTAAGGTTAACATTAAAGACTGATTTGGATCATTCCTTTTAATGGATCTACTCCAACCATATTGTTTACCAGCTTGGTTGAAAAAGTAGCTGTAGTTGTGGATGTGTGCTGAATGGCAATTCTGCTAGTTATGACCTTGCTGATCCAATGAATCCCTTATTTCTCGATACATATTATTATGCTGTCTGGTAGATACTTCTTTCCTCTTGCTAGCAGCTAATTTAAAGCTCATTTATTTCAAAGGCTTCTGTTATCAAGCAAGCTGAAGAAAGCGTTGCAAAACTGTTCCACAATGACCGGATTTGAGAATGGCAGCCTTATGCTGCTGTAAGGCTAGTGCAGGGACAATATGTAAAGAGCTCAGGAAGCAGTTGCAACCATTTCAAATCCGCCTCCAATGCATATCTGGTATGTACGTTTGTAATAAACTGGATCTGAGCTTGTAGCATATAGTTCGGGATGGACAGATTAGTCAACTTCCAGCCTATGTCAGTTTTACATGTTTTCATACATAAGTCCTTCCTATTTAACACTCGATTGGGAGCCGCCCAGAGTGGCTGAGGAAACTCAGCCAGATGGGCGGGGTAATAAATTATTATTATTATTATTATTATTATTATTATTATTATTATTATCATCATCATCATTCCATTTCCACATTAATGTGTGATTTTTCAAACAAAAAAATCTGTACAATCATTCGTATGCAAGTATATTTAATCACAAAATTTGTATTTAAATACCTCAATGTATGCTTTTCTAAACTTATTTTATTCTAAAATATTGGATGTTTAGCACATCTTGAGCAGTGAACTGCCACAAAATACAAAGTGAAGGCCGTAGTATCGTTCCATCCTTATTCCTGGATTAGAGAGGTGTGGCTTGGTTGATTTTGCTTAAAAATACAGGCCAAGTGAAATCCTCCTCCAGCCCTCTGTATTTTATGGAGTATTTGATCTGAGACACAGTGGAAAGTGTCTGGGGGACTTGAAGAGCATGGGGAAAGAAGGGATTTATGCTTGCCTGCCTACCTTCTGGGTATAGCTTGGGGAGAAGTGAGTCTGGTACCTTGCGGCACTCACTGCTACTCTGAGATAGCAGAAAGGAAACAAGACGACTGCGGTCTCCGTGACTCTTGGCAACACATGGGTACAAAGAGATTAAGTTACTAGCAGTTTCTGAATGGCTTTTTAGAGATTAAGCTGTGGCAGAATTTTGCCTTCTAGTGTCTTTTGGTTTTGGAAAGCTTTGCACTTGTGAAGAGGACTCTTGGAGTAGTTAACAAGCACTTCACCAATTGTTTTGAAAAAGTCTCTCCCTCTTTCTGTACTGAGTTTCCCCCCAGCATTTTGAAACTGGAAGCAGGAAGGATTCGAAACTCCTCTTCTCAGCCCCAATGAGGGTCATTTCCTGGCCACTGTCCTTATCTGCACAAAAGACCAACCAATAAACATTTCTGAAGGCTCTTTGGAAGCAGATTTGTCCATAGAATCATAGAATCAGAGTTGGAAGGGATCCCAAGAGTCATTTAGTCCAACCCCTGCAATGCAGGAATCTCAGAACCTCCAAGGAAGGAGAGTCAGAAAGATTTTCCTGACAATGTAACATGGTCCTTTTCCAGCAGTGCCAAATCATAAAATGCATTAACTGAATGCTGTTGGGAAAGGACCATGGCTCAGCAAAATGATTTGCTTTGCATGCAGGTGGTTCCAGGTTCACTACTTCCGGCTTGGGCTGAGAGAGAAGAAGAAGAAGAAGAGTTTGGATTTGATATCCCGCCTTTCACTCCCTTTAAGGAGTCTCAAAGCGGCTAACATTCTCCTTTCCCTTCCTCCCCCACAACAAACACTCTGTGAGGTGAGTGGGGCTGAGAGACTTCAGAGAAATGTGACTAGCCCAAGGTCACCCAGCAGCTGCATGTGGAGGAGCAGGGAAGCGAACCCGGTTCACCAGATTACGAGACTACTGCTCTTAACCACTACACCACACTGGCTCTCTCAGTTGGAAAGCCACTGCCTGTCCCCTACACAGTACTGAACTAGATGGGCCAATGGATCTGATTTGCTATAAGGCAGCTTTCTGTATTTTAATCAAATCTAGTGGTTCCCAAAGCGTACCGTCCGGGGGGGGGGGAGTGGGATTACCTAGGGGGCACTGGAGGTGTAAATGACCACCAGACTTTGAAAAGCTGGCACCACTGGACCAAATTCATCAATTTTCATCATGCATTAATCAAACCAAATAGTTTTAATTGGAATTGGGTTAAATGTGCAATTAATTGTTACTGTTTTGAATTTTATGGCATTATTTTCCCTTAGTGGGTCATGCAGACTGGGGCACCAGGGATAAGTTTGTGGAAGCAATGGGGTACTGGCCTTAGAAATTTTGGGAACCACTGATCTAACACCATGGGTGGTTTTGCATTTATTATAGAAAAGCACCATTGACTATCTAGATTGGCAGTTACTGGGGTGGGAAATGGAGAGGGAAGAAAAAGTGTGCTGGTATCATCTTATCCAGGGGTCAGCAAACTTTTTCAGCAGGAGGCCGGGTCCACTGTTCCTCAGACCTTGGTGGGGGGGCCGGACTATATTTTGATAGGAAAAAAATGAATGAATTCCTATGCCCCACAAATTACCCAGAGATGCATTTCAAATAAAAGGACACATTCTACTCATATAAAACATGCTGATTCCCGGACTGTCCGCGGGCCGGATTTAGAAGGCAATTGGGTCGGATCCAGCCCCCGGGCCTTAGGTTGCCTACCCATGATCTTATCAGCATGCATTTGCTTTCATGCCTGCACACATGAGTTTTCTTCTCCCGAGTGGGGGCGCAGATGGAAAACACAATATATGCAACAAAAGTTTCAAAAATCACCCCAGAATACAAAATAAGGACAGTGATTTCCCCTGGATCTGATGGATAGGTACAAGGAAATAAAGGAGAACTGTATTACATGGTTTCAGATTCTGAAAGGCTTTCGCTGGTGAATACATATAAAATAATTTCCCTCAATTTAACAGTTGGATTATGGCTAAATTCTATCAGACGGCAACTCTATTCAGCAGCATTATTTCATTAAAAGAAATAACTCTGCGGTCTTCTATATAGATTGTATTGCAGTGGCTCCCGGACCAAATATCCTGAATTTACAAGCAAACTGCCACCTTGTACATCCCAGACCTCCAAATACGGGCTAAAAGAATAAGCAAAGGCTTTCTTCCTTTTCCACATCACTACCAGTAATGAAGTTTGCACGATGGCTCCCTGTGAAATCCCATTGTCTTCCAATTACATCCCATGCAACCCCATTGTTTTCAGTGATTTATCGCAGGTGCAGCTGGAGGAAATTTAACAAGCAATTCTGTTGCTGATGCACAAAGTGGAATATAATCTTCAGCTTGCTTGCTCCTAGCTGTGGTGTAGTTGGAAAATATGTCAGTTTGTCAAACTGAAAGGAGTATATCTAAGGAATCATGAAAAAAAAGTCTACCTTTAAAGGAAAAGTGTATTGTTTTCTTTTGCAAAACTGATCTGCTCCCTAGGGCTTTTAAGTTTGCAAATCTTCCACTGCAAAACTAGCCCACATTTCATAGGTTGTCAGGCTGAAACTTGTGGCCAAGGCCAGAAACCAGCCTCTCAGATTCAAATTACATGTATTTTTAAATCCTCCTCATCTAATCTCCATCTATGTCGGTAAAATGGCTTGGCAACCATTAACACAATTGCAGTAGATCATCCTTCCCCCATCCTGGTGCTGGCAGGGGCTGATGACAACCTCTGAAGGTCACCAGCTGGTCCAGTGTCCCTTTAACAAATGGAGAGGCTACATCAGTTCCCAGAAGGGGTTCTATTTCAGCAGAGGCTCTCATTGGAGGAGGGCAGGGGACAAGGCCATTTTTGCAAATCCCCCTTCTCACCAGAGCCACCTGATCCACCTCTCACCTTGTTCTGGAGGGTCTCCCAGTTCTCTTGGGTAACATTTCAGGAGACTTTTTGTGAGGGGGCTGAAAAGGGAAGATGGACTTGGCAAAAATTGCCTCCTCATTCCTCTGCAGGGTGACTCAGGTGTTTCAGCCCAATTTCAAAACCCAAAAATCCAAACTGATATCTTTCAGTGATCTGTCCTCTGGGCAAAGATGAGAGGGCAAGAAAAGGAGTGGGAAGTGGGGGGTCGGACCCTGAAGAGTCCAAGGAGCTTGGGAATTCAGATCTGAAGGACCCTGGGGCGGGTCCCTGATGGGTGGAGGTAGCAAATTCCAAACCCCAAGAGATCTCTGTTCCTGGGGAGGGTCCCAGTGGATTAGGGGATGGGGATCTGCCCCCACCAAAGGAGACTCAGACAGATTGTCAGCAATGCCTCCCGATACTTTCCTTCCAGACTTGCCCACCCACCTGCCCCCCAGCTTCTCCAGGAGCATTACACAGGAGCTTCAGTCTTCAGGGGAGGCAGCTGGGAGTAAATCTGATGCCAAGCTGGTATGCACCCCACCTCTGTTCCCTTGGAAAGACCGACACCATTGCTAATGTGCACAAACACCACCTAGCCAGCCTTCTAGAAGGGGTGCCCATTTGTTTGCCCAATCTCAGTGCTCCAGCTGCTTGTCACACTAAATGCCTGCCCTGATAGGAAGCTGCAGGGGCATGTACTTGTTGGTTCGACATCTTAACTCCTGCTTAGTCATGCTTTTGATCCCTCTTGCAACCTGTGAAAAGAGCCTTTGCAAGCAGAAGGTCCCAGGTTTAATCCCCAGCATCTCCAGGTTGGGTTGGGAGCGACTCCTACCTGAAACCTGGGAGAGCTGCTGCCAGTCAGTGTAGACAATACTGAGCGAGATGGACCAATGGTCTGGCTTGGTATATAGGGCCACTTCCTATGTTCCTAATCTGAAGATAAAAGCCTTTGGCAAAACCAGAAGGAGGAGCTCCAGTTCCTCATCAGAGGGGCAGAGCCAGGACAAGGAGAGTCAGGGTGGGGAGAAATGACCCCTTTGGCTTTGTCCTCATCCACTGCTTGCATGTGATCCTTGTGTGCCCCCTCCCCTCCCCAGATTACCCCCAAGGTGTCTTACCCAAATGTTCCAGAGATGGTTGTGCAAGACACGGGAAGAGAGTGCTTCCTTTGGCCCCGTATGCCACTCTTGGTTTCTCTCTCCACCCCACGCTCTTGAAATAATGAAGGATCAGAATGCCAAAAAGAAGCATGACATAAGGGCGTAGTGCATATCAATCCCGAAGAAAACAACTCCGCTTAGTCAACACTCCCACGGAAGGAAAAGGGCAACACAAGATTACATCTTAGTCATTAAAAATTGAATATTCAAGAATTCAGGGGGGAAAGAGGAAGAAATGAATGGTTCAGCCATCTGTGTGGCTTTCAACAGCCAAGAGTCAAGAAATGAGCGGGTATAAGATGTAAATTCGAGAGACAGGCTGACACCATTGGCGAATGTATTTATGCATATGCTGAACAAAGATGTTTCCTGAGCCAGTGGGCCTGAAATAGATTCCCTACAATCTCCTTGTGGGGAGGTTTCAGCCTTCATGCTTATACAGAGGCTCCTATATTTTGATCTGCATTCATGCACATCACCTTTCTACTACTTCTTGGGAAATTGTTTTTTGCTTTCCAGAAATTGCCCCCTTGCCTGGCTTAGATCTCATTGTTCCATGTATTCTTAGATGAATGACCCTTTGAACAAACTGACTGCAAGAGAGAGATATTTCAATGGCTCCTGGGAGCAGCAATCCTATGGTTAGGGACTGATAGCATTTTCATTGGTACCTCTCTACCTCTGGGGAGGTGGAAGAGGGTTATAAGTCACAATAAATCTGGACTGCGTCCTTCTGGAACACAGATTCACAAAGAGAACTGAGGCAACATTGAATTCACTTGTCCGGCCTAGTCTGACCCAAGATAACAATTATCCCCAGAGGGCTGAGTTAATGGATATATAAATGTAGCAAATAAATATTGTATTCAAAATAGCAAGTTGCAAGGGGGGTGGGCAAAGCCATGTCCAAAATTAGCTTGGAAGAACAAACATTAAATATAATTTAAAAGGGAGATAATTTATACAAAACAATTACTTGCATTGGAAATATGTCATACAAATATAGGTCCAATTTAATACTCTAAAGATATTTAATCATCATAAATAATGAACAAAGTACATAAATATGATTTAGTATTTTAAAAAACTGGACCAAGGAACCAAAAATATATATCCAAATTATGTAAAAACTGAAGCTGTTAAAGCCTTTCCTCTCTCTTCCTCCTCATTTAATCCTCACAAAAGCCCTATGAAATAGGTTAGACTGGCCCAAGGTCACCCTGTGAGCTTCATGGCAAAATGGGGATTTGAACCCTAGTCTCCCGCATCCTAGTCTGAAACTCTAACCACTACACAACACTAGCTCTCAACAGGAGACCAGCCTTATCATACATTTTGAATGCCAGGACTGCAGGCAATAGTTTATAAATATTTTTCAAATATGCTTTCCATGAGTTCTAAAAAGCCTTCGCAACTTGCAATTTTGTAATTATATTCCAATCATAAACATTCTTGTTTCCTTAAAGATAGAATATAAGGATTGTTCCATTCATTCTGTTTCAAAAAGCTGAGCTACTGAAAAACAACAAAACAAAATCTGCAATCAGCAGTTTGTATCTAAAATGGATATGTCTGCACAAAATAAGTAGCTTTCCTGTTTTATTTCAACAGATTTCTCTCTCTCTCTCTCTCTCTCTCTCTCTCACACACACACACACACACACACACACTCACACTAACACACACACACACACACACACACACACCTACACACACACACACACACACACACACACACACACACACACCTTATTGCAAAATAAGATTATGTTACATCTGCCCCACTTCCCAGAGCCAATGGGAAGTTTTTGAGGTTTGGTTCATTTGGAATGAGAGCTCTAAAGCCTTGTCAGGCATCTGAACAAGAAGACCAGTCCAACGAAGTTGCTGTTGAAGAATCATTGCTTCAACACATTAGTTTGCCTGTCTCCCCAAGTGATGTGTAAATTTTTTTGGAGACACTGCTTGATGGAATCTTTCGAGGAGTTGGTTGATGGTGTTTATAAGTGGTCCATGTTTCACAAGTGTACAGTAAGGTTGGTAGTACAATAGCTTATGTAAACAAGCATTTTGGTTTCTCTACATATGTCCTGGTCCTCAAACACTCTGCACTTCAATCAGGAGAAAGCCACACTCACAGAGCTCAGGCGATGCTGGATTTTGGCATCAATGTTGGCCAAGGTAACAGCCCAGGTAGGAGAAGTGATTGACACTTTCCAACTTTGCACCATTGAGTTGGATTTGTGGCACTGCAGAGTGGTTGTTTTGGGTTGTTGGTGCAGCAGTGTCAGTTTTTGGATGTTGAGCCATAGGCCAAGCTTTTCGCAAGCTTCTGTGAAAATATTTAGGAGGATTTGGAGATCATCTTCTGAGTGTGTACACACTGCATTGTCATCAGCGTACTGAAGCTCTATGGTGGATGTTATGGTAACCTTACTCTTTGCTTCCAGCCTCATCAGATTGAAGAGCTTTCCATCTGTTTTATATATGATTTCTATTCCAATGGGGAGTTTCCCTTCAACAAAGTCCTGGCAATGAAAATAATAAATAGAGTTGGGGTGATAACACAACCCTGTTTAACACCTGGACCCACTGTGAATGGTTCACTTTGAGAGCCACTGTTATCTGGTAGGTGGCCATCCCTGCCTCTTGCGGGAACCAATTCCATAGTTTAATGATGTGCTGGGTGAATCAGTCCTTTTTTTGTCTGCATTGAATCTTCCAAGTTTCAGCTTCATTGTAGGTCCATGACTTCTAGTATTGAGAGAAGGACACCACCTTTTCTTCACCCACTTTCTCCATATAGAATGCAGATATTTATATACCTATCATGTCATTTCTTGCTTTCCTTTTATTGAAACTAAAAAGTCCCAAATGCTGTAAGCTTTTTTCATAGGGGAGTCCATGATTCCAGCTCAAATCAACAATCCCTACACACACACACACACACACACCCTGGAGCAGCTTTTTCCTTTGTAGCTATGACAAACTGCAAAAAGGGATGAGACAGCAACATGCAAATAAAAAATTTGCATGGCCTACAACTAAGCCTTTATTTAGGAAACAGCTATACATTAAAAAGCAAAATAAACCTCAAGCAGTAGAGTCAAGTCACATATAATATTGTTGCAGGCTTGAGAGGGTCAGGCTGCATGATGCCATGAGTCCCTTCCAATTTTGGGGTTCCATACCCAGTAAGCACTAAAAGCTGACAGAAGATATTCTGTTGCTAACAAGGCAATTGTAAGATAATGGCATTAGCTTGTCACCTAAGTACCTTCATTAGTTCAGTGGTACCTCGGTTCTTGAACGTCTCCTGTTGACAAACATTTTGGAACCCGAATGCTGAAAACCCGGAAATAAATGCTTCCATTTTTGAACGCGCCTCAGAAGTCGAACGGCTTCCGCTGCGTGTTTTTCAATTTTCTCAATTGAATTTGCAGATATGCCCTTTGTACCCCGGTTTTCGAACGTTTCGGAACTCGAACGGCCTTCCGGAATGGATTACATTCGAGAACCAAAGTACCACTGTATAACCAAATAAATTGCTCTGTGCTAGAAGGCAAGTGTGTGGTCTCCCCACCATTCGCCTTCACCTGGCTAGTAGTTAGAAGGACTGCAGCCAAGGTTGTTGTGTGTGAGATGAGCAGCGAGAAAGCAGGATGCAGGTAGAGAAGCAGAAAGACAGAGATACGCTTGATTAGACTGGATCCAAACCTGTGACTAATGGAGAAGCAAGATCGGTTGGGGCGTTAATGATGTGAGCCCCTCCATCAAAGGCCCAGGTTGTATATATGTGTAAATAAACCATATATCCTAAAATGCCACTGTGTGTAACAATATTAAAAACCCCTGAAATTATTTATCCCAAGAAATAAATGTTAGAACAAGAATTTATCAAGGAGTGCATTTATATGCAAATACCACTTCAGATTTAGGAATATTTTCTGTTCGGGCAGAAAGTCCCCCTCCAGGACTACAAGATAGCACATCATGGTACTGAGAAAACACAAATCAGCCTTTTGCCTGCGTCTGTTGTATTGGACTCTTAGGATAGAAAATCCACCAAGGAGAGCTGGTCTGCACAGCCATTGTTGTTCCTAAGTATTGGTGGATAATTATTTGCAAATAGAACTCAAATCCAGCAGAAGCAACAGAAATTAAAAACAGATGTGATTTCCCCAAGCCAAGTTTTTCTTGCTCCTGTTGGCCTGTGAACTAGAGAAATGATTGTTCCTAAGGTTGAACTCATGCCACAAATGCTTGTTTTTGCTCAGAACTGTCCTGAAATCAAAATGCTGTAACCCAAGGAAAAGATTCAGTTACAGAAGCCTAAGGTAATTTGCACTCAAGGTTTAATTGACTTTTAGACAGCGCAAGGGAGCTTCCTGTAGTCTAATGACTTGAATCAACCACATGTTTACTGTCCCTGTGCAGCCACATAAACATGAAGCAGGAAAATGGCCATACCAGACGCTCTCATTTTCCCAGTCACAAAGGGAGTTGTAGACCATTTAAAATCTGCTTCATGGTCTCTAGGAACAACAACAACAACAAAAATAGAGAGTTATAGAGCTTCGCAAGGACATACTGCACAAATCCACACAGGCCAATGAAGGATACTAGATACAAACATGACAGCCTCCAAGGGCTCTTGTACCTTTAAGTCTTAAGAGTTTCATAGAAATATACAAAAAGAGTAGCTTTCCCCATTACATTGTAAGAATAGGGACCACAATAACAGAACTAAATGAATAAACTCATGCTCTAGACAGGAAATAGAAAGTGCTGGGATAGGAAGTCAGAAAGAGGGCCTCACCTGCACTCTGTTGTTGTCTCGTTGCTGAGCAACAACGTGCAGAGTTCAGTGGGGTGGGTGGCCAGCCAGCCAGAAGAGTTTCTGTACTTGCCTGGAGTCAGCATCCGAAGTCAGGTCCAGTCCTAGGGTTGCATAAACAGCAATCTGTGTGGTCAGACAGTCCAGGGGTCAGGGAATCCATATATCAGGGGGTCAATATAAGCAGGAATCAGCAAGATAGAGCCAGAAACTACAAGCATTCTTACCAGCATCTGACTGCTGTTGGAAGCTCTAGCTTCAGAAGGCTGAAGCCAGCTGGTTCTCATCAGTGCCTTCTCCTCTGTGTCCTTGAAGGCTGATCAGTTACAGGTGGTCACTCTGCCTTCTCCCTCTTTGAGCTGCTGTTCAGCAGGTGAAGCTGACTTCTGGCCTATGACATTCTCTCCCTGCAGCTTGCCCAGAGCAGATTGGTGTGTGAGCCTACAGAACTCAATAAAGATTGTACCTCTCATCTAAAGTGCTTTATCTCAACAAAACACACAATATTGGAAAGGTATGGGAGTGATCACAGCCTGTGTACCCTGACGTGCACTGAGTGGTACACACATACACATGTCAAATACTTCAGTGGGAGTGGAAAAGAAAGCCTCATCCACTGGCACCCACATCTGCCCATGTTAGTGGATCAGAAAGATTTCACAGAACAGAGGTTCCCAACGCAGTGCCACAAGTGCCCACCAGTATCTCTGATGCCCGCAAAGGGTCTCAGTAAATATCCATTCAAAAATCCACATTGCAGGAGGGACTGTTTGCATTGGCTTGGCCTGTCCTACATTCATTATGTCTCCTTACAATTACAGTTGCCTGTTTTGCTTTGGATGCCTGCATTGGACACCAACTCACCTTCCCTTCCAAACAGCCTTGACGGAGGCCATGGTGTGGCCCCTCTTGAAGAAGCTGTCCTTGGATCCATGGGTATTAGAAAACTTCCATCGAGTTTTCAATGTTCCTTTCCGGGGCAAAGTGATCAAAAGTGTGGTGGCCAGCTAGCTACAGGTATGGCCGGAAGAAGCAGATTATTTTCACCCATTTCAATCTGGCTTCAGGCCTAGTTTTAGCACTGAAACAACCTTGGTTGCCTAGACTGATGAGCTCTCTTGGGAGAGAGATGAGGGAATGCAACCCTGTTGGTTCTCCTTGACTTCTCAGCAGCATTTGACACCATTTATTTATTTATTTTCATTTATAAAAGTATCTCATACCACCAGATCATAAAATATACAGGTGTTGTTGTTGTTGTTTAGTCGTTTAGTCGTGTCCGACTCTTCATGACCCCATGGACCAGAGTACGCCAGGCACTTCTGTCTTCCACTGCCTCCCACAATTTGGTCAGACTCACGTTGGTAGCTTCGAGAACACTGTCCAACCATCTTGTCCTCTGTCGTCCCCTTCTCCTTGTGCCCTCCATCTTTCCCAACATCAGGGTCTTTTCCAGGGAGTCTTCTCTTCTCATGAGGTGGACAAAGTATTGGAGCCTCAGCTTCACGATCTGTCCTTCCAGTGAGCATTCAGGGCTGATTTCCTTAAGAATGGATAGGTTTGATCTTCTTGCAGTCCATGAGACTTTCAAGAGTCTCCTCTAGGGAGTCCCATGGACTGCAAGAATATACAGGTAGTACATTGTAAAACATATAGCACCCAACAAATAGCATCATCAGTGACCATGGAATTTATAACTAATAGGAGACCTCTTATCCCATATCACAGAGCTATAATTATCATAGTGGTTTAACCATCCTTCCCAGGGAACTCTCATCATCAGTGACCATGGAATTTGTAACTAATAGGAGACCCCTTATCCCACATCACAGAGCTATAATTATCATAGTGGTTTAACCATCATTCCCAGGGAACTCTCACCACCCTTAACAAATTACAGTACCATGATTCTTTAGGGAAAGTCATAACTGTTGTCATGGAGTGGCTGGATGCAGACGAATGGTGGGAAGCACTAGGCTGGGGAACTCCCAAGGGCAGAAGGCTCAGAGCCAGGGGATTGATGGTGGGACGACAATGAGTGGTCAGAGGGAAGAGGGGGAGAAGACTGGGAGGAGGAGGGGTTGGAAGCTGAAGTGAACAGGGTTTAGTGAGCAGGAAGAGTCTGTGGCAGAGAGCAGTCTAGACCCAGAGGAAGAAGAGGAGGCTGGAGAAGAGGGGAGCCAAGAGGCAGAGATGAGGCAGGCTGCTGAAGAAGCCAGGGGGTCTCCCCTTCCTGCTGAGACTAACTCCACTCTCCCTGGTCTCCCAGAACCAGAAAAGATATGAAGACGGAGGAGCAAAGACAGACATGATGACAGAATCTCAGATTGCTTAGGAAGAACCTGGGGGAGGAGGAGACTTAGACAACTGTGGGGCAAAATCTACCAGGATGAGTTGCTGTGCTCAGGAGGCCTGGCCTCCTGAGCAGACCTTGATTCCTAGAATAAAGAGTTAACTTCACTTACAACCTGCTCCTGACACTGTTTACAGTGGCATAATATGCCTTTAAATGTATAGTGCGGATGGAGCCTAAGTCTCTTATGTTAACATGCACTGTCTTTCTCCTTTCAGTCATTACATTTGCTATTGTTCAGCATAAAATATGCTACAGTCTCTGCAAAATGAGTAGTTTTTGATTTTCAGCTTGAAATCTTCCGTGAAAATTACTCTTCCACTAGAATAACAGGATAAAGTTGTAGCTTTCTCTGGAACCTCAGGATGGAAATTAACGTACAATCACTACTACATGTGAATAATCAATATTCTCCACTATAATAACCTTTAGAGGTAAATTAAAATTTGCATATTTGAATTAGCAGTAACTGTAAAAGGCGCCTTTGTACTTGATTAAAACTCTTCAAACTGACACATCGAAAATACATAATGTATTTCAGTCATACTCATTCTCACTGCTGCCAAAAAAATGGAATAGTGTTTCTTTTCTGATAGCTGCCCAAGTCCTATAATCACTTAAGCCACTGTCTTAAAGCTAGCTGCATTGATGATCTTTCCTAATTATTCATGCTCTATTAGGGAATGTGTTATAAATAGAAATTAATTCTAAAAACTTTGTTGCTTTACCAACCCCCCCACTTTTAAAAAAAAGAAAGAAAGAAAAGAAAAGTGCTTGGAGTCTTTTCAACTTCGCTTCCCGTCTTGGGAGTAATAATTATCTAAATGTTATGTTGTCACTAAAAATTTTTGGCGAACAAGTGATTATATCCCTTACTTTTCCCCTGCCCTTTCTACTTCTGAGCACCTGCTATAATACCAGAAGTCTATAATATCCTTGTAATTACAGTGGAAACATGCAAAATTATCTTTTTAATAAAAATGTAGCTAATATTTTAAGATATGGATAATACTCTTTGAAGAAGAAGAAAATTACAGCTGTAGACCAGGGTCCAAATCCAATTCTCAGATTATGACTTTTAAAATCCCCAGGTAGATCCCAGCAAAGCTTCTGATCCCAACCCTTCAGCACCATAATAATAATAATAATAATAATAATAATAATAATAATAATAATAATAATAATAATAGCTTACAAAACACCATATACAAATCTATTCAGAAGCAAGGCCCGCTGAGTTTAATTGGGCTTTCTCCAGCATAAGTAGGTATAGGATTACTCAGGCTTGGGTTGCAATTCTAAACACACTTACATGGGGTAAGTCTCATTGAGCTCAGCTGAGGCTTACTTCTGAGTAGACATACATAGGATTGTACCATTCATCACTTTGACTCAGAAGGCTCTTTAACCTTTTCTCTTATTTCTGATGTTAACTGCATATTATCATAAAAAACTACAACCTCAGTTAGAAGAACTCCTGAAGTGAACAAGAGCTCTCATTATCACTGGGGTTGAACGTGCAGAACAATAAATCAGGATTTATCAAGAGCAATGTACTTTCAATTCAGTGTTTCCCAATTTATATAGTTCATGCTTCAAATTCCACTGAGATTTGGTAAATGCACCGGGGGATGTTGTTCACATTCACCATGAATTTCTAAAGCCGTGAAGGGCAGTTTGGATTATTTCTTAAGAAAGGAAATCTTTATTTTCTTAGATGCCTTCCTACAAATTTTCCATATTGCCAGTCATTTAATTCACTTATGGCAATTGTGGAACCCACTTATAAAGATTTACAAAGCTGTGCAGGACAACTTGCATTGTTTGGTAAGAAAGATTTTTCTTTTTACATTCTTAAGCTTTTCCACATTCTCCGTATTACTGCTTACTTAAATCCATTATGGAGCCAAGCTGTAAAGATTTGTCACTCAATTCAGCGAGAAAAAAGCATGTGGTTCTTTAATTCTGCACAACAATTGCTAGAACAATCTACTGAAAAGTGTACAACAGAGTGTTTTTGAAGGTTAAAGCACTTTTGAACAGAATTAACAACAATATTGTACAAAATTACATGTTCAGAACTACCAGCGCAGGTTTATGGCACCCTCTTACTACGTGTGGGTGTATCTGGGCTGTCACCATTCTACTTTATTGCTGTCTGCTATTTTGCAAATGGAAAATGGTAACTCTTAAGTTGTCAAACCCCCTCCCCATTCCCTTGCATACTCCAAACAGATGCTTAAAGAGCCTGTATGGGGCTTCAACAATTAGGGTATTCAGGCATCTATTTGTTTGCTTAATGATACATATTTAAAAGTTGAAGGGGGTGGAGATTTTCAAAAATTTACCCTACTCCACGTGAAAGCATGCATCAATTGATACATTAGCAACAATATTGATTATACATGTGGAATATACATTGATTATTCATATGGAATAATCATACTTACTCCAGCATCTCTCTCTATCATTAGAGGTCCCATTCCCGTAAAATGCATTTGTATGTTGTTGTTAATGTGTTCTATTGCTTTTCTGGTGCAATTCTGGTTCAACCACTGAAGTATTGGTTAAGGTTGGGGGGAAAGATGCAGACAGTGAATTTAGTCTGCTTTTAATGTCCAGATGTATTCTGAAGAGAGCACCTTTGCCCTGAATTTTTTCCTCAGCTCAGAATTTACATGGATAACATTATGAGCTTAGGTTTTGATTTTGTATTTGCCTGATTTTGTGACCATATCTGATATGGTTAGCCAGAAGTGGACTATGCTATTGTTTTTAATAAAATGGTGCTTGATGAAAAGGCTTTGTACCCAGGACCAGTGCTTTTTTTCTTTAAAAAAAATGTTTAGGGGTACTCTCATTTTGACTCAAGAAAATCACAGGGAAAGGAAATGAAGCAGCCATCGGAGGTGGTAACAATGAAACTGACCAATCACCATGCTAGATTCCAACTCCTACTTCAAACATTAAAGGCTCGCTTCTATCTGAGTCAGGAAACACAGTTACAGGAAATGAGGCCGCCATTGGGGTTAGCATTGCAACTTATGATTCATTGTGCTATTCAATGGAACTGACAATTCACCGTGCTAGAGAAGAAACTAAAAATCTTAATTCTTTTAGTTTCTTCTCCCGTTAGATTCACAAAATATTTAGGGGTATTTAGGGGTATTTATGTGTATTTAGGGGACATTCAGGGGATGTATATTTAGGGGACGTACCCTGCGTCCCCCCAGAAAAAAGCACTACCCAGGACTAAATTTTAAAAAATAGGAATGGAAAATTACAGAACTAGTATTGCTCTGCAGACCAACTGGCACAGGATTTTCCAAATTCATAGTAGCGTTCATGGCCACCATGATCCTTGACTGGATGAGTGGGAAGGGAGTATTCATCAGCTGGAGTCCTCCAACCCTGCTCTAGCTAAACAAGACTCCATGACTGGGCAAGGAAAGGGAAGCGGGGAGGAGAAAACAAAATCAAACATCATGGGTACATTCCAGACTTCCTTCAGTTGCTTGTGTACTGGGTGGATGGGGATGGTTGGGTTCCAACTTGTAGCTCAGGACTTTGGTGCTGAATGAATGCTTCCTCCAGTTGCACAGGCAAAGCAATGCCTTCTCCCACTCTGATAGAACATTTCTAAGGAAACTTGCAAGAACGCACATCCAAGAAAGGAATGTAAGGGCAAAGAATTTTGATCAAGTGGGGAACTTTTGAAAATAGGCACGTGGGTGTTTTAAAGCATCCTTGACAACATTTGTAATTGCTGCCTTGATCTCAAATTGAGCTGAGTGGAGTTCACCCAATGTTTAAAGAAAATCCTCTTTCCTTTAATCACTGGGCAGAAGAGATCAATATACTAGCCAGTGACTGCTGTCTGTTGGAGGCTAAGAAACCATCCATCAAAAGATTCTGCAACTACTCAACCATTTTGCCTCACTGAAGTGTCTTTTTCAAAACCTTTGGCACATATGTTTTAGCGGTCCAAACATTTGCACAGAAATGAATGGCAGCCATAATTTCTGTTGGAGAAAAAAAGAGGCAGTAGACTATGACACCATTAGTAGGAGCGAATAAAGAATTCCTTGGATACTGAGGTCTACTGTGTCTCCTCCCAGGATAAAGCAGCTTTCCTGTTTCCCATGTAAACATCTTCAAATGGGCAGGGATGATGGGAATTGTAGTCCAACAATGTCTGGAGGGTCACAGGCTCCCCATCCCTCACTTATGGATTTGGGACAAAGGGCTCTTTCCTCTGTTATTAGTGCAGCTGCTGAAGTGAATGTCTTCTTTTGATTTCTGTGGCAAAGGGGGAAGGACCATAAGTGATAGCTTCTGGTGTGCCAGACTGCATTCCCTAGCTTTGTGAAACACTTTATGTGCTTTAAAAGAGGCAACCACAAAGGATAGACCATCTTTCAGAGTAGGAGGGGAAGAATTTATATTTAAAAACCACCCCTTTATGGGATACTGTGCTTACCTTGTTAAATGTGTAAGGGGTGTTCCTGTGCAGCATAGCATGGCACTCCACTTTCCCCCTACTTTCTGTGCTTCAGGCACACCTGACAGCCAGGAAGGAGCCAGGGGATCTGTAGAGCCAGCAGCGGATGGTGGGGTGGAGGGGTGGTGCTCACCTGACCTCCCAACACCTGAGTCAGTGTTGCTTATCTGGGAAGGAGAGGACAAAGTGGAAGGGGAGGTGCAAGGCAGTGGGGAGGTTGGCATGGCACAAATGCACCAGTGGAGCCAATCTGGTGTGAGATTTTGACCAGCTTCGGCCCGTCTTATCTCTTGAGCCCAAGCAGAGTAGTCCACACAGCAGAAGGATAAGCAGTATGTGCCACATTCTTAACTTTATTTATACTCTTTGCTGAGAGAATACAAACATGCATCTTGCCTCTGTGAAAGCAGAGAAGCAACAGTCTCTCTAACAAAGAAACCGAGAGAGCAGTGAAAAACAGGAAACCAGTGAACGTCACATCCAGTCTCCCATTCCCGTGGGAATCCAACAGTAACTCTGACTGTGGAATGCAAAACAATGTCTTGTGACTGCAGTTGCTGCTCAGTGAGGGAAATAGAAACCAACATCCTCCCCCTTTCTGTGAACATCACTGGGCAGCATGTTCGTACAATATCAGTACAAACCCAACTTCTGCACATAGGTACAGTGTTGATCTCTTGATAAAATCTTAGACAATACATCAGCAGGAATTTCATTACCTGGCATATAGGACACCGTTACGAGTCCCTTTTGAACACATTCCCTAGCATGTTGTAGTTTCAATTGCAAATGCTTCGTGCTTTGCTTACAACCTTCAGACTTCAGCAAAGCCAAACATGCTTTGTTGTCCTGGTAAACCTGGATTGGACATTTGACAGGAATTTTCATATCTTTGCACAATTGTATCAACCATTCACAATCCTTAAGTGAATAAGACAGTGCATTCAGTTCAGCTTCACAAGTACCTAAGCTACTTGTGAAGTGCTCCTGCCACTATGTTTGCATCACACAGACATCCCCACCACCTACCTTCCACTAAGCAGCAGTGACTTGGCTGTGGGGAGGTCAGATGATCACTACTGCTCCGCTATACTGTCTGCTACTGTGTGGAGCACCTGGGAAAAGAATGCCCCACCCCCACCCCAAAAAAAAGCTAAAAGGATATTATTTTATCTGTAGAGAGGGAATGTTCTGTTCTCAGGCATTCTGCAGGCAGCATCCTCATATGCTCATAGTCTTTAGGCAGCTGGGCAGCTGGGAAGGCTACATCCAGAGCATCTGAGATCTGAGCAACATAATACTGAGTAAAAAAGGAGAAGTGGGAAGCGAGGGGAGTACTGTACTGCATGGAATTGGGACATGGGTGACGCTGTGGTCTAAACCACTGAGCCTCTTGGGCTTGCTGATTGGAAGGTCGGCAGTTCGAATCCCCATGACGGAGTGAGCTCCCGTTGCTCTGTCCCAGCTCCTGCTAACCTAGCAGTTCAATAGCATGCCAATGCAGGTAGATAAATAGGTACCTCTGCAGCGGGAAGGTAAATGGTGTTTCCATGCACTCTGGTTTCCATCACGGTGTTCCGTTGTGCCAGAAACGGTTTAGTCATGCTGGCCACATGACCTGGAAAGCTGTCTGTGGACAAACACTGGCTCCCTGAGATGAGCCCCACAACCCCCATAGTTGCCTTTAACTGGACGTGACCGTCCAGGGGTCCTTTACTCTTTACCTTACTGCATAGAGAAACTTAAAGCAAGAACACTGCTAGGCTACCTCACAACTTTAATAAACCAACTTCCAACATTCCTCCCTGAAATTCTTCAGCCATTTCACCCACCCCCTGCAAAACTTGGAGGCAATTTGTTTTTGTCCCTTCCCCCTTTCAAATGTTGAAAAATTAATGGGCCATAAAGATTAACCCAGCACTATGCAGAACACTTGTTTGAAATTCAAAAGCGCACCACGCCTCCCCCCGGTAAATCCGGACTTTAAAAAAGAAAAGAACAGGGAATAGATGATGGAGAAAATCTGTTCCTTAGAGTCTGGGGACCTCATGACATTCAGAATAAATTATATTGGGCTAAATGGACCAAAAGCCTGAGCAAGTACTTTGTGTACCCATATTTGTGTACCAGAATTCAGCCTGTCATACTAAGAAGCTTTTAATTTATTTTTTAATATTGAGCCTAATGCCTTCTTTTAAAACAAAATAAAAACAATAAATTCCCAGAAAGAGGCTAGAATAGACCTTTGCACAAATGAAAACAAAACAAAACACAGAGACCTCTTGTTTACAAGGTCAAGCTGAAAGTCGTGGAATGCTGTTCTTGCAAATAGATGGAGATATAGCCTAACTATATTTGGTTATTGTCAATGATTTCTAATGTCTTTTCCCCCCTGGAAGTGCTCGAAACGAGGAGGCGCTTTTTATATATATAAAACAATATCTCACACGCAACAGTAAAGCTCCTCCAAGCGTTCTTTTGCCACCACTGATTGTGAGAAGAAGTCAAGATCAAGTCGTCTCCTCGCAATCGAGTTAATGTTATGCAAGGCTACCATGGCGCATAGGAATGGGATAGAAAATAGACCATGGAATCAGAATTATTCAAATACACCCTTGGAAAGAAAAACACAAGCAGAAATTTCCCAGCACAAGAACCCCAAATTAGCTCATCAATGCTAAAGAAATAGTTAATGACAGGGGGTTATGTTTCTACAGTTTCTCCCAGAAATATTGTACCTTGTTGATTATGGAGTACTGGTATGTATTTCCTATACATTCCTTTTAGTATGCCTCAGTGATTTGGTTGTTCACCTCCATATCCTACAATTATATGCTAAAAAGACTGAACATGTGGAGACCTGCATTTATTTTCTTGTTTATTTATTTAGTGAAAATTAGGCAGGGCTTGCCTTTAACTGTGAACTGAATCAACTTTTCCTGAGCAAGTTTGTATTGATGTTTGATGCATTTTGCTTTTGTGGTTATTGTACATTCTCCTGAGCTCCTTTAGAGAAAATGCAACTCATAAAGGAGCTCAGGACAATAGACAATAGCAACAAAAGCAAAATACATCAAACATCAATGCAAACTTGTGCAGGAAAAGTTGACTTCACTACCTTTGCTGCTGGGTCTAATTGTTTACGCTCTCTGAGGACTCCGGCTTTAAATGTGCATGCTTACTGATGAGGCCATCTATGTTCTGTGAGTACAAAGTGCTTTTCTGTGTGAAACTTAGCAGCAGGGTGCTGGCAGATGGAAGTGGAGGCAAAAGATAAGCTAAAATGTTGTTTTTATGATTGTGGTTATTAATGTCAAAGGATAGCATTTGGACAAAAAAAAAGGAACCATCCCAATCAGCCATTCATTCATTCATGTCATTTCCCACATCTGTAGAGAGGACATTATCATGTTTTTCAGACACCACAAGTGGACACCACTTCTTATCAGCATACTGAGAAGCACATGGACTAAAGATTATTCAGAGGAGGTTCATGGGATAGTTCAACACTGCAAAGCGCTCAGTGCTCTTTTGGTGATTGTGTGAGCTCAAGTCACTTTTTCACATCTAAAAGTACTTTGCTCTCAGGGATCTGATGGCAAGAAAGCCAAATTATGCAGCTCTTAAAAGAGTGAAAAATACTACTGAATTCCTTGATTACATAAGGCTGCACTGCACCACAAATTCGTGGCGACTCCATGTTATGTCTGCCTAGAAGCCTCAAATGGAGTAACGTGCTGAAGACAGGTATGTTACCAAATAAAGATGATCACAATCCCCAGTCCACAATCCTGTGGTGCACTGAAATTGCAATTGTACGTGCTTTGTGGATTTCTAAGAAAATTTGTACTACCCCCGCTTAACTGCTCAATGCTTTTTTCTACTAGTACCCAGGATTTTACAATATGAGTTGTTGTTCCTCAGGGCAGTTCTGAAGGTGAAATGGCGATCAGTTGTGCATTGCAAAAAGAATAAAAAAGGATTTGCATTTGTTCAGCAGAGGCGCTAAATCTGTGTGCCATAGATGTCTCCTTTGCAAGTGTCTTCTCAGACTAGTTGCCTGAAAAGGAGCCCCCTGCAGAATTGGCCCTCTTGCTTTCAGTGGGGAGGGGGAGGAGATGCAACATCTTTCTCAATGCCCCCTTCCAGCTATTTGTTTAAGTAGGGTTTAACTAAACGTGAACTTTAAAACAGAAGACATTTGCAAAAAGAGGACTGTCTTCTGATATCCCTTTAGTGTAGATGTCCGTCCTCGGCAAGGTGGGGCACAAACTAGAAAAATACAACCTAATGAACTCCAGTGTATATGTCCTTATCTACTGCATCTTGCTAGCTCGGTGTCTTTGTTCTGCAAGGTACATAAAAATCAACTACCTATAAAAACTCTGATGCAATAATATGATAGTTCTTATAACTAACATTACAGTAAAATTCCATGTCTTTGGTAGAACCAGGAGGTACTATTCATGTCCCTGCTTTGTCTCGTGGTGCCTCATATTGCATCTCCACCCAGAATTCATCCAAATCCAATGCCCACCCCAGTAAAAAATAGTGTCCCCTCTTTTAGCACATGTACTACATTTGCTCTACAACCATCGGGGTATACGCAGCAGCCAGCCAACCCCACACCCAATCTGTCTGATGCTTCCTTCCAAGATGCAGTCTTATAGCTAATGCTTGAGCTCAGACAAAAGCGATGTCCGGTATACTCTACTCCTCAACATGCTTCCTGGAGGAAATAGAAAGGTAGGAGCAGAGTGGAAGAAAACCAAAATTCATGAGATTGGAATTCAAAGGTTTTGAATGAGTGTTACTTGAAGAACTAGGATGGTTCAACATTTCTTGGAAGAAGATACTCACTGATACAAATTGCATTTTTGTCAGTGACTGATTACATTGAGCTATCATTCTACTTCCTTGGTGTAAGAACCATTTAGCAGAAGGACGTGGCAGATTATACCGCTTCAGACTGCAGGTGTGGGCAGTGGAAGTCGGTTCTTTAGGGGAAAGGGGCACTGCCCACCAACCTCAAGTCTGCCCTCAACCATTCCCCACCTGCCTGCCTTCTTTCTTACAACCAGTTTGCGTGTGGCTCTGTCAGTCACTGATTCTAGCTTCACCTATTGTTTGGTTTCCCTGCCTTCTATCCTTTGATTCTCAAGGAGCACTGGCCACTAATGGGTGTGGGGTCAAATTTTCTCTGCATACATGTTAAAGACTAGACTAGACTAAACCTCTCTCTCCAATGTGCTAGTCTACTTCATGTTTGAGTTGTTTCATTTGTTTGTTTTGCATAGGGAAGGATACAAAAATCAGATCCCCCCACTACAGTGGCACAGTCTGGAGTTCCACCACATCATTTTGTGTAAGAGAACATCTCTGGGTCTAATTGAAAATACTAGCCCAAGGCAATTTAGCCTTTTCATTTCTTGTATCTTCTCAGACCTAGTAGGAAGAGTGAAATGATGAAGAATATGTTATTAAACTCGTGGATTCACTTCAAGCGTGCAATGGAAGGGCTAGGGCCCAGTCTGCATCCCACATTACCAGTCGTTCATTTGTCTTCATCTCTCCTTTTTTAACATAATTACCCTATGCCTTTCCAATGTCAGCATCAGCTCAAAGACGACTGAATTATGTCATCCTTGAAAAAAGTTGTAGTTGTGCAGCGTTTCACCACTTCAACGTGCTTTGATCCCACACAGAGAAAAAGCATTTGGTGTCTTGCCAGTTAATAAAAACCTAACATTAGTACGTGACAATTTATTGGAAACTATTTTGGGATGCATAGCTTGATGGATCTGAGAAACTATGCTTGCCAAACAACTATAAGAAACAGTTATAGAATAAAACCTAGGCAAATAAAAGTATAATAGCCACTTTTGATTTCAAACAGGACTTGTACCAATACAGTAATGTAAGCTGTAATATTGTGTAATCTTGAGAAACATTGATTTCCATTTTTCCATTCGTATTATCTGATTCTTAAATACAGGGGCCTTACACACAGAAGAAAAGGAACAGGTTCTTGATCTTTATAGCTTTAAATATCATGGTAAAAAAAAGTGTTCTTAATGGTCAGTTTCAATAACAGTTGATGTGGCATTTTAGTATACTTTTAAGTAGGCATAAGAGCCTCATAATATTTACTGAACTATGCTTTAGGGATCATTGTCCGGCGCTACTGAAGGGTCTTGCTTATATAAAAACCAATGACAGGTGAGCCTTAGATGAATTAGCTGCCCACCAGCCGTACATAACCAATGCGATTTGCTCTTGATTCATGGGAATGCTCATAAAGATGAATTAGACCAAGGTCCCGGAAAAAGTACTTTCTTTGCATCAGTTACATGACAGGACAAATCACCCCTTTTGCCCAGCACTACTGCCTACAAAAACTCCACCAAATATTTGCTAGTTGAGATGTGCTTTTAAATTATTATGTATCTGATGCATACAAATGAATTAAACAAAAAACACCTCTTCACCACCAAAGCATGAAACATGGGGGGGGGGGCACTGCTTCTGGACATTATTTTTCTCCTTTGCTCTCACTGTTCTTAGTGTCAACTCTTCTCATAGTCCGTATAGTCTGGTTGGCTGTGCTGATAGTCTTTTGCTTACAAGCACCTGTGACATCATTGCTTGAGACATAGCATCATGGCATACCCAGCAGATCACATGGGTCACCGCAACAAATTAGATCACAGGGCTGTCAAAGTAAACGAAGCAGGTGATAGTGAGACAGTAGAAGGGAGAAAAATGGTGTTCAGTAGAAGCATCATCCAGGGGAACAAAAGGATGCCAAACAGCATCCAAACAATATGGAAATGTTGATAATGATTGTTACTGAAATGCTTGGAAGGTATACAGTGTCAGCTGAGTGCTAGACCTTTGCTCAGCCCTTGTGTGTGAAAATCAAGCTGTGTGCCATAAACACTCATTATTAAACACCCCGAGTTTTGAGAAGAAAAAGGTATTTAAGATGGCACACTGGTGTGATTTCCACTATTGTCAGATACTGAGCTGTGATACAATTGAGCAAATGAATCCATCAGAACAGAGGAGATTGCTTCCATTTATAAGCATTAAATATAGGCTCAGTTTAGTATGCAGGTGGTTTTCCTACATGACAAAGGACTTCAGAATGTGGCCTATTATTCTGAAAAAAGACAGTTTAAAAAATCTTACAGTGGGATGACTGGGAATCAGGAGAAAAACTATATATTTATCCCCTTGGCCATAACATCATGTATATATAATTCACTGTCTCAGAATCTACCAAGTACTAATCAGGTGTGCATCGAGGGAAAAGTGGGTGCATTGTTAGCCAGCAAAGGGCTGCTGCTTTTGGAGGTTCCCAGAGGCGCTCATCCTGTTGGTTTGCAATTGGCACGAGGAGCTGCCTGTTTACAGCAAGCAGCCCAGAAGCCGCAAATCATCTTCGTATCGACATTATGTCTAATGCTAAACGCTGTAACATGAGCGCTGTCATTTCTTGTTGCTAGCAGCTTCCTTGTAGAGAGGATGGCTTCCAGCTGTCAGAATATGTGCTAAACAGTCTGCTAATTCGGGTATCATGCCAGGCAGAACAGAACAGAAGTCGCTGCTTCTTAACCAGCAGGGTTTTGCTCTATTTTTCCACGATGTAGCATATGCTTCTTTGTATCTATGCGTGAAGGAATTGGATTGTTGCTTCCAACACTTTGGAAAGGAAGGAATTCTTTCCTTATATCAACAGCTTTCCTGATGGGCTCACACAGAAGGGAGACGATGAGATGACCTTTGGTAACATTTCATTTTTTCATTTTTCCTCCTTCACTCACATCAAGTCTCTGATGTGGCTTGCTTGCCTGTGGGTTTAGTTTGGACTGTGTGGTCTCAAGTCAAGATGCACGCATTCACATTCTGAACACGTGAGCTGAGCCATCTAGTCCAGCACAACCAACCTCGTCAACCGTTCTCCAAGACCTCAGGCTGACGCTGCATGTCCTCATTTTGGGCGAAGCATAAGTGGCCACCTTTAACAGTATATCCAAGCCAGGCCAAGCCAACGCTTTCTGGCTATACCCTACAGGGTGTCCTGAGGCAGGAATACAGCTAGCTTCTCAGCCCTGGGCATCGCACATTAAGGATTTAATTTATATATGGCTTAATGCCAAAAAAAGGTTTCCAAGGGATTTATGAAGTATAAAATCCAGTTGCACAAACATTAGAATATGAAAAACTGATAATTAAAACAGGTAATAAAAAAAACCCATTAAAACCCACACAGCAATTACAAACAGAAGGTTCAGTTCAAGATACAAGGGAATGCCCATGTAAACAGGTGCATCTTCCAATGCCAATACAATGGGGCGTCTCTTGTTACCATTAGGTGAAGGAAGTTCCTGGCAAGGTACCATTGCTGAAGAGAGTACAATATTGTCAATTTCCCATTCTAGTACAAAAGTTGGCAAGTTGTGTGAATTAACCATAATTTAGAAAAAGCTCAACTGATGAGACCTTGTTAGTACTGCTTCAGCTTATACATACTGCCAAAAGGGACTTCCGCATGTTTGTTACCAACAAGATGAAACTCTCTTGCCTGGGTAGTTAGATAGGTGCCCATTATTCTGTGTGCTTAGATGTCTGTGGAAAGCCTTTTTTTTTTTTTTTTTTTTTTTACCCAGGCCTTGCCTAGCTGAATTGTTTTTAGTTTGCAGCTGATACAATCTCTAACGAAGGATTTTCACAACATTTTGTAAATTTTATTTGACAATTTATTTTTTATTTTATGCAGTTCTTTATCTTTCTTGTTACAGATAGGTAGCCGTGTTGGTCTGCCATAGTCAAAACAAAAAAAAAATCCTTCCAGTAGCACCTTAAAGACCAACTAAGACCAACTTACTTAGTTGGTCTTTAAGGTGCTACTGGAAGGAATTTTTTTTGCTTTATCTTTCTTGTTCACCACTTAGATATTCTATATTAAGTGGTTTATCCATACTTTTTATAAAATAAATTCACCCACACATTTCCTTCATGCATACACCTAGAACAATAATAAAAGAGAGTTTCAAGCATCCTGTCATCCTAAGTCAGTTAGGTTTGCTAACACCATGGGAATTCCTTTTTACCTCCAGGCTGCCAGCTCAAGTCAAATATAAAGTTGTAGTACCATCCAAGCAGGAGTGTTAAAGCCAGGTAATGCAATCTTAAGCTTGTTTACTCAGAGAAAGGTCATACTGAGTTTAAGGGAATTTCCTCTGTGCTAAATTGCAGCTTTAGATGTCAAGGGTATGAGTTTGATTTTTTTAGCTTAAATAGTGGTGGCTGATGCCTGTTGGAACTGGTAGGGCGGAAGACATAAGTAGGGGGAGCTGGAGTCAATGATAGCCAGCTAATTCTAGTTTTGCCCCATCCTCCTCCTTGCTAATTTCTTACACAGAGGGCTTATCCACACTTTCCAGGCACAGGTCTGTGCTTAAAAGCTCAATGTTTGAGCATTTTTCTTTTTTGCCCCGGAGCTTTCCCAAGATAACCTACTCTTCAGTGCTCAATTGAGCTTTAAAGAGCAGGACCTCAGGGGCAAAGCTCCAGAGCAAAAAGAACCACAGGGCATTCAAACATGGGGCTCCATAGCATGGATTGTGCCTCGAAAGAGCAGAGGAAAGGTAAAGTAAGGGTAAAGAACCCCTTGTAAAGTCCAGTCAAAGGCGACTATGGGGTTGCGGCACTCATCTCACTTTCAGGCGTTTGTTCGCAGACAGCTTTCCAGGTCATGTGGCCAGCATGATTAAAGTGCTTCTGGCGCAACAGAACACCGTGACGGAAACCAGAGCGCACAGAAATGCTGTTTACCTTCCTGCCACAGCAGTACCTATTTATCTACTTGCACTGGTGTGCTTTCGAATTGCTAGGTTGGCAGAAGCTGGGACACAGCAGCAGGAGCTCACCCCGTCACGGGGATTCAAACTGCTGACCTTCTGATTGGCAAGCCCAAGAGGTTCAGTGGTTTAGACCACAACACCACCCGCATCCCTAAAGGAAAGGTAAGTGTGGATCAGCCCTAAGACTGAGGAGGAGGAAGCTGGCCAGCAGTGCCACTCCTTGGACTGCTTGTAAGTAAGGAGGCAGGCATGGGAGTGGAGACTGAGGCTGGGTAAGGCAGTGGCCTTATTCATCCTACTAGATCAGTTTCCGCTGACCTCGGCATAAATCCAATAAACTGGATGCAGGTTAAGTTACTCAAACTAAGTTCCCATTGAAATTAGTGGGGCAAGTTAGTCACAACTCAAGTCCCACTGATTTCGCTGGGAGCTAAATTCAACTTAGTAAAGATCCAGCCCAGTATACTGACATTTACTTTAAGAGAACAATAGCTCCTAATCTTTTTTCTTCTTCCCAAAATTGAATTTGATACATCATTAGATTCACATGATGGTATCCCTACGAATGAAAGCCTTACTCTTCCAGCTATCCTTTTGCCACTTAAGATACAGAGGTACCTCGGGTTAAGAACTTAATTTGTTCTGGAGGTCCGTTCCTTACCTGAATCTGTTCTTAACATGAGGTACCACTCCAGCTAATGGGGCCACCCGCTGCTGCCGGTGTGCGATTTCTCTTCTCATCCTGAAGCAAAGTTCTTAACCCAAGGTACTATTTCTGGCTTAGAGGAGTCTGTAACCTGAAGCGTCTGTAACCTGAAGCTTCTGTAACCCGAGGTACCACTGTACTGCTGTATCGGAAGCAAGTAAATGAAACTCCAGCTATGCCACTATGCACACACCACTAATGAGAAAGGCAGGTGAATATCTTTATAAGGCATAGCTGACATCCTCAATTTGGTGCACCTCTATCTTTGGGCAGCTGTCACTGAGTGGTAACATTATGAGTAATGATTGTTGGTGCCTGCATTTTCTAAATAGCTAATGGACACTGAGGCGTCCCCTCTCTCCTCACACACACTCACACACCAGGTAATTCTAGTCATTAAGGTTTATTCAGAGATAATTAAGGCTTCTCTCCCAGCCAGTAATGAAATTCAGAAATTCTTCTTTGGCCATTCAGAGCCAGGATGAATTTAATACCTCACTAAGGCTGCTTTAGCAGGATTGTCAGTGGGAATTCAGTAACTGGGTTAGAAAATATTAATGAAGCATGAAAACAGCAGCTTTTAAGCAATTGGCACCACCGTTCAAATGGATTTTCTTACTGCAGGTTAAATAAAGAGACCATTTGGAAGCATGAAAATTGGTCTATTTAGATCTTTTATTAATTTTTTTGTGCACAGAAAGCAAGCTAATGTGGTAGGTGTTATTGATATTGATATGTCTGCTGCCATGTTTCACCTCGGCAAACTCGTTACATTTCCATCTCCGTAAACGGTAGTTTACTCCCATAGCAAGCCACAAGCTTCACTTAAGGCAGAGTAGCTGTCTCAATGCAATAAATCACATCATTTGTTAATTGCACAGTTCATATGTTAACCCTGTTAGTTTGTGTTACCGCTTCCTTCCCACGGAGTGGAAACACAAAGGAGGGGATGGCATACATTTTCAAAGCAAAGTGGATATACATGAAACACCTACATATAATGTATTTGAAGTCACCCAGTGTAAATTCAGCTCAAGCCAGAAGCTGCACCTTACATGCCTTTCCTCCATATGCCTCCTTTTGTGACCAATGGTGGCTGCTGATCCATCTAAGATTTTGCAGATATCTTTTAGATAGATGATAGATAGATAGATAGATAGATAGATAGATAGATAGATAGATAGATGATAGATAGATAGATAGATGATAGATTTATTAATACAGTAAATGCAGTGGCAGAGCTACATTTTGGGGGCCCTGAAGCTTGAATTGTTACAGGGGGCCCTCCTCATGCAAAATCCTGGAATCAGTACATTTCTTTCATCCCAAGAACTTTTTCTGCTATGTGCAAAACTCTGCTATAATACTGCTTAGCCAAGTCTTATGCCGAGATAAGCATACCTAAGCCTAGTGATTTCAATCGGTTTAGGACCAAATTACATGTTAATCACAAGTGCATGTTGGGGCAATCTGAGAGCTTTTTTCCTGCTAGAAAAGCCACAGACAGGGGAATGGGAATAGAGAAGCTAGGGTTGCCAGCTCACCAAAACACAAAACACCATTTCCTAAACAGATTTCCCATCACAGTTTCCAGTGAGTGTTTGCTTAACAAACACAGCTAAAAGCCAAAAAGTAAATGGGAGGAAGAAGTGATTTGGAGCTAGGAAAACGATTGAGGTCCCCTCTCCTCTGCTACTTTCCCACTTGTGGCTTTCCCACCATTTCCCATGTAACCCTTAGTCCATTTAGCTCTTAGTCCATTTCAATCAATAAGCTTTGAAGCACAAAGTTCTATGTAGGATTGGGATGTTAGATTGTTAGCCAATACTTCTTTCTTGACAATAATTTCCAGTGAAATTAGTAGAATTTTCCTGCCAGGAAACATATTTATCTCCAAAGATCATCTTGAAAAGACTAGGTTCAGTAATTTTCTCTCCCTAAATATAAATAAAATATGCTTAATCTCAGTGTCATACGTCTAAAAATCCAATTCAGCAGTGGTAGTGAAGAAACTGCCGAAATATGAACAAACCTATGCAACAGAAAAACAGTGGAGAGTTTATCATTCCTGCTGTACATTCCCTGGAACTGCAGCTTTGAATAACAACAGAACTGATATAGACCCTTATCTTTCCAAAGGAGGTAAATCCACTCTCCTGCGGTCCCCTGTGTCTTTTAGATAAGACCTTAATATCAAAGGCCCTGTCTGCTCATGTTGGTTATTAAGAACATTTCACATTCTTCATAAAGTCTAGGGATGTGTTCCAAGGCCTTCACTGAAATTCTTTCCAACGTAGAGTTCACTTCACAGGTTGGATGCCAACTTTCCCTTGAGATAAGGTGGCTGTGAATTCATCCACCAGACCTCTGGGCTTCAACCTGGGCAGAGGTTTATTAGCATAATTGCAGCCTTGGGAAAATAATTGTGTTTTGAAAGGCTTTTGACAGTACTTCTCTAATTCCACAACTGCTAAGCTTACTCAGGAGTTTTTGGTGGGCTTTTTGTTGAAAGCTTGTTTAAAGTACATTCTTTCAACTGGATAACTTCCATCTATATGCTTGTTGAAACAGCATAGGCTTGGTTTGCCTTCCCTCAGGTGGGATACCTGGAGGTATCCGCCTACCTCAGTCAGTTGTCCAATCCCACCTGGGGGAAGCGTTGCCAAGGAGACCAGGCCAGGTAGGGAAGGGATTACCTGCCCACACAATAGAGGGAGGATCTTACCTGGGAATCCTCACTTGGCTCCAGAGCTTCTCCCACCCTACCCACCCTCAGTTAATGTCTTATTTGCAGGTTAACTTTTCTTCACAGGTTTTCCAGGTTAACTTTTCTTCACAAGTATGCGGGCGCTGCTACATTAAGGTCGCTGTTAAAGGGCTGGAAAGGAATTTCCCTGCATTGGCAGGTTTCGCCTTTCCCGTAGCAAAACGTCACAACTTTGGCGGTATCAGGCCTTGGGCGGAATCCTTTAGTCCATCTTCCTCTTTGCGGCGGCGATACCAGGGTTCCCCGTTAAAGGGGTTTCTGAAGGGAGGCTTTGGCCGTACGCCGAAAGGTCGTCATTGCTCTCCCCTGCGGCGGCGGCGTAACAGGGACGGCTATCTCTGCTTGAACATATGTTGTCCAGAGCCGGCCCATCCCCCCCCCCCACACACACACTGGATAACCCTGATGCTCCCTAGGTCCCCGGCTGGGGACTGGGGAGGAAGAACGCCCAATGCCTGAGCCAAGGTCTACCCACATTTGAAATTTAATAAAGTTGTGGCCAATTTAATCCCATAGCACGTTGTCATGACTCGTTATTCCACATGACGGGGGGGGGGGACCGCGCGGGATCTGGGGACTCCGCCTGTCCACGCAATGAAAGGTATTCACATATGAAGCATTCTGTACAAACTAGTGATTGGCCCCCTGTTTGAACAGTGCCATTGCTCTTTCTGGCCCCCCTTATCTCCTGATCTGCAACTTGGGCTCAAGGGAACCTTGTAGGGGAGCACCAGAGTCAGCATATGACTTGTGGGCATTAGATGTGTTGAATCAGCACACTTGGATAATTTATCTACTTGGAAGTGACTGTAGAAGAGGCTTATGGCATTTAGTATTATACTATGCTCTGACATTTGTACTAAGCAAAGCATGATCGAGATGGTTATCTTCCTGGAAAGACAATAATTTTTCAAACTATGATCTTGGTGAAAGTTTGTGTGTTTAAAAAAAAAGTTTGAAAGTTCATGTCTGTTGAACTAGAAATAGCAATTGGGAGCTACATAATTCAGGAAATTTTCCCACAGCAGGAGCTGAAATACATAATGGGATGGACAGTATTCATGATTTGTCATGCAATGTGGAACAACACTGATTATTTCGTTTTATCATTTCCCCCTTTTTTCATTTGTTAAATGCCTTCGATTGTGTTTACTTTTCAGGTTTCCTGGTTTATACTATTATCATATTGTGTGCTTTATATATGTAGCGGGGCATAATGTGTTGCGAGTCATTTTACATTAGAAATGCATCAAAAATTGTAGCAACTTAATTCTTCAAGCTTTATCATATTGACAGTCCAGGAGGGTGGTCATTGGTTTAGGGTTTTCTGTTCTGTTGTTTGTTTTTAATATTGACCATAATCATACAGTGGTACCTTGGGTTACAGACGCTTCAGGATACAGACTTCGCTAACCCAGAAATAGTACTTCGGGTTAAGAACTTTGCTTCAGGATGAGAAAAGAAATTGTGCGGCAGTGGCGTGGTGGCAGCAGCGGGAGGCCCCATTAGCTTAAAGTGATAACTCAGGTTAAGAACAGTTTGAGATTAACAACAGACCTCCAAAACAAATTAAGTTCTTAACCTGAGGTACCACTGTATTGTGATTCTTTTCATATTGACCTAGCAATTAAACACTCACAGGTGGAAGTTTGTAAAGTACTGCTTCACAATGTCAGCAATAGCAGAAGCTGCGAATTGAAAGCAAGTTTTTGTAAATGGACAGTTCTCCATTTTGATCCTTCTTTCCTGCAAGGCTTCCCTCCGAGGCTGTACTACAATAAATTCATGTGCATCATTGTTACCATAATAATCGGGAAAGTGAGAAAGAGCGAGTAAGTGAACAAATCAGCACAATACTCAAAATGATTGCTTTACTGCCATAGCAACGTGCAATCAATTCCTCACCTTTCATCATTATGGCTACCATGCTTCTACTAATAGTTCATTGTTCCATTCAAATATTGGCACAGACCTATAGAAAAGGCCAACAAGTGACACAGTCTAAATACTCACAGGCCAAAAAAGAAGGAGAAGGGGGGGGGGGAATATTTTTGACCAAATGATACATTAGAACAAGATAGTTTTATATATCCCAAACTCATCATGCACAGAGCCGGATTTAGGTTTGATGAGGCCCTAAGCTACTGAAGATAATGGGGCCCTTTATACGTCCAGCTGTTCTTTGTCAACAACACATTTTCACTGTTTTTTTGTGTTGAATATATGCTATATGGTAATTTATGGACTTAATAGGTACCTAAAGCCATCTGCACATAACAAATAGGAGCCTACACAAGACAAAACACTGTTGCTGTGTGTAAGTTTTATTTTATTTGTTTTTTATCTTATATTTTAGAAATGTACATCCAGGTTTTTTTTTCCTTTAAATTTTTGGGGGGCCCCCAAGAGAGTGGGGCCCTAAGCTTTAGCTGGTTTAGCTTATACGTAAATTCAGCACTGGCCATGCATATCCAAAATAATACTGAAAACATGCTTCTTTCTAGAGATGGCTATGTTTATGGGACAAATGCTTTCTTGGCCGTGCTATTTATACATAACTGATAATGTAGCCAGCTTTCCATCTAGATTTCAGTTTTGATGGCCAGGGGTTTTGTGTCAAAAACGTTGTCTTTGTCTATAAAGCAAGAAGAATTGACATTATAGGGATGCTGTTTCTCTTAGTGAGGACCAAAATGTTGAGCTCCAGCAGGCCTTATGGTGTTGATTCCTAAACTGCCTACTATGAGAGAACAGCTAGTGTGCTGTGTGTGAATTACATAAATTAAAACTGCAATCCTTGACACACTTATCATTGAACTCAATGGGTCTGACTTCTGAGTATACAGGTCTAAGATTGTGCTGTGATTTAATACAGCTGCCATGGATCATGCTGTATCATTGTGAATTCCACTTCCTACAGTGTCCTTTCCAACTCTATGATTCCATAATTCAAGGCTACTTGAAAGCTCAAGTTCTTATGACTGTTGATTTTAAGATTTTTTTTTGCTGTTCTCTTGGTTGTAAGATGTTGGATGTGAGCATAAAGGCGACATACAAATAGGATGATGAATAAAGTACATAAAAGAAGTCCCGAATAAGAGCTGTTTTACCTCCTAACTTTGCAGTTATTTCTTTTGGAAGCCAGAGGCTAGTATGACTGTGTAAAAAGAAAAAGCAAGCAAACAATATCAGAAGTAGGATCTGGATATAAACATCTATAAATTGGATTAAACCTTCCATAAAACTTAATGAAAATCTGTGTTCAAAGAGAGAAAATGCATTAGTCTGATTTTTATTATGTAGTTCAGCAATGCAACTAATGAAAGAACCCAAGGCTGAAAGGAGTAGCTAAAATACTTTAATATATCCTCAGTGCTCTCGCTTAGTTTTGACTCATGCTTTTTGAAAGGCAACCAAATATTTAACCTTTGGGGATGTCACTGTTTAGAAAATGTGATATATTTTCTAAACATGGGTAAAGTTTTAAATTGCATTCTGTGAGCTTTCAAAACCAGCTGGCTTCTGTTTCCTGACCACTGATCATGTGGAGGAGCCTAACATGAGCTCAGCTAGTTCCCCCCTCAGACTGAATGTGTGGAGATCAAAGGGGTGGAGTCAGGAGATGCCTGGACATTGCAGGCAGGGCTAGTGGGATGTGCAATGCCAGGAAAGGGGTCAGGAGGAACATGTGCTTCCCCGCTCCCTTCACACTATGGACTTAACTTTGAGTAGAGCTTATCTTTGCTTCCCTTTGTCCCCCCCCCCCATGGGCCAAGGTGGAAAGATGAGCAGGACTACCCATGTGCCAATCATTTAATGGAGCAAGGAAGTCAAGGGATCCATTTTTGGCCATGTGGCTTGAAATCAAACTGCAAAGGCAAGTGCTGACAATCAGCTGATCGTTGCGGCTGTGCAGAGGTTTGGCACAGTGATTGCAAACCTTCTTTCAGGTCGACTATGCCATTACCTGCCCTACACCTGACATCATGGATGCTATCAGGTGTAGAACAGGTGAGCAAGACTTGGCCAAAATGGCCTCGTGGGCCAAAACGGTTGGCTGATGAGCCTAATTAGGCTGTGGGCTGAGGGTCCCCACTGATTATTTAACTAAATTAATTAAGTAAACATTTGCCATAAATATCTAATATTACTGCTTACATTCCTTGCCCTTTAATTTATTGCTTTAAAGCAGTTAGGCTGGTTTTCCCCCCTTCAACAACAAATCATACCAGCCATTTGAAAAGAATGCTATCAGCATTATAGTACTTTCATTCTGATAAATTTTAAAAGATTTTTTTATATAAAAAATACATGATAAGATTTTGCACAGGAATAAAGTGTCCCTGTATTTACTAGCATATATATCAAACCGCATAACAGAGTGAGATTTCAAGATTTCAAGCACTGCTTTCAGAATAAATGTTGATGGCAGTATCCATGATGCAAAACGAAAGAAAGAAAGAAAGAAAGAAAGAAAGAAAGAAAGAAAGAAAGAAAGAAAGAAAGAAAGAAAGAAAGAAAGAAAGATGGTCCAAAGCAGGCAAATTCATTTTCATGCACGTTGCGCAATCATAGCAAGGTGCAACAGCATCTGGAAACCCAAATAACAACAAACAGGGTTGACTGCCTTAAGGACTGGTTGTTTGATAGATGATTTTAGGAAAACCGAGTGGTGCGAGCAAAAGACAGTTGCCATTAAGTCAAAAGATGATATCCAACTAAGGCACAGTCAGAGAAGACCCATTGAAATTGATAAACTGTATGCACTGAAGCCCTCAGTGCAAATGCCCACCCTACAGCAGCTGTAATTATTTGGGGAGGGGGTTGAGGTTGCTGCATGCTACCCTTTAAGTATAATGTGCAGTTTGACCCTCAGTAAGAAACTAGCTGGAAGGAATGAGAAATGCCCTGACAGACAGATGCTTGAACAGCTTTTGTGTTGCAAGCCTACTTTGAATTGGGGTTTCTTTTGACGGTGAAGAAGAAAGCTGCTGGCTGGCAGTAGGCTTTGTTGCACTTGGAACTGGTGTTGACGACGCTGACAAGTTCCCACTTTAATAGCCGTTGAGCTTTTGCTAAATGGTACAAGCCCGTGGGGCTCCCAGAAGGGTGTCAGGGAGGACAAGGCGTGTTCTTAAGGCTGATTCACACGTGGATGTACATAGCTCAGGGCCTCATCGTTTAATGACCTCCATCTGTTTGAAGAACTGCTACTGTTTGAGTTGTGGCAATGTAATGAAATGCGAAAGTGCTGACTGTAGCTGCTTCACATATGCATGTCAGCAATTGACCTTGTAGCCATCAAGTGAGGCCCATGCAAGTGTGAGATCGGCCTTAGCTTGATTGCAAGAAGAGCAATTAGGGAATTCTAAACTATAGAGTTTGGAAAACCTCAGAGAGGGACGAATCTTCTCAACTCGATTCAGAATCAGCTCAATTTTTACGAGAATTTGGGGGATGGATGGCAATGCATATTTTCTTCCAGCCGGTTACTGCATGTGTGCTGATGGTGCCCCATAAACTGCTCCCCTGGGAGTGGTAGTTTCAGCTGGTCTTCACCTCCTCCCCCCTATTTGAAAACTATACAGTTCAATGCTTCCTAAGCAGGAAACAATATTTGGCACATCTATTGCTAAGGAGAAATCTTGTGGATGTCCTGTGTGGGCATAGATCTATTTATTAAAATAATTTCTATACTACATTTTCATTTGCAACATTAAGTACAATATCAAGATAACACATTAAAATGAAAATCAAACAGAAAAGACAATAAAGATCCACCCTTAATGTGGCATAAGTCACAGGAAAGCCCAATATGCCCTTAAACATATATATATATATATATATATATATATATATATATATGCTTTCGTAGATTTTCACGGGTATAGGTATGTAGGTTTTGGTGTCCTCGGGTGTCTTCCCGTGTAAAAGTTGGGGTGTCTAGGCGACGTTTCGACGAGGTCTCACTCGTCATCTTCAGGCTGGTGCTTTCGGCTTCTTGTTACTGGAACAGAGCAGGATCTCAGTGTTTGAGTTCCTATAAATACTGTTGAGGGGTGTGGTGTATAGCCTCCAATGTTCTGGGCCGAGAGGAAGTTCCCAGGCTAGTGTGCCTTTTCTTCTTTTGTTCCTTAGTTGCTTGAGGGATATCTTGAGTGATTTCTTGAGTGATATCCTGAGTACCACTTAGGTGGGTCATTAGGTGTGGATTAGTTGCTAAAGCCTTTGTGTCTTGACCTCTTGAACTTTGTGAAGAGTTTTTCTGAGAAGATGGCTGTAGTTGTGCTCTGGCTTGGCTTCGTGTATAGGGGCGAGCTGTGGTTTTGTGGCCTGTGCCAGCCAGATCTGTGTAGGGATTGCAGGGGGGTGCAGCATCCGGAGGTGCCATCATGGTTTGGCTACAGCTCGCCCCTATACACGAAGCCAAGCCAGAGCACAACTACAGCCATCTTCTCAGAAAAACTCTTCACAAAGTTCAAGAGGTCAAGACACAAAGGCTTTAGCAACTAATCCACACCTAATGACCCACCTAAGTGGTACTCAGGATATCACTCAAGAAATCACTCAAGATATCCCTCAAGCAACTAAGGAACAAAAGAAGAAAAGGCACACTAGCCTGGGAACTTCCTCTCGGCCCAGAACATTGGAGGCTATACACCACACCCCTCAACAGTATTTATAGGAACTCAAACACTGAGATCCTGCTCTGTTCCAGTAACAAGAAGCCGAAAGCACCAGCCTGAAGATGACGAGTGAGACCTCGTCGAAACGTCGCCTAGACACCCCAACTTTTACACGGGAAGACACCCGAGGACACCAAAACCTACATATATATATATATATATACACACACACACACACACCAAATAGAAAACCAAATAGAAAAATAATTGATCACAGAACCAACAAATACAGTGGTACCTCAGGTTACATACACTTCAGGTTACATACGCTTCAGGCTACAGACTCTGCTAACCCAGAAATATTACCTTGGGTTAAGAACTTTGCTTCAAGATGAGAACAGAAATCGTGCGGCGGCGGCGGCACGGCAGCAGCAGGAGGTCCCATTAGCTAAAGTGGTACCTCAGGTTAAGAACGGACCTCCAGAACGAATTAAGTACTTAACCCGAGGTACCACTGTAACTGAAATAGAAGCCATGCTTACCCTGCCCACCCCACTCCCTGGTAACATCTCCCAAATAATCTTTAGTATGCTTCCACTTAAAACCTCACTCTTGATCATTCCCATAACACAGCTAATCCGCAGCCAACCATTTGTCCCAAAATGAGTGTCTGGTCTACAAGCATCAAGCACAATTTACAACTAGCTCATGCTCCCACCTCCATCTAAGGCAACACAGTATCATACAAACGGCAACATAACTATTCCCCTGTTCATCTCCCACCCACATAGGTTCTGACTCTCTACGTCAGTTCAGTCTCCCACACTGAGAGGCATTGAGCAAGTTTATTAACAACACAGAAAAATTACAACCCAGGCTTTCCCTCTGGGCAGCGAATCACACGATTCCAGTTACCGCCCAGTAATATATAACCCATTCTTCATGGGACAGGAGCCCTCTGTCACATTTTACCCCCTTCTCATGCACATGGAGGGTTGGAGGTTGGGTGCGGAACATATTTTGAGACATATTTTGAGACTCCACCCCAAGGATGCCGGACATGATTCAAAATGCAGCCCCTCTGAGCCCATCAAACCTGGCTTGGTCAGAGTCCTGCACGTTCCCTGTTAACATGCAGAGAGAACAGTATGCAGCCTGGGCACAGTGAGAGCATGTGCCGGCCGCTTCCTATGCAAACTGATGAGGCTCATAGTAGGTCCCTTGCTCAAATCTTCCTCTGATAACTTCATTGGATAGTCTTAAGCAAAGAACTGTTATTCACTTTCGTCTCCATGCACACTCAATCTGCAAAATGGAGATCACAGCACTGGGATATTTACAGGGTTATGGCAAGGGTTGATGTACCTGAAGGTCTCTGAACATAGGAGTTATATATGACATGGCTCCCCCACTTTGGCTGATTTCCCAGAGTAGAGATATCACTTCCACCAGTTCCTCCTGGCAGCCACTATTCCCCCCCCCCCAATAAACCACAGGAACAAGTGCACATTATGACATAGTATCATTTTGACAGGGGTTCTGAGACAGATGGTGAGTTTTTTACCACCCAAGTTTCAACCTCACTTGAATTTTTACTACTTCAAAGGAGACAAACATTCTCAATACCTCCAGAGAATGTTTGCTTGGTGCTAGAATAAATGCTGGGTCGAAACCACACAATGAGACTTCACCTTCATCTCCTTAGCTCTGCATCTGGCTTGCTGGCACAAGAGAGAAAGTCCCATTATGCTTATACATGGAGATAGCATTGGATGCTACCAATAAGTATTATTATTTGTATATTATCTTGATACATCTTAATGCACTTTGGTGCATATTAGTAACACTGGAAAGGTGGGTAAAATGATCCACCATGTATCCTGGCACTAAGACTGGTCTTTCTGTTTTCTCTGTTACTTTTCAGCGTTCTGGTCCTCTCTCTGTGTATGAACGGAAGTGCAAGGAAGTGAACAGAAGGGAAATATTTCAATGCAATGACGAAGACTAGTTGAGAAATGCAGTCACTACTCTGATATCCATATGCTTTGCTTTTACATTCACCATTCGCTTCTGTGGATGGGCTTGCCATTTGCTGGTGAGTTTAAATGGTGGACTTGAGGTGAACTTCACTCCACTCCAGTTGGGACAAACTTCTGGAAGAAAAGAGTCAAGTTCAGAGGATTGCAGCAAAGCCAGGGCCTAGCTATTCCCACAGGTGTGCATCCTTTGCTTGCATCACTTTAATTCTAAGGCACTGCATTCAATACAAAGAACACCTGTTTGGCAGCTGGACAGAATCCTCTTCTTTCTCTCATTCTGGCTTCCCCAGCTGGCTAATCTGTGTGCAAAAATATTAAAAGTGAGAGATGAAAAATATTTCCAGTGGAATAACAAAGAAAATGTATTGATATATTAAATAATACTGTAAAGAGGAAGTAAATAGTCTTGTTAATATATTCATTTCCAGGCCCTAATTTTATGGTACTGCAAAATTACTAGGTAGCCTTTTGGAGATAAATAATATTTATTTCCATATAATTAGTATACAAACAGGGTAATTGCATACTTATTTGTGCCCCGTAAACAAAGCGATAAACTAGAATCTCCATCCTACATTGCTGCGGGCATAACATTAGTACTAGGAAATAATCCTCTTTACTGAAGGCCTTGAGGGGAGGGAATCTGATTCTCTACAAGCTGATCACTATGGTGTTCCTTGGCCATGTGGCAAATATAGGTAGTAATACTATTTTGAAGTGTGCAAAACAAACATGCTGAAGACATGTGTTTCATCTACCACCCACTTTGCCTCTGCGGATCTCGTCATTGCCCAGTGTAAGCACTGTAGTGATCTGAATGAAATAGCCAGCATTCCTGGCTCTTAACGTTGCAGGGTTCATTCTCGTGGAAAAACTCCATTTTGTTTCTCTTCTTCGTGTCTCTGACGCCATGTGGCTGCTGCTTATGAATCCTTTCTTTTCTAAAGAGGAAAATTGCAGGCCTTTGCAAAAGTGACCCTCATTATCTTCCTGACCTCTTGCATATCACACAGCATGGAGTATTTACTCATGACAGCAAAAAGTGACAATATGCACAGGCACCATTTGAAACAATTGCATGCAATCTCGATGCAGAAGACATGTTTGTTTCACACGGCTTATGAATATTTACCATACAAAAGATGCCTCATCTCATTCTATAGCAGCACCCCCTATCTTCCTATGTTGACAATATAGTTTAAACTATTTATACCGATCCATTGTAAATAACGTTGGAACTTTTTTTTCCCTGACTTGTATCACAGATAACTCTGGTCTTGTTCTAGCTTCGTGAAGCAGTTGCCCATTTTTCTGCAAGATCACCTTACCTTCTATTTGCGTGTTCAGACCCAGAGACCTCCCCCCTAAATAAAGACACACGGCTCAAATTTTAGTTTTGTTTTTGGCAGAATTTAGGCCGCAACTTTATTGATTACAGAAGTTGAGTAGTTGCATAGGCTCTGGTTCGACTAGCTCCCTGCACCCTTGCAGGCAGTGCTGACCCAGGGCACCAGCATAGGTCAGCCTAGGGTGAACACCTGGATAAGCAGAAAGAAGAAGAAGAAGAAGAGTTTGGATTTGATATCCCGCCTTTCACTCCCCTTCAGAAGTCTCAAAGCGGCTAACAATCTCCTTTCCCTTCCTCCCCCACAACAAACACTCTGTAAGGTGAGTGGGGCTGAGAGACTTCAAAGAAGTGTGACTGGCCCAAGGTCACCCAGCAGCTGCATGTGGAGGAGCGGAGACGCGAACCCGGTTACCCAGATTACGTGACTACCGCTCTTAACCACTACACCACACATAGCCGGGAGCAGTCTATCTCCGCCACCCAAATGTCCCCCTGTTGCAGGTAGTGCTGACCCAGGGCACCAGCATAGGTCAGCCAAGAGTGAACACCTGGATAGGCGAAAAGCCGGGAACAGACTATGTTCACCACCCAGATGCCAAACCGGTTGAGTCCCTGGATTCCTTTAACGGAATACCCTTCACACAGGAATGGTGAGACCATTCTCCCATCCCTGAACCAGTGCCTATCCACAACCTTACAAGTTGTGACGATTTGCTACGCAGCAGGCGAAACCCAAATGGCAACAGCCAATCAACCAAGTGGGGAAATTTCCTGCCATGCCCCTGTCCCAACGACAGATGACAGACGACAGCATAGCAAGGTCAATCGCAAAATGCCTTAAAATTAGGGAGAGGTGGGCGGGTGTTCCGAATGCACGAGCCAAAAGAGGAAGCTCTGGGTCACATGCATGGGTATATATAGGTCCCTCAATCCGTTTGGACTGTGCCCCATTGGCCAGATTGAACCCAACATCGAGGGACCTACCAATTGGGTGTTGTGGCTGTCCAATCTTACCCACCCACAACACAGGAGGTCGGTCTCCAGGTCTCACTGCAACATGTGCCCTCTTTAAGGGAGGACACAATATGCCCACTAAACCACTTCAATGTGCAGAACTGGCATTGTTGCAGGTAGCACATAATACTAGCTCCATATTTGTGAGAAAATGCTCTTTTAGTGTGGCAGCACATAATCTCTGGAACTCCCTGCCTATTGACAGGTGAATTGTGCTCTCTACTGTCTATACATCAAAGCTGATGTTTGACTCTAACAATATTTTGGGTATGAAAAATAGATCTCCAGTTATTCCAAAGGAAATCTTTATTAATCACATCTCAGCCTAATTTCCTCAGGCAATTTTCTCTTCTCTGCCCACCCCCCAGCCCCCAGCCCCTTCCTCGACTCCTGGGTGTGCTCCAGTCAAACTTCTTACACAAACTTAACAGAATACAACACCACTGAATAACCCTTGTCCCAGAGTAATTCTGAGGTCATCTCTTGTATGCTAAGACATTAGACTTTGCCCTGGTTCTTTCTACCATGCCCAGATGAGGTTGACAGTGCACATCTTATACATTTCACTTCAGAAGTAAGACCCATTTGGTTCAAGAGGGCTTACTCCAAGGAGATAGTTGGAATTGGTGAGTAGGTAACAGAATTTACATTCTGAACTTGTTTTAGGACATGGGGTGGGTGGGGGACTGTCCCTTTTCACTCTCCTTAGTTCTCTTTTCTGCAGCTTGTCTTTCATCGTAGAATTACTGCTTTTCCCTTCCATAAATCAATTTTGCAAACGTTTTCACAAGCATCTATTCAATGACATTGTCCCAAGAGCATTCATAGCCAAAAATGACTGTTGCTTATGTTGTTTAGAAACAAAATAAATATGTAAAATTGGTTCTGGGGAAATGTTTATTTTGAAAACCACTTTGCAATTGTTCCACAGATAAATGTTTCTGCAGAATTTTGCCTTAGTCTTTTGAAACAGAGCACTTGGGAAGAACATGAGGTCAAACACTGAAGTGGGAGGGGGTGGATAAAATGCTCCTTCCATGAAGGAAAATATACTGAACAACAGAATCATTTAAGCAGTACCGTTATCAATGGGGATGGGGAACCTGTGGCCCTCTAGATGTTGTTGGACTCCAACTCCCATCAACTGCAGCCAGCATGAACAATGATCAGAGATGATCAGAATCACAGGGAGGAATTCAACAGCACACAAAGGTGATTATTTCCATCGGGGGCAAGCATTTTGGCTTCCCGGAATAATCCCCCCTTCCCCCATGTTCACTCTTCTGTGGGTTTCTCCTGACACAAACACCCCCAGTCTATTGGGGGGCGTGTGGCAGGAGGAGAGTGAGGAAAGTCATGCCGTGCAAGCAGAAGTCCATGTGCAGGGCTGACAGGACTCCACTGAATCTCTCCCATAGTCTGGCAGCATCTGAAAGGCCACAGGTTCTCCTCCCCTTTTCGAGTGAAATGACAATGTTAAATGCATCCCCATATAGTTTTTTTTAAATAGATTTTATTGAAATTTGGGGGGAAATACAAAGATTAATATGGGATATCTTTTTATCAAGACTAAAAAGCCAGTCCAAACACATATCCATTTGAATGCCACCTCTAATTCTCTAGGAACACTAACCAGAAGTTTCAAAGAAGCAGTAACAGAGGAAATGCTAGGGACTTGCACTCCTTTCCCCAAAAGCTTCTCAGGTGCATTCAAAGGGATAAGATGCTCTTTCTTCCTAAGTGACAGGTGTAGACATCCAAAAATGTAAGGGAGAATAAGCATAAGCACCACCCACACACTTTCCTCTCTGATGTTTCTCTAGAACATCAAAGGTTGATTCAACAGCCTGTTCATTTTACTACTATGAACCCGGAATTTGAGGAGAGGGTACTTTATGGGAACAGGCAGAGGAAAGAGCAATGGGACAAATTAAAGTCAAAACTAAGGGAGTCATTTAAAGGTAAAGGTACCCCTGCCCGTACGGGCCAGTCTTGACAGACTCCAGGGTTGTGCGCCCATCTCACTCAAGAGGCCGGGGGCCAGCGCTGTCCGGAGACACTTCCGGGTCACGTGGCCAGCGTGACATCGCTGCTCTGGCAAGCCAGAGCCGCACACGGAAACGCCGTTTACCTTCCCGCCGGTAAGCGGTCCCTATTTATCTACTTGCACCCGGGAGTGCTTTCGAACTGCTAGGTTGGCAGGCGCTGGGACCGAACAACGGGAGCGCACCCCGCCGCGGGGATTCGAACCGCCGACCTTTCGATCGGCAAGCCCTAGGCGCTGAGGCTTTTACCCACAGCGCCACCCGTGTCCCGAGGGAGTCATTTAGCTGGGTATAAAAGGAAGACCATGTTCCTCTCTATCATTTATAATAGTCCTCCATACCAGATGCAGCTGTTATCTCATATATGGTGGTGTTGGCGAGCTGAGAAGAAAAACCAAGGTAAATCATGTTTACGTGCACAACAGGATGAAGAAGATAATAAATCTTAAGCATGTGCAACTGTGTTGATTTCTATCCAGTTATACAAAGCATTTCAAGCCATGATCTCACACTGTTGCTTAGAGACATCCAAGGCCTAGCTGGCAGCACAAATAGGTGTAGGATACACACTGGGTGTTCTTGTTAGTACAATGCTCAATCCTTTGCTTTCAATTCAAAGACATTGTTTTTAAATGGATGGTCAGCTTTGCAAGTACAGTGGTACCTCTAGTTCTAAACTTAATTCGTTCCAGAGGTCCTTTCTTAGCCTGAAACTGTTCTTAACTAGAGGCATGCTTTAACTAATTATGCCACTGCGCCGCTGGCACATGATTTCCGTTCCAGTCCTGGGGCAAAGTTCTCAACTCAAGGTAACTCTTCCAGGTTAGCAGAGTTTATAACCTGAAGCGTTTGTAACCTGAGGCATTTGTACCTCAAGGTACCACTGTATGAGTATTCCATCAATAAGAATGCTAAATCGTTCAAGCTGATTTCCCCCATTGTGTCATAAGCAAGCAGGTAGACATTGATCTACTCAAGAGTTCCATGAGTGTGCTCAGAACTTTGTATCACCAAGGGCTGATCACACCATTGACCATGTGGACCTTTGGCTTTCCCTAGCCAACCCTGTGATTCAGCTAGGCACAGTCCCTGGAGCTGGATCAATATCTGAAGACTGATTTATTTTGCTTGTTCCTTCACCTTATTTATTATGCATTTCTCATTTTAAGCAGAATGCAGGGTGATCACAAAATCATTGGGACAAGTTGAGAGACGGTATTAATCCCCTGAAAATAAACGGCAAATACTTTAATTGAAAGTGCATCTTTGATTAAAAGAAAGCTGTAGAGCTATGTTTTGTTGCTTATCACTCCGTTTCCCTGCAGCTTGCTACACTTATTGCCTCCTCAACATGGGGCATTTCCTAAGGATTAATGAATGGATAAAATTAACAGCCTGAGGTTTAGCTCCAGGCTAGATGATTCTCTTTTCCCAGGAAATGCCCCATACGGCGGTGCCTGGTATATAATTAGGCCTCAGATCTGCCTTGGTAACTGCAGGGAAGATCTTAGACTAGATGAGATACTGTATAGAAACAGGAATCACCTTCCCTGGCTGATGGTGGTTTGGTAACATCCCAAATTAAACAAGCAAAAGAACCTGACATATATTGTCTAATGGAGTTGCGGGAATTTAAAAAATAATAATGTAAAATTTGTGATCTGCTCTAAAGCCCTGCTAATATGGGCACGTAGCCCATATTCTTCTTGCAGGAATGCTCACTGCACAAATACAAGTTGATTTCCCTTGATACAAGTTGTGGGGAAATGTGCCATCTTTTCAAAGAACAGAATCAGGTTCCAAAGACAATATGCCAGAAAGTATTTTCCTGAAGTACGAGGGTGGATTTTATTAATATCTTACAAGGCCATTAGAAGGAAAAACAAAACGTATCCAAAGTTTACATCTTTGGTTGGGCCCAGTGCATACATGCATTTACATAATTTGATTTGTCATCACCTGATTATTAAACTTTTGATAGAGCACCATTGATGTGACTCCACAAAAAGACTTGTGTAGAAGGTAATTTGGATGCAAATCACTGCTAGATTTTGCACTGCAGACATCAAATGATGAACATGAATGTGTGAGCAAACTCAGAGTTTATTTGTAAATTATCTGACACTAGAATCCCTGATCCAACAGAATGATGCTTCGGTCTACTGATTTCTTGCAAACGCAGGATTTTAGCATGTATAAAGAGTTCCCATATCCTGCAAAGATTCTCAATTTATAAAGGGCAGCTCCATGCACACCAAGTTATATCTGCACTGAACTGTCCTTTCCCCTCTAAGAAAGTTAATGCAGAAGCCTAGTTTTGTTGAAGCTCTAGAAGTTCACAGGAGCTGGTGTTGAGCTTTAGATCTGGAGTATTGGCTAAGACTTGGGAGAGGTGATAGATAAATGCACTACGTACATAAAATAAAATTGTTTTGGGTTCCCATTACCTGTTGGGGTAAATTCCTTCCTTTTAAAAAAAATCTACTGATTATGTGCTTTAATTTTATACCTTGTCCCCATTTCTCTAATCACAACAATTTCCCTAAAATGTAATGAAGGGAAGTTCCTAATGAGCACTTTTGAGTGCCTCTAAGTGTTGGGTTGAGGTTAATCAGGTGGCAGAGATGGTGCTTTAATAGATATTGTCTTTCCTAGTTTAGGAGTCTTCATTTCTTTGAGGACCTGGGCATGTTCTCTTATTACATTCATAATAGATAGAAAATCAAATACTGTTTCTGAATAAGGTTTGGATGTCATGCCATTATTAAAAAAAGGACTTTTCTTAGAGAGTTTAGATGAAAACCTTCTTGGTTCAACGTTTGAACATTGTTGCCTTTCTCAATGTGGAGAGAGAAGTTTTCCAGCCCCCCAGCAATGTCTCCAAACTGTAACTACTCTACAGCTAATGGTCTGTTTTAACAGCCGTTTTATGACCTAGATATGCCAGACAACAAATTGTTCTCGGGAGATGTTAGCAAGAGGATAATGACAGTAGGAGTATTATTTTGAACTGAGAAATATGTCAGTGGAAGTTCATGTCTGGTTTTTTAAAATCTGCACTCCTACCTACACACCGGGGCTCCCTGGTTTTGACCTTAGGAGGAGCTGCACTTCTGTCTTCAAAATGTGAAGAACCTCGAGAGATGACCTCTGTTCTTTCATCTCCCATGCACACCCTTTAGCAACACTGATGCTAGACAACACACTCTCAAACTGCTTCTCTCCTGCCCTCAGTCTGATTCACCCTTTATTACCAGATGTGGGAGGTCTGGTTTGGCTACTCAGTAATGAGAAAGAAGACATGTAAACACGCTTAAGAAGTTTTCTTCTTGATTATAACATCACATATTCTAGAACACTTGAAACAGATTTGTTGCTTAAGCCCTGGTGAGCCCTAACTCAATGTGAAGAAGCAAATGGAGTCCACATCAACGTGTTGACATTCTTCCCTAGGAGGTGAGGCAGCGATCGGAAAGGCTGTGTTTTGATATTATCTAGCTATAAGGATAGTTGGTTGATTTAATTCCCAAAGAACATAACAAAAAATAAATCACTGTTCCAAGCTTGCACTTTCTGGCTTTTGTTTGTTTGTTTATCCTCTGCTGAACCATATAAGCTTGGAAGAAAAAAAGATTCCAGCTCTCCATCTGGATTTCTCTGAAGTATCTGGAACCCAGTCTCTCTCTGCTTCATAAAGGCAAAGCATTTTAGGGGGCAGAATTGCGGTTAGCTGTTTTCTTGCAGATATTAGATTGCTGGAGAGGGCTGGAAGGACGTTTGTATCTTTATAGTCCACTTTTTGCCATGGAATGTTGATGTGGGATAGAAATGGGAGTCTTCCTCAGATCTTCTCTTCCTGTCTCCGGAAAACATCTATTGCTGTCCTAGAGCTCCTGCACATCCCATACAGGCCTTCCTTGTCAAACTGGCAGGAGACAGATTGTAGAACTTGGAACAAAGAAGCTTAGCGGTGCACTCCTTTGTTTGCATGAGGTCAGCTTGCCATGGCAGCCTTTCAAGCAGCCTGTCTGAAGCACTTCTTAGACCGTTCCCAAACCACTTCTCTGACCTGACCAGCAAGGCACTTCTGGAAATGACAAAACTGCACTAGCATTCCCCCCATTCGTCTTCCATGCTTCGGCAGTAAATATCATTAAGACAAATAAAAAGTGAATTTACTCGTGGTTTTTTTGTTCCTTGCCCACAGCCAGGGAATAGATGTTAGAAGACAAGAGATGGTCCAAGGTGAAGCCACACAAAGGTAGTTCTCCCAGCTTGGGGAAAAGACATCATTCAAGCAGCAACTGCTGCCTCACACTGAGGTTTTTAAGTCAGAGCTGCCAGGCCCCAGCTGAAGCACCTTAGGAGCTTTCTGTTCCGGAGTCCTCCTGGTTTCTGCAGGTTCTGAATTCTCCTTGGCCTGATCCTCTTCAGAGCATGGGCATGATACATACCCAACTCCAATCTTTCCTCATAGCTCTTGTTCTTGAGGCCTCTCACTATCTTTGTCATCCTCCTCTCCCACGATAGATTTTTCTCTATTTCCTTAAAGTTCCGTCATCATCACAAGATTTATATATTTTTAAACTGTCTCTGAAATTTGACAGGGCTTTGTTCACCACACAGACATCTGTCTCTGTCATAAATCATGCAAAACGTTTCAAGACTGTCCACACACTGTTCAATCAAGGAACAGTCAAGAAAACAAGCTGAGGAGAAGGGGGGTAATTTCTGAAGGACAAGTTGCCCCTAAAACGGTTATTTATTGCTAATTAATTACTGACTAAAAATGTTTATAAAACAATATATATTTGTGTAGTGTTTGTGTGGAATTCCTTCAACAGCTGCCGTTATACTAACACATTTTGAATTGAGCACAAGCAGGCTACATGGTGCCTTAAAATACTACAGGACAATCTTATGAGCACAAAAAGAAAGAAATATTTCCTTGAAGGGACTTGTTCTACCAATTGATCCATTTCCTTTCTCAAAACACACCTTTGGGCTCCAGGCATGGCTAACATGCAAGCACAACCTTTTATGTAAAACAGTATCCACCAAACCCACGTTGTAGAGAACAATTGGGTTACCATAATGCAGAGATGGGGGAACCAGGGGCTTTAGTCCTTTTCGTAATTCAAGTGGGTTGCAAGGGGTGGGAGGGGAAGCAGTGCCTCTCACCCCTTTGTCCCCACATGCAACTGGTTTCAGTTCCTCCTACCACCAGCAAGTGATCCCAGGAGATTAAATCAGAGGGAATGTATCCCTTAACAGAAAAAAATGTCTCCTAAATGTCCTGTTGTTGTCAATGTGCTCAGATGAGAGCTGATAGGAGAGATGGTGCTGCGAGCAAAGCAATAATGCTCCCAATAAGCTACCTGAACCGGTGGTGGTGGTGGTGGTGGTGGTGGTGGTGATAGACAGAAGGCAACCTGTTCTTCCTTGCCACTGATTCCTTCACTTTTAGTAACTCAGATTCTATTTTCCAGGGACAGTCCTGGATTTACAGAAGCCATTCTGGTTTCTGATTTGATCCCAGATTGTCCTGCTTTTCCTTAGGACATTTCATGAGAGAAATGTTGGAGGGTATGCAGTTATGTGACTCCCCCAGCCAAGGAGATAAGTAGCATTACAAGCTTTAGAAGACATCTGAAGGCAGCCCTATATAGGGATGTTTTTTTAATGTTTAATGTTTTATTATGTTTTTATATATATTGGAAGCCATCCAGAGTGGCTGGGGCAACCCTGTCAGATGGGTGGGGTATACATAATCAAATTGTTGTCATTATTATGGAATGGGACGTCCCTCTTTTCATCGGCTAAATGTTGGAGGGTATGGTAACTATTTGTTTGTACAGTAAAACACTTATGTTCAGGCTCTACTTCCTTCCTGCTTCTTCTCCAAGTTCAGTCAAAAGCAGTATGAGCTAGCATGTGCTAGTGTTAACTTCTTGGCCGCTTGTAAAACACATACTTAGAACGACTTTGTTTGCCATGAGTAACAAGCCCTAAATTTTCTTTATCCCTTTATTCCCTTCTTACCAGGCTACAGGTAACTCACAGCTTATTCAAGGGTTTGATTCTGGGGGTCCGTGTGTAAACCCAAAGTTGCATAAAGGCAGAAACCCCTGGAACTGCATGCCCTGTGACCATTCCTACTTATCTGGAGTGGACCTTGTCCTCTGCCACACTTAACAGGCTCTGGGAAGGACATGTGATGGCTGTGGGTTACTCCCAGAACCCTCATATGCCCTTCCCAGAGCCCAGGAAGCAAGGTGGAGGGCTTAAAAAGCAATTCCTGCAGCAGGGTTCCCCTGCTCTCCATCCATCCATCCATCCATCCATTCATTCATTTCCCCACTGCCCACATAAAGTTGCAACCATGTAAGTATTCTAAGTGTAAGATGTGAATTACCTGCATTTCTTTCTGCACACCACTGCAAAATATTTACCAAACTCCAGCAGATGGAGAGGAGGAAAAATGTCCCAACCGCCACCTGAATCTGTGTCCACAGAGCATTGGAGCATGGCCTGTTCTTAAAATATTGTTCCCCAAGAGAGTTCCATTCAATAAATGTTAATGACAGGGCTGCAGCAAATGTCCTACTCCCATCAGCATGGCATAATGGGAGCCCAACAGCACCTAGAAGGCACCATGCTGGTTGATCTCGCTGTGAAATAATTCTGTTCTTAAAATATTTATAGTTCAGGGTTGAGGAACCTCTGGCCCTCCAGATGTTAGACTGCAACACACACCACCATTTGCTAGTGTCCATTGTGGTTGGGGCTGATGGGAGTCGGAATCCAACAACATCTGGGAGGCCAAAGGTTTCCCAGTCCCATTCTAATTATTCCTTATTTTTCTGTACTGTTACAACATGACTGCATTGACATGGTTCTGGTCAACCAACTGATCAATGCGCCTTTGGACTATATATACACTGAGGTCCGTGAGGTCTACAAAAGCTGTTCTTTTGTGGTCCTTTGGCTATTTGGATTTGTTCAAGTGGGGATATTGTTTGTTTGTATTTTGTTCTTTACTTAGACCTATCAGTTGTCCAAACTGACAAAAATAAGTATTGTTGCAAATGTTTTATGTTCATTCTGCAAAGCCAACTAATCTGTGTGAGAGAGAAAGTTTAATTCTTTCTGGGTATTATCGGCACATTCCCTTAATGCATTTCCCTTCAGCTACATCTCTAGCAGAGTCAATGGATTCGTTTAAGTACTCTCAAGGGCACAATTTATCCTGTACCTCTTTCATACCTTTTTCATACAGGTAATCTTGAACAAAACAAAACCCAGCTTGACTCGCCTGTAACAGGCTTCATTCACCCTGCCTTGTATTTAGCAAATATGCATTCATATGGGAGCAATTTAAATCCAATAAATGCAGAATCCAATAATGCCTATCCTAAAAAATACTTTGTAAGACTTTTAGGGTATTTTCATTTAATGAAACAGAACAAAGTGTTATGCAAAAATCTTAGAGATGACAAAGTATGAACATAAGAGCTTCTCTAAAACATTTTGTTGCAATGTTCCCTGAGGACTAAGGGCTATTAGAACCATCAGCTGGCAAGATTGATCCACCAGCAACAACCTTTGGATAAGGCATTTAGATAACATTCAAAGAATTTCATCATGCACCAATATTATTTTGCAATATCTAGGCTGCTTCCGCTTTGATATTATATGCCTTGAGTTATACCAATTCAATATTGTCATGCTCATTATATTCCAATAGATGTTTACTAAAAAATGTCAAAATTAGAATTTAAATCTAGACTATACATATGGTTGTGGGGGGGGGGAAACCTCACTGGATTCTTTCTCCTGGTGCGATTTCATTACTGCATATTTACATAATGTTGTTTTGAAAACCAGCATAATGTCAGTTTGTTATTAGCTGAACCTCAATGATTTTCCTACTTAGAATCCAGATATCACCTAGCTGGATACAGCAAACAGCATTAAATGATGTTGGACAAATCAATACTATATTGCATTTCTGTCTCTTAATAGCAAACATGTAAGAAAGGACTTCACTACCTATTTGATTATTAAAGTTGGGCTGAGTCAATGCCAATCCACATGTCCAACTGGAGAGCTTCTTTTTTCTTTTCTTTTTTTTTTAGTCATTCAGGATTAAATGCAGATGGAAAGATGTGGTTGTCTGAAAGCTCTGCCCATGCTCAGACATTGCAAGCATCCCTGTAAAATGCTTTTAAAAAGATCTGTGGTATCAAGAGAATCTGGACCAATCATGGACTTTATTCAGATGATTACCGTCAAACGTTCTCATTTAATTGGGGTACACCCAAAGTGACCTTCAGGAGCTGAAAATGAATCCAATAAATATTCGACATATAACCTTGGTTGAATGTAATGCCAATTGATAGTGTGTGAGCTGAGTTTGGGCACACAGAAATGACATCTGGTTGTCCAAATCCCAAAACTTCAGTGTGATGACCAACTCAAAGGTCTTTCAATGATGAGTAAGATATTCGGGCACACTCAAAAATTGGGATTTGGTGACTAATGAAGTAGTCACGAGGCTACTTTATTCAGCCTGTGTTTCTCAACCACCTTTTCTCTGGACACCCAGATGATATGATATCATTATGCAAAGGAGGGATGTGTGCCAAAAGCATGCATAAAATGAAGGGGGTGAATTATTGCATCTGCAATAATTCATTATGATGCAAACCTTAGGTCAACAGTATAAGTAGATGCACAGCCACAAATGTTTAGAAGGGGTGATCTGGAAACTGAATACATTTTCACATAAATTGTGCGGCTCAACTTGTACTGCGTAGCTTTTCTGAGGCCTTGAGAATCAAGTCCTTCTTTCATTCTGAATGCTGGTGGAATCATATGCTATGTTGTTCAGCCTGAAGGCCACATTTCCCCAGACACAACCTTCTGAGGGCCTCACGCCAATGGTTTAGAGATTAAAGTGGGCAAAACAATGGATGCTATTTTTATATAGTTAGAGCAAGATATGCAAAAGTCACAGTTTTCTAAGCACACACACACCTCGATCCAGACAAGCAGTAGGCAACATCACAGTTCAAGGATGTTTGGCTTTGAAGGAGGATTAGGTCAGTGGCGTAGCTAGCTGCTCAGGCACCTGAGGCGGCATGCACACCCTGCGCCCAGGGGCGGGGGTGGGGCTGTTAGAATTCCTGATCTATGATTTCAGTCATAGGATTGTTGTCTTTCACATGACGGTATATGTTTTGACTCCACAGAGTGGGAAGTGATCGAAACAGGATGTTTGTGTTACTGTGTTCCGTGAAGTGGGACTATTGTCCTTTGTCCTTTTTCTCTTTGCTGTCTGATGCTAGAGAGAGAGGGAGCCATGTTGTGGTGCTCTCTGTGTGTATATAATGTAGAATAGCCAAAATGTTGAGTTGCTGGGGTTCTGTTACACAAGTTGCACAAACTCTGCGGATACCTAAGTGTGCCAATGTCTGTTGGCATCGGCTGCTGTGATGTTCAGGCAGAAGAAAGCTTTTGAAGCTCCTGAACGATCAACCAGGAAGGAGGGAACATGCCAGTCGGGCATGTGTCTCTGCCAGGGTCCTACTCGTGTATAGGCTGAACTCCTAACAGGTGCAAGCCAGGGCAGGGTGCACCGCGCCTCTCCGCTGCCTCCCCCTCAGTTGTAGGGTGGCTGTGAGAAAGGGAGCGGACAGATGCAAGCCCCACACTGCTGTTCCAGGTAGCGCAGAACCTGCAGGCACCCAAACCACCACATCATTCCCAGGAGAGACACGTGGCTTGGGCACACTGCAGACCCCATGGTATGTGCCGCCCCCCGTGGTGTGGCGCCTAGTGCCTCCCGCCTCAGCTAGCTACACCTCTGGATTAGGCAGTTTCATGGAGGAGAGGGTTGTTGAAGGTTACTAGCCATGAGAGCTCTGCTCTGCCTCCAAAGTTGGAGGCAGCAATGCTTCTGATCTCTGGAAATCACTTGAGGGGATAGCGCTCCTGTGCTCGAATCCTGCCTGATGGTTTCCCACAGGCATCAGGTTGGCCACGATGAGAATAGGATGATGGGGTAGAATGGCTATTGGCCCGATTCAGCAGGCTCTTCTTACGTTCTTAAGAAGACATTCCAGCCAAGCAAAAGTCCAGAACAGGGTTGGTGAGGAGTGATACCTGAGGAGAAGGTGAGACCTGGAAAGAGTCCCAATGGCCAGACCCCTGGACTCAGGGTCCCTCATCCTCTCCAAGGGATGTTCACTGCAATGCATGTATTATTGAAATATGCATGGCAATTAGTTTCCATTAAGAAAGCACTACAAAGTTTGCACGTGAAAGTTCCAAAATATTTAATGCAATGTTTATTGGCAGGAATATATTTAATTGTGTAGTTAACATGATTACACTGAATCTGAATTGCTCCCCCCCCAAAAAAGATGCTAAAGTATTTGAAAGCATTTTCAATCATTTTTTGGATTAAAAAGATAAACTCCACACCTGTGCATTTGATGTAATTACAATGTATCAAAATAACTATCTTCCCATTCTGCATATTTTAGTCATCTTTCCTTAAAATAGATATATTTGATGTGCCTTCAATCTTTTTAATGAACTCAGTGTGATAGTACATTTGAAAATGAGTTCTTTAGCTTGGAAAAGTACATTTTTGTCTGGGCCAGAAGATAAAATGCATGTGTACATTTATTTCCAGCAAGCACCATTATCAAAACAAATTATTTTAGCCAATTACTGAAATTTGTTTACCTTAGGGTACATTCTAGAAATTTAAAATCCCCTAAAATAGCTATGAAAAAAATAATAATGATAATACAAAATCCATGCTTGACACATCACTTGCCTCCAATTTACATCCATCCTTCCATATATTACAGCATCCATTGGTGGTCATGATGTAGGATTAGTATCAACTGCCCTGCTGCCATAGAATGACCCAACCTGGGAACCTCTTCTAGCAGAGAAAGGGACTTCCTCATCAAAAGAGGAGGCTATTGGTTTTGAATGATGGTGTAGAACTGTGATGTAAAGGAGTGTCTGGTCATAAGCCCTTTTCTTTGGAATAGAGAAGCAGAAGAGGCCTTTGCTAACATGAATAAATGCTGGGGGTTTTTATTTTTTAATGGATAGAGAAAGGGTCCGTGTTGGAATGGAGTGAGAGTGTTGGCATGAGCTTACTGCAAGGCATCAGGCAAATAGGTACAAGAGCTAGGGTGACCATATAAGTCAACTATGTGCATTAACCACTTGATAGACCAGTCAACTGGAGTTACAGCTGACCATTCATTAAATAATAACTTACCACAGAACCAAATTACCTTCTGTTCAGCCATTTCGTGTTAGGATCGTGTTGCTGCCTGAAACATCCTGCCAAATATTATGGGGGATTTTCCTGTACATCAGGAGTATATATGTAGTGGAATAGGTGGTAACATGACTTTCTGTATCCACACTCAAACTAGTCAAAAGACTCTTATCACACTTCTACACCTAGTCAGAAATCCAGTGAACTAGGTTTGATTAAAGTCATCCGTCAAACCTCAGGTGTTCAATACCTGATATTTTAGTATTGGTCATTGTAGATATAGTATTTATAACAGGTTGTAGTCCCATTGTAAATACTATATCTTCAGCGAGTGGATCCACTGAAATAAATAGTTTCCGTGGCGATGACCATTTTGCCGCACCGGAAGTCTGCATTTTATTTTATTGCTGTTGCTGTTGTGCCCACCCAGGGACCTTATAGTGAAGAACAAGTAAGAAATCTAAATTAACAACAACAACAACAACTTTTAAACTATTCCTACCTCCCCTAAGGGCAATAAAATAACACACTTTAAACTATCCATTGTGGTTGAGTGGTGGTGCATCACATTCCCAAAGACTTTTAAAGAGATTCTGTCTTAATTATTCTGCTCAGGGATGCTTTGTTATGGCCACAGTGGAGCTAATTTGCCTTATATATTATCAGCACAACTCAGTCACCCCTTCCTTGGCTTTTGACTTGTGCCTAGTGTGTCATGGAAAGCTCTGGTGTGAAGTTTCTGGATTGCTTCATTAAACGTCCTAACACATACAGCTTTACTTGCTTAAAAAATGCTATCTGCATATTGATGGTACTTGACAAGGCAGACACTGGGACTACTGGCTGAGCCCTAATGATCAGAATCATTTAAAAAGCATCAATAAAGCACAGGCTTCAGTAGCAGTTCCTCTATGACACAACTAGAGTGAGCGCACAGCAAGGGAGCCAGTATCATGCGCGCCAGACTCACCCGGGGTCACCTTAATGCTCTTGTGTTCCTCATTCTTATGCATACAACAAAGTTCCCTCGGCTCAAGTGCTCTCCTTAGCATTATAAATCTGTGGCAGAAACATCTGAGATTCACAGCTGGGTGTCAAGGGTGATCCATCTATTCTGATCTTTAAAAGTTCTCTGCAGGCCATCCATCAAACATGCAAACGGCCCTCTTGCCTTGAAAATGTAACATCCTCCGTTTCACCAAAAAGCTACCAACAAAGAAGATGAACCAGTTATGCAAATACGACGGAGAGCCATATTAGACCCATAGAACATTTAGTGCTTGACAAACCCTTCCCCTGTTTTGATCTGGATTTGGGCTCAGCAAACAGAATGCTGTTGCTTTCAAAACTGGGAAATAGCTTGGTTAATTCCAACTCTAGGAATAGAGGTGGAGATTGCCTTACCCTGAATCAAACCAATATTCTATGTAGTTCAGTAGTATCCAAAGCAGGAATGGGGAATTGATGGATTAGAACTCCCATCGCCCCTCTTCAGTAGTCATGCTGGGTGAGGATTACAGGAGTTGTAGGTCAGCAACATCTGGAGGGTGACAGGCATTGGGAGCTTATCCTGGCTCTGGCACTTCTTGGCTCCATCCAGATTCCTGATTTTTTTAAAAAAAATAAAATAAAAATTAACCACCTTGTATTAGCTACAGAGATGGAGCAAGGCATTTGTTGTTGTTATTTTCTTTTTCCTAGCTACTACCAGTTGTTATTCCTTCCTTCTGTTATTCCTGCTATTCCTTCTCACATCAAAGCTTTATTTCTTTACATTCTCTCTTTCTTCATGAGTCTGTTCTCCAAGTACCATCTCATAAGTAGCTCAAACAGTACCGTCGACATACAAGACGGAGGCACCTGCAACCTTGCAGGAGTCCAAAACATCTTGGGGGAGGAATCCTATTGAGAGGAACCAAGTGCAGCCCAATGAGGACTGAATATGTTCAGCTGACATGGAATGGTCACTGGCTGGCTGATCAGGGGCAGAGGGACCAGGAAGGAAGGGAATTGAATATCCTAGAAGATGCATGGTTAGAACCTGAACAGGAGCACTTCACACTGCAACAGTCTGATGCAGTTCCTCCTCCTCCTCCTCCTGAAGTTGATTTGTAACCAGAATTTCTGTTCAAACACATTAATTTTTAGAACTTGCTTGCTTTGTGTTCCAAGGTAATTCAATTTCCAAGGTGCAGTTTTCATAAAAGCTGTCCCTATCATTTGAAAATTTTGCTGAAGACCTTGATCTAAATATTGTATTTGTTTTTGTTTAATTGTTCTTCTGTCATTTTAATACTGAAGAGAGACTAATAAAGTTGTATGAGGCAAAGTAGAGGATAAATGAAAGCTTTTCTCCCCCCCTCCCCCCCTTTTTTTCTTTTCAAGAGTTAAAATTCCCTTCCTCTGCAAAGGAAAACTCCTGCAAAAAAGAGATTGTGAACAAAAGGAGCAGCAACCTTGACTGACCCAAAAACCTCCACCAAACCTATAAGTGTTTTAGGTGTTATCAGATCCAGAGGGCTGACATTTTAGAAAACCAATTGGTTCATTATAAGTGTATTCATGTAAATGTTTACAATTTCAATGCAGACTCTCAAGATAAGAACTTTTTTAAAAATTACAATGGCAATGTTATCATAAGAGGAGACTTTGTGGAAGTCTCACATCCAGTCACACACATACCAATTCACAAATTTTCCACTACAGGTGGATAAAGCCATTTCAGCAGAGGCTGAAATGGCCCTGTTTATAGCATCTTGTTTATTTGACTGAATGAGATCAACCTATTTTATGTTTACAAGACAATGCTAAGTTGGCTAGGGCTAGTCAGTGACCTTCATGGCTGAGCTATGATGTGGATCCAAATCATCCTAGTTCAACACACCATCCACTTGGGCAATGCTCTCCTCAGGAAAGCTCGCTTGGTGCCTTCATTACATAGCTTTAGGCACCAGGCGAAAATGTTTCTCTTCAGCCAGTTGTTTGGCTGATTAGCATTCTATGGATTTTTAAATGTGTTTGTAGAAGGAGGGTTATTGGTTTGTTTTTGTTTCTTTGTTTTCATTTTATTGTATATTTTGTATTCTCATTTTGCATTTTTCTGTTGTGAACCACCCTGAGATCTTTGAAGGACAGTGTATGAAGTATTGATTATTATTATTATTATTATTATTATTATTATTATTATTCCATCATTTTTTTCTCATTCAGCTGGATTATTTTTAAATGCAACAGCTAGTCTACTTCAGTGAGTCAAGGCAGATGCTGCAGCTACATCTCGTCATGCACCAGTGGAATTTCAACTAAGATGAGGTGAAGTGCCAACCCACCTTCCATATACTCAGCCAGGTGTGGGGAACCCATGGCTCTTCTGATATTGCTGAACTACACCTGCCATCTTCCCTGGCGAATGGCCATGCTATCTGGGGCTGTTGAGAGTTGTAGTTCAGCAGCATCTGGAGAGCCAAAGATTGCCCGCACCTGTACTTGGGAAACAACTTAAAGAACAAATGAAATGAGACTTGGATGGATATTTTCAGCTAATGTCCCCATTTTCTCTGCCCAGGCCATCCCGTAGAAGTAGGCAACATGTTTGCAGGTGGGCATATGAGTGCTTCCACCACCACATTCATAAATACTTGAAAGCCACCAGAGAAATAGCAATAACTGAGCTGGAAACCAACATTTAAGATAACCTGTAGCAATTTGCCTTGACCTTTACTTCTTAGCTTTATAATTTGTCTCGGCTGAAATTTGAGTTGACTGAGGGTAGGTGGGGAAAGAAATGCAGTCAGGACAAAATTCACACTGTAGTGTGCTAAGTAATTTCACTGGGGAACAGGAGGGCACTCCAGAGAAATCGTAGCTTGTAGATTATAGCAGGACCCAAATTTCACTACTAAGTGTTGGTAGCAGGAAAATATATCAGGCACCTAAAAAAAGAAAAAGAAAAACAGCTGAAAAGTGTTAGTTGAGTTTCTACAAGAAGGAATTGGACCAACCAGATTAGAATGCTGTACTGTTTCTTCATGGTTCTGCAGAAGGTTTTATTACAAATGCCCTTGTAGGTAAATAGGACAGGAAATGTCGTCAAAAACAGTTGTTCTTGACAGGTGTCACCAGCAGATGTATCTAAATTTGGCTTAATTCCATATTTTTTTTAATGGTGATGAGCGGCCATGCTTAGATGCATTTTAGAATCATTATTAAGACTTGTATTCAACACAGCACTCATGAGAAAATTCTACTAGCGAAAGGATTTCTCCTTGTCTGATGTAAGGTTCTCCAACTTTCTGTTCCCCAATGCGTTCTGGGTTTTCCCCAACACTCCAGAGAAGATTTGGGAATGGTGCGGTGTGTGTATGTATGTATGTGTGAGGAAAGTGGGAGAAATTCCCTTCCACTAGCTCTCTTGTGTGGTGGAACCAATGTTCCCAATGCCAGGAACACACATACTAGATCCCCACCTTAGAACTGGACAGAGAGCCTGGAGAGAGAGAAAGAGAGAGAGAGAGAGAGAGAGAATTCCTATAGGCCACAGCAACTCTCCCTCCCCATCCCTCGATTCTGCCCTGGTGTTGCACCAAGTACCCAGGTGAGCACAGCTAGGTGAAACCAACTTCACCCTGCTCACCCACCCAGGTCTCAGTGGCATAGACCAGATCAGCCTTCTCATTCATAATCGGATCATGGATGGGGGAATTATTGCTCCTAGCCCAGGAGGAGGTTTTTACAAGCAGCCCTAGTGAAGAAACTGTGAAATAGATACTGGATGCTGAAGTCAGTGAGCTTATTTAAAAAAATCTTTCCTAAGCTCTTTATTTTATCTAGGCTCTGTGAGGCAACTCACCTAGGTCCTTTCATTCCGTTTGCAGTTGAAGAGAGAGCTCACAAATAAAGCACAAAGATAATTATATGCCAAGTACCTCCAGGAGTTACCCTTTGCCCTCCCTGTTGTGAGGCAGGCATTGCAGAGCTCCTAGCATATGCAATGGCTTACAATAATCACCACCCTTTGAGGATTTTGCAGACCATCATTAAATTTTGAGATACACTGAAGTGGGCATTTGTATCATGATATGTATAACACATGCACTTGCACATAGACCTTACCTAAAATAGTCTCATAAACCCTTGCATTAGGACCCTTTCTACAGCCTCTCAGATACATGCCATTGGCACAAGGCCCAGACTCTCTATTTATTTTCTCATAAATTGGCCTGGTCATTAATGAGAACTCATATTTTCATGTATACCCTACACAGCATCTTGGCAATATTTAAAAATGAATGCAGCAGTGCAACTCAGACTAATGGTGGCACTGTTTTTTCATACCTGCACTATATTATATCAGTATATTAATTTAATTTTGCATCCCCTCAGCCTTTCGCAGGAATCTCAGAAGAGTGGTCAGTCTTACGGAAAATTAGATTCATCAGTTTGGAGTGACTATGCGACGATAATGACATGCTATTTTGACATGCCTTATAAAGAGAATTATTCTGAGTGTCTTAAAAAATGTTAACCTTATCAAACAAATATAAACCATTTCCCTGTTTTCTTGTATCATGCTATGAAATACTGATCGAATACTAACTCTACTATGGCATGTCAAGCAAAAACATATTTAGTTGCTGTGATGTTCACTAAGCACATTTTAGAGAGTACAATTTAAAAACCATCGCTTATTGCGATGGTGTAAAAACCATAGCTTATTTGTATTTGTTTCACCATTGGCTAAATTTGGACCAAATCAGATGTGCTAATAATTAGAATGCCCTAGTGTGGAAACTGAAATTGAACCATCTATAAAGGTGGGATAGAATCATTGAACAGTAGAAGTGGAAGGAACCACAAGGATCATCGACTAGTCAGTACAGGAATCTTTCACCCAATGTCAGGTTTGAACCCATAATCCCCAGATTAAGTGACTCAGGCTCTACTGACTGAGCTAAACTCTCAACACTTACTTCTAAACTCTGGAAGTAAGCCCCATTGAACTCAATACATCTTACTTTTAACAGACATGCATTACATTCTGAGGCTAAGGGTTCATTACAAGGTGTCAGAAGGGGTGATTGTTGGACTACACTGGCAAGCCACACCTGTAGAGGAAGAAGAAAACTGAAAGTGTGTAGAGTACAAAAATTATTTACTCTAGGATAGGGATGGGGAAATCTGTCAATTTCAGTTTCTGTCAGTTTCTCATTTTTCTATATACCGTATTTTTCGCCCTATAGGACGCACCGTCCCATAAGGCGCACCTAGTTTTTTGGGGGGGAAATAAAGGGAAAAAATTATTTCCCCCCCCCAGGCGCGGGGCTGGGGCGGGGGAGGCCCGAGCTTCCCCCAACCCCAGCCCCCAAACAGGCAGCTCTCTGCAAGCCGTGGGAGCCCAGCGCTGGCTCCCGCTGCTTGCGGAGAGGTCCGCGAAGCCTGGACGCGCTGATTTCTGCGCGCGCAGGCTTCGGCATGCCAGCAACTCTCCGCAAGCAGCGGGAGCGCTCCCGCTGCTTGCGGAGAGGTCCGCGAAGCCTGGACGCGCTGATCCCAGCGCGTGCAGGCTTCGGCATGCCGGCAACTCACAGCAAGCAGCGGGAGCGCTCCCGCTGCTTGCAGAGAGATCCGCGAAGCCTGGACGCGCTGATCTCAGCGCGCGCAGGCTTCGGCATACCGGCAACTCTCCGCAAGCAGCGGGAGTGCTCCCGCTGCTTGCAGAGAGATCCGCGAAGCCTGGACGCGCTGATCTCAGCGCGCGCAGGCTTCAGCATACCGGCAACTCTCCGCAAGCAGTGGGAGCGCTCCCGCTGCTTGCAGAGAGGTCCGTGAAGCCTGGACGCACTGATCTCAGCGCGCGCAGGCTTCGGCATACCGGCAACTCTCCGCAAGCAGCGGGAGCGCTCCCGCTGCTTGCGGGGAGGTCCGCGAAGCCTGGGGAGCGAGAGGGGTCAGTGCGCACCGACCCCTCTCGCTCTCCAGGCTTCAGCGAAAGCCTGCATTCGCCCCATAGGACGCACCCAGATTTCCCCTTCATTTTTGGAGGGGAAAAAGTGTGTCCTATAGGGCGAAAAATACGGTAATAAGTTCAGCTTTCCACATTCCCATATCACTTTGCCAATTCTTTTTTTCTTTTAAAGTTCTCGTGGAAGTTCACCAGCATTTTTGTGTGAATATTCTAATTCTAAAATACACATTTTTGTATGCAGTGTTGTCCAATGCACACATTGTGCAAAGCAATTTCCCATAACGTAATGTATTTTTGTATGTTACAGTGGTACCTCGGGTTAAGAACATAATTTGTTCTGGAGGTCTGTTCTTAACCTGAAACTGTTCTTACCACTGTACCACTTTAGCTAATGGGGCCTCCCGCTGCTGCCACACTGCCACCGCCCTGCCCCGCCCCCCGCAATTTCTGTTCTCATCCTAAAGCAAAGTTCTTAACCCGAGGTACTATTTCTGGGTTAGCGGAGTCTGTAACCTGAAGCGTCTGTAACCCAAGGTACCACTGTATTTGCACAAATATGTGTATTTTAACACACAGTTTATCACTTATATGCATTTTTGTACACACTACTTAGTTGCGGAAGTGGTTGAAAAATTCAGAGAAGTGGAAATTTTGAAGGATGCCTTTTTCAGTCCGTGTATTATTTCGGGAACTGCAAACTAGATAGCTTTGCCTTTAATTTGAATGGTGCAGCTCTGTCATGCTGTCCATTGCTGCTTGCAAGAGGAAAGTTTGTCTCCTAACATCAGGTAAATATCAGGTTTTATATAGTTAACCTTGACTTCTGTAATTGCCAATTATTTCCTGGGAAGGCTACTCCTTTAACACCTACCTGACAGAAATTTAACAAGGCTTTTCATATCATTTTCATGCTGAAATGAACTTCATCTTCTCAGTTTCTTCCTGCCTGACATTAAAGGCACAGGCGTCATGCTAGCAAGGGGAAGTCCAACTCAGCTCTGAAAGGCATCATGCTAGGAAGAGAGTAAAACATGCAAAACATTTATAACCTTACATAAGGATTATCTGTTGAGGAAATTTTCTGATTACTGTTCTGGAAATGGTTTATCCATTAATTATGAAAAATCTAAAATCTTAGTCTTCGAAAGAAGATTCTCCCAGTCTAAATGGGTGCTGGATGGCCAAAACCTTGAACAGGTAAAATACTTCAGCTACCTAGGGCTCACATTCCATCATACAGGATCTTGGAAGCACCATTGGCAAACCTCCCTTCAAAAGGCGGAGATTACAAAGCTAGCCATATATAGATTCTTCTTCACAAAGGGTGGCAAATATGTTCCAGCAGCCTTAAGGGTTTTCAATGCAAAGCCCGTTTCCCAACTCCTGTATGCAGCAAATGTCTGGCATAATGGGGACCTGCCAAAGCTAGATGGCTTTCAGGCAAAATTTATACGATCTCTGCTGCAGGTACCTAACTGCGTCCCCAACTCCGTACTTCTGTTGGAAGCGGGTGAATGCCCAATTTCAGCTAGAGCGTGGTGGGCTGCCCTAAGACATTGGCTCAGGATTTCAGTGTTCAATCTAGGGAAGGGTCTGTACCAACATTTGACCAATGAGGAATTTGTCAGCAAATGGCAGAAAACCATGGCTAAAAAAGCCACCTCTATTGGTCTGTCTCCCCCCCCCCAACTGTATTACCTGGGCTATGAAGGCGCCCAAAAGGTTTTAAAGCAAAGATTATGGGACAATGCACACAGTGACTTGCGATCTTGGTCACACGCAGTCTGTAGTCCACTGGCAGCAGGAGTTCAATATGGGTATGTCTTTGAGTTAACATCTTACATCAAAAATCTGACAATACCTAACTATCGAAGGCTTTTCACCAAGGCCAGACTGAATGTCTTCCCCTCTGCAGTGCTGGATGGTAGGTTGAGAGGAGTTCCCTACCAGGACAGACTTTGCTCGTGTGCTCAAGACATCGATTCCATAAATCATATTTTGTTACATTGTGCGAAGTATGAGCAGGCCAGGGCTGAACTGATACTACCCTTGCTGGTGCCTTTCCCGGGAAAGTCAGAGGCTCACTATGTCAGGTTCCTACTGGAAGACCGGACAAAAGCTAGAACGTTGGCAGTGGCAAAGTTTTTATTGGTGGTTGCAAGAACAAATGAGCCCTATATTCCAAACAAAGTGCTTGATTAACCTGGAGGTAGGCTGTATGAACTCTGTATTGATTTGTAATGTTTTGTTGGTCTCTGGACCGTAATAAAGATTGTTGTTGTTGATTAACAACAACAACAACAACAAAAATCTTTCTGCCATTTAATCAAGTATCAAAGATGAACAATTTGTTCAGCACTGTGGACCATATCAGAGACATATCATGAGCCAGAAAACTGCAACAAAGCAGGGGTATTATTTGTTTGTTTGTTATTTAAACATTTATATACCGCTGTATCATAAAAATATACCACAGCAGTTTACAACAATAAAACCAGACAACATTAGTTGCCTACATCTGATATGGTTTACCTGTCTTTTTCAAGAATATTAGGGATCCTGAATATATATTACGATGGTTTTTATATTTTCTAAGATTGGTGGGTTTATTTGAATTATGCCCTTGGGTCCCAATGTTGTATATTTTGTATCTACAACATAGTAGATTATAGTAGAAAAGTCTGCTGAAATGGTTAAACCACTATCTGTTAAGTTAATGACCCTCGCCAGGCCTGCAAACACCCTCCATTTACATGTCTAAAGAGCTTGCAAAGAACAGGTGTGTTGCCATAGTGACAAGTGCCCTGGAAGCAACCCCATATATCCTAAAAACACTACATTCTCCATTGAACTTCACTCTAAGGAAACTGAACCCTGGGTAAATTCTGGAAATTATTCAGAAACATTACTCTTTGCAAATGTTAATCTTAATCAACATGTGTGCAATCATATCTTCAACGATAGCTTTGCAAGCATGTGGACTAGAAGCTTTTTTTATCTGAAAACTCTAATTCTTGGCATGGGAAAATGGGCCTTGGGAGCCACAACATGTAGCTTTCTTTGGACATTTAAAAAAACATGTGCAGGCTTAATGTTTGGGCATGGGGATATGCATGCAAGCCCTGCCCCCAACGTACAGACACACATGTTCCAGAGCCTCTATGATGGCCTAAAGAAATGCTCTAACCAGCTGAATATGGTAACAATCTTCCCTCAGATCGGAAACTCTGCACAAGGGGAAGAACCATATCTCAGTGGTAGAGCATCTGTTTTGCTTGCAGAAGGTCGAAAGTTCAATCCTCAGCATCTCCAGGTGTAGGGCTGTTGAGGTGTAGACTCCTGCCTGAAACTCTGGAAAGCAAGATGGACCAATGGTCTAAGGCAGCTTCCTTTGTTCCTTTTCCCCCCGAATCAGAGCTCCAGTTCGAAATGAGGATTCTAACCCCATCCATCTGAACATGGTTAGACTTTCCCAACACCCTGAAGAAGAGCAGGTAGGGTGGAAGACACTGGGATGTCCCTCATTGACACACACCTCTCAGACTGCCACCCCCTACTCAGTTTAAGCCCTCACACATACTGTTAAGTACATGAGGAGAGATTATGCATTATCATTAGAAAAAATAAGCTCTAGCTAGTTGAATATAGTAAGCCTATAAACTGGTGAGAATTTCACTCAAATTAATGAATGGAATCTGAGCTGAGAGATATTTGAAAACCGGAATTTGCCTTAGCCGTAATCTTTCCTGAACCCAATATTGTGCATGAATTGTAAACTTTGTAATGCCTTTCAGAAGAAAAGGTAGAAAAAATGACCGGACAGTAATATATGTAGAAAAAGTTCCTCTTTGCAAAACAGAATCTGACTTTTCTTCACTGGAGGCTACGTTTCCAAATGTATCATGGATGCCCAAATGAGAATAACACAGAAAATAAATAACAATAATATTGTGTGTGCAGCTTCTGAATTTGTCAAAACCAGTCTAGTCTTGAACACAACTATAGGTAAACCTTCCCTTTATGTTCTGGTTCAATTTTCATATGTCTTCCAAAAATAGGGTTAGATTAAAAATGCATTGAGATTCATTTTTTACAATAATGACTATGGGAAATGTAAATAAAACGTAGAAGGAAATAATTCTGAAAATCATAAGTTGGTATACATTTGTGGAGAAAAACACTATATATGTTAATGTTTATTCCTATCTATGTGAGCAGTATCCTGAGGAAATGTTCAGATAGTATCACCGATGCCTGCATTTTTGCCTGTTTCCTATTGCAAAGGTTACAGATCAAGCTGGAAATGCAACAATACTTAGAGAGTTTGATGTTTGGTTTCACAATTCCTAATCAACAAACAAATTCATCTGCCAATTTACAGATTCCTCCAAGCTTACCAAGCACAAAGAGTGTCCCATTTGAAATCAAATGCCTGCTTCAAGTTCTGACAAGAATATATATGAAGTCTATCAATAGCTTCAGCTACAGAAGGGCCATAGCTCAACAGTAGAACTTCCACTTTGCATCCAGGAGGTTCCAGGTTCAAACCCCAACATCTCTAGGTAGCTCTGGGAATTCCCCCTGCCTGAACCCCGGTTGAGCTGCTGCCAGATAGTGTTATCGATACTAAGCTAGATGAACCAATGGCCAAACCTAGGATAAAGCAGCTTCCTATGTTCCCATGTTTTGTACAATATAAACAAATTTATGGCCCACCTTCCATACCATCCATGCTTGGTAGTTAGGAAAAGAACCCAAGTCTCTCTATTCACTTCAGCGTGCTGTCTCTTGAATGGGTATAGGTATTGATTAGTAACATTAATGAAATGAAGATTCTGCTCCTTATAAATTGTTAAAGATTAATTGGCTATTTATTGGTTTGGTTTATAAAGTCTGTTTCTGCCTTACATCAGATGCAAACTTATATAACCATGAGGTAGATGACTCTCAGGCAATTTTAGTATCTTAGGATGAAAACCGGTTGCCTTGCAAGAGAGAAATGCTCTGTACATAGTTGTCGTTTGTAATTTTTGTTCTAGTCTTTTGTCTGACAACTTGGAAGATTACAGTTTCTTCTTTCTCTTGTAAGACTACAACCTCCAGCAGCATGTCTGTTGTTGTTTAGTCGTTTAGTCGTGTCCGACTCTTCGTGACCCCATGGACCAGAGCACGCCAGGCACTCCTGTCTTCAACCGCCTCCCGCAGTTTGGTCAGGCTCATGTTTGTAGCTTCGAGAACACTATCCAACCATCTCATCCTCTGTCGTCCCCTTCTCCTTGTGCCCTCCATCTTTCCCAACATCAGGGTCTTTTCCAGGGAGTCTTCTCTTCTCATGAGGTGGCCAAAGTATTGGATCCTCAACTTCACGATCTGTCCTTCCAGTGAGCAGCATGTCTAGTTCTTTTAAATATAAACAGTCACAGCGGATGGGGGGGGGGAATAGGAGATGGGTGAACTATGAAATTTTATACACCTAAACAGATGTCTGTAGGAAACCTGCCAACAGGACCCACACATAAGAGGACTCTTTGCTCCTGCAGTTTCCAGCAGCTGGCAGTCAGAAGTATTACTGCTTCCACCCATGGAGGCAGAGCACAGCCACAATGTCTAGTACAGGGGTCTGCAACCCGCGGCTCCGGAGCCGCATGTGGCTCTTTTACACCTTTGCTGCGGCTCCGGGGTGGATACTAGCGATGGGAGGAGGCGCATTGTGCGCCCTGACACTCCCCACTGTGGCGGGCGCTGTACTGGCTGTGACGTCGCATGGGGGCGGTGTGTGCGTTAGTCACGCACTGTCCCGATGTCACCTTCCCGGTTTTGCGGCTCCCAGTGTTTTTTTTCCTTCAGAAACGGGTCCAAGTGGCTCTTTTTGTCTTAAAGGTTGCAGACCCCTGGTCTAGTAGCTACGGACGGCCTTTTCCTCCGTGTATTTGCCTAGACCTCTTGCAAAGCCATCACTGCCTCCTGTGCATTGTGTGAAGAAGTACTGACTTTTATGCATCCCGTCTCTTCCAACATTCAGCTTCATTGGATGTCTACTGTCACCTCCTACTCACCTTTTTCCTCTATAAAAATTCCCAGATACTGCAACCTTTCCTCATAGGGCAGTTTTTCCATCTCCTTGATCATTTTGGTTGCCCTTTCCTGAATCTTTTTCAAACCCTACAATACCCTTTTTGAGGTGAGGGGACCAGAGATGTACATGGTATTCCAAATGTGGTCTTACCATCGATTTCTATAATGCCATTGTGATGTCAGCAGTTGCAATTCCTTTCCTCATAATCCCTTAGCATGGAATTTGCCTTTTTCAAAGCTGCTGAGCACAGGGTTGCCATCTGCATACATCTGTCTGTTGTCTCATTCCTGGTCAGCTACCACCATTTCAAGGCCCCATTGGCACATATGCAAAAATAACATTTTATTTTGCACCCCCATGTATCACTTTAAAGTGGTTTACATTGAATTGTGTTCGCCATTCTACCTTCCATTTGCTCTTTTGTAAGATAAATATATAATAATAACCAATCTTTAGAAAATTAATCAAGTTTCAAAATATGGATGTGCTCGTGCTATTGTTTCTTTTGTTCAGTATCCTGGATCATGGCCAATTAGAGTTAATGTAATAAACCCTATTGTGTTACATAAGCCTTTCTGATATAACTGAGGTCTGGAATGGTAGATGAAAAATCAAGACTGCAGATCAGAGGGCAGCAGGAAGAAGCAGTGCCCTTTCAAGCTACAATTCATAAAAAATACATCCAATTCTTACTCATTTTCCTAACTAGAAAGTGAGGTAATGCCCAGTATATTTTCTGGATCTTCCTCAAGCTTGCGCTGTCCTTTTTATAATTAATTTGGTCAAACTTTCCCCTCCTTTCGAATTTGCTCCCAACTCTGCTGCATCAATAAAGGATATCTTTCCAAGTTCACATCTGTACAAAACTTTATCACCAAAGTGCTCAGTCAAAGAAGTTGTGTTGGGGTTTGTTGTCATTTATATTGCAGACAGACTACTCCAAGAGCTAATTACTTTAAAGAGTGCATATTTATGCTCCAGATGTGAAATCTTTAATGAAGTGAAATTTACAGCCAGCCGGGAACCAAGGTGTTATAAAAAATTTGCTGTACAATAAGGAACGCATGGAAAGATGTCAAGCTTTGTTTTCCAATTTACTGCTGTCAGCTTGTATGGAGCAGACCAAGAGCCCTCCAGCTGCCTTTCTAAAATTAATGTTAGTTTAAGGAAGATCAATGATTCCTCTGCCACCAGCATTATCTTTTCGGTGTTCTTTGCAGCTTGCTGGTTTATTTGTCATAGGCAAAAGAGAATCCTGCATTTGAGTCTTCTAGGTGCATAAATAAACCACAGCACCAGCGAGAATGCTGGACCGGGAATTGCTTAAAAAGTGCTGGGTCTTTCTTTCTTTCTGTCCTGACTTTTATGGGACTCATTGCTATGTGCAACAGCATAAGCCACAGTTCTCTTAATTTCTTCATTCAACATCCCCGCCCCCTTAGGGCATTGTTTCCCTCCCCGCAAGTCATGCCACACTGGCCGTCTCGTCACAAAGCGGGGTTGCGCTCCCCTCTTCCCTCCTGTACCACAAACTCTGACTATTAAATGGTTCCTGTAACAGAGCAATTTATACTTTTTCAGCAGGGTTAATTAGCTGTATTTGTGGCCTTGACAAACTCCATTTATGGGATGGATAGGGGAAATTGCACCCCATGGATCCTGTTACACCCTTCTGTGGCTTTTAATACAACTGTGCCCAATATTGTATAACGCCAGCATCTCACGATCATCTGGGCACAGTTTCTGGCACTGCCTTCAATTGGTTCTACTCATTCCTGGCATGGAAGTCTGAAAGAGAGGGGGGGTGATGCCCAGTGAAAAGCCCCAAAATTTCATGATCTGGACAAGGAAAGAGATCTGGAAAAGAGATCTGGAAATTAATTAATTAATTAATTAATTAATTAATCACTCCACCTATTTACCTGAGAGGGGTTCAAGGTGGCTTACAGATAAAAGTAGAAGAGCTACAAACATACTCAGCATTCTGTGCACAGTTTTCCCTGGGGGGTGGGGAGAGAGAGTTCCACTCATCAGCTTCAAAGAGAAAAACAACTACCAGACTTTTAGAAGACATCTGAAGGCAGCCCTCTTTAGGGAAGCTTTTAATGTTTGATGGACTATTGTATTTAAATATTTTGTTGGAAGCCGCCCAGAGTGGCTGGGGAAACCCAACCAGATGGGTGGGGTATAAATAATAAATTATTATTATTATTATTATTTTGACACCTGTGAGTGTCTGATGCAAGATGGCATCAAGGTTACTATGACTGTGTAGAAATTAGCTGAGTGGCTGCCTTGTCAATGAGCACGTATACCCTCAACTGCTGGGAAGCATGTCCTGAGGCCTTGCTTAGCTAAGCATTATCTGCCCTTCTGCTTCCAGGTCTTTTTTGTGCAAAGATGGTTTCTTATTTTTATCTGATGGCCCCTGTTGTGAAACACATACTTGTGCCTGAATGCAGCTTGCTGGTTCAATGGGGTCCGTGACACTCACGATTAGTAGTAGGTGGGCTGGTGTTGTTATTTTCTATTCTGTAATCAAATTTACAATTTACAATGTTTTCTTGATTGTCCTTTTATTGCTAATGGGTTCTCATGCCTGCGTTAATAAGCTGTGTAATAAGCGGTGTAATAAAGTATTGGATTTATCCTGGTATGATTTCTTGGACTAAGTTTGGCTCTGAATCTGATACCTGACTGCTTGGTGCTATGCTACCGAGTAAGCTGTGGCACTTGGGGTTCAAAAGACAGAGAGTGGACTGTTTGGTCCTTGCCTTTGTGAATCCCAAGTACATCCAGACATAGCCTGAATTTCCCTTGGCTTAGATAGGGGGACTATGGTGTCAGTACTACCTGGTTTTAACCTGGTTATTCAAGATAATGGTTTTACATCCAATCACTCTTCACAAGGAACTCTGGGAACTGTAGTTCTGGGAGGGAAATAGGAGACCCCCCTCAGCAACCTTCACAAACTACAGCTCCCAGAGCTCTTTGGTGGAAAGCCATGACTGTTTAAAGTGGTATAAAGGTAAAGGGACTGCTGACCATTAGGTCCAGTCGTAGCCGACTCTGGAGTTACGGCGCTCTTCTCGCTTTATTGGCCGAGGGAGCCGGCGTACAGCTTCCGCGTCATGTGGCCAGCATGACTAAGCCGCTTCTGGCGAACCAGAGCAGCACACCAAAACGCCATTTACCTTCCCGCCAGAGTGGTACCTATTTATCTACTTGCACTTTGAGGTGCTTTCAAACTGCTAGGTTGGCAGGAGCAGGGACCGAGCAATGGGAGCTCACCCCGTTGTGGGGATTCGAACCGCCAACCTTCTGATCAGCAAGTCCTAGGCTCTGTGGTTTAACCCACAGCGCCACCCGTGTCCCTCTTAAAGTGGTATAATAGTGTTTTAAATGTATGGCGTGGATGTAGCACTGCGTGTTAAAATGAAAACTTTCCACCAACGACTATGTGCCCAAGCTTGCAGGGCCATAGAACTGGACTGCAGCATGTACATTTCCTTTATGGGGGAAGGTTTTTCCTCCCTTGCATGGATATAACGTGCAGCCATCCAGAAGGGGATATGTATGTCCCTCTCTCCTTGGCATGAGACCTGAAAATATGGAGGAAGAGGAATGCATTGTTTCATTGCAGCATCCACATCTTTTGAGAAGTCGCCCGCAGTCACAAACCTGTGTTTGCTTCTGCGTAGTGTGTGAAAAGGCCCAAAGTCTTACAATGAAAGTTATGTCTTTATTCTGCGGAGGGAAAGGGAGAGCATGCGGTAATAAAGCAACATGAATGAGTAACGTGAGCTTCTCCAAATACACTTCCCATTGATTCTGCTGGCTTTAGCAACTGTCGATTCCAGCTGTCTGCTCCTTTTCAAATATTTGTTCCTGCTCATTCACATTCCAAATGGTTCTCCGTTTTGCAGTATCTTCTCTCATCTCTTGCTTTGTCCCTTTCCTTCCTTTGTAAGCATTTCACAGTTTTGCAGCCTTGAGTCAAGATCAGAAGCTGGATTTCTGCAGAGCTTAGTTTTCTGTGAAGCTTTTGTGTAACCGTTTCTCCACCCTCCTCCACTGCTGGTATACTAATTTTAATGCTATTCTTTCTGACTGCTCAATGTAGCTGTGATATACACTTCACACAAATCATATCTTGCTTTTAGCTAAATGGGAAAGGACCATAAAGAACCCAAATTCACAGTCTATGAAGGATGAGTTGAATTCTGGCGAGTCAATTGCCCCCAAATTCAGATCCCTAGTTCCTTCTAATTATCTAATGGCAGGTTCTCCTGGTCATTAGAAACAAGATGGCTGTGGAAATCTAATCATTGTCCTGATTGATGTCAGTGTCTCACAGAATTGATACCATACTATAATTCTTATTAGCAAATAGTCTTTTGGGGGGGGGGACCAGATTCTCTTTCCTTTCAACAGCCCAAATTAAATTAATAGTTGTTTTATCACCCAGTTTTGATGAATGGATTCCTTAATATGTGACATGTTTTACAGTTTTTACTCATATAATTTGAACATGAACAGGCAGATAAGTGTTATACTCATTTTACAGCTGGAAAGTCCCCGATGTCCCACATTTATCCACGGATTATTAATCCATGGTTTGTGTCCCGCTTTAATCCACAGAAAGAGACATCTAGGGACAGGTACGCTGCATTGTGGTGAGCAGGGATTGGGAAAAGGCATCCCTCCACCCTACTCTGTCACCCAAGGATACCTCCCAGAGCTTCCTCTCCTACCCATTGAATGTTCAAGTGGCCAGAAGTGCCACTGGCAGCAATTCAGCCAACAGAAGGCCTCAAAATGTGGCATTCATGCCAGGGAGGGGCTGAACTAGACCAAGATATGTTGGATTCTGAGCTGGTCCCACTACCATCACACAACAGTCTTAGGACCAATCTGTGCAAGCTCCAGGCCTCCCCACCTTATGCCTTGCCTTGGCAGCCACATGTATGTGGTGGTCCTGCTGTTCCATGAAACCCCACTGGTCAGTGGCTGTGGTAGGACTGCAGCCTAAGGTCCATGTATGAAGTCATGGGGGAAATCACCTGTTTAAGAAAATGAGCATGCAATAGGGTGATCCACGCTCCTCCACATCCCATTCAGAACTTGGATCCAGGAGTAGCTGTAACTCTGGGCTGACCAGACCCAGATCTAGGCCCCAATTTGGGGGCCAGCCCTTATTAAACATGGTAGGTGAGACACTGGCCTTTCTGCTGCCTCCCAACTGCATGTTTAATTAGAGTTTAAAAACAACAACAACAACAATAATAATAATAATAATAATAATAATAATAATAATTTATTATTTATACCCCGCCCATCTGGCTGGGTTTCCCCAGCCACTCTGGGCGGCTTCCAACTGAATATTAAAAACAGTACAGCATCAGACATTAAAAACTTCCCTAAAGAGGGCTGCCTTCAGTTGTCTTTTAAAAGTAAAATAGTTGTTTGTTGCCTTGATATCTGCTGGGAGGGTGTTCCACAGGGCAGGCGCCACTACCGAGAAGGCCCTCTGTCTGGTTCCCTGTAACCTTACTTCTCGCAATGAGGGAACCGCCAGAAGGCCCTCAGCGCTGGATCTCAGAGTCCGGGCTGAACGATGGGGGTGGAGACGCTCCTTCAGGTATACAGGACCGAGGCCGTTTAGGGCTTTAAAGGTCAGTACCAACAAGTTCAATGTAAGGTCAACAGCCCTGTGGGGTTTATTGCAGAGACTGAAGCCTGCCCCTCCTTCTTGCCGCCTGATGCCCGATACACTGTCTCATAACAGTCCAGGATCACTTTGGGTGGGCTTCCCGAATTGGGCCTGATTCAGTTTCAGATCTGGGCTTTGGCCAGATCCGGGCATGCAAGCCTAATATTTACAAATATCTTCAAGGATTAAATAAACGTATCCAGCAGTTCCAACTTTTCTTAGAGCCCAGGTCAGCAGGCTGGGGTCTTGGGCAGCAGAGGTGCACTCAGATAAGCATCAGAGAGGAGAAGAGCTGTGTTTGACAGCTCCTGTGCCCTTGTGCTAAGGGTAAACTGGAAGGGGGATTTATTGAACTCCCTATCTAAGTTTTCCTGTGCAAATCACTGTAGTTGCAGAAGGATCAGAAATGGTTTGTGTGCTGTTAGTTCTTGTATTATTTGCTGTGACTTACGGGGAGAATGCCTTATATCTTTCTCATGAGCACTCAGTCTGGCAACTGCATCTTGTTTGTAACTGAAAACAAACTTTCAATACATATTTTCTAAAAAGGGGAAGTGAGTATTATAAAAACAATTTGGAAATAAATATTTATTTTATTTTATTTTACAAGCTAAGATCAACAGAATTTATTCCATTCTTGACAATGTCACTTAACAACCCATTTATGCTATTTATAAAATAATGCCAATAAAATATCTGTTTTTGTAATTATTTATATTGCCCTTTATTCTAACTACATATACACCCATGTAATGTGTATAGATAACCATCCACATATGCATATATAAATTAATTGATAAGGTAGTTTGTGGTCTAACAAAGAGCAGAAAATAGGCTCTTGCATTTTACTCCAGTGAGTTGGGATGGCAGAAAGGGACCAGAGTTAAGACTCAAAATAAATTTAACAGGATAGTTTTATCTAAATCAACGCACAGAAGTGATAAAAATATACAAACCAGCAATAATTGAAATATAAGAATTTTTAAAATGTATGAATCGGTTGCAAAAAGTAAAAACATTAGATTAACCAAGCAGTTACTGAATTTCATCCTTCTAAAACTTCCAAACTAGTTAGAAACTTTCTAATTGCCCAGCCATATAGCAGTTTAAGTTAAAAATTTAAAGGATGGAGGAATTATAGTAGCCAACAGTTGCAGGGAGAACCACAGGTGGACCAAAGCTCATAATGAGATCAGGCTTGCAAGAGAGGTAACAATAATTTTTCAAAGGTTTCTTTGGCTGTGTTTGAAGCGAGAGGACGAACAAGCAAGTAGTTGGTCCTCTGCATTGAGAAGACAGAGAAATGCTATTGGGTGACACAGAGAAGGTGGAACTGCTCAACACCTACGTTGCCTCTGTCTTCACCCAAAAGGAAAGCAGTGCCCAACCTAGTCATAACAGAAGAAATGATGTAGCCCAAGGTGGTAAGGGAACACCTGGGTATTTTAAATGAATTCAAATACCCGGGGCCTGATGAGCAGCACACAAGGGTGCTAAAGAAGCTTGCAGATGTAATACCAGAGCCTCTGTCTATAATATTTGAGAATTATTGAGAACAGGTGAGGGCCCTGCAGACTGGGGACAGGGAAATGTTGTCCCATCTTCAGAAAGGGGGAAAAGAAAAGAAAATCTACATAACTACTGACCAGTTAGCTTGACATCAATGACAGGAAAGATACTAGAAAAGACAATTAAATGGTTGGTATGTGAGCCCTTAGAAAAGGACGCTATGATTACTAAGATCCAGCATGGATTTAGCAAAACTAAATCATGCCAGATGATTCTCATTTCTTTTTTTTATAAGAGTTACAAGCTTGGTGGATGAGGGGAATGCAGTGGACGTAGTGTATCTTGATTTTGGTAAGGCGCTGGACAAAGTCCCCCATGATCTTCTTGCAGAGAAACTAGTAAAATGTAGGCTGGAAGATGTAACTGTTAGGTGTCTAGACTGCATCAGTAGAAGTACAGTGTCCCAATCAAGTAGTCCTGCTCTATTCTGCCTTGGTCAGATCACACCTGGAGTATTTTGTCTAGTTCTGGCTAGGACTTGAACCAATTGATTAAAGTTACAAGAAAGGAGATTTCTACTAAACATCAGGAAGAACTTTCTGATGGTAAGAGTTTGACAGTGGACCAGACTCCCTTGGAAGGTGGTGGACTCTCCTTCCTTGGAGGTTTTAAGCAAAACTCCGATGACCACCTGCCATATATGCTTTTGTTGAGATTCCTGCATTGCAGGGAGTTGGACTAGATGACCCTGGGGTCTCTTCCAATTCTACAGTTCTGTGATTCTATATAGCTACCAATCCAAACAGGGAACTGTGAATCTGACTTCTGTGGAGTCAGGAGGGGAAGCTGAAAAAAGATAACTCCAGGTTTCAAGGAGGAAAATATGTTCAGATAAAAATAAAGAGAAAATTGGAAAAGCAAAGTCTGAGCCTCACAAGGGAATAAACATAAGGTAAAATCAATTTTTTTAAATCAAAGAAACAAAACCCTATAAAACTTGCATCTGTTCAAAACTTTTCATGAGCCAAACACCCAGACCAAAAAAGGCAGACTAGTAACTTCAAAAACGGAAGGTGGGATATGCTCAAAGCAAGAAATCCCTTCTCCTCTCCAAGAGAAGGCTCCAAAGGCTTCAGAACAAGAAAATTCTCGAGAAAAATGTTGAGCTAAGCAAAAATAAAACTAAGTGAATAATAGAGGCCTAGTACTGAGGTGCAGTCTCTTTTGTTCCCTCCCCAAAGTTTCCTGTCTCCTGATTTGTTCTCCACCCGCCACCTTTTCTCACTGAAATTTGGTTCTGTGTTGATAAATGACATAAGAGGCAAACTCATTTAACTTTCACTTCTACAACATAATCTATTTCTAGGATTGTCCTAGTTTGTGCATGAACACATTCTTAATGAAACTAGGTGAAAAATGACTACCTGTGAATTCACGTTTTTCTAAAAGTGTATCTACAGTAGTGCTCATAAGTAAGGCATTAAATAAAAACAGAAAAGACCCCTCTCACACACAACACAAATGGAAGGAATAGTTAAGGGACCCAATTATTTCAATCGTGGAACAGAACAGAAATACAGATAAATCAATGCATCCTCCATTTCAAAGACACATTGGGAGTATTTAATGACATTTTACAAGGATCAGATGAAGGACTTTGTGTGCTTCCCAGTTTTGCATCTATAGTAAAAATGCTGGAAGCCACAAATATATTCCAACTATAAGCTTCCATGAAAGATAAACAGCAGCAACATCTCCGTACAGAGACTTCCCTGTCTGCTCTCTTATACGCTTTAAAATGTTGAAATCATTAGCCAAGACAACAGCACAGCCAAGCACAAAACATTATAAAAATAAATTCAGTTACAGCACAGAGCTTCACCATTGAGGAAGCGTTCAGGATTGAATTACACTGAAAACTGAAATCAAATTTCCTACATGAATCTTCATGTTGGCCTCTGTACATGGGAGTTCTAAAGGTAATAATATGAAACATAAAAGCATTTGGAGTTATAAAATAAACTCAATGGCTTGGACCCTGATGAACAGAAAGCTCCTTCCATGAGCACAACTCTCTGCGAATGGGAGCTCTCAAAAGTTGGGATTCAGACCATGAATAAGGCATGGAAGTCTTGCAGCAACTTCCCTGGATTGTCGAACAAATGAACAATATGAACAATTGTTTTGGCTTGTAACTTTCAAGGCTCATCTCACCATGTAAACTATTGATCAAGCCAGAATATCCTGGGGAAAGACAGGGATGTGGAACCGCTGGATATTGCTGGGCTCCAGCTCCCATCCGCCCCAGCTAGGATGGTCAATGATCAGGGATGATGGGGATCACAGGGGTCACGGCTTATCCGTGTGTAGCATAAGATGTCATGCTTTGAAGCAGGGTTTGTTCTAGATTGCTCACTGGATGTTCACTGGATGCTTCTGAGATCTATAATTCTACAAGGCGGTTCAAAAACTCACTTGGCCAAAAGTAACATCTGATGGGAGGGCGTTCCACAGGGATGGCACCACTACTGAGAAGGCCCTTTGCCTGGTTCCCTGTAATGTCACTACTCACAGTGAGGGAACCACCAGAAGGCCCTTGAAGCTGCATCTCAGAGTACGGGCTGGACAATGGGGGTGGAGATGCTCCTTCAGGTATATAGCGCCAATACTATACTATGATATACTATGGATGAACTATGGATATACTATGGAAGGATTTTGTTTTATTATTCACAGGCCAAAGAAACCATCCCATAACAGCCATGCAAGTCAAAAACCCAATTAAACTCCCCTCTCTTCACCTCCCTTCCCCACAATGCCAGCACATTCCACTAGCACAAGGATTTCTGCTTGTGCAATAGGATTTTCTCTTCTTTCTATTTCCCATGTGTTCCCATTTCCCATGTGTTCATTCATAAGTCTGTTCTGACCCGTTTCTGAATTAATCTGCATATTTGAAAAAAGTCTGCATGGAAGTTCATTTAAATTTGCATGTTGTCACGGAATACAGATTGATGGGTCTGCATTTTATCTCAATATATTCGTTCAAAATTGGTTCTATCCTACATATTTTCAAATGCTTTTTGATACATTTTTTGAACCAGGAACAGTTACCGTAATATCCAGAGGAGTACAAAATCTGAAGGATAATTACCGTACATTCAGATTCGTACCTTAGTTTGGAACATGGGCAACAGGTGAGTTCTCACCAGAACTCACAGAGATTGAATACCTCAACCGTCTCTAATATGCTCCCTTGTGCTCACCTGGGACCCACCAGACTGGACCGCTGCATTAATCCTGTGCCTGCTGCCCTAAGGCCTTTGTGTTACCTCTGCCCTAAAAAAATGCAAGCTGTCTTGCACCTCCCAGAGAAGAATGAAATGGCTTCTCGTTTTCCACCAAGCGGAAAGTTAACAGTACCACGCAGAAAGGACTCGTGACTGATTACAAGCAACAGTGACATACTTCAGCTGCATTAGCTTCTCCCGTCATATATTTCAAGTCACAATTTTTGGAGATAGTACAATTTTGAGGATAAGATAAAATAAAAGAGGAATTATTCAATTAGATTTCAATCTACCTTATGGTATAATTTCTGAAACAGTTTAATCTGAAAAAGTCATAAACATAAAAAGTAGCCTCTGGGAGAGCATTTTCAGATGTCAGTGATTCATTGCCTGCGAGTTCATTTACCTGAGAGAGTCTCGTTTTTAAGGAGACTTGTGGACAGTATTTTATTACTGTGGTGACATTTTGGATTAATCACAACAAGGCTTGGTGGCATTGCTTGTGAAACATCTCCCTCCCGGTAACAAATACTTGAGGTATGAGAGTGTGTAAAATGTCCCATTCAATATTTCATAATGGAAATGTAAAATATTGTCATTATTAAAAGAGCTTTTAAAGCAAAACAGACACGCCCATCAAAAAATGAGGGAGAAGGGAAACTATCTTATTTATAACTACAATTTGTTGCTATCTTACTTTGCTTTTTCTGCCATTTTTGTTTAAAATGCTAACATATTGAAATATGTGACATGCTCCATAAACATATGTGGAAACTACAGATATTCATGGATATGAAACATCTTTCCTCAGTTTGGCTTCTGACTGCTCTCATTGCCCTGGGAGAAGACTGACTGACCATCTAGAACAGAGGCTCTCAAACTTTTTTCTCTGGGCCACACTTTCAGATTAATAATTTGCTCACGCCACACCAATTTTTTTTATTTATAAGAAATTTATTGGTGGGCGAAAAATAACAACAACTAGCAGTGCTTGATTCATAACATAGAACACAACTACTTCATAATATGACCATGGGACATCCAGAAAGTATCAAACAATGCAGCTAAATAATTCCTAGAATATAATTATAAACAAGCCTCTTGCATATGTACTTTAAATATGCACACAAACGCAATTAAGAAGCGTGAGCTTGCTTTTGCTGGGTAATCTCATTTATATTAGGTCTACTTTAAGACAAACTCTTCTGATACTATATTACACTGAAATGTTTAAATAATTCTTTGATCTTGAATCTTCGTGCCACACTTGTCATCCTTTCCTGCCACACCAGTGTGGCATGCCACACCCTTCGAGATCCAGGGATCTAGAAGCTGAGTGAGCAGACTCCTCCATTCTGATTTTCCTATGGATTTCTTAACAGCCTTTGGAATTCTGGCTCATGTTTTCTGCAATGACTGACAGTAAGAGTTTTGACTTAAGAATGGCTTTGCTCTTAAAAAATAAATAAATCAGAATGACTGCAAATAATAGCCTTTGGTGATGTGCTCAGCTCTTTGAGATCTGTCTTGATGACTTCTGTAGTGCTTTCACCAATGTTGTTCAACATTTATGTGAAACCTCTGAGAGGGACTGTTTTCAGCTTTGCATTTGGCTGTGTCAATATTCTGATCATACTCTTGTTTATATATATTTTTATTCAGCACCCAGAATGAGAAGCACCCCAAATTAGTGCTTAGAAGACCATAATCCAATGGATGAAGGCCTTTAGGTTGAAAGTGAATTCATTCCAGACATGATAATACTAAAGTTATTGGGATCTATGGATGTTCTGGGAGCAGTAAGCATGATTGTATTCTGCAGGATAGCTATTATTGCTCTGCCAAAACATTGCCATAGTCTGGGGCTGTTCATAGACCTGGCATTGCTACTTGGGGGAAAATGTATTTAACAGAGTTGCTGCAAATATCATCAGTTACACTGGCTGTGTCCAAACTGGTTGCTATCTGTTGTGCACTTGTAATCAGTGGCGTAGCGTGGGGGGTGCAGGGGGGGCCGGCCGCACCGGGTGCAACATCTGGGGTTAGGGCAAATCCACAGGTTAGGGGGCGCAAATCCACGGGTTAGGGGGCGCAAATCCACGGGTTAGGGGGCGCAAATTACTTGCCTTGCCCCGGGTGCTGACAACCCACGCTACGCCACTGCTTGTACTCACTAAAAATGTCTGTGAAGTAGTCTTCAAGAGGCTTCCCCTGAAAATCGCTCTGAAACTTCAGCTGATGCAGAATACACAGCTTCCCTTTTAACATAAAGGAGGCAGGAAAGAATCCATATGACTAGAGTGTTTTCTGTTGTGAATTCCATTACACCCTTTGCTGCAGATATGTGGGATTGTTACATGTCGCATGTCACATGTCTGTTTACATTCTAGCACAGATTGCTGGCGTGAGCGGAACTTCCGCTTTGTATTGCTTTGGTTTCTCTCTCTGAGAAGAACGATAAGGAGAGAGGCCATGTTTTTATTTGCCCTGATTTATGTAAAATAAATGCTTAGTACAGTATAGTATCCATGCCTCGAGCCTAATCTGCTGTGTGATTACTCTGTTGAGTAATGTGTGCTCTAGCATGTACTGCAGCTTGAGTCGCAGTGTCAATTTTGATTTTAGGGCAATGAAAACAAAACCTCTGGTACCTTGAAGGGAGGGGAATCCTGGATTGTGGGGCGGGGAGGGTCCTTATTTTAAAAGAAATAAGGCAATATTCAGACCACTACATAACTGCCTCTTCATTTGTTTCTTTTTTTGCTAACAACTCTAGGCCCAGTTCAAGCTTTGATTTTAAAGCTTGTGAAGTGTAGATAGGTTCCCATGAGGCGATAACAGCAAGAACCTTTATTGAACTAATGGAACTGGACAACAGGGGCAAAGCAACTGCTTATATGCCCGCGGACTGTCTCGCCAGAGTGGTGCATGCTCTAGTTATCTCCCGCTTGGACTACTGCAATGCGCTCTATGTGGGGCTACCTTTGAAGGTGACTCGGAAACTACAGCTAATCCAGAATGCGGCAGCTAGACTGGTGACTGGGGGCGGCCGCCGAGACCACATAACACCGGTCTTGAAAAACCTACATTGGCTCCCAGTACGTTTCCGAGCACAATTCAAAGTGCTGGTGTTGACCTTTAAAGCCCTAAACGGCCTTGGCCCAGTATACCTGAAGGAGCGTCTCCACCCCCATCGTTCTGCCCGGATGCTGAGGTCCAGCGCCGAGGGCCTTCTGGCGGTTCCCTCATTGTGAGAAGCAAAGCTACAGGGAACCAGGCAGAGGGCCTTTTCGGTAGTGGCGCCCGCCCTGTGGAACGCCCTCCCATCAGATGTCAAAACGATAAACAACTACCTGACATTCAAAAGACATCTTAAGGCAGCCCTGTTCAGGGAAGTTTTTAATGTATGATATTTTAGTGTTTTTTGGTTTCTATCGAAGCCGCCCAGAGTGGCTGGGGAAACCCAGCCAGATGGGCGGGGTACAAATAATAAATTATTATTATTATTATTATTATTATTATTATTATTATTATTATTATTATATACATTTCTGAAGGCCTGGGCCACTCCCACTCCCAACGTGATTGGCTGTCTAAACTTCCAAGCTGTGAATCATGACTCGGAGTTGAAGGGCCAATGGCAGAGGCCCAAATCCTGAAATGTTCTGTGATTGGATCTCATGTATCGTATCAGAACACAGGGGCTCAGAATCCTTAGTCCAGACTCAAGCTCAGGCAAACACAGAATACATAACAGCCCTCATCCCCAAATACCTGGGACCTACATCCCTTGGAGACTGCCATTCCTAATGTAATCCTCCCATTCTGCTCAAAATTTTGAGGGTCCTGCTGAAATCTCCATCCTTCAGGGAGGTTAGAACTATAATTGAATCCTGATAAGAAAGCCTTTGTCTGGGAGTGAATAGTTCCTAGGTTGAGGAATTGTGGGATCTACCTGTTATGGATGGGGCTTCACCTACTCTTGTTCTATAAAAGGTAAAGGTACCCCTGCCCATACGGGCCAGTCTTGACAGACTCTAGGGTTGTGCGCTCATCTCACTCTGTAGGCCGGGAGCCAGCGCTGTCCGCAGACACTTCCGGGTCACGTGGCCAGCGTGACAAGATGCATCTGGCGAGCCAGCGCAGCACACGGAACGCCGTTTACCTTCCCGCTAGTAAGCGGTCCCTATTTATCTACTTGCACCCGAGGGTGCTTTCGAACTGCTGGGTTGGCAGGCGCTGGGACCAAGCGACAGGAGCGCACCCCGCCGCGGGGATTTGAACTGCCGACCTTTCGATCGGCAAGTCCTAGGCGCTGAGGCTTTAACCCACAGCGCCACCCGCGTCCCCCTCTTGTTCTATAGTGCTTCAGAATTCATAATTGTTGCTAGAGGCCAAAGAGACCTCTGTAGAGAGGAGCGGCTATTACCAGCTTCTGCTGATACATCAGCTATGATCATTCCTGGACAGAGATACCTTGACCACAGTGGTCCTTGCATTTATAATTTATTTTCATACCACTGTCAGCATTGAACTGCTTTGGGGGAGGATCTGCTACCTGTTTTAGACGTATCCTTCCTTTCTTATTTTTTTTACTGGTCTCTTTTGATTTCTTTTAATGTTATTTAGAAAGCAGGAGAAATAGAAGTTTAGATTTGCAGACTTTAAGATAAGGGATCGCCAGCGTCCCCAATTTGGCAAACCCTTCTCTGCCAAACCCATTGTGGACTTGACCATTGACCATGACATTGCTACTCTTAAGGATAATTGGATACTACAGAGTAAAAGTTGGAAACAGCTCATTGCCCCCTACATAGGGGTATTATTGGGTTATTGCTTTTCTTTTATATGCTGTGATCCTTTTATGTGAACTGCCCTGAGACCTCCGGGTATAGGACAGTATATTATTAATAATAAATAAATAAATAAATAAATAAGGTGCAGCCTTAAATTTGACAGATGCCCTCACACTATGAAATAGAAGGAGACCCAAAAGACTCTGCAAGGGTACTGAAAGGGGTACCTAGCCAAGAGTTTGCATAAAATGTACCACTTATGACTTTGGGGCCTTCCCAAAGCATCGCCAGAGAAACCTCCAGGATTTATGCAAAGAACTATAGAATAAAAGCCATATTTTAAAAAAAAATGTTTCAGCAAAATAATTGACACATCCAGATTATGTTTCAGCTAAATAATTTAACTAAATTTCCTATTTTTCTCAATAGTTGGTGAGTATTGCTTTAGGACATTACATTCTTACTTGCCCCACAAACTTAACAATAACATATTAAAGACTGTAGCCAGTGGATTTCCTTTCCCCTGTACTTAGCGAACCCGTTGCATTGTTATGTGTGCTCTCTCTTTCCATACCCTGTATTTTAAAGGTTATTCAAAAATAAAATTCCATGTTAAAAATCAACAGGCAGGGGGTAAAGAGGCCTCTTGAACCAAAAGAGAAACTTGAAGAAGAACATGCACTCTGTTTACTTGAATGTGAGGAAAGAAGCCTGTTGATCTCAGAAGAAATAAATTGTTTATTTTACTAAGAAGGAAAACTGACAGCATTATTCACTTCTGGCAAGCATGGCATGGAAAATTTGCTGACAATAAGAATAAATGGTTTGATGTGGTGAAGCAAAGAGCCAATGGATGTTGACACAGCAGTTTACTAACAGCTGATTCTGAACCAGAAATTGAAACATTTAAAAAAGTTTCTCCATATTGTATTTTGGCGTTGTTGTTAATATTTGTGGGTTGTTTTTCGTAAAGCATCTCAAAGCAATTTACAAAACAAAATACAAAACAATCTGTCCAACATTTACAACCCCAAATATCTTTGAAGAGTTACATGTTGTATGGCCTTACAATGTATAGGAACATTGTGTGTTGAAATGACAGGGCCCTGGTCCACTTCCTTAACGTGCAATCCCATGCCCACATATCTGGAAGTAAGCACCATGAAACTTAGTGAGACTTACTTCTTCGGAGCAGACATCTATAGAATCACACAGTGATCTTTCCTTTTATGCACATGGAGGAGAAAACAGTTCCTTGCTACATTTCATGTAACCTGGTCCTATGCAAGGTCTACTGAAGTCAGCTGGGCTCAGGGCTCCCCCACTCTTTACCTGCCCTATGCCTAGTAAGCATGGGCAATGCTTCAGAGCCAGCCATTTCTTAGGAAAAGCATGGAGTATTTATTCCTTTATTGTAAATGGAGCCTTACACTGTCCCACTGTATTACATGGAGCTGACTCCCAGGTGATTGAGTATAGACTGTGCAGCCTTACACTGCCATCCAAAGCATTTTTACTCAGCACTACAATAAGTCCCACTTAGTTCAATAGGATTTACTCTCTGGTATGTTCCTGATCATTCTCACAGTTTCTGTTATTATAGAGTGACTGGGTGGGGTATAAATAAATTGTTGTTGTTGTTGTTGTTGTATTCCACCTTTATCCCTGATAGGGACTCAAGGCAGCTTACAGCTAAATCTTTATTTTATTCCATTTATCTGTAGAAATTGTTGCACACAATCCCTTCCCTTGCACATTTTTCTTTACAACAATCCTGCGAGGTAGGTTCAGCAGTGAGGTTGTAATTGGCTAAGGTGACCAATATAGATGTGTATATGATGTCTGTGTATGCGGCGAGATGAAACGTAGGAGAAGCTTCCGGATGTAGAATAGGATGTCCCAATTTTCATTGGAGAAATGTTGGAGAGTATGTATTGCCACTCCAAATTTGTGAACCACACTTTTCCTGCCCACTAATCTGACTCTCATATGCTTGCCATTTCTGCCTTAGGTGGAACAAAATGGGAGTCCTGCTACAGTACAAAGAAGAGTAGGCAATATGCCTGGTGTAATAAAGGGACAAGAACCATCACTTCTGCATAATACCTATTAATGAAACAGGTGCAGGCTCCAGGTGAGAAGGCTGAACATATGTAACACACATGTTTCCAGGGGAAACCTGGTTTTCATGCTAGCAGTGGAGTTTAGCTGCTTTGGCCTAAAGGACTCCTATTTCAAAAAGCCTTCTTGTTGAAATTCTCCACATAAAGAGTAAATCCAAGAAGAAAAGCATAAAACTGGAGAGAAGAGGAAGGAGTGGGATGTCCCATGTTTACTAGGAGGGGTTTTGAGGAAGTTTAAAACATAGGTGTGTTTCAGCTTGTCAGGTAATTTTTAAAAAATCCAACATACATAATATTACAAATAATTCTGAACACTGGGCATATAGCAGGAGTGAGCATTTTGGACATTTTAAATGAATGACACAGGAATTAGCTAGAGCAGAGATTCTCCCTCAATTTTTGCCCTGGGGCCTGCTCAATAAAACATTGCCAGCCACTCTTCTTAAATCAGGAGGATATTAATTTGTCCATTTTCTTCGTGGCATTGTTTCCCAATCCCACTGCTACCAATCTAGAAAGCCATCTAAAAGGTAACTTGTTCATCTGTTGGTGGCCGCCATTTTAGAATCATTGTGCCAGTGGAAAGAAAATAGCTTATTTAAAACACCTTGGGAAGTATTGTTCAATAAACCACCCGGAGTAAGTTGGATGTGGGCTATCCATCATTAGCAATTGTTCAGTTCCTTCTGCTGCACAAAAGAGGAACATGAAAGATAATTAACGAAGTGGAGGACATTCTAATTAGTAAGCTGATGTCTCAGCACCATCCTTGAACTGATCAATATTGGTGTCTATAATTTCCTCGAATGCTTTATGAGCTCTCAAAGGTCTTAAAGGACTTAGTATCACGAGCACCATAGAACTTATATTTCATCTCTTAGGCTATTCTACGAGACTTAAAATCAGGAAAGATAACTAAAACCCACCATCTGTAAATTTCAGATGAAGCTGTTGGGTGAGTTATCTTCCATTATGTGGATAATTTCACTCTATGCACACTCATAGCCTTCCTTTTAAACCTGCTTTTAAACATGATTTTTATGTCAGTTGGCAGGCTTACACAACGTCCCAGGATGCTGACGCATGAAATTTTGCAGATTGGGATTTGGCTGTTAAAGATAGTGACTATTTTAGCTTTATACTTGATAAGAATGAGGAAAATGGCAACAACTGGAGTTTAACATTCTGCAATCATTTCTAAGATATGCAAACTTCACGGCTATTTCGTATTATTTATTTAGCTATAACAAGGCTTCAAAAATCTTGTCTTTCTCCTCCTCCTCCAGCTGAGGGAGAGGCAGCGGGCAGACACGAGCCTCACACTACCTTTTCGGGTGGTGCGGTGCCTGCAAGTGACAGAGAGGCAGCTGGCAGGCACTCAAGCGGCTTACCTATGCTGCTGCTGGAAACCTATAAGGTCATGGATGGAATGCGTAGATGGAGAAGCAGAAAAATGTACTTCCTGGATTTGATCAACTAATGAAATAGTGGCACAGTTACGGATGGGATGAAATTTTATTTGTTTGCGTTTCAGTGAGAAACTACCTCATTTACACTTTTCAAACAAATATTCAAATGGAAGCACAATTGTCCCTTGAAATTCATACTTCTCAAAATTTTGAAGTGCATTTCCCAAGCCAAACAACGTGTACAAAAATGTATTTTATGTATACTGTATCCTTAATAATAACAGCAGATTTTTAAAAAATGTGTATATTAGGAGAACTTTGCAGTAAAATACTGAGAAATTTTCGTGGGGAAATTGCAAATTGCTGTGGAAATGTGGTGAACTGAATTTTAAATAGGGAAAATATGAGAAACAAGGATAATATTTGTTGGACACTGATTCCTCCATCCCTACCCACAAGCCCCATGATTTGTTCAACAGTCCAGTTTTCTTTGAAGCATATTTTAGTTTGACGACTTCAGGGGACTAACTTTCGGCTTTAACATGAGCCACCAAATTAGATAACCTGCTCTGACCTAGCCTCTGTTATATGTATAGTTACATTTTTTTGTAGCTCTAAAGACTATTTAGCCTTTGGAGTGGCTGTAGTGTGGGAGCTGCATCCTACCACAATACGGATTCCTACTTCCCCTATCCATGTTTAGAAAGCAGCCCTGCACTTACAATTCATTAACTGAGATTTCCACAGACACCACCAAATGTCATTCTTTAATGACTGCAATTTTAAAGAATAATTGTTGAGAAGATCAAGTCCTCATGGGCCCATTATTAACACAGTGACTTTTCAGTATGTGGGAAAAGTTAAAAAGGAGAGGCAACAATTGCTGTTTACATCTCTTGCCTAGGTGTCAGTCTGTGTAGGAGGTAATCAAAATGTTTCTCTGAGCGAATCTGTATTTAACCCAGGTCGAATTCTTTACTGTTAGAATGACAAATGCAGATTGATCAGATTACTGGGAACTTTCTTCTAGCCTCATTTGAAAGTATGCCCTCGCACATTGCGCTATAAAGCTGTAGTTGCAGTGAGAAGTAAGAGACTGCTAGGAATCTCTCACCACAAAATGATGTGATGTGATGTGATCTCCAGCACTTAACAGGTTGATTCGTGTTAGATACACCTGTGGATTTTGTCTTGCCTATATTTTTAATTGGGTAAACCTGATTAACAGTCCCTGGACTAGAGGCACAATCCAAACTCTGCTAGCCACATTGGCAATGTTCTCTGCCTCCACTGTCATAGGCAGCACTCTTCTGAATACCAGTTACTGGGAATCACAGGCGGGCAGAGTGCTGTTGTGCTCATGCCAGCTTGCAGCAGGGGTGGGCCTTGGTAATATGGTGCCCTGTGTGTCCGGAATTTTATGTCCCCACCCCCGGCCCAAAGTTGCCTTCCCAAAGCTGAGTAACAGAGGCACCAGGCTTTGGGAAGGAAGCACGAGGCTCTGGCAGGTTCCTAGAGCCCTGTTTCCCAAAGCTAGGCAAATACTAAGGACTCAAGGACGCTTTCAGAGACCTCATGCCTTCTTCCCAAAGCCCAGCACTTCCTGGGCTTTGGGAAGATGTTCCTTTGACCCCTGCACCTTTTGCAGAGGAAGTGGTTGTGGTGCCCTAAACCTGCCTCTGCTTGCAGACTTCCCAAAGACATCTGGTTGGCCACTGTGAGAACAAGATGCTGGATGAGACCTATGACCTGATTCAGCTTGACTTTTTTTCCATGATCTTAAGTCCTTTCCGGGTGGTCAGGCCACCATTGAATCCACATTCCTTCCACACATGCCACTAGGGTGGAAGCTGGTGACAGGAAAATTGCTGCAGCGGCCTGGAGGTGGTGCACAATTGGTCCCAGATTAGGTCTGACACAATCATCTGATGGCGGCTGGATCAGCTCCGCTCCTTCTCACCCCAGAATGTTTCAGAGCTTTTAGCTGGGAGGACTTCTGCCCACCTGCACACTGGGCAGGCAGAACAATCCACCATCACTCCAGCCCAGCATAGTGGAGATTTATACACATAATGCTCAAATCAAAACATAGAACTAGAAAAAAAGAAGTGATGATCATTTCAAGCGCACTCTTGAAATTAAACATTTGAGAGGGTTTATAGCAAATCGGAAACAAAACAAGTTTTCGTTCCCCGCTAAATAAAATGCAAAAGTCATGTTCCTGCCTAGTAATGTCAGAAATATTCTGTATTCAGTTAAATGCATGTGTTTCTGCCTGAATGTTAACAGGAACTTGTGGCATATTGGATTGTAAAGAGGAAAACAGCAAATCATGTCCAATGAGGTTCACAAATGCCTTTCCCCTAGTTTTGTAGCAAAAAGAGCATGTGGAGAGTTAACAAATTAGTTGGGCATGGATGTGCATTGAAAATGCTGAAACGTGATGTATCACAGACTCTGGTGCAGTTATTAATTAAGGCAGTCTCTGAAGAGCTGTGGAAACTTCCTTTAAAGAAAAAAATCAGTGGCATCTGGAGCTGTTTGTTTAAAACCAGGGAAAGTGACAGAATGGGGACATAAAAACATAATGCTAAAGAGAACAGTTGCACCAGTGGCACAAACATCTGCATACATCTTAGGCTTGTTTAAGAGACTATATATTACCCGAAGAGAGTTTTCGGTTCCCCCTTTTTTTTAGAATGTGAATTTCTTTATAACTTGCTTGCTACAGTTTTGCAGAGGAATGGTTTTTACATTTAGTAAACACAATAATGGCTTCATGCTTCCTTCTATCACAGTATTTTGCTTAAGAAACGAGAATGTGTGGACAATTGCTTAATCTGAGAAACTAAGAACTAAAGTACACTCCCCCTGAATGACATGTCTGATACGGATGATTTTTTTTGAAGTATGGCACCTCTTTATAAAATATTCATATGAACATCCTGATGACTAACACCCACCAATTGTGCATATAGATTTATGGGGAAATTGCACACATTAATTTTCTGTTTGGGGGGAGGGGTGGGGAGGTAGGAAACCAATTATATTGATAATGCTTATGTTCAGGGATATTTTTCTAGAAAAAGAGGTGCTGGAACTCACCATGAACACCTTCTTTGTTCTCTTAGAATGGCAATGGCACCCACCTGAGAGGTGCCGGAACTGAGTTCTGGCAAGTTCCAGCTGAAAAAAAAAGCCCTGCTTACATTTATGTTTTTTTCTTGAAAATTTATAAAATGTTTATAAAATCAACAAACATATTTTAGTCCTCAAGTCCCAGAAATTTCTAAGGGTTAACAATTCACATTTGCATCACATTACCATTATGTACATAGCATACCCATTACACTTGATACAATGAACCTCCCGTGGAAATTCAAACACAGAACTGGGTCTGATATTGTGTCTGCATCCAGGGCTGGCCTTACTTTTAGGCAGAGCAGGGGCAGACTTTGGTAATCTTTTGTGTAAGTGTAGTGCAAAATGAAAAGCCGAAGAACATAGTAGCAACTGCTTCCTAATCAAAAACACACAAAGAATTGAAGCAACATGAGCTATACCTAGCATGCAAAGGTTGTGAGAGCTGAGATCACCGGTGCATTTTTTTAACAGACAGCAGGGGGGTCTGAGGTGAATCTGATGAACTTGCAGGACTGAAATTCCATTTGGATTTCCATGGTAATAGTTAAGTAGCATTTCCCACTGACTATGATGCCCATCAGTGACCTGGCCGTTGTGCAAGTTAAGAGAGATGCAGTCCTTCTTCTGAGGCAATTTGCTTGGAACAGAAGCCAATGGTCGTAGCAACTCATCAGTGTAGAAATAGCAGCACAGAGCAGTTGGAGAGGGTGGGCGAGAGGAAAATAAATTGTTTTGGGGAAATAAAGATGAGTTGCTCAGGTTGCAATACATATCAGAGGGCTCTGTAGTAGCATCTTGGATTGGAATTCTCCTATCTGTAGTGGCTTCTATTGGAACAGCTCTGTTTTTACAATGTGCTTGCACTCTTGTATAATAAAGTACAGTTATACCTCGGGTTACAGATGCTTCAGGTTGCATGTTTTCGGGTTGCGCACCGCAACGGGTTACTTCCAGCTTTCAGTGCTCGCACATGCACAGAAGCACTAAATTGTGCTTTGCGCATGCGCAGACGTGCCAAATCGCGACCCGTGCATGCCCAGACATGGCGCTGTGGCTTGTGAACGCTGTGGGTTGCAAACGTGCCTCCCGCACGGATCATGTTCGCAACCCGAGTGTCCACTCTAGTGAATTAGATTTTTTGGTCTTGTGATTGTGTATCTAATGGAAGTGATGCGAGGAACCCTATTATAATGTGAATATGTTAAGAGGAGGCCTGCTGGATCACCCCAAAGTCTTATCTAGTTCAGCATCTTGTTTGCTGCAGTGGCTAACCAGACGTCTATGAGAAACCCACAAGCAGGTCATGAGTGCAACAGCACTGTGGTTCCCTAGCAACTGGTATTCAGACAAATGTTGACTCTGGTCCTGGAAGTGGTATATATTAGTCATCATTAGTAACCATTGATGGTCTTATTCCCCATTAAGTTGTCCAATCCCATTTTAATGCTTCACCTATTTTCCATATGTAACGAAGCTGAACCTATCACCAAAGAACCTGGAGCTGCAGTTAAATACTGACCTGATTCAGTATAATGAGAAGGTGCTGAAAAGAATCAATGTGAAAGTTGGAATGGACGAATCTGTCAATCTCAGTTTCTCATTTTTCCAACCATAAGCCTGGAAATACTTTACACATTCATTAGTGATTTTTTTATAAAGTCATAAAAATGTACGGGCATTTAGCATGCATCTCTATACATTTTTGTATCCAGTTTTATAAAATGTAACATTTTTTAACAAGCAGTTTCCCGCAATATAATCCATTTTCATTTTTTCATTTTCACTAATATATGCATTTTTATGCGTACTTCCCCCTAATATAAGGTTTGTGAACATAATTTTATTGGAGAACTGCATCACAAGATTCAGAATAGTGCTGATTTTGAAGGGTAGGTATATTTCAGTTCGCATATTGTTTCAGAATGTGTGATTTAGGTAGGTTTGCATCACAATCAGAACCAAGGAGAATTTCTTACCCAATTCCTCAGTTTCTTCTAGCTGAGTTCTCCAACTAGAAATGTGAATTGCTACCCAAGTTTTCATACATGCGTCACCATCCCAAAACATACAGTCATTCCAGAGCAGAAATGAGAAACTTGTGGCCCTCCACATGATGTTGAACTATAGTTCCACCATCCCTGGCCATGGTTCATACTTCAAAGTGAAGACATACCTTTCCTTAGATAATCTGCATCACAACTCAAGCTGCAATCCTAAACATACTTATAAGGGAGTAAACCCCAATGAATGCAGTGGGACTAACTTCATAGGATTGCTCTGTCAGAACTGGAGATGATGAGATGGAGAGCCAGGTAGGCTCACACAACTATTGCAGTAATCTTACTGCTATTTGCATTAGGTCTGGAATGCTGTGAGATCCCCAAAGGCCACCAGTTTTTCATATTATAAGGTAGTGCATACAGCTTCTGGTTTGTGGCTTCTATTGCACTGAAATTGTAATAGGGTGAAATAAGAACTTTAACATTTACACGTTTCCCACCTCCAACATCAACTGTTTGGGGTTGTCTCAGCTAGTCTCCCCTCAGTTTATTGTCCCAATTAGAGCTTGCTTCTCGAAATTGTTTTACTCTCTAATTATGAGTTCAGGTCACTTTTTGAGGCCACAGACTAAAGTTGTGTCTCTTTTTTGCTGTTCCATCTACAATAACGATGCATGAAATTAGTAATTGGGGGAACAAACTATCAGCAGGAATGTGGTTATTAAGGAAAACCTATTGGGCTCTAAAGAGATATAACAAGCAGGGAAAGTAGTTAACTATAATTCCCCTCAGCAAAACCTGTTGACCCTTTATTAAGAGGGACTGGCATAAGTCAGGCTTGCTTGAAAGAAACAAAATACTTGAGGCTTTTATAGAAACAGTTGAGAGTTTGCAAGTTCTTGTTTACTTTCTCATAGCTCTTTTAATCATGACACAGCTTCTTTCCTAAGCAAGTGAAAGCATCTCTGCTTTGTGTCCCTTGACCTCTGCTTGTAGTTACCTGCTGAAGATCCTTCCTATGCTGTTGAAACTTTCTCCTGCATATCTGGCAGAGCGCCAATCAGTTTCACAGGTGGTAGCATCAAGCAACTTCCAATCTCTGCCAAAGTTCCCACTGCTGCTGCCTATTCCTCCAGTTTCCCATCCACTTGACAATGGAAGCTGATTTACATGTGCAGGGAGATGAGAAGTCAGGTTTAAAAGCTGGCATTCCGCCCAACAGGTGTGATGTACAAATTGCTTGCAAGCCTATCGAATAAACAACAATGAGGAAAGTTGCAAGCTCACTGAGTCATAAGCACTTGCCGAAAGGGGAAGTCAAGCGCACCCTAGAAAGTGGTGAGAAAAGCCTACCAACAACCCACCATGCTATTGCTCGGAAAGTGCTTGGGACCACTGTAAACACACATTGCTTGCATGTCATTCCCTCTATTGTTGAAGTTTGGAGATGAGTGCTGGTCCTTATGTAGCCAAAACAGCACTCTGCATGCTCAAGAGTTGGGTATCAGCAGGTTTGGGAGAAACCTTATGTTTGTAAAACTATTTAAAAAGGGAGGTGTGGAAAACCCCAAACAGCCCTCTGAAGATTGTTGGCATGTTCATTGATCGCTGAATGCTCACTGACCACTGGGAGCACAAACAGAAATTGTGTAGTAGTGGCATAGCTGTCAACTTTTCCCTTTTCTTGTGCGGAATCCTATTCAGAATAAGGGAATTTCCCTTAAAAAAAGAGAAACGTTGACAGCTATGAGTAGTGGGAGGAAGGCATGGCTCACTGGAACAATGAACAGGTGCAATTCACACTCTCTCATTTTGTTACAGGCCCTACTTATATCTCTGATGCATGTAGCATCCAGTTTGGGTTGCCAACTTGAATAAAGTATGGGGGGGGCAGGTAATAATCCCTGCCCCACATAATTGAACACATAACGCAGTGTACGTGCACCATTTGAATGGCAATGCCCATCAACTTTGGGGGGTCCTGACCCCCTCAAATATTTTGCTATATTTTCGACCCCTGGGAGTTCTCTCCAATGAATCCAGTCCTCCATACCTGCCCTAAAGGCACCATGCTACAGTAAAGGTAAAACACAAAATGTGGTCAGGTTATTTTGGGGAACAGAATCTTTAAATGGTTCACAAGATAAGTGACACAGTTAAGGCTAACAGAAACATTATACAGCTTTTAGGCACTTACAGAAGGTCTGCCCTTTTTACACCAGCTTTTGAAGGCAGTGACGTATATGTAAGAAACAGACAGATTATTGGCATGATGTGATCTTTTGCTATGGTGTATTATGTATGAATCTGTTGTAACTTGTTTTGAGGTCTTCTCATGAAGGGCAGGATATGGGTTTAATAAACAAACAAATAAATAAAATACAATACAATAGAGAACATAAAACAAATAGCATGATAGAACACACCAGTTCAGCATGGGTCACACACCCAAGTGAAGAAGCGCTTGCTTACCAGACAACAAAATTTTGACAGAGAGTTTTGCGTCTTGGCCATTTGGCTCCCAGGTGAGCTGAAGCAATGAATGGAGGCTGTAGCTTTGGATTCAGCCAAGAGCACAGAGATAAGCAGCAATGCGGGTGGGGACTTGAAACAGTGCAAAAAGGGAAGGAAATAAAAGTGAAAGTGAGAGACCCTAGAAGGGGTAACGGAGTTGGAAGTGTAGGCATTATTGAGCAGGGTGATGGGGAAATAGTTTTCATAGTATGGGATGCAGGGAGAACGTAGATAACACAGAGTGCAAAGAAACAGTTGAGGTAACAAGAGACAAGGGCCTATAGTTGTACCAACAAAGGAGAAAGTACTCTGGGGTCCAGTGTGTGGCTGGAAGGGAAAGTCAGTGAGTGATGGGGCTGCAGAGAGATCTGCAGATTGGGAAAACAGGGAAATAGGAGGGATAATGGAGAGAAGGTGCAGTTGTGCATCAAGAGCATGTTATGGGATGTAAAGATAGAAACAGAGAAAGGGATTAAGAAGAACAGTGTGCAAATGGTAGAAAAAATGCTTTCCTAGACCTCTTGAGTTAATCAAAACATTCAAGTGACCCTCAGCATGATTTTAGTTGTCAGATGCAAGTATCTCACTTCCCCGATACAGCCTGAATATAACCAGATGCTTGAAGAAAGAGAGCATTGGATCCAACCCTCTTTCATCTTCCCCCTTGAACAAAATTTGCTTTTCTTACCATCTGCCTTAGAGTGCTATAGTGTTTTAAATATGGTGATTTTGGTCTCCAGAGGCTTTCCGCAGAAAACCCCCCAAAGTACAGATTTTATATATATATATAAGATATATTTAAGTAGGGAAATGCAAGCTAGATGAAAAGTTTGACTTCTCCAAGGGCAACCGTATCCCTAGATCAACAGTTTGATGAAGCATTTACAACTTTAACAACAACACCAGATTGAGAAATAAAGTGTGAGAAGTGTTGAGATAACACAGTTCATATGCTGAATTTCTTCCCTAAGATCTCTGTTGTATAGCACTAAAATAAAATGGATACTTTTGGGGCTTTTGTAGGACTTGTAAAAATGTCACCACCTTTCTCATAATAAAGTGTATGCTTTTTTAAAAAAATAACTTTTTTGTTTGGATACTTTGAATAACTGGCTTATGAAATCACTTGTCAGTGCTGCTTTGTGAAGATCAAGGACAGTAAAAATGAGCATATTGTAAGACCAACATGTAAATGTTGCAAAACAAGCATAAAATAGAATATGTGGGATTTCTGTTTTTTCAAAGGAAAGCATCCTGACACAGTGAAATTGTAGCAACAAGCTGTGAAACTTGATGTGCAAAGTCTTCTTTTTGGCGATCACTCATAGCCGAGTAAGATTGTCTTCCATGAACACAGTTTTAACAGTGAGTCCATAAGTGACTGTGGAGGCCAATTCTGGATTCACACGTCCTGCCACAGTGGGAACATAGGTTTCCGGGCAGGACTTGATCATGGTGAGGGTTTGCCAAACGTGCCTTCCTCTTAGCACTTTTCTCCCTTTCATCCTGAGTTTGAGCATCTTCAAAGCCCATGAGACCTTTGGTAAAGGCTGTTCTTCAATTGGAGCGCTTGCAGGCCAGTGTTTCCCAATTATCAGTCTTTATACTAGCTTTTTAAAGATTTGCGTTGAGAGAGTCTTTAAATCTCTATTGTTGACCACCAGCATTACGCTTTCCATTTTTAAGTTCGGAATAGAGTAGTTGCTTTGGAAGATGATAATCAGACATCCGCACAACATGACCAGTCCAATGAAGTTGATGTTGAAGAATCATTGCTTCGACACTGGTGATCTTTGCTTCTTCCAGCACGCTGGCATTAGTTCGCTTGTCTTCCCAAGTGATGTGTAACATTTTTCGGAGACACCATTGATGGAATCTTTTGAAGAGTTGGAGATGGCATTTATAAGTGGTCCGTGTTCCACGAGCGTACAGTAAGGTTGCTGCACTGGTTTAACGTTTGGATCCCTAGCTTCCAACTATCTGTAAAAGGAGCTCGTGTCTTTTCTTCTTCCCCAGAATAAGAGAATGTTAAGTTCTGAAAAACTCACTGCTTAGAGCAGCTTTCGGCAGCATGGTAATGTTGGACTCTAGCTTCCATCAGCCACAGACAGTATGGCCCAATGGTCAGGGATAATGGGAGTTTCAGTTAGGGATGAAAGGAAGCAGCGATTTCCATCCGGTCCTGGGTTCAACATAATCGGGACTGTTTCTATTCCACTACAGTTCAGCTTCCACTAAAACTTATGCTATTCACCCCACTAATCACTATGACTAAAAATGACATAATTACTTTCAATGCATTATTGAGAGTATTGTGCTGCTTTCATTGCATCCTCCATTGCAGAGCTTTTCCGGGTAGCTCAGGCCCTATTTTACTCTGGCCCAGAGGCAGTGGTAGAATCAATGGTGGCTTCTTGTCGCTTGTTTGGGAAGCATTTTGAGAATGCAATCCTTTGCATTCACTTGAGATTTAAGCTTGGTTTTGGCACCAAAACTGCCTTGGTCACCCTGTATGATAACTTTTGCTGGGAGAAAGACTGCAGGAGTGTGTCCCTGTTAATTCTTCTTGATCTTTCAGTGGCTTTCAATGTATCAATACAAAACTAGTCTCATACACAGTGGTGCCTGAATGGGGCAAAATAAAGATCTCCTTCTCACACTGCATAGTTAAATTCTCAAGAGACAGTGATGGTCCATAACTTGGATGGCTTTAAAGGAGGATTAGACAATTTCTTGGAGGACAAGGCTATCAAAGCCTACTAGCTATCAAGGCTAGGTCCTACCTCTACAATGTCAAAGGGAATTTGTCTTTGAATCCCAGTTGTGGGGAATCACAAATGGGGAGCATGTTGTTGCACTCAGGTCCTGCTTGCAGGCTTCCCACAGGCATCTAGTTGGTCACTGAGAGAAAAGGAAGCTGAACTTAGATGGGCCTTTGCCCTGATCCAGTGGGCTCTTCATATGTTAAATCTGGAGAGGCAGATGCCTGGAGAGTCTAGAGGAATCAAGGAACTTGGGGCAGAGCTAAAATAGAAGCTGGTTGGTCAGCAGTGACGACAGTGTGAACCAGTTACACGTAAACCCTGGCAGAATCTGGTGGGTTATGGATACAGACAGGTAGAAATTTGAGATCACAAGTTTTCTCCATGTAAGGGTGCGGTGCCTGCCAAAATCTCCCTAAGAGATGAAATAGTTTTTCCTTCCCTCTGCTTGATGTAAACACGGTCAGTACAATGCTCTGTTGATAGGGAATGAGAGGCATCTCATGCTATAATCAATCAAATTATTCACATTTCAAAGCTCAAGTGACTTGACAAAACTGAGCAGTGGGGAAGGTCTGAATGGGTTTTGGTGCCCTTCTCCAACCCGGCACCCTTCAGCTAATAGGAATCGTAGTCCACAATTTCTGGAGCGCACCAGGTTGATGATGACAGGGATGCATGGTGTGTGCAAATGTCCCATTCCACACACTGCTCTGGTGCACTTGTACATGCCTCTCTGTGCACCCCAATAAGAGGAATGGAAAGACAAGTCTTTGTTGAGCTCTATGGCGAACCCTTCATGAATGAGCACTGTGCCTCTCCATGCGAAAGCATGGCAAGTTGAAGTTTATGGGATTTTTGCATCCCAACAGAAGTTTCTTAACAGAAACAGAGCACACTTTTACAGCTCAGACCAGTAAAATGCTGACCGGTTTGCCATCCCTAATGGATAAATGCATTCTCCAACCAACTAAATTGTGTTAGAGCTTTACTTCCTGTGAGAAGAAGTGCAGAATTGGATTCTAAAAGCTTGCTCATCCTTCATTCCTTTGTGAAGACTTTCTAAGACAGCTAAACTATGGCTGAATAAATAAATGAAAGCAGTTTGAATCAAATTTGCTTCAGAAAATTGCTCTCAGATTGAAGTTTGGTTTAACTAGTTTTAGCCTAAAGCAAAAACAAAAGTTATAGTCAAGCTATATAAGGACCCAAGTTAACAGGTTTTGCAACAGAAATGCTGACAGGCTTTATCTATAGGCTCATTATAATATATGAAGATGAAATAGTCTTTAAAAACCAACATCTGCACCTCAAACCTTGACCAAGACAAGGCTCGCTAGAGGCGTACATTAAATATTAAACTTCTGTTCTCCAGAGAGAATTTAACTCTGTTGCTTTCTGTGCTAAGAATGAGTTTTGAGTGAGTCTTAATGAAATGTTCATTAGTATGCATAAACCTAAAATGGATATTAAAACTAGAGAATGGGTTTGCTGCTTTGGGGAACTCAAAGCATTAGCTGACTTTTAAGAGTAAAAAAATGTTTCATATAATGCCTGCTGCTGGGATTTCATTTTATTTTTAAGTGGGGGATATTACTTTTAAGTGCAGCGTAGTCATGCTTGGTAGTTCTTATTTACACAAGTCATGGATCACTATGGCTAACTATCTAGGTGATATTGTAGCTACCAGAAAACCACTTCCATGTGGCTGGGCTCCAGCTTACAAGAATAATGTGTACAAGGCCCGCCCAAGTGGATTGCACTGATCTAGCAGTTCCTTTGCACACTCACAATGTGATTGCAGTTGAATAAAGGTCCTGGTGTAAGAAATAACCCTGTGATCAGAGAAATCCGCATGGTTGGCTGACACATAAAATACCACTGTGACATGGAGCTGGACCATGTAAATTTCTTTTGGATAATATGTGAACTGAATTAGCCCACACATAACCAGCTTTTCAGAGGAATCATTATGCTTGGGATTTCTCAAGAATAACCAATAACTACATGGCATTGATGGGTGGCTGTGGGCAAAATCTGTCATGGTGGTCTGTGGTGTTGTTACTGAGATTCCATCACTGGCTCTGAGCTTATATAAACCCTGCTTAAAATGGGGTGAGACAAGAATTCAGCTCCACATGCCAAAGTAGAGGCAAGCAGGTTTAGTCTTGGGTAGTCAGCCTTTGATTTCTACGGATTTTCAGCAGGAAACTAAATCATTATTAAATTTTTTAATCACTTTCTCAAAACAACCCAAGGCTACTTACAGAATATATATATACCGGGGTATATATATAAATGGGTATAGTCTGGCATGTTTTTATATTTTAAAAAAAATTACTACCTGCCTCAAGGCATTTGTGCACATGCACACATAAATTCCATGCAACATAACAATGATATAATTCCTTTATCTTTACGGGATTGAACCCCAACACTTTCCCCCTACAGACTTGTTCACTATTCCATATGAGTTTAGCTCCATCTGGCATTGTCCCCAAGATATGCAGTTTCAGCTGCTATCTCTTATTCCAACTAATTCCAACAAATTGCAGAGCAGCTATTCCCATTGGCTGCCCACGATATTCATAGTTGGAGCACTAAATGTAACACTATGAATGTAAACACCATACATAATTCAACTAACGAGTCCCATCAATGGAAACCCTGTACAAGGACATCTGCCTGCACCATAGTGCTTGCCTCTCTCTCCAGCTTCTGCGCACCCCATGTGCCCCTGAAATTAGTTCAGAGTGGTCGGGGGAACCCCCAGAACAGCACAGGGAGTGATCATTCTGTCTGTCTGTCTGATGGAATGACAGTCTCAGTGCAAAACTGAAGTCCTCTCATCCTGTTTACCTCCATGCTCACTTACTGAACTGAAGTCAGTCTGTAAGGAATATGTTTGCTTGTTTTTCAAAGTCTTCAGTGGTTGTTTAAAAAGCTTGCAAAGACCAAACTCTACCCTAGGAATATTTCCAGGTAAAACGACATGTGCTGTACAATGTAAAGACAGCAGAGAAAAGCCAAAGGGATTCTCTGCTAGAATGGATAAATCCCAAGGTACAAGGTCCCATGGGAGTACTGAGTCGGTTACGCATTAAGAGAACAGCAATCCAACAAACCACCGTTTTGCTTATATCTGTGGGAAAGAGCTACAAATAAGCTATTCTTTATTGCAAGATGTCTTGAGCCAGGAACTAAGTTTCTGAAAGAAGCTAGTGCATTTCTTTTTAACAGCACTATGGAATAATCACAATGAACTTTGAAAGCATTTCATTGGTGTCACTCCCAAGCTCATGTGCTTGCTGCAGTTACACTTTAGGGGGGTGTGTGTGTGTGTGTGTGTGTGTGTGTGTGTGTGTGTGAGAATTCTTATTGGTTTTAACTCCCAAATATCTACCAGTTTCTCATTGCTCATTCTTTTAAACAGACAAAAGGAACACTCTTGTCAAAAAGAAACCTCGCAATTCATTGAACAAATGTTGTGTATAGAAAAACAGGACTTGCTTGTGAGACTGTAAACCAGAATTTTCTTTATGAGGTTTAAAAACAATGGCTTATATTCCAATTAGCTTTACAAGGCACACCTTTGCCATTCATATGATTTCATGGTTCCTTTCACATGAATACTCTCAGGGACAGTATTTCTTCTGCAGATTGTGAAATAGATTATATTTTCCCAGCCCAACCGAGCTGGGGTGCTTTGAGCCAAGGGCAAGTAGTTAGAGTACAGTAAACAGCTATAAAAGTCAAGGGAATTTTTGCCACTAACTTCAGTGGAGTGCGGATTGTGGCCTTAATTCTTTCTCTCCGCTGCTCCTGCCTTGGGTTCTGCTTCTTTTCTATAAAAATAACAGCCACCAAGTTCTATTTCTAATTTATCTCCCTACCAGATGAATGCTTCCTGAGGGCAAAAAGCTAGAAACCTTTCATTGGTAGGAAAGGAACAGATAATTTCTCAGGGGGAAGTAATGAGGTGATAAAACCTGGAATAGTTATTCTAAATTATTTTTATTTTAGGCCATTATTGATTTTGCAGATTTATGTTTACACAAAAGAATATTAGCTAGTACTTCAGTAATTTAAGACATGATCAAGCATCCAAGAATTTCTTTGCATGAAATATATGCTCACTGGAGAGAGCATTTTGCATGAACCATCGTATTCCCAGAGGGCTAAATGCTGTAATTGCTATCCAAGCAAATTTCCTGGCACAAGTTTATTTGAATCCTTGACATTCTGAAATTTGAATGTGAAGGTGACCAATACACAGTGCTATTTTTCTAGAAAAAGACGTGCCAGAACTCACCATGAATGCCTCCCTTGTTCTCTTACAATGGCAATAGCACACACCTGAGAGGCGCCAGAACTAAGTTCTGGTGAGTTCCGGCTAAAAAATAAAGCACTGCCAATACCTCACCTACCTTATACATGGAAACCTGATGAAAAATTGAGTCATTCCCAGCAGTAGAAGTTACAAATCCACACATCAGCCACCATGTTGATGTGTGCAGTTGGATCATCCATGTTTATTAGTTATCCTCAGTGAAGATGTTTGTGCCTCTGATGGGGCACCAAATCCAGGCAGGGAATGCTTCATAGGCTTCTGAGAATCTAAACTTTTTTCATTAAATGCCTGTTTCTAGTCCTCAATATAATTTAAGAAATCTTGAAAACATGATACAGTGGTACCACGGGTTAAGAACTTAATTCATTCTTGAGGTCTGTTCTTAACCTGAAACTGTTCTTAACCTGAGGTACCACTTTAGCTAATGGGGCCTCCCGCTGCTGCCATGCCGCCTGAAGCAAAGTTCTTAACCCTAGGTACTATTTCTGGGTTAGCGGAATCTGTAACCTGAAGTGTCTGTAACTCGAGGTACCACTGTAGCTGTCTACCCTGAAGATTTTTCAGTTACCTTCAAGAACAAACAACCGTATGAAGAATTTGAAAGGGCACATTGTTCTGCCCATTTATAACTGGTGGAATTGGCTCAAGTAGAGGAGACCTGTAAAAAGGGTCCACCCACAAGAGCAGAATGAGCACATGGCAAAGGAAAGGGAATGAAGAAGATATGGAAAGAAATATGAGAGGACCAACATGGGGGATGACGTTCACAAGGAGCAGTGGGAAGATCCTTCTAGAAAACTGGGGCTGCAATTCTATGCCCACTTACACCCAAATAAGTAAGAAATTATTTCTTATGTATACCACATTTTGCAAAGGTATGCAGAGTGGCTTACATCAGGATTATATATATAAATACCTCAATCGTAACAATACAATTATAAACAGCATCATTAAAATGTCATGTTTTGGGGGTGTTTTTTTGTTTTGGAGAATATCTAAATGGATACAATGTGAGGGTTTACAATTACCAGAGTTGTTTAACAACCAATCCCTCTTAACAAGAAATGCTAGCTTTCTGAAGCAATAGGGGTCTTCTTACAACTTTCAGCACCCATAATAAACTACAACTCCCTGAAATCTTTAGAGGGAGTCATGACTGTTTAAGTGCTATCTAATGCACAGTGTAAATATGGCCTAGATTCTCAAGCCTAGTTCCTCTTCCATTCTGCCAGGTTCGGGTGGGCTGGATGCATATAGGAAGAGCTGTCAAAATTAATCAGATGTCCAAACCATCTGTTCCCATGGACAGATAAACATGTGCAGCAAACAGTGAGGCCACTTCTGAGTTAGTACACATGGGATTGTGCTGTAAAATGTCCCCCATTTGAAATCAGTGGAACACTGATCTGTTTATTTTTGTGAGTCCTCTGCAACTGAAAACATGCTATTTCACTGACTCCCAAATTCCTCTTAAAAAAAAAAAAGAATCTTGAAATTGCTTTTTGAAACTTTGTGGAGTCCAGAATGTTGTCTGAGGGTTCCTTCAAGGCACCTGCTGCAAAGGAAATTCAGAGGGGGGAATTGAACTGCATGTGCCCCCCTGGTTATTACCTTTTGCATAGTTCTACTCCTCTCACCTAGTGTGCTCTGGTTTCCGTGGCTTCCCATACCCAGCCTTTTGTACTTTCTGCAGTGTGTTCTCAAAGAACTGTTTGCAGAGCTCAGAGGTAGGTGAAAAGAGCACATTGAGCCCTTTATGTGTTTGAAGGGATGCCATTGTGATTAATTAATGTTTATAAAGTGCTTCAGAGATCCCCAGATGAAAAGGTATCACAGACATGCCAATATCATTATTTCTGTGAGTCATTTATTTTCCATGCTTCGCATTAATTTCACAATTTGTACATGACATTTAAAAATTGGCCCATCATTTCCTGCAGAAAACAGAAAGTGTAGCACTTGGGTAGTATGTCAAAAACAGTTTACTTTGTCCATAAGAAATAGCATCTTCTATCACCTCTGCATTTTATGGGAGCTGCTTGATTTAACATTAAGAGCACTACTGCTGAACTGGGGAAGGGCCATATCTCAGCATTAGACCCCATGCTCTGCATGCCAAAAGTCTTAAGTTTCAATCCCAGGCACCTCTAGATAGGGCTGAAAAAGGCTTCTGCCTCAAAGCCCTGGAGAGCCTCTGCCAATCAACACAGAACAGGGATGGGGAAGCTGTATCCCTCCAGATGTCACTGAACTCCAACTCCCATCATTCCTCTTTCCATGTTCTCTGGAGCTGATGGGACAACATCTGGAATGCCATAGGCGTCTCATTCGTGGTGTAGGCAATACTGAGTTAAATGGGCCAGTGAACTAACTTGGTATATGACAGCTTCTTATCATCATCATTTTTTATTTGTATACCGTCTTTCTATCTTACAATACTCAAGGCAGTTTACAAGCTGAAGAAACAAAAAATGTACAATTTATAACAATCTAATGCAATACAAAAATGTGATAATAAAACAAAACTTTAAAATAAGCAACCTACAACAAAAAGTAATATTCAACAATTATTAGACTAGTACAAAATAATAATATCAACATATAAAAGTTAAACAGAAAAGAGGTAGAATAGAAGCACCCTACTTTGTGTGGTGCAGGGACTCTTGTGGCTTGTGCTAGCTGATGTTGCTTGCAAGGATATCTGTGCAAGCCTGTCATGGCTGGCTCACAGGCATCTGTTGGGCCTCTGTGAGAAGAGGATGCTGGACTAGGTGGTCTGTTGGCCTAATCTAGCATGCTCTTCATATGTTCTTATGGATTGACAGCATAGATTCCAAAGGAACTTCTTCTGTTCCTCCCCATAGACACCTGCTCCCAACACCAGTTTACAGGAAGGTGATATGTTCCCCATTCATCAAATGCTCATGCAATGGTCATGCCCATGGTAGTCCTTTTTAGATGTTTAATCAGAATTACCCTGTTGGGTGGGATAAAGCCATACTAGCTCCCTGACAGGTTGGTCACAGGAGGGAGAGAAGGAGAGGCCAGGTAGTGAAGAGTTTGGTGTGGTGCAAACACACTGATGGAGCCACTCCAGCTGGTGTGTTTGCTCTATACCAACCTTCCTGCCAATTCAACCCTCTTCCATCCAGTGATCCACAGCAACCCACCTGCCTGGAAGCTAATGCAAAGGTTCCATCCCACCTGGCATGCTGCTTGTGGGTTTAATCTAAACCACCATTCACATAGGTCTGGCCACATGATATAAAGAGATGGACTGAAGGGAAGTGAAACCAGTAAGACTCCAAGGCTGAGCATTTTCCTCAGATGTTTCAAGAATGGATCCTTGGCATTAGCTGTGGGTCTGGGAACCCAGAAAACAGAGGCCACCTAGTTTCCCTGCTAATAACAGAGCAAAGTGCTTCTCATGTGGAAACCATTTTTCTTTCAACCTGTCTTCACTTGGTATATTCTGCAGATACGGCAAGCTACTAAAATGTACAATTTCTCCATCTGTGGTTCTTTATTGAAAATTATTATTCCCCTCGTGTGGTAGCTCTAATATCATTCAGATTCACATTCACTTCAAAGCTTTCAAGATTAAATGAAACATCTCAGCATTTAAGTTCCAAAATGTACTTCTTTTGGAGCTAGCACTGAATAATTTTGAAGCACTTAATTCTATATATTTCATTGGAGGCAATTAAATCAGAATATATTATGTGGTTTACTTTTTCCACTTAGCCATTGCCTTGTTTAGTATGTAGGGTTGCTTTTTAAAAAAGAAAGAAGATAGCTAACTTTGCTGCGTATTTGTTAAAGTGGGCTACTACTTCATGCTCCTCTTACCGCTTTCCATTAAATTACATTATCACTAAAATGGAAGGGTCACAGTTTAATTTGCAACAAAAATATCTATGAGCACCAGTTCATGAATCATGCATGTTGTGCCAATTCAGCAACATCAGGGAAAAACAAAAAAGATTTTGCATGGAAGAATACTGACCTCCTGCTCATCAAACAGGAGTGATCTCCAGCAATTTGAGAAAAGAGACTCTGCACTTGAAAGACATTTCACAGGTGTATTGTTACCCACCTATTCCATTTCTCATTCAGACTAACAAGAAATTGAGGGCAGGAATGGGAGCTTCTTTAACAGAATTCTACCCAATTTGTTTTTCCTGAAACTGTGTGTGAACCAAAAATGCAGCTGCCTTTCACAATTCACACTTTTCCAAATTTTGTAATGCAGTTCTCCAAGCGAATCTTTCATACAATAGGGGGGAATGCAATACAGATGTGAAAATGTGGTCAATTGAACTTGAGAACTGAGAAAACTGACAGATTCATCCATGGTACATCCTTAGTTGATGATTTGAAGGGTACTTTAAAGGGTATGAATTTTGATTAGACCACCTCACTCCTATGTACCCATGTAATGTAATCAAACACACACACACACACAGGGAGAAATTCAATGTCACACTAAAGTAATCAGTCAGGGCAAGTATTTTGGCTTGGCCGATAGAACTATCCCCCTTTCCTCCCCCTGTGCTCTTCCAGGGGTTCTTTCAACCCCTCGATCCAATTTCAGGGAGCACAGGGGGGAAACAAGGAAAGGAGAAGGGAGAAATCTCCATTATTCAAACAAACAAAAATATTGTGCAGGGCATATGCTAACAGGACTCATTAGCTGGATCCTCTGGTTGTGCATTGGCTGTATGTAGGGGCCAAATAATGAGACAAACTGGGGTGAATTGGAGTCAGAGCAAACCCAAGGATTCCATGTTGTAGAGGGTCAATGACTAGTTTCAGGATTTTAAGGGGGTATTATTGAAACGGGATGCCGGTTTTGACTTTGGTGTTATTTTCCCCTACAAAACTGTGAGCTATGAAGAACCAAGTCTTCCAGAGGTTTGCACGCCATGGTTGCATAGTTCAATTTCCCAATCAATCACTTCGTTCTAAGCCAAGTGGCCTGAAGGTTGCAACTTCAATGTAATCTAAGGAATTTTGGGGACATCTTGGCAATTTATCAGTTGCAAATTCTCTCCCTACCTGAGCGTCCTAATAAACACAAATCAGATGTCAAGGGTATGGGCTGATGAGATGCCATGAACATTTCATTTAATGCCCATGAAATAAAAATGCAGACATATTTCAAAAGTGCCCCTTTGAGACTGACAGCAGAATCGAGTTCAAATTCTCTTTGCTGTAGCCTACTGCTTTATCTTTTCTTTTTTGGCATAAATAAGTCTCCATCAATAATAACACATTCTAGAATTACGTATTGCAATTAATTGACAGCATTGCTATTCTATTCCGATAAGTACATATTAAAACCATGGGAAAGATATATTCAAGGTTATTATCTGCAGTTAAATGGTAAATGAATTTCAGCACCATATCAGAATCATGTGCTAGTAAAATACAGAGGAGATGTGTTGTACTCTTATAAAAGAAGTAATATCCTTTATGAATGATCTAAACAGAAAGATAATAAGATTTACACCTGAAGACAGAAAAACTTTATCCCCGATTCTGAAACAATCCCCACCCTCCACACACACACACACACACACTAAAGAATACAGTGGTACCTTGGTACTCAAACACCTTGGTTCCCAAATGCCAAAAACCCAGAAGTAAGTGTTCTGGTTTTAGAAAGTTTTTCAGAAGCCGAACAATGTGGCTGTCGGCTCTTGTTTATGAGATACCTGCACTAATCAGAAGCTGCACCTTGGTTTTCGAACATTTCAGAAGTCGAATGGACTTCCAGAACCGATTAAGTTTGGCGCTTTTGTTTTTGCTATTTATTTTGCTTTTTTTGTTTTTGAGGCTTTTTTGGTTAATTTGTTTTTGTAACTGAGTGGAACCCAGTTCAGCTACTGATTGATTGATTGACTGACTGACTGACTGACTGACTGATTGTGTGATTGCGGAAATGGATAAAAGCCCCCCATCCAAACAATGACTATCATCAGTGCAGGTAAGAAAGAAAAAATATTATTATTTTCATCATCTACAATACTGTCTTATTTATTTTATAGTACAGCACATTGATTATTGCTTCCATTTTATGGATCAGTGGTCTCGTTAGGCAGTAAAATTCATGTAAAATTGCTGTTTTAGTTGTTGTTTTTAAAAGTCTGGAATGGATTGATCCATTTTGCCTTACTTTCTATGGGAAAGCGCACCTTGGTTTTGGAACATTTTGGTTTTGGAACAGACTTCCAGAATGGATTAAGTTTGAGACCAAGGTACCACTGTAACGGCACAAGATGTCTACAATAGCTCAACTAAAGATGGTTTCAAAATGCCACCTTCTTCCACTGAAGGAAAGTGTGAAGGTGATCACAGAATTATAGAGCTGGAAAGGATTTCAAAGGTCATCCTGCTCCATTCCCACGCCAATGCAGGACATCCGCTATTGCAACATCCCTAATAGGTGACCAAAAAGGTTCAAGGAGAATCCACCACCTACCCAGGCTGCCCATTCCACTGTTGAACTGATGCAGGAAGTTAGCCTCAAACGTTTTCTCTTCAGACTTGAACCAGTTGGTCAGGGTTCTACTCAGTGCTTTTCTTCTAAAATCTCCCTGCCCTCCCCTGCTTCATGTGTGCACCAGTATGTGGATATATTTTATATATATTTTAAAACTCACCCGGTTTACCTGGCTTTTAAATGGGCATTTAATTGAAAAGCCTGCTCCTCATGGCATTTTAAAATGTATTATGCTCAGTCTTGTTTAACTTTATTTCCTGTTTCATTATGTATGATCTATTCCTTTGCTTTGTATACAAGTGTGCAAAATTGTTTTCTATTCCTTTTTATACGTGCTGTAAATTGTCCTGATATCTTTTTGATGGAGGATGGTATAAAAATATTGTAAACAATATCACTGTGCACATGGAACGACCTGCTCATGCAACAGAACTTCCCCTCCCTCCCTCCGCCCATGCAGCCCACCCCAAATCTGCTCTGGGGAACTCCAGAGTTAATTTGGGGATGCTGCAGGGGACATGCAGAAGAAGTAGAGAAAGCGGAAGTCCCGTAGTCATTTTGCTCACGCAGTGAATTCGTTTGTGTGGTGTCACAGTCAGAATGTCAGACTAGGACCTGGGAGACCAGGTACAAACTGCCATGAAGCTCACTGGGTGACCTTGGGCCTTCTCAGCCTAACTTACTTCACAGGGTAGTTTGTGATGTGGATTAAATGAGGGGAGGGGGAACCATGTACACCACCTTGAGTTCCTTGGAAATAAAGGTGGGATATAAATGGAATAAATAAACAAACCCAAATTAATTCAATAAATGGCTCTTCCCCCAGTAGAAATGCTAAACAATAAATTTTACTGTTTGAAACTGAACCTGTGAAACTTGCAGTCCAAGAAGGACCAAATTAAATAATGTTTGATATGTCACTTGTACATCCCATCTAAACTTACGATTTCCCCATACTTTCTCAATAGAATATTTTGCGGCCTTTCCCTCATCCCTCAAGCACATTATTTTTTATATGTTTCTTTTCGCGTTCCTGAGAAAAAGCTGCGTAGTGATAGTTAATAATCACACACATTAAAACTTCTGATGAGTGCCTTTCTCTGATTAAAAAAACATCAGCCCTGAATATCTGATGGCCTGGTCCTGTGGGAGGCTGCACTCAGGCAACAGCTTGTGGGATTTGGCTTGAGGGTTCTAGGATAACAATGGCGTTGTTTGGCAAAGGATTCAGAGATATAGAAAGGCATATAAAATTATGGAGACATTAAGAGATAATAAGTCCTCAGAGTGCCAATTAAGTCTTGCCGTCAAGAAGATGCAAAATCCTTGTGATGAACAGCAGATGGAAAGGCTGCCCAAACCTTAAAAAAAGAAAAGAAAAGTAGAGATGGGAAATTCTTAAAACAAAAGGGATCATGCATTAGTTAGAATCTTTCAAATAGTTCATCCAAGACAAGACAAATATGTTTCACATGTATACAATTGCCTCCATCTTTCATCTCTAACAGCACCATCATATGCATTGCAATTCAGAAGTAAGTCTCATTGAGTTCAGTGGGGCTTACTCTCATGTAAGTGGGTACAGGATTGCAGCCTAAGAGTGAGAGAGCAAAGTATTTAAATTCCATACCACATGCTCTTTAGAACGACCACAGGTGAACATTTCAAAAATGGTGCCCTCAAGGGGCCAAATGGCCTCCAGCTCTGTTCCCCATATTTATTTCAAAATTGCCTGAAAGCGGTTTTCTGCCAAATCCACAATTGCTTTAGCACCATCCTTTTAAAGCAGTATAGGTAGTATTCAGCTAAATAACTGTGTGAAAAGAATGACTTCTGCTTGAGCAACAGGGCTTTCTTCCCCATGTGCATAACTCTTGAGAATCCAAACTACTCTGGAGGGCTGGGATAGACCTCAGAGCAGATTTAGTGGGGTAGAGGGGAAGGAGGGAGGAATCCCACTGCACAAGTGGAAGTGGTTCCACTCACACAATTATTTAGTTAAACACCACCCCATGTCTTTTCTCCTGGATATAGGATCCCAGACAACTAGGCATCATGTTCTCAGCCAATCAGGGATGGCATAATCCATGGGTAGGCAAACTAAGGCCCGGGGGCCGAATCCGGCCCAATCACCTTCTCAATCTGGCCCGCGGACGGTCTGGGAATCAGCATGTTTTTACATGAGTAGAATGTGTGCTTTTATTTAAAATGCATCTCTGGGTTATTTGTGGGCCATAGGATTGATGCATTTTTTCTCATTTTTTTCTCTCCAAAATATAGTCCAGCCCCCCACAAGGTCTGAGGGGCAGTGGAGTGGACCAGTGGAGTGGACCAGCCCCCTGCTGAAAAAGTTTGCTGACCCCTTGCATAACTATTCAAATATGGCAACATTGCAATGTAACTAAGCAATTAAGAGGAAGGAGAGGAAGCGTTCCCCACACTTGGAAGGGGCAAAAACTTCCACCACTGTTTTCTGCCCCTGCAAAATTGGCAAGAATGAAGAGTCTTCCTCAAAAATTTCCCTCCCCTCATTTCAGCTAACAGCAGCAATTCCACCTCCAGTGTATTTCAAACATATGGATATGTAATGGATGGCTGCTCCCCAACCCTGCCCAGATTGCATTATTGCCATGATCAAGAGACGGTCTGAATCATTCCCCAGCGATTAGAAGATGTATGATATATATATATATAAACCTACAGACTATGTATCATTATGAACAATTCCAATGTGCCTGGCAGAGTGGTCTTGTGAAACTGATCCCATATCTAAACAGAATTGTAACAAGAAAATAAGATAAAAAGAACTTCAGGATTTTGGAAGAATAAGCTAATCGTGTTGGGAAAACAAAAAAACACAACAGGCTTCACTAGCGCAGCCCTTTATTAAAAATGTAAATTAAAATCCAGCTCCCCATGGAAGTGTAGCCTCCCGCCACTGAAGCAGCTGTTAAGACTTACCTGCCTAAGAATGTAAAAGGCTCGGTGCTCATTTAGTGGGTGACTGACTCAAAGAACGTGCCCTTTTATGCATGATCGTCTCAGGGATTGCAAGTTCCTATTGTGTTATTTATCAATCTGAGGAAATTATTTCCTGTGTGCTTTGGAGATCATACTGCTAAAGCGACACTCGCCTGAGTTTAGCAATCTTAATTTATCAACTAAATTCCAGCTCTGAAGAACAGAGAAAACCATAAAAGCTCCTCACAGCCAGCATCAAGAAACTACCATGCACATGTGGAAATGCACAGGAGTATCAATTTGACAGGTATTTTTTCCTATTTAGATCAGGAGTAGGTAACCTTTTCGACCAAGGGCCACATTCACTCTGGACTAACCCTCTGGGGGCCGCATGTCAGTGGTAGATATGGCATACACACAGAGACACACCCACCCAACTCATTCATGCAGATAAGCTGAGGACAGGGTTTAGCACCGATAAATGTACTTCTTATATACACTGTAGCATCAGGGACAGAGTCAGGCTAAATGCCCCCAATAGGCTTCCTGGTATTTACAGATAACCTCAGGCACAAAAATGGCTCACTGCTTGGGCTTAGTCTTCAACTCCACAGTCTCTCTGCTCCCTAGCATCGCTGCCAGAATCATTGAATTGTTGGACATCATAGCCCATCCAAGAAATGTGGGTAGCAAAATCTCTGAGCACAGCATCCATGCTGCTGAATGACCAAATGGCACCAGAAGCAATACTGGGATGGGGTGGGAGCTCAGACAGCCTATGTATCAGCCCATGTGACCCTTCTGGAATGTGTTGTCCTTACCAGCTGCCCAATAATGCCAGGTCTTCATGTGGGCCTCTTTGCTTAGAGATTCAACATGAGCAACTGCTCCAAGTCAATGCTGGGATCAAATTCACTCACCTCATCATCCTTGCACACACTGGCCTAAAAGATAACGGAGGAAGCCCATTCACTTTACCTTGTCAACATGAGTATGGGATGGTGTTTACTTACTTGAGGCCCCCTTCCTAGTTAAAAGGTACAACAGCAAATCAGTCGATTTTGGTTTTCTTCAGTTTCACATTTTCCCAGCCTTCAGTTCTTCACAGTCCCACATCAGTTTGTGGATTAGAGGCAGGTGGAGGGGGTCCTCATTGAAATTCATCATTTTAGTGCTAATTTCTCCTGATATACATATTTTTGAGGCAATTTTGACAAGTAAACTCCCCTAATATTGTACATTTTTGGTGTTATTTTCACTAATACAGGCATTTATATGCACACTTTAGCCAGGTGTATGCAGTTTTGTGCCCATTACTTGGCTGGAAAACTGTACGGCAAAATTTGGAGAAGTGTGAGTTTTGAAGGATGGCTGGCTTTCAGTTTGCATATTGTTTCAGGAAGTGTGACTTAGGTCAGTCCGCCTTTCAGTGTGAACGGAATCCAATTTCTCTTCTATCCCTTTATGGCTGGCACACCTCTTTCTCAGAGCACATTGCACGGTCAGTTTATTGGCATTTCTGATGCCCTACTACGGTCAGACCACTCCAATCTAAATGAGGATGAAGCCACGATTCTCAGAGGAGAATTCATCCTTCCATATTGGTGGCTGGTTGGATCTAAGCAATTAAAATGCTAATATAGAAAAGAAAAGAAAATATTTGACTAGCACATTTCAGGTTGCGAAAGGAAGTGACAACAGTGATCAAAGTCAGACAGTATATTTCAGAGAGATTCCCACCGTAATATCCCCACTCGATGTGTATGTTTTGATCCTTTATAGGCTAGCTAATGCTACCCAGTCAGAGGCTGTGTAGCAAAAAAGCATTTTATATAACCATGAGGCTGATCCACTCTTGTATGTGACTTTGAACTGCAGACAAAGAAAATCAGATTGTTCTGCAGATATAACAAAAACCGTATCATGTTTGAACTAGGAAATAAAATAGCTTTAAACCAAAAGCAAAAAAAGGCCCGCAAGATGTCTTTTGTTCCCACCATCAGGTGGAGGGCACACATCCAAGGGCTGTGTACAAGGCTGTTTGTTATGAACAATGTTGAATATTCAGCAGGAGCACCTGAGAGGCTCTGCCAGTGAAACTGCACGACACCAACCCCAATGCTGCCCTGCTCCTCTCCCACCCAGTATGCAATAGCAGGAAAGCTGGTATGGTGGCTCCACCCCACCTGGTGAGTCCCTTCTCTTATGCACACACATTGGTGATGCTCTATATCCCAGCCCTACCTTGTATAGGGAATGAGAAGACTACGACCTCTGGATCTGTCTGTTAGAGAAAGAGAATTCAGCAGACAATTCACCATGGTGTCCTTATGGAGAAGCTGTCTGAGTTTGGTATGGCTGAGAGCTTTGTTCTCAGCTTGGAACCTCGCTTCCTGATCATCTCTCCCCACATTTACTTTCCTGTGCCTTGAGATCATGAGCTGAGGCACTTCTTTGAGGGCCCCCGACAAACGAGGGATGGTGGTGGCTGTGTGTGAAATGGCCTTTTCAGCATTTGTCTTCTGGGCTGCAGATGCCTTGTCCAGAGCAGAAATGGCTCACCCCAAGGTCAGCCTGCCCCAGGACAGTAGTAGTTTTTCTGTTGGTTGGAGGGTAACAAGAGCTGGAGTTGATCAGAGAGCCAAATTGCAGCATGCAAAGTGGGAATGGAGGAAATGACGCAACTGGCTCAAGAGAAAGTGGTTGCCTGCTTTGGACAAGGTTCATAGTCTGGGGCTGCTACTCGATCTAGCCTTATTCATGAAGCTCCAAATAGTTTTGGTGGCAGTGCAAGCACCTTCTGCCAGCTAAGTCCACCCTGTAACAGAAGCGCTCTGGACAGTTTACAAGACAAGGACAAGAACAAGTTAAAATGCATCAAAGTTACAATAAAACGCAGCAAATAAAGCACAACCATAAAGTCAAACCACTCTAAAAGCAGAGCCGAGGAGCACAGCTCAGCTGCATTCAATCAATTGAAACCACAAAACAGAAGAATAAAAATTCACAGAACTAAAACAGTACTAAACTGATACATAAATTAAAAGACCTGGTAAAACAAAATGTATTTGCTTGGCACAAGAAAGGCATTAAATAGGTACAAGACAGACCTCACTAGACCAGGAGCATCTCACACAGCTCAATCTCCCAGCAGCAGGGGTGGGACTGTGTGAATGCAGTGGCAGAGTCCACCCGCTGCTTCCAAACCTTCCAAGTGTCCCTATTTTCCAAGGACATCTCTGGAAGCTTCTGCATAAGGACACCATGGTCTGCTCTATGTTGCTCCAGCAAATACTTGATCTGGATTACAGATCTGTGAAAATCAAGATGAAGACTATAGTTGAAAGCACTCATTCATTTTTTAAAAAATTCTAATTATTACTATTCACTGCTGGCCTTTAATTTCAAAGCACATCATTTCAGTGAGATTTATATGGGATGTAGAGCAGCCTGCCTTGTGAATTGCACAATGGGCAATTAAGTGTGTTGGCCCTAGCATGCCTTTTTCCAAGTCTGGTTGGCCTAAGCTCTTGAGCAATAGCTAAGACAAGCAATTTTGAACTAGCAGAAGATGTAAGAGCCCTGGGCTTTACAGACAATTCCAGACACTGAAAAGAAAAATGCTAAATCCCAGAACATTAAATAAAGGGCTTTTTAAGAAAAGAGAAGAGAAGAGAAGAGAAGAGAAGAGAAGAGAAGAGAAGAAAAGAAAAGAAAAGAAAAGAAAAGAAAAGAAAAGAAAAGAAAAGAAAAGAAAAGAAAAGAAAAGAAAAGAAAAGAAAAGAAGATGCAAATTTACCGGCAGCCAAGTAGTGTTTTAGCTCAAATTCCTGAAAATGACAGAACTATAAATTACCTTTTACTCCAAGATACTAGTATTTTTCAATCCTCGCATTATTGTAATGCACAATATTTGAATTATGCATGAACTATCGTCACTGTTGCTGCACAATGCCAAGGCAAATCCTGGCAAAATGCAGTTCTGATTGTATGCATGCCCAGTGGAGAAAGGAAGCAGCACAGCGATTGTTGCAGAAGGGGGGGGGGGACTAATATCGCAACACCAACAGTTACTCCCGAAGCATCCTTGTCTACAGTAGAAAATGATAGCTGTAAGAAGAGACTGTTTCTGTGCTCCAGTTTGCCAGACTAAAAAGCAGCATGTAGATAGATAGAAATTCTGTGCATGAAATATAGAATCATAGAATCATAGAATAGAATCATAGAGTTGGAAGAGACCACAAGGGCCATCGAGTCCAACCCCCTGCCAAGCAGGAAACACCATCAGAGCACTCCTGACATATGGTTGTCAAGCCTCTGCTTAAAGACCTCCAAAGAAGGAGACTCCACCACACTCCTTGGCAGCAAATTCCACTGTCGAACAGCTCTTACTGTCAGGAAGTTCTTCCTAATGTTTAGGTGGAATCTTCTTTCTTGTAGTTTGGATCCATTGCTCCGTGTCCGCTTCTCTGGAGCAGCAGAAAACAGCCTTTCTCCCTCCTCTATGTGACATCCTTTTATATATTTGAACATGGCTATCATATCACCCCTTAACCTCCTCTTCTCCAGGCTAAACATGCCCAGCTCCCTTAGCCGTTCCTCATAAGGCATCATTTCCAGGCCTTTGACCATTTTGGTTGCCCTCCTCTGGACACGTTCCAGTTTGTCAGTGTCCTTCTTGAACTGTGGTGCCCAGAACTGGACACAGTACTCCAGGTGAGGTCTGACCAGAGCAGAATACAGTGGCACTATTACTTCCCTTGATCTAGATGCTATACTCCTATTGATGAGGCCCAGAATTGCATTGGCTTTTTTAGCTGCCGCGTCACACTGTTGGCTCATGTCAAGTTTGTGGTCAACCAAGACTCCTAGATCCTTTTCACATGTACTGCTCTCAAGCCAGGTGTCACCCATCTTGTATTTGTGCCTCTCATTTTTTTTGCCCAAGTGCAATACTTTACATTTCTCCCTGTTAAAATTCATCTTGTTTGTTTTGGCCCAGTTCTCTAATCTGTCAAGGTCGTTTTGAAGTGTGATCCTGTCCTCTGGGGTGTTAGCCACCCCTCCCAGTTTGGTGTCATCTGCAAATTTGATCAGGATGCCCTTGAGTCCATCATCCAAGTCGTTGATAAAGATGTTGAATAAGACCGGGCCCAAGACAGAACCCTGTGGCACCCCACTAGTCACTCTTCTCCAGGATGAAGAGGAACCATTGATGAGCACCCTTTGGGTTCGGTCAGTCAGCCAGTTACAAATCCACTGAGTGGTAGCATAGTCAAGACCGCATTTTACCAGCTTCTTTACAAGAATATCATGGGGCACCTTGTCAAATGCCTTGCTGAAATCAAGGTAGACTACATCCACTGCGTTCCCTTCATCTACCAGGCTTGTAATTCTGTCAAAAAACGAGATCAGGTTAGTCTGACATGACTTATTTTTCAGAAATCCATGCTGACTATTGGTGATCACAGCATTCCTTTCTAGGTGCTCATAGACTGTTTGCTTAATGATCTGCTCCAGAATCTTCCCTGGTATTGATGTCAGACTGACTGGGCGGTAATTATTTGGGTCCTCTCTTTTCCCCTTTTTGAAAATAGGGACAACATTTGCCCTCCTCCAGTCTGCCGGGACTTCGCCTGTTCTCCAGGAATTCTCAAAGATGACTGCCAGTGGTTCTGAAATCACATCTGCCAGTTCTTTTAATACTCTTGGATGCAGTTCATCTGGCCCTGGAGACTTGAATACATCTAGACTAGCCAAGTATTCTTGTACTATCTCCTTAGTTATTCTGGGCTGTGTTTCCTCTGCTGAATCATTTGCTCCAAATTCTTCAGGTCGGGCATTGTTTTCTTTATCGGAGAAGACTGAGGCAAAGAAGGCATTGAGGAGTTCAGCCCTTTCTGTGTCCCCTGTTTGCATTTCACCATCTTCTCCTCTGAGTGACCCCACGGTTTCTTTGTTCTTCCTTTTGCTACGAACATACCCATAAAAGCCTTTTTTGTTGCTTTTAACCTCTCTAGCAAGCCTGAGTTCATTTTGTGCTTTAGCTTTTCTGACTTTGTGTCTACACGTGCTGGCTATTTGTTTGAATTCCTCTTTGGTGGTTTCCCCCCTTTTCCATTTTTTGTACACATCCTTTTTTAATCTTAACTCAGTTAAAAGTTCTTTAGATAGCCACCCTGGCTTCTTTAGGCACCTTCCATGTTTCCGTCTCATTGGTATTGCCTGAAGTTGTGCTTTTACTATCTCCCTCTTAACAAACTCCCAGCCATCTTGAACTCCCTTTCCTTTTAGTATTACTGTCCATGGGATCTCACCCAGCACTTCCCTAAGCTTTATGAAGTCGGCTTTCTTAAAGTCGAGAAATTGAGTCCTAGTATGCTTGGCTGCTCCTTTCCGCTGTATAGTAAACTTCAGAAGAGCATGATCACTCGCGCCTAATGATCCTTCCACTTCTACCCCACTAACCAGGTCATCAACATTGGTTAGGACCAGATCTAAAATGGCTGTTCCTCTTGTTGCTTCTCCCACTTTCTGGACAATGAAGTTGTCTGCAAGGGCAGTGAGGAATCTGTTTGACCTTATGCTCTTGGCTGAGTTTGACATCCAACAAATATCCGGGTAATTGAAGTCCCCCATTACTACTATCTCCCTTCCTTTTGCATGCTTGGCCATCTGTTCCAGGAAGGCATCATCTATGTCCTCCGTTTGGCTTGGGGATCTATAGTAAACTCCCACAATGAGGTCACTGTTATTCTTCTCTCCCTTAATTTTGACCCAAATGCTCTCACTTTGGCTTTGAGGTTCTAAATCTTGGATCTCTTCACAAGTATACACATCCCTGACATATAATGCCACTCCTCCTCCTTTCTTGTCTGGTCTGTTTCTTTGAAATAGATTGTATCCCTCCATTATTACATTCCAATCATGGGATTTATCCCACCAGGTTTCAGTGATTCCTATTATGTCATATTTAGTTTGCTGTACCAGGAGCTCAAGCTCATCTTGTTTATTTCCCATGCTTTGCGCATTAGTGTACAGACATTGAAGTCCATTAATCATTCCCCCGTGTCTCTTATTTAAGGATTTTCTCCTCCCACCACTAGGTCTGCATGCTCTTTGCTCCATTCGGTCTATGACATTTGGATGATCATCTTCATCAATTGATAGACTCCTACCTTCAGGAGCACTGTCTCCCTCCCCCACATTAGTCAGTTTAAAGCCCTCCTGATGAGGTTTCTGAGATTTTTTTTTTTTTTTTATAGCAGTGGTTGGCTATGCGGGGAGCCTTAAGTGTCTGTTTCAGAAAGACTAAGGGAAGTTAGAAAATGCGAGATGCAAATTAAAAATATGTATATAAAGTTTTAAAAAAAAAAAATGATAAAGATTTCCCCCACTCCCAAATTTACAAAAGTGAAAACATTTACTTGGTTTTCAACTGCTGCTCAGTTTAATGAAACAGCAAACAAAAACATCTATTCAATTTTTGCTGCGTCATGAAGTTAATGGCCTCTCAGGCTAACTTACCACACAGGGTGAGCTCTTGCCAGCCCTTGTTTCCTCCATGTTGTTTGCTTCTTGCTGGCCTGAGCTGGTCGTGACTCACACTCTTCAGGCATAGCAAGCAATCATAGCTAGTCAAAATGAGTCTGTACCAGCACAGCAGGCATGCAGTGCAGCAAAAGGTATGAGTCACGGAATTGCAAACTAAACTGGAAAGCATACCACAGGTGACCCCAATAAAGTTATCCGATAATAATATTATCTCTTACAGCAGGGATGGCCAACATGGTGCCCTCCAGAGGCTCTTGGGTGTTAATTTCCATCAGTGCCAGCTAGCAGGGCCAAAGGTAGTATGGGAATTGCAGTCAATCAACTTCTGAAGGGCACCACATTGGCCACTTCTGCCTTGAAGTGTGTGTGTGTGATAATAACAAATATTTAAAGCACTACCGAAACACTAACAAGTCATACAAAAGCTGGATAGTGCTCCTCTTCCCGCAGAAATCTTGTTCACTCTTTTAGTTCCAAAAGGGGGGAAACTGAAAGGGATATGGAGAGGAGGATTACTTTTTCATCGCTGTGTAACTGCACAAATTGACTAGATGAGCCTTGATGTGTCTCCATAAAGCGAAATAACATAGAAGAGCCTGCTACACCAAATGCAAAATGATAGAAACTGGTTCCTCCTCCTTCCTGCATAAAATAGCAGAGGTTTCTGTCCATGGAATGGGGAGAGGACTTTCACTGATTTTTCTTCGTCCTGCAGCCCTCTGAGCTACTTCTCACACTGACCTAAGGGGTCCCTTAACTCCCTAAAGAAGATTTGGGGGAGTACAGGGGGCTGTAGGGGAACAGCTGAAAATGGTCTTCCACTCCATTACGTCTCAGCTGCCTAGTGAATATATTTGTCCATCTTGCACAGTATTAGCTATTATGGCTGTGAGTGGCTCTCTTGGGCTTCAGATGAGGCATTATATAATCATTTTAAACACATCCTGATCCAGTTACAGATAGGTAGCCGTGTTGGTCTGCCATAGTCAAAACAAAAAAAATTCCTTCCAGTAGCACCTTAAAGACCAACTAAGTTAGTTCTTGGTATGAGCTTTCGTGTGCATGCACACGAAAATATACTATGTGCATGCACACTTCTTCAGTCTGCATGCACACGAAAGCTCATACCAAGAACTAACTTAGTTGGTCTTTAAGGTGCTACTGGAAGGATTTTTTTTTTTTTTGACATCCTGATCCTTTACACTGACCCTAAGACCTTGTGCGTGTCCGCATGTGCTCTACCACAGAAATACAGTCCCTTTCTCTACAGCAAGGGTGGGCAACTTCAGGCCCATGGCCAAATGCAGCCCTCCAGACCACTCTATCTAGCCCTTGGAACTGTCCTTGGTCCTGCTCTACACCCTCCTTGGTTTTCTTTTGTCTGGCTGGATGTGTCCTGAAACTCTGATACTGCCTCTCGCTTGCCTGAATGGACAGGTGTATAGGAACAAGCCAACTTTACAGAGGTGAAAATTGCATCCCTTGCACCACCTACTTTTTGCCCTGCCTACCACTGACAAGTGTGCCTCAGAAGGTTGCCCAGAAGAGAATTCAGCCCTTGGGCACATCCCCATCCCAACCATAGAAGGACTAAGTCCTAGAGTGCGCATGGAAGCTCACTAGCTGCATCAGGAGTGGATTTTGTAATCTTTCATAATATGGCACCTTGAGTGAGTCCAAGTTTTGGTGACCCCAAATGGATCTTCTCAATTATGGGTCTTCTCAATTTTGCACACCTTCACCCAGATGCCCTGTATGGAGGAACTGCCAGCACCATCCTAAAGCTGGTGATGGCTGGATAGAGTAACAGTGATGGCTATTAGAGCCATTGCTAAGCCTGTGAGACACAACATGGTGCACTGCTTCATTCCCAGGTAGCCTTCCAGTGCTTCCCCCTTTGAGGGTTAATAGCAAAAGCAGGAGTGCTGGACATTTTGGTGCAGACGGACAACAATTTTGTTATTTATTTGGTGGTAGATCAGAGAAGCTGCTTCTGCATTACATTATTGGAAATGTAATTTGGGAGTCCTCCCGAGAGAGGCAAACTTTTAATACTTCCAATTTTTCTGTGCTAAGACACTGGATCCAATGAGTTGAATGGTCTCTCCCCCCAGCTCGACCCTACCCGCCCCTGACATCATGCTCATTCTGATCACATTCTGATCTAATTGAGAGTCTACACATAGCAGATATATCGATCATGACTGGGATAGATGGGGACTTGAGTCAGGTATGTTTGTAATGGAGTGTTTCATTAGGCTGCTTTTAACCTGCCCTACTCTTCACAGGCCTGTCAGAAGCATCATGAATTGTGCAGAGAGAAGCATTAATGGGTTGATGGATAGATGGATTAACTGACTTTGGCCAGTACAAAAGGAGACATTTTCATGCAATGCTATATAGGATGTACTGCGCAAGGATATTGTTATATTAAAGGAAAGTAACATATTGAGAAGGTTTTAACTGCTTGCAGCAGATTCACAGCTGCAATTGCCTCTAATGTCAGGCTAACATTGTTCTGCACACTCCCGGGTTCAACACTCCTGTCCTGAGGAATCTTGCTGTGTTCACCACATCTTATTTATTTACTTAGGAGATTTCTTGCCTGATCTTCACCATAAGGTTTCACAATGAGTTGCAACAATATAAGCAAACAATAAAAAAGAAGTGGGTCTCACCAATAAATACATAAATATCCTTAACTGCCAAAGGCCAGAGTAAAGAGACATTTTCAGCATATGGCAGAAGCTGGATGCACCTCATTGTGAGGGAGTCCCATAATTTAGAAAAAAAAAAACCTTTCCTGGGCACCATCCCCTGCATGCCTAGGATGGCAGAATGACCAGGAGAAATGTTTTCTACTTGAATAGAGATAGCCAAGAATAAGACTGTCAATTCTAAAGGATATTTCCCTGCATGAATTACTGCATCCCCCCTTAAATGCATTCAAGGAGGGGTCCCAAATTTTCCCTATTCACATCTGCTTTAAAGCTGAAACAAGCATTTAATAGTTTGGGCTCAAATTTGCAGCTTCAGAAATTTGCCGTTTCAGGGTATAAAAATAGGTACCCTGAAATGGTATGTGTGTGTGTCCTGATTTTAACTTTATCAAAGTGGATCAGCAAAGTGACCTTTCTCCAGAGGGAGAGGCTGGCTGTGTGTGTGTGTGTGTGTGTGTGTGTGTGTGTGTGTGTGTGTGTTATGTAATGCTATTCAGAGTGCTTGGTGCTCTTCCAACCAGCACTGGGATATGCTCCCACCACTCTTTTATATAAGTTTTAATAATATAGATGTAAAAAATCAGTAAGATGTACAAATCAATCAAGGGCAGGAAATACAACTGAAGGAAGGGACAGTGAAGTATGTGTTGCATGACACTAGTTAGAAACACTCATGCCTCTTTTCACCAGAGTTGCTCAGCTAGCCACTTTTGCACAGGTTTCATGGCTGAAGAGGACAGGTATTGCCCACTGCTGCTCTGAGGCATTCTGGGTGGCCCCAACCAGCACTGTGTAATTGGTTGCCCATTCACCAGCAAAGACACAGCAGTCCCAAGTGTCCATGGTAGGGAAAAGTATTTCACCTCTCCACAAACTGCTTTTGGAGAAAAGAAATGGAGAAATTGGGGAGGGGAAAGATTGCCCACTCAAAAACTGCTGTGGGGAGAAGCTCACTACCCCAACAGTTATCCTGTTGTGTCAAGGGCTGCCAGAAGCCATTTTTTCCAGGTCTCAGGAGTAGCACTAAGTCATGGGAACACACACACACACACACACACACACACTGTATAATTACATTTTATGAAAAAAAAATTACAGCTGTCAAAACAATATGATACACTTCAAAGAAACAAACTGACACAACATAAGATTGGCAGTAGTTTTAAAAAGAAAGAAAGAAAATACATAAATAAAAGAAAAGTCATTATTTAAAACAAACAAACAAAACCCCAACAAATCAAGACCTCTTCAAAACACACCCCTCGGACAGGTGAGCTTGTTATTCATTTCTCGCAGAATGGATGAGTTCAAAGTAAATTACAAAGTTCATAAATAAAAGTTCAAACATTGCGTCATCATGCCCCCCCCCCAGCATGCGCATGCTACATTATCACCACCACCCTTGCATGCTGATGTCACTCTCCCACGTAGTGGGCCATGCTGATGGAGCATGCACATGCCAAGGGTGTGATGACGTAGCATGTGCACCCTGCAGAGTGTGTGCACAGCTGCTGCCACACTTTGTTGGGGCCCGGCCCCTTCATTCAAATGTTGCGGGAGCCAGGGCACTCCTGACCCCATTAAGTTGGCATGTACCGTATTGGCCAAATATAATACGCACCTGAATATAAGCTGCACCTTTAAAATTGGAGGGGGGGAGTAAAAAAGAAAAATTACCCAAATATAAGCCGCTCCCTATCTCGCCGCTCCTGGGGGGAGGAGCCACCCCTTCCTTGCTCTCTCCCTTCCCGGCCTTGGGGGAGAGGATGGGGGACTACGCATGGGGCGGGCACCACTTCACCATGCTCCTGGCGCTGTTTGCCCCACGTTCCTGGCTGCATACCACAAGGTTGCGAATTTAAGTTGCACTTTAACTTTTCGCGGTCAGAATTTGGGGGCAAAATGCAGCTTATGTACAGGCCAATATGGTATGAGTGGGAAGGGTGCTCTTGTGCACAGGTCTTGCTTCCATAGGCATCTGGTTGGCCACTACAAGAAAAGGATGCTGGACCACATGGAGATATTGGCCATACACATCAGGCTCTTCTTATGTCCTTGGATGAAAGGGAGATTTACCAGTCTGCCCCTGTTCAAGGGGGGGATGAATTTGTGGGTGAGAGGGATTAAAAGTAATGGCCCCAATTCAAGGTGAGCCAATATAGTCTTCAAATAATTCATTTTAGTGTATTTTCGTGCCTAATCATGGGTGCAAAATTTGGAGAAGTCTGAATTTTGTAGGATGGTTGTATTTTGGTTTGTGCATTGTTTCGCAAAGTGTGAATTAGGTGGGTTCGCTGTTAAATGTCAACTGTTAAATGTCACCCACCCCTACTCCCTTGGCAAGCCTGCCATTTACAAGCCAGTGAAGTGATTTATAAGCTTGCAGGTTTAATACCTTCGTTATTAATTGTTCAAAATGAATGCAGTTTTGTTAACTTTTAATTCTTCTTTTTTTTCCTGTTAGGATTATCAAATAAGCCACCTTGCAAGGCTGAAAGGCAGGAGTGTAACTTTAAATTTAAAATGAATGGAATGCACACGACTACAGTGCTCGACATTTAGTGCTGGGCATATTTGACTGCTAACAGCACTTGGCATCCAGAGAGGAAGTCAAGACACCGCTGAAAATTTAAAGTTGTTATTTGGTGATGGTGTAAATAACACTGCACTTTTCAAAATACAAATAAGTAGACTGTTTAATCTAGTGAGTGTAATGAAAGAATGCCAACCTCCATTCCCAAGTTAATTATTTGTAGGTGCTGGGTGTAAGAAATTGCCCCCCCCAACCCCACATATTGCATTTCTTAATGGTGTGTGTCTTTCATTAGTACCGCAAATAATAATGAATGCACATTTTCAAGGAAAGAGGGCATAAAGGGGAAAAAATACACATAAGGCTGACCTTTAACGTGACAGTTAAATCTTAGGTAGGTGACAGTTCAACATTTTTAACATTTAGTGTCTTCGCCCACTGGCAATGAAGCCCTGTAAACATCAAACAGTGTGAAATCACATGGTGTGCTGAACAGGGATTTTGCTACCATGTGTTTTGCTATAATGGAAACCACAATAAAGGGCATGAACAGAACTGAAATCCATCTGGTGAAGAAAAATTAAGAGGAAAGGAGGTCAGGATATTCTAGTACAAAATCCTGAAGGGTCCACTGGTGCTGGCTCATTTAATGTAGCCTCTGTATTTATTTTGGAGAGAGAGAGAGAGAGAAAGGAGAGAGAGAAAGCATAGTAAGCAGATTTATTCCTCCCTCCATTCAACCCTGAAATAATTCTTAACTGTAACTCATTTTATTCCCTGCCCTCTTTTCTTACATATTCAGAGCAGGTAGGGCTAAGCAAAGAACAAAGGCTGCGTAATTTGAACTTTAACATATACTTCACAGGCTGGTGCCTCGGTCAGCCTATGAAGAAAAGCAATTATCGTACTCAAGCTAGCACTAGTAGGAACACCATTATGAAGAAGGGTCAATGACATGCCATTTCAAGGGTGGGGGGAGATTTGGGGTGGGGGGGGAGAGAAGATCAATTTTGTTAAAAGCACTATCATTTCACCTGCTGTGATTGAAGGATCTTTCACAAGGGAAAACAGAAATGACAACTCGGCACTTGCTACTTAAGAACCTATCCCCTTACCTAGGCATGGGGGATCAATTTCCTTCAGTTCTCATTTAAAGGTGAAATTACCTTATTCGCACTTTCCGAAACAGTACACAAACCAAAACTGCCATCCTTTGAAATTTGCACTGTTCTGAATTTCGTAACGCGGTTCTCCAGCCAAGTAACAAATACCAAAATATATCTATTCAAGTAGAGTTCCTCCCCCGTGCTAAATGAGTGAAAATAGCACACAAAATGTATTTGGAACACTGATTTGGACAAATGTGCACATTAGGCAAAATTGAATACAAATGTATCTATTCAGAGAAATTCACATAGAATGCTGATGAATTCTCATGAGCACGTTTTTTAAAATTCAAAATGATGTGGAAATACGGAGAACTGAACTTAAGATTTTAAAAATAAGAAACTTAGAGGAAATTGACTTGACAGATTTGTGCATCTCTAGCCCCACCCCATAATATTATATCAAACCATGAACTTATTTTCCCTGGGTGTGCAGTGGACTATTTCTTTCTCCCTATGTGCCTCTTGCCATCATCATGCATCCAATCAAATATTTTATCTAAATGTTTTCTTAAGATTTAAGCTGCTTCGATATTTTTAACCTGTCTCCTGTGATAATTTTGTTGTTTTTTGTTTTTGTTTTAAATATATTCTAACAACACCATCAGTAATAAAGAAGACATATCTGCAGCCTGGCCACAATCATTTGCAAACCTCCATAATGTTCTGCAGCCTCTATTTTCAAAAGTGTCTGCTTCCACTCTAAAACAATTGTGGCTGTCTCCGAACAGGTGAATTGCTTCAGTGAGTGACAAGTTAGTCCTTTTTCTGTGCAACTGGAAGTTGTTCCTTCAATCAAGTGAGAGCTAGTTGGAAATAACTGATTTTATGCTTCGGCAAGTTTGGTCTCGGCTGAATGCAAGATTGCATTATATTAGCACTTGCCATGGGTAACTAGAAGGTCTGGGGTGAATTATGTGATATCTGTGCTTAACCCAGGTCACTGCTGGCTATGAAACACCCATCCCTAATCAGTCCATTTCTGGTTCCTGTCACTTTTCAAATTGTTCATTTATGCATCTGCCCTATCTTGTTTCTACCTCAATCTGCTACTTTACTCTTTTTATCCACATGAAAATTTGTATTAAGACCTACATTTTGAAACACACGTTGTTTAAAAACACACATTTCTAGATGTATTCTCTCTCAAAAGACACATTCTAAAACACATTTTGATACATGGGTTTTAAGCTGAGAACTGCATCACAGCAGTAGGAGCAATGCAAAATCTGACAGACATTTACGTTTTAATCCACACATTAGCTAGGGAGGTGCAGATAAAATCCAGTACCCACTGGAATTCACAAAGATCAACTCTCTCGAGAATGCCTAGTTGTGATATGGGCAAGAGGAAGGAAAATGCCATTTTCAAGCCAATATGATGTGCAAATAGGCACTGATCTACAGGAATCCCTCTGAGGTTGTGAAATATATCTGACTGCATACTCTTCTCAGACACTCCTATAAAGTTTGGCATTTTCAACATGTGTTGGAACTTGAAAGATGGTCTGGAGGGCTGGTGGGCTGGTTGAACAAAGCACAAAAAAGTAGGGAAGTGACCAAACAGAGCTGTATTCTATTTGTCACTCTTAATCCAAGCATGCAAGGAGGAGGGGATGGAAGGAAATGAAATGTTGAATTATTAAGGCACAGAGTGATTGCTTTTGAATATCCATCCTGTGCTTATTTGCCTCAGGCCCATTTGCCCACACAGGATGGAAAAGATTCCAGTTCCTGGCTAATTATCATCTTCTAACAAGTTCAGTTCTTACACAAAAGATGTGTAAGAGAATTCCCCAGCTGATGGACAGGCAGCTGGGTCAGTTCTCATAGAAACCCATCCCCTGTGGGAAAGTGAGGCTTAAGCTGGTATCAGACGATGCTTGACCTTTGGAACTTGGTGTCAATCTTGGTGGGAAAACAAATATATTCCACTTGCCATTAACGTGCATCCCTCCCATTTGGAAACATGTGAGACAATGAGCTTTTGTATTAGGGAAAGCAAAGTTGTCTCAGAACCTTGCCTCCACTCTTTACATTCATCTTTCTCACCCATACGGCTGAGCCTAAATGCAGGGGGTGTCATTTTCATGAAGATTTTCTGAAGGTTTGAAAAGTGCCCCAGTGTTCCCTCTCCTCCTTATGATTGTTATTAAAAGAGATTGCCAGTTCAGAAAGCATTGCCCTCACCCTGAGTTGGCTTTGGTTGAGACATCACACAGCCAAATCACTTTGGCCAAATAGCAGTTTAAGAGAATTCTCTTTACTACATGATCCCTGATTGGCTCAGATCACCCATGTGGCAACTGCTAGGAAACACTATTTTCATTCTCAAGTGGCTTGTCATCAGATAACCAAATATGATTTGATACAAAGCAACATGAGGTCACTATCCTGCCATTAAAAGGGGGGGGGGGGGTGAGACTGAAACAGGTATCAGGGAAACTGTGGCCATGAACAGCTCCCCCTCCCCCTCACAATTTATGGTTTTTTTAATTGTTGGTTTAGGGAATTCATAGAATCAGAGAATTGTGGAGTTGGCCAATAAAGAAAGGCACTCTTTAACAATGGACTGCTCTATTGCTGCTGTGACTGTTGCCACCACTGATCCTCTCCAGTCTCATTTTTTTCTCCTGAAGGCAGTGGGGGGGGTTTGCTTTGACAGACAGCAGTGGGGGGAGGTGGTGGCAGGCTGCGACAACTATGGGGAGTGGCTTCAGTAGGGAGAGGCAGTTTTGGTGGGCAGGGGGTGGTTTTGGTGACAGCGGAGGGTGGCATTTTCTGTTATATCTCAAGTGGCAAAATGTCCTGTGCTGGCTGTGCTGTTGAATGAAGAATGTGGTGAACCAACATGATGGCAATGTTTTCTAAATTTGGAGCCTTCTCCAGTAGACTGCTGGATACTTTTTGGAGTCACCGTTTTAAATAATAGACTGTATGAACGGTAGTTTTAACACAGTTCCCAATCTTTTAGTTCAGAATTAATTTTGTTTTACAAATCTGTCACAAACACCTGTAGACTCATAGCATGGTGTCCATCACAAAAGTTCTCTTTAGAAGCAGATACTCTGAAATTGCTCGGCGGATTATCAGCCATCTAGGCTACCCTATTTAGTTCATAATTCTTCCCAAGTGGTTAGCCTCACATTACATGATCAAATCAAGAGAGCTATACTCTCTCTCAAAAAACCCAGAACACAGCGAAAATGTTAACTATCACAACTTCCTTGTTTCGTAAAGTGGAAATGTGAACACTGTCTGAAAAGGAACGTTTTCACCTCTAACCACCTCTTGCTACAAAAAGGAAAGCCAGGCATATGGTAAGCTGAAGAAACCAAACCCTTGTGTCCTCATGTCAATCTGCTGATGTGCCCCACTGTCCTCACTTTCATACAACTCTGTGGTTACCTCTCATGTCACCATGAGATGGCATGGCCCATGGGGTCACGGTGTGTTGCTGTCTCTGTTTTCATGCAACTTCATAGGACATGGGAATGGAACACATTGAAGAACAACCTCAAATGGTCAGCCACGAAATGTACTGGCATACATACCAAGAACTTTCTGGTTCAAGTTCTGGCTGATCCTGACAGTGCATTAGACTTGCAGAATGTATAGCATGTAATTTATTAATTATTTGGGGTGACCATGCAGGAAAGCCTCCAGAGTTGTAAGAATAATTTTATTATTTCACTATTCAGTTCCATGGTGGAACAATACACTTAGTTAATAAATTAAATTTTGAAATAAAGTGGGGAAATAAGACACTGGAGAAGAAAGAATCTAAGCAATTCAAGTGGTTGCTATTAAAGCAGTGGATTGCACCCCAGACTTGGTACTTGCCTCCAACCCTTCATACTTCACTTACTTTGAATTCTTCTGATGCATTAAAAGAAAATTGGAGAGCGGGAAAACAATCAGAATTTTAGCCAAGCTGAAAATAATAAGAGTAATCTAAATGGAAAGAAGAAGGCAAATACAGCTAAGCATCCGCTTTGCATAGTCAAACAGAGAAAGTGTCAGGCATACTTTGTTTCAATTTAGTTGTAGAGATATGATGCAAACCATTCATTTCCTGGATCAGTATTCCCTGTGGAGGAAAAGAAGGCAATCTTGTAGCCAGGTCTTATGAGATCTCACTCATGCCTTGTTTTGCAAATGAGTTAACTTCAAGCCCTTCTAAAAAGTCTCTGGCTGTCCATCTCAATCCTTTGGTAGCTCAGCTATCAATCTTGCAAAAAGAAAAGCTAATATGTTACTCTACATTGTTGCAGAATAAAATTACAAACCAAGATGATGATGATGATGATGTTGCACTGACTTTTAAAAAGCACTTCATGCTTCTCTTCTCTTTTTGCTTTTCACTACTGTGGTCTTTAGTTAAAGAAAGATCTGTTTTGATCATGTTACGTTTAGCACACCTCAGTATTATAAGTCTGAATTTTCAAAAGAAATACTTGCTGAAGCCTAGCTGATTTCTCTGAAGAGACCAGGATTTAACCAGAATTGTAGTTTTCCAAAGCACTCACTTATATGCACATGCAATGCCTTGGGCATGTCACAAACTTTTCTTTAAGCTCCCTTTAAGCCACAAATCCCCTTGCTGTATCGAACTACTATTGAAAGTCCTGTCACTTTTCAAAAGTGGTTCATTATGTGACATGGGCAGAAGCTGCAGTTCAAGAAATGTGAGCTCTAATACCCATAGGAGCACAGAATTAGTTTTGAGATTATTTGACTCCTGGCCAAAATGTTCTGTTGAAACAGACATCATGGTTTAATTCCAATAAAGCCCATTAAAGGGACTGGTTAGCTGCAACTTGTTCCATTTATTCCAATGAGACCTGTAGTACCATTTTATACACTTTTACTCAGGAAGTGCCACTATGCTCAAGTGTGTATTGAAATACAGCCTTAAATGCTCTTTCCTTCTTTTCCAGCACAGTCTTATGCATGGCCTCACAGAGTTCATTGGGGGCTACTCCTCAAAATAGTATGCATGGGAGCACAATTCAAATTGTTGGTGTTGACCTTTAAAGTCCTAAACGGCATGAGCCCTGTATGTCTGAAGGAGTATCTCCACCACCATTGACCACACTGAAGTCCAGCTCTGAGGGCCTTCTGGCTGTTCCATCACTGCAACACATGAAGCTACAGGCAGAGGGCCTTCTTGGTAGTGGCGCCCGCCCTGTGGAACGCCGTCCCATCAGATGTCAAACAGATAAGCAACTATTTGACTTTTAGAAGTCTGTGTTTTCAATATTTTGTTGGAAGCTGTCCAGAGTGGCTGGGGAAACCCAGTCAGAGGGATGGCATATAAATAAAATTATAATAATGATATGTTAGTCTTCCACCTCTGCAGCTGTCACTTTGAAGCAAGGATGGGGAAATGTGTAGCCCTCCAGATGTTCCTGTTCTCCTGTACCCATCAGCCTCAGCCTGCATGACCAATGGGCATGAATGATTTGGAGTTGCAGTTCAAGAAAATCTGGAGGGCCACATGTTCCTCCATCTCTAAATCAATGGAAGCTGCTTATTTTCTCAGAGCTGATGCTGAGGCCATATGCTGACTTTATCAATACAGCTCTTGGGATTCCCCAAGATGGAAGTCCAAGTCTTTCATCCAAGGGTAGGAGCCAGGACACCAGGAGACTTCTGAAGACCCTCCAGATTTATCAGCCAATTTGACCTAGTAAAAGACTTTCCTGGCTTTAAATTAAATGGCAATCGGTCAATCCCAGCCTGGGTAGCCCAGGACCTCCATACACACTGTCCAGGCTTGCGCTCCAGTGAGGTCACTTCAGTGAAGCTAATCCAGCACTTTGTCTTCCCCTCTGGAGGTGCACTCCATTGTCTCTCAAGACAAACAGATGCCCACAACAATCCCTGACTCCAATCAACCAAGACTCTCAGGAAGATATCCGAGGGATATCCTAGAGAAAAAGAGAAAGTTCTGTCCCTGTCCCTAGTCAGTTAATGCAAATCCTTTGGAAACAGTGTCTTGAACCTAGTGAGTATATGTGTTCCCAGAACCTTTCTGGGGAGAATATTTCAGACAACCCTGGTTCTTAAGAGTTATATGCAAAACCTGTTTATATTATGAACTTTACAGCATGCAGTAATGTCAGAAAATATCACCAAGCAGCACACCTCTGCAATAAATCAACGAAGGGCAAATGTGCTTTTAAAACCTAGTTATACGTTAGTGCCTTTGACAAAAGAATGTGTTGGCCTTTAGAAAGTGAACACTTGCAGATAAAAGACTATTGGGAAAATAATACTGGCAAAAGGAAATGTAAGAGTGGGCTGATACTTAGGAGCATGGACACAGATTCATCTTATTCACCCCTGCCTAAGCATTACAGTCGTACCAATTCATAGACACCAGCTATTAATGAATCATACACAATGCACATTTTTAGTTGTCAATGTTTGAACTCAACAGTATTGAATTTTTTTGCAAATATATTGAACACAATTGAAATACTTAGAACATTATGTTTCAATGGGCCATTTCCTCACACACACAAGAGCAACAGTGATGACAGCTGGAAAGCAGGACAAAATCCACTGAGTATGGAAGTAATGCTTAAAATTTCAAGTGCCACCTTAGATAAAGTGGACTGCATAATACATACTTTTCCTGCTATGCACTTCTTTCCTTCAATGCAGGGGCGGGCAAGCACTGGTCTCTGGACTGGATCTAGGCTGAATCTTCTTCATAGCCCTATGTCCTCCTCGGATCCCCAGTCCACTGAATTTCCATTCTCTTTCTTCCCACCCAGTGTGAAATCCACATGAGCTGCCCAACCTTTTAAATAAGATTAGACCAATCACAGAGGTTAAGGTGATAAATGGATATTAGCCATGTTCTACCTCCCCTGTCAGAGGTAGTATGGCTCCGAATACGAGTTACTTCGAACCAGAAGTGAGGAATTGCACTCCTGTCCTACTTTTGGATTTCCTGTAGACAATTGGTTAGCCACTGTGAGAACAGGATGCTGAATTAGATGAGCCTTTGGGCTCATCTGGCAACGCTCTTCATACGTTCTTAACCGTGGATACAGTGAGCTGCGGTTCCTTAAGCAACTGGTTGAATTTCCATGCTGAGACAAAGGCCTCTCTGTCTGGCAACTCTCTTGGCTTCCATTTTATGTGGAGAGGAAGAGAAACCTCTTTCTTCCTGCCAAGCAGGAGAAAGAAGGGGACAAAAGAAGGTGGCAGAGAGACTCCACCTACTGTACTTCTGGCTGTGACCACATCTTTACCACATATTTTGAGCTTTATCATATGCACACCACCAGCTGTAGCCCTATTCACCACCAGTATGTGGCCCTGCCTGGACATAAAAATGGTTCCCCACTCTTGTTTAAATGCAACACTGTTTTTCCTCAGTGACCTCATGCACCCATTTGATGAGATGAGCAGCAATCTTTGGGGTGTTGGTTTTTTTTAAAAAAAAAAGGTAGTAAATTCATTTTATGTATGCATCAAAATTGTGTTTCTACTCATATTCCCTTCCTTTCTCATAGACCCTTAGTGTCTCTCTCTGGAAATTTAGAGTGGAATACAAAATTGTTGCAGCTGAATATGGTTGACAATGAATTTTGGCCACGTTTAATAGCCATTGGGATGTTTGCTAGATCAGGCTATGTGACAAAAACTTGGTGGAGCCTCAATGCATGAACTACCTCAGCTAAATCTGGAACTGGTTTAGGGAACTTTTGTTTGTTTCGTATGAGGGGGGATATGTTTGAGAGACTCTCCTTTCACATGATGTTGGTCCATGCACACTCTGATGGTCACAGCTGGTTTACAGCACCAGCCATAATAGCTACTTGGAAATTTAACTCTCCCCTCAACCAAGACCAAAAACACAACACCCAGACCTCTCCTGTAACTCTCCATTCCACTCCTGTTCCTTCCATGTTCCCTTTTCCTATCCTTTCTGTTTCATCCTTTCTTGACCTTGCCCCCTTTCTACCACTTTTATTCTTTTATTTCTCACTTCTCTTTTCTCCATTCTTTACATCATATTACTGCCCTTCTAATCTTGACCTGCCATTTCTTTTAACCCCCTGAGGCCTAGAGTGAACACAATGTGCTTCTACATTATTTAAAGTGAACTCTAAAGAGAGTTATTTAAAGAGAGCTAGTGTGGTGTAGTGGTTAAGAGCGGTGGACTTGTAATCTGGTGAACCAGGTTTGCGTCCCCGCTCCTCCACATGCAGCTGCTGGGTGACCTTGGGCCAGTCACACTTCTTTGAAGTCTCTCAGCCCCACTCACCTCACAGAGTGTTTGTTGTGGGGGGGGGGGGAAGGGAAAGGAGAATGTTAGCCGCTTTGAGACTCCTTAAAGGGAGTGAAAGGCAGATATCAAATCCAAACTCTTCTTCTCTCTCCCATATTTCTTTCTTCACACTTACAACACTTACAACGGTTTACAAAGTGTACGTCATGAATAATAGTTTAAAGTTGCTTGCTGTAAAAGCAGGGCATTGCTTGTGTTGACAGAGCACTGTTTTCAGGATGGAAACCTGCTTTAGAGATGCCTTCTTAATTAAACAGTCCTGCAAGTAATAATAATAATAATAATAATAATTTATTATTTGTACCCCGCCCATCTGGCTGGGTTTCCCCAGCCACTCTGGGCGGCTTCCAACAAAGATAAAAAATACACTAAAATGTCACATATTAAAAACTTCCCTGAACAGGGCTGCCTTCAGATGTCTTCTGAATGTCAGGTAGTTGTTTATCGCTTTGACATCTGATGGGAGGGCGTTCCACAGGACGGGCGCCACTACCGAGAAGGCCCTCTGCCTGGTTCCCTGTAACTTGACCTCTCGTAGTGAGGGAACCGCCAGAAGGCCCTCGGAGCTGGACCTCAGTGTCCGGGCAGAACGATGGGGGTGGAGACGCTCCTTCAGATATACTGGACCAAGGCCGTTTAGGGCTTTAAAGGTCAGCACCAACACTTTGAATTGTGCTCGGAAACTTACTGGGAGCCAATGTAGGTCTTTCAAGACCGGTGTTATATGGTCTCGGCGGCCGCACCCAGTCACCAGTCTAGCTGCCGCATTCTGGATTAGTTGTAGTTTCCGGGTCACCTTCAAAGGTAGCCCCACGTAGAGCGCATTGCAGTAGTCCAAGCGGGAGATAACCAGAGCATGTACCACTCTGGCGAGACAGTCCGCAGGCAGATAGGGTCTCAGCCTACGTACCAGATGGAGCTGGTAAACAGCTGCCCTGGATACAGATTTGACCTGTGCCTCCATGGACAGCTGTGAGTCCAAAATGACTCCCAGGCTGCGCACCTGGTCCTTCAGGGGCACAGTTACCCCATTCAGGACCAGGGAATCCTCCACACCTGCCCGCCTCCTGTCCCCCAAAAACAGTACTTCTGTCTTGTCAGGATTCAACCTCAATCTGTTAGCCGCCATCCATCCTCCAACCGCCTCCAGGCACTCACACAGGACCTTCACCGCCTTCACTGGTTCTGATTTAAAAGAGAGGTAGAGCTGGGTATCATCCGCATACTGATGAACACCCAGCCCAAACCTCCTGATGATCTCTCCCAGTGGCTGCATGTAAATGTTGAAAAGCATGGGGGAGAGGACAGAGCCCTGAGGCACCCCACAAGTGAGGGCCCAGGGGTCTGAACACTCATCCCCCACCACCACTTTCTGAACACGGCCCAGGAGGAAGGAGCGGAACCACTGTATGACAGTGCCCCCAGCTCCCAGCCCCTCAAGACGGTTCAGAAGGATGTTATGGTCGATGGTATCAAACGCCGCTGAGAGATCCAGCAGAACTAGGAAACAGCTCTCACCTTTGTCCCTAGCCCGCCGGAGATCATCAACCAGTGCGACCAAGGCAGTTTCAGTCCCATGATGAGGCCTGAATCCCGACTGGAAGGGATCCAAATGGTCCGCTTCTTCCAGGCGTGCCTGGAGTTGTTCAGCAACCACTCGCTCAATCACCTTGCCCAAGAATGGAAGATTTGAGACTGGGCGATAATTGGCCATCGTGGCCGCATCTAAAGATGGTTTTTTAAGAAGCGGTTTAATAACCGCCTCTTTCAGCGGGTCTGGGAAGGCTCCCTCACGGAGGGAAGCATTCACCACCCCACGAAGCCCATCGCCCAGTCCTTCCCGGCTAGCTTTTATAAGCCAGGATGGGCAAGGATCCAGGAGGCAGGTGGTTGGCTTCACTCGTCCAAGCAGCCTGTCCACATCCTCGGAGGTAACAGGTTGGAATTGATCCCACACAACTTGACTAGACAGGACTCTAGCACTCTCCCGCCCTGGCTCTGCTCCCACGGTGGAGTCTACTTCTTCCCAAATCTGAGCGATTTTATCTGCAAAAAACTTTGCAAAATCATTGCAGGAGATCATGTGGCCCATACTGGGCCCAGATGTCGCAGGTGGTTCCGCTAAATTGTGAACCACCTGAAAAAGTCTCCTGCTGCTGTTTTCTGCAGATGCAATAGAGGCGGCGAAGAAGGTCTTCTTCGCCGTCGCTATCGCCACTTGGTAGGCTCGACGTTGAGCTCTAACCTGTGTCCGGTCAGATTCGGAATGGGTTATCCGCCACCGGCGCTCTAGCCGTCTCAACGATTGTTTCATTGCCCTCAGATCCGTGGAGAACCACGGGGCTCTCCGGGCTCCATGCAATCGGAGAGGGCGCTTTGGAGCCAAACAGTCAATAGCCCTGGTTAACTCCACATTCCAGCGGGCCACCAGGGAATCGGCTGAAAGGCCATCAACATGGGATAAAGCATCCCCTACCACTCTCTGGAAACCATTTGGATCCATTAAGTGGCGGGGGCGGACCATCCGAATTGGTCCCACCTCCCTGCAGAGGTGTGAAACCCAAGCATATATGTGGATTGCTTCAGAGTAACTGTTCAGAAAGGGCTGTCAGCCATAATGATTGTGTCAGAAAATACAATCCAACCTCTCCATTTACATCTTGCTATCTAAAGCCTTTATCCTCAGTATAGCTGTCCCTGTAAACCTCTCCAGGTTATTGACATTTTTATTAAAAAAAATGTTCTTCACTCAGCACTGTGTAAGCCACAGCTCAATCATGAGATACAATATTGGGCTGGGTGGTTTCAAGACAAAACTCCTGATGAACCTGAGAGAGTGTGAGTTTATTGGTCACCTATAACATGCTGGCAGCCCAGTGCTGATATTTCTCATCAGAATGTAGAGTAAAAACTTAAGGGGCAAATGCAGCAAACCATTAGTAAGCACAGCTAAAAGGCTTGGAGTTGTCAGAGATAGAGAATGCCGAATCCAATTCACAGAGTGCTCTTTCCATACAACTTCTCATCTTTAGACCAATGAAAGAGGGCCAGAGGGTCGAAGCCTGGTGCAATGTTAGTCAGCAGATATATTGTGAGCTGAATCTGGCCCATGAAGAAATTTCACTTTACCCCCAGGAAGCCCTCTCAAAACTGAATCACAATACTCAAAGGGAAAGTGTTGCAATCAAGTTGCAAGAACGCTTTGCCATCTGATGCTGTGTGTGACATAAGTAATGTGGAAATAATATGCAGTCTCATTGACTGGGCATGTGTGTTCCTTAACTGTGGAAGGCTTATCACCCTCTGGGAGAAACTTGATGAAGAAGCCTGACTAACACCTGGCCAAGAGAGAGTGTCCAGTCTCTTAAAGAGGAAAGGGTTATTGCAAAGTAGGGTGAATATCCTCATTAAATTACCCAGATCAGAACAAATATGGGATGGAGGTGAAACTAAATGACCCAGTGTGGTTTCTTCCGAATAGCACAAGATTAACATTACCCACCCACCCTGTGAAATTTATTTATCTTTAGAACATTATTTACAAAGTGGTCCACAACACACCTTGCCACCCTATATTAATAACCATATATTAGTCACAGTAGTCAAGCAGTAATAGCCAGGAACACCAATAAACAGATACATTTGGGGGGGCAGCAGAAACACCTCATAATTGGTGCCTGCCTGATTTCAGAACGTAGGTGCCACAGCAGAGAAAGCTCTCCTTTGCACCACCACCAGTTGAGCATCCATAAGCTGTGGTATGGCGACAAGGGCCTCCCTCTCAGATTGCAGAGACCAGGATATCCTAAATAGAACAGATGGTCTATTAAGTGACAAGCAACTAGCAAGCAGCTAGAAATGGTTGTAAAGGAAAAAGAAAGCCAGAAAGAGAGACTGATAGATACCCTTTGCAGAACTATTTGTTGGATGGACCATGCTCTGGAAAGCTTCATGGACATGTGATCTAATCCACATGTCTGTGTTCTGATCTGAGCATGATTCATTTTATGTAGAGCAGGGAAGTTTGCTGAAAATCTTCCCTCATCCCTACATCTGTATATATGACACCCACTGTATATGGGACAGTGCAGGAACACAATAAAGAACTTCAGAAATGGAAAAAAGTTTCCAGGCAGGCTCATAGGCAGGGAGGCAATACACAAAATATTCTGGTTCTAGACTATTTAGGCCAAAATATTGGATTGAGATTAGAAACTAATTGGTAATCAGTGAACATTTGGTGTGATGTTATCTGATCTACCAACTCTGATCAGAGCCATAGAAAAGTTTTGTTTTTCATTTATCACGCCTTCTCAAACCACATATTTAATTGCCCCTCGTCGTCTATGTTATGACCTTTGTATCACACTGGACTGTGGTGTGTTGTAGTACCAGACTGTAAAGAACACGTTTTTTGCCAAGAGAATGCTGATAATCAGCACCATTTCTGCCAGCAGCCGCTGTACGCTCCCTTTCTAGAAAAAATCAGTTATCTGCACTGATAATATAACGTCTATCTCATTACCTCCAGACATCTGCTTGGAAGAAAGTCCTGTTGAATTCAGCTATGCTAACCTAATGAAAAACACATCTTTGGTGTAAGTCGTAGTATGCCCAGAATGGCTGAGGCAACCCAGTCAGATGGGTGGGATACAAATAATAACTTATTATAAATTATTAATATGCACACTTCTCATTGAGCAGATCAAGGGTGATCAAGCCTGGGAACCAATCCTATTTTCCCAGTCACCCCTTCCAAATATTTTGACAACTGCAATCGAAACATTCATATGCACTCCATCGCCAACACAATATGTGCACATAATGTATATGTACCAAGGTGCACAATGCCTTGAGACAAGCTGCCCTCAGCGCTTTTGCTGCTTAGTGTAGGGACTAACAGACAGCCAACCAAAGTGAACCCTGTGAGCCTTTAAGGTTGCAGAGAAACTTATACTGAAAGGCTGAAAAGAACAATACCCAATACCTACTACTCGGGGATCTAAAGATCCCACTGCCTTTCTCCATTTGACATATAACTTGGGAAAGCTCAGTCAGTAAAGCATGAGACTCTTAATCTCAGGGGCATGAGTTTGAGCCCCACATTGGCCAAAAGATTCCTGTATTGCATGGAGTTGGGTCCCTTCCAACTCTATGATTCTAACTATCCATCTTGTTTGGATACTTGCTTAGACAGACGGACTTGCCTATATACAGTGGTACCTCGGGTTAAGTACTTAATTCGTTCCGGAGGTCCGTTCTTAACCTGAAACTGTTCTTAACCTGAAGCACCACTTTAGCTAATGGGGCCTCCAGCTGCCACTGTGCCACCACTGCACGATTTCTGTTCTCATCCTGAAGCAAAGTTCTTAACCCGAGGTAATATTTCTGGGTTAGTGGAGTCTGTAACCTGAAGCGGATGAAACCTGAAGCGTATGTAACCCGAGGTACCACTGTAAATTATATATTTCCCTTAGGACTGAATAATTTATTTTTTGTTAATCTCATCTGATGATGTTTCTTTCTCTTTCTTGCTCATATTTGCCACAATACTTTTTAGAACAATGCTTTTGCTGCTGTAGTTTAACCTGTCAAAATGGCTTTTAAAATAGTGTGTCCTTGCTGATTTTTCCTAACATAACTGGAGAGTTACATGTTTGCTCTGCTTGTTCATTTTCTCCCAAGTTCCCTTTCACACTCTGATGTACACATGGAGAGCCAGTCCCATTCATTGCAATAGTAACAGGGAGCTCCCTGCTTATATCTCCCCATTTGTGGAGCTGTACGAGGGCAGACAGGCCATACTGGCTCATCAAAAGCTTTGACACCCTCAAGGAATCGCCAGAGGAGCCCAAGCCTGTCATTTTTCACTTACTCTCGTTTTTATGGGATCAACATAGCAACCCCACCCTGACCCAAACTCATTAACATTTTGAATACTCTGCTGCCACTAAATGGAAACTAAATGCAGAAGTAGCAAAGGAGTGAATAAGCTCTTCTATAAATCTGGCCTAATAAGAAAACCTGACACATTAGGTCTTGGCTGTTTTAATGGCTAGTTCAATGGAGTACAACTTCATTAGACATAGAAAATATACTTGCAGGCTGTTAAGTGGAGAAGTGCATTTGAAATGAATGTACTGCAATGTGGTTTTGCATATTAAAACTGAAGAAGAAGCTATGGTGGTTTAATAAAGGTAAAAAGGAGCACAGACTCGTATCTTTGCCATCTGTTTTGAAGTTTAAGCCTATGATTTACTAAGGCTGCAGTCGCATACACACTTACCTGAGACTGCGCTCCATGAAATCAATAAGACTAGTAGAGATGTAGAGCACCAAATCAATTCTATCTATCTAGTGTATCTATTTTGGAAATCTGTGTATCTGTCTGTTCTCCATGCACTTGGACACCTCTAAGATACAGTCAAACCTTGGTTCCGGAACAGCTCCATTCTGGAATGTTTTGGTTCCCAAACACCGAAAACTCGGAAGTAACTGCTCTGGTTTTCAAATGATTTTCAGAAACCGAACTGTTTCCAAGCCACATTTTTCATTTTTTCCCCCATTGACTTTGCAGCCAGCCCATTGATCCTCAGTTTTTGAACTTTTCAGAAGCCAAATGGTCTTCCGGAACAGATTAAGTTCAAAAACCATGGTTCCACTGTATCATAATGAAACTTTGCATGGTGGTTCCTGAGATGAAGGAACAAATTTTCATCTATGTTTGGATACAGTCGGATGCCATTTTGAATCAAGATTGTGGAATGAACTTTTTGAACTGGACTGATTTTTTTTTTGTTCCTTGGAATTGTGGACCAACGTCAGATCCAAGTTTGCTAGTAAGTGTATAATGCACTTTGTAAAAACTGCTATGCTACTGAGACTAAGCCAGTTAAGTATTGCCACAAAAGTGGGGGCGAGGAAAGAAGAAGGATTTGCATCACCAAAAAGGAAGCTAAAGAAGACACCAATTTCCATAAAACTTTTGTATGGTAATACAAATAGGCACAAATTTAGAAATAATTACTGCAAGAGCTTGGAAAAAACCCTTGCCTGAAATTCTGAAGAGCTGCTACCAGTCGGTGTACTAAATCCAGCCCGTGGATGGTCCAGGAATCAGCATGAGTAGAATGTTTCCTTTTATTTAAAATGCATCTCTAGGTTATTTGTGGGGCATAGGAATTCATTCATTCCCTCCCCCCCCCCAAAAAAAAATAACCCCCACAAGGTCTGAGGGACAGTGGACCAGCCCCCTGCTGAAAACAATTTGCTGACCCCTGGTGTAGACCAAGGGTGGATAACCAGTAGGCCTACAGGTGTTATTGGGCTGTGACCCCTATCATCTCTGGCCATCATGGCCAATGATAAGGGATGATGGGAGTCATCTGGAGGGCCACAGATTCCCAACCCCTAGTGCAGGCAAAATGGATGGGCAAATGTCTGTATTCAGTGTAAGGCACCTCCCTACATTCCGTTACACCCAATCCTTCCATTGCAGGGTGACATGTCTCTGCTGAAGATTTGCTTTAAGAAAGCAGAACAAGGGCACAACTGAAGAGGAGCCATAGTAAGGCAGATTAATGTCACCAATAACTGAGCACACATATTTCAGCTGTGCGTGTTTTGTAAAAAAGAAGAGGAAGAAGTAGGTATTGTAGATTGTGCTGAGAGCAAGAGCAGATGAGCCGGGAGTACAGACTGTAGGTTCAGCATAAAGTGAGGCTGCCAGCAATCGAGGCTGTTAGTTTACACAAAGGAAGGAATTTTGCCAACTCTGCATCTTTTTGTTACGCACCCTTACATGCCATTTGCTGACTCTCTCATTTTCAGCATATGTCCTAATGAGATGATACCATGTGGTTAAAAGGAGAGCAAGAATGAAAGCCATATAATTCACAGAAGTATAATCATTCACAACACAGCTCCCTCCCTCTTTTTTTGTATCTGTTTTGTGAAGCAGTGCTGTATGCACTTTATTATCTCCACCCCACCCTTTCCTGAGAATGCACCACTATAAACTGGCAAGCCTTAAAATCAAGAAAATATTGCAATGTATTTACGGAATGAAGCCGTGGAACATCTGGCACATACATAAACCTGGCTGCCGAGATTATCAGGGTTGCAGACTAACTAGGAGAGGAATCCACGCAGGTGGAATAAATGGGGCCAGTTGCCAGTTTTGCTATGTGGGAACAGGATATATGGCTCTAACTAAGACAAAAGTAATATTTCAAAAGATTTAAAGGAATGGGGTGTTCAAAGCCAGGCTGAGAGGCCAAATCTTGCTGGCAGTAATCTGTGAACCATAGCTAGCGTGGTGTAGTGGTCAGAGTGTTGAACTATGTTGAAATCTCGATTTCAGCCATGAAGCTCACACGGTTGTTGTGAAGCTAAAATATTAATGGGGGAAAACAGTCTACAGCACTTCGGTGAAAGGTGGGCTAGACAGGGGCAGAGGAAGGGGATGTGATGGGGGCAGGTCACCCCGGGTGTCACCACTGAAGGGGGGATGACAAAATGCCAGGTGGCACTCACTGCGGGGCCTGCAGCACGCCCAAGCCACATGTCTCTCCTGGGAGTGACATGGTGGCTTGGGCACCTGCAGTTTCCACAGTGCCCCAAACGGTCCCAAACGAGCCAGGCAGACTCCTCGGCGGCCCCGCAGAGAGTCCTGCCCCGGCTGGCCCCGCCCCCTGGGCGCAGGGCATGCTCACCCCCCCAGGTGCCCAATCACTTGCTCCACCACTGGGGACAGAAATGTAATCTAACTATAATTCTGATTGGAATTACACATTCTGTCTGTCTGTCTGTGTGTCTGTCTTTCTGTCTCCCTATTGGAGGTAAGGCAAGGGTTTTGGGGTAGGATGTGGAAATAAAAGTTGATGTATAAGGCTAGAAGTTCCATAGGCTGCAACAAAAAGTCCTGCCTTCTTAGCTCCTAGGGCGGTCATTTGAGGGAACACTAAAGCCATTATGCCTAGACAGAGAATTATCAACACAAATAAGGACTGTGAGGTTCTCTACAGGAGTTCTAGTTTACATGAAGGATTCTAAGAACATTCATCCAAACTTGCTTAGAAGCTCCTTGCATTTCTTCTTGTCCCATGCATGATACTAGCATGCTTGGCAACATGGTCCTACTTCTCCCTGCATTAAATAGAGCTCAGGACTCAGATGGGGACACTGGTGCAAAGAATAAGCCATGGGTGCTGTAACAAACTGCTGCATTCTCACAGGAGCGGCAAGAGAGCATTAAAAAGTGCCTGGAGAGGGGCAGTCAATGAACTGTGTGCCAGCTTCCAGGCGTAATTCAATATGCCAGCTTCAGTGGTTCAGAACCTAGCTACCTTAAGAGTCACCTCCCTTCCATTCTTTGCAACAGGGCCATCTATAACCAGTGGTGGCATGTTTGATTGCAGCCCCATAGTCCAGTGCACTTCGATAGAACGGGAGATTTACTGCATGCGCTCAGTGTTTTGCCCTCACTACCCCCACCGGCCATCTTTTCAAACAGGCAGAAGAACTGCTTCTCCTGTGAAAACCCTGAGCCATTCGATATAAGGTCTGCTTTTAATTAATCTATGCAATTTTGCAATACATCCAGGTGTCGGAAATACAAGCCATGCCAGAAGATCAATCACTTCATATTTCACAGGGGTGTTTTCCGCAACATTTTTATTGTCTCTGTCACAAAGAAAGAGAACAGACTTCCCCAAGCCTGAACTCTCCCTCCTCAATTAGGCATCAATCACGGGAGAAAATAGATGATATATAAGCTTGGAGGGCTATTTCCTTTCCTGCGAATCAAAGCACAACCTGCCTTCTTAAGGTGGGAAATAAGAATATAAGAAGAAGATATAGCAGAGCATAGGCCCATAATCTAGTCTAGCGTCCTGTTTTCACAGTGGCCAAGCAGATGCTCACCAGAATCCCACATAAACACAACAGCACTTGTGACCCCCAGCATCTGGGATTCAGAGATAAATTCCAATGTGTTTCATGGTAGTAAAATGTTCAATGGACACTTTAAAAAAACCCCACCATATATTAACATTTGCTGGGGTGACAACAATAGAACGCCCCAGTGTGGGGAGCAGGGAACATAGAATCCTCTTGAGCTCTCTTTGGTTTTTTTAAAGGAAACATCTCTCTGGACACTTCAATCTGCATCACTAAGTCATTTTTTGTCGGTGGGAGAATGTTACACCAACACATTGCATTGGCTGGGACAAAAAAGCACCCTTTCTGTCTGGTGTGATGGGTCAGAGCCACCCAACCACTACAGGTGTCACTGCAACTTACCTAGATGGCACTAAGCTGAGGCAAGGCAGTAGTGAGGTTGGAGCTGCATGGCCACACCAGCAGGAGTGCTGGAAAAGGTTTGCAAAGTATAATACAGTGGTGCCTCACAAGACGAAATTAATCCGTTCCGCGAGTCTCTTCGTCTTGCGTTTTTTTCGTCTTGCGAAACTCGGCTATTAGCGGCTTAGCGGCTTAGCGGCTTAGCGGCTATTAACAGCTTAGCGGCTTAGCGGCTATTAATGGCTTAGCGGCTTTAAGAAAAAGGAAACAAACTCGCAAGAATTCGCAAGACATTTCGTCTTGCGAAGCAAGCCCATAGGGAAGTTCGTCTTGCGGAACGACTAAAAAAACGGAAAACCCTTTCGTCTAGCAAGTTTTTCGTCTTGCGAGGCATTCATCTTGCGGGGCACCACTGTACAGGAAGCCATAGGTTTGGGGATCTGCCAGTGGGGAGGGGCTGCATGGAAGAACTGGCCTCCCAGCGCCAATATTGCTGCTGTGCATCACAAGGGTGAGAGGCAGGTCAGGGAGGTGGCAAGGTCAGGGTAGTTTGGGCACACAGGTGTGAGTGCCATATCAGCTCTGCAGGTGCACCCAAAGTACCAGGGGTGCCAACTTGAATAAAATATTGTGGGGGCCCAGGTAAGCCCCGCCCCTCATAATCACTCACATAACTCGGTGCACACACACCATTTGAATGGCAGTGCCCATCAACTTTGGGGGGACAGCCCCCTCAAATATTTTATGACCCCTAGGAGTTGGCTCCTATACAAAGTACCCTGAACTTGGTGCCACCCACCCCACCATCATTGTACTGGTACACAGCAGTGGCACAGCTACAGGGAGGCCTCCCCACTGACCACTCTTGATAGATTTTAGGCCATCAAACATCCCATCCTTCCCTAAAGGTTCATGTCCCTTGTGCACGCACTTATCCCATTCCTATACACACTTACCGGGGAGAAAGCCCTATTGAACTCAAAGAAACTTACATGCATAGGCTTCTACTGTATACTGCCATTCTGTATGTGGAACATAGTGGTAGACGCCATACTTTGCAGTCAGAAAGACCCAGGTTCAATCTCTAGCGGTTCCAGTTAAAAGTATTTGCGGTAGTAGATGTTGGGGGAAAACTCTCCCCAGGACCCTAGAGAGCTAACACCAATCAGAGTAGACGAATAGTCTGGGGCTGATGGGAGTTGTGGTCCAAAAATTCTGGAGGGTATTGGGTTGGGAAAGACTGGAGGAGACAATGGACATATGCCTGCTATTAAGTAGCTACCTATGCAGCCTACCACACACAGTGCTTCACTCTAGGGCACTGGTGCCTAGATGGCAATCCTTTCACCATGGATGCCACCAGCCAGATATACCAGATCATCATATGCTACCATTAGGAAAAGCAAGTTCTTTATGTAAAGAAGTGTAACTTGTCAACCTCTTTGTGGATATCTGGTTAAACAAGAAATCTGTCAACCATCAAATGTGAGTGGAATTCACGTTCTTTTGAAAGATATAAATGAAGAGCGCTGTTGTGAAACTCTTGGCCTGCTGTCAAAATCTTTGTAATGTACACAAGAAAAGCTTCACATCACATATTTCATCTTGGATATATGCCTTCAGCAGCTACTAAGCTGTGAGACATGGAATTACTTATTTTGCTTTAATCAGTGGATACAATGGTTGAGGGGTAGGAGACTGGATTAAAGCACTGTCTATGTTTGAACCACACTCAGATCCACGGATGAGGGGTGGTATATTAAATAATAATAATAATAATAATAATAATAATAATAATAATAATAATAATAATATCAAGTTGCTGAATAACTACTTCTTCCACCATCCCTGGCAATATTTGCTGACTTGAAGAGAGGTATAGGTCACCAATAGCCAAGAGCACTAACTTGAATAAAATATTGGGGGGGGGGCAGGTGAAGCACGCCGTGATGCAAGGGGGCTGGGAGGACTCTGTGGCAGTTTTAGTGGCAGTTTCAACCTCTGTCCTTTTATATGAAGCCATCTCTCTTTCCACCATCGCCCATAGCCCCTTTTGCCTTCCCCACCAGTGACAGAGGGGGAAAGAGGCACCCTCCACTCACCCACAGGACTCAGCAGGTTTGGTGCAGCCAAAGTTCACTTACCCACATAGAACGCATATATAAGCAAGCAATACACCAGTGCTTTTCTTGCAAACTTGCCCTTTAAATTGTTCAATCATGGCAAAGGCTCCTGTTTCCAAAAGGAATGGGGAGGCCTGATCTCTCCACCACTTTAAATTGTTCCCTGAGACATGGAGGGGAGGGGAAAGGGGGTGGGAGATAATGATAATCTCAAGCCCTTCCCAATACTCATGCAACTCCCACACACACACACACACAAACACACCAATGCACAACACTGCAGCTACTTTGCTTCTCAATGGGCTGCTGTTCATACAAGGCAAGTGATGGGGCGAGAGGCGCACAGTGGAGGAGGCGAATGGGTTTGAACACCCTTTCCACCAGCCACCTCTCTGCCTTGACTCAGGAATGGACCACAGACATTCACACACTCCCTCCACTTCACCAAGGAGGACCCCTTTTGCTCTCGCATTGTTTTCCCCAGAGAATCCTAGGAATGGAGCTTCAGTTCCCAGAGCCCTTAACAAGCTACAGTTCCTATGATTCTTTGGGGGAAAGCATGTGCTTTCAATGTATGGCATCAATGGGACCATAATCTGCAAATAGGAGACGATGACCAGAGCTGCTTGTGGTCCTCCCATATGACCATTTAGAATCAAACAGTTTGCCCAACATTAGACATTGAAGCCACTTTGAGTAGAAATTTGGGGGGGGGGGGGTTAGTAATGGGTGGTATCCAACAAACTAGGTCTGCTAGTGCAAGGGGCCTTCCTCTCCTCCTCTTCTTGCTGCACACCTCCCCCTGTCTCACTTGGGAGCTCCCAAACCCCCAGAGCAGATTTGGGAAGGGTGTGGGGGCACACAGAGAGACAGGAGGGAGGGCATGTTCTGTTGCCCAAGCAGAGATGCTAGCACAAGCAGATCTCCTTCACTGGATACCGCCCAAGGTATGTTGTTGTTGAATGAAAAAAAATCTGCTAAGAGTTTGATTACAATGTAAAATGTAAATAAATAATGTAAATTGTGAATGATAAGGAAAAACCGGTGGGAAAGAGATTGCCAAACCTGAGGGATAGAAGTGGCTCCAAATAATTGTATGACTGTTTGTTATTTGTATAGAGCTATATCCAACTGTGTCCTTCTTCCACTAATGGAAGGCTCTTTAACCAAACAGTCTTCCATGAGCTAAAAATGGGGGTTGCGAGGAAGATATTTTTGAAGCTCTCCCTTTTCTCCTGTATTTCGCCAAGCCATCTAAATACACAGAGCTCCAATGGTATCCCAACCCTCTGCAACAGATTTGTGTCTTTTTGTTCACAGTAGGGTTGCAGGGGGACTCAGCAAAAACATTTTCAACCCATTTCCACTAATGGAAGCCCCTGCTGGAAGCCTTCTATCTGTGGATGGGAACAATTGGCCACAACCCCAATCTATTTCTCTATCTGACACCTCATAACCAAGGTTCACTGGGCAGCTAAAAATGAAAAGCTAACAAAAAATCACAAATCCAGTAAATTGTGAACAAATAGCCACACAGAAATCCACAAAACCAGTCATGTCAAAACATATCAGAGCAGATTTCATACAATCTCCGCCACTGTCTAATAATATAAGGCAGAGAGTCATAAAACATCCACATGGCACTAAAATACACTCTAAAACCACAGATAATATAGATGTAGATATAGATATAGATAGTTGGCATCCGTCAGTCTCGAGAGGCAACGGAGTGTGCTTCTGGGGGTGAAGTCAAATTGCTGCATTAGCAGCACTGAAGTGACCTCCTGGTCAGTGTGGATGGAGGTCCTGGGCTACAGTGAGCCAAGAGATGGACCAGGAGATAATGAAAATGAGAAAACACTAATGTGACATGTTTGTAACGACAGCGTTGTAATATGTCACACCTTTTCTTTTCACAATCTAGCATGGGTTCTTCAGCCATCAAAACCAATGTGCTACTCAATTAGATATGAGGCATGCTGAGTTCAATAGAAGTTTCTCCCAGGTAGGCATGTAAAAGATTGCAGCCAACGTGAACCTGGCTTTGTGCTAGGATTGCCACCTTTGGTCGGGCAAAATAAATGACAGGTCGGGCAAAATACGGAACAGGTTGGGAGGAGAATTGGAGGGCTAAAATGGCTTTACCTGGTACGGAAATGGCTTCAAAGCAATCCATTACAATGGCACATGGTGTTTACAGTGGTTTATTCAATGGGGGGAAAAGTCACGTGCAAACCCCCTGCCACTCTCCAAGTGTGACACACCACAGGCTCTCTGCCTGTGCAAACACTCTCTCTCCCACATTGGACCAGGCCCCTGCAAACCCTCTCTCTCACTCTCTAACTCACCCCCTGCCCACTCAAAACCCGAGACTTGACTGCAGCATGCCCAGACACTGCAAACTCCCTCTCTTGCTCTCTGCCCATTTAAACTCTCTCTTTCAAACTCCCAGCCCCAGCCCACCCTCTGCTTGTGTCCTGCAATGACTCTCACTCCCCCGCTCAGCTCTCCTCCTCATGGACCCAACCCTCTGCCTGCACAAACTCCCACTCAGGCTCTCGCTCGCTCTCCTCCCACCAGACCCATGTTTTTCTAGGGATGGGCAGTAACCCTCCTTTGTGTTCATTTGTGGCCCCCTTGGAACAAGTCAAATCATCTGAATGGTTTTGTTTCAGCTTTAGAATCAATCATATTTTGGAGTTCTTCCTTAAGGTAGTTGTATAGCTCTTTTGTTGTCAACAATTTTGTTTGCTTTGAATGTGCCTCTTTAGCCTCTAAAAGTACATTTTGGAAAGAAAGGGTGATCTCCTAGCTTTAACGAGGTGAATGTTCTTCTCTGCTCTGCCAGTGGTCCCCTAGTCTGCAAGCAGAATAATTTGTTATAAGGAAGAGGACACAGAGTTCTCTCTTTCCCACTGTGAGGTATCTGGGTGGTAGAGTTTCTTTTTAAAAAGTGGCGATAGTTAAATCAAGCCTTTACATTCCCAATTTTTTTGAAAACCAGCATGAAGCATGTAAAGATAACAGAAGAGTAGTGAACCCCGAAGCACTTATTAACAGTGTGAACCTCCCGTACTGTTTTATCCTTAAAATATTAAATCATCATATTATTTTTTTAAAAAACCCAGAACACTTAGAATGGCTACAGCCCTGTGAGAGCAGTGCAACCAATTGATTTAGCTAAACTGAACAAAAGAGAACGCCATCTCACTAGTTAAAAGTTTATAAAGCCAATAGCTGCTTGTAACTGTGATGAAATGCTAATGTCCACAGTCATCAGCCCCCTAGCCAGCCCTAGACTGTGAACATCTAAATTGGGATCCATGCCAATGAAAGAGACAGCCTTTATTTCCACAATGCCTTTTTTTCTTCATCCCGTAACAATGGCAATACCATGCTATGATTAGTCTACAAACCTACACAGTGGAAATTTGAATATGGGCAGCTAAGGATGGCGGCTCTGAAAAATCTATGGTGGATAGTAACTACAGAAACTCCCCTGCCTTATGACAGCTGTGTTGAGTTTAGCTGTTACTTTGGGAGAGCCAAGTGTCAATGTTAAAAAGAGTTGCGATAGAATTTAAGAGGCTCGGGTTAGAATCCCTGCTCAGTCATGCAGCTCCCTGAGTGGCCAAGGGCAAAGCAGTATCTCACAGTCAGCCTGTGTCTCAGCGTTCTTGCAAGGATAAAACCCGGTCAGGAAGATACAATGCAATTGCCCAGCTCCATTTGGGATTCAGAGGGAAAGCTGTGTATCTGTTCAGCTGTCTGGTTCTTGTTTGTTTTTTGAAGGGGGATTATTAATTACTAGGAGCATTGCCTATTAAGAACTGTGGACAATTATAGCTCATCACACCAGGTCCCTACCTCCCATTTTCCTTGCTCATTAGAATGTGCTGCAAAGTTAATGGGTAAGGATATGGCACACCCTCAGTGCTGTTGGCTCCTTGTCTTGGTTCTGAGAAGTATCCTGCAAGCTTGTCAGAGGCCAGGGGAGCTCTCAAGTGGGCTCTGAACCTTTCCACTCAGCTATGTTGCAGTCTTATGCTGAGCAACAGAGAGCAAGCTCAGATGAGTAGGAGGCCAGCCAAACAACAGAGTCTCAGAGGTGCACTTGCCTATAGGCAGAGTCCGTATCCAAAGTCAGATCCAGTCCTGGGGTTGGACAAACAGAAATTCATGTGCTCAGATGGTCCAGTGGTCAGAGAATTTAGTTACCCAAGGTCAAGAGGAGCAAGAAGCAGCAAGGTCAGGCCAGGAATGATAAGCATTGTTTCCAGCATCTGGCTGAGGCTGGAAGCCCTGCTAAAGAAGGCTGAAGCCATCTGGTTCTCATCAGAACCTTCTCCTCTGAGTCCTTGAAGGCTGATGGGATCTGTGGCTAAATGACATCAGAAGGGGTTACAGGTTCCTTCTCCTTGCTATAGACAAAGAACACACTCCCCTTTTGCTGCTTTTAATGCAATCTTAGTATTAACAGAGTTGAAATAAAGAAAATTTGAACATGCTCCTTCTAATATTAGCCAAAGTCTGACAGATCTATTGTGCGACTTTCTTCATGTGAAGGCACGTAATGAAAGAGCTACAGGGCAATATTTTCTAATTAGTGCTTCATAGTGTTCAGACACATGATATAGCACTTGTTTTTTGGTGTCAGCCTTTTTATGAGGATGGGAAGAAGGATCGAGCTTTAACAGCCAGCCAGGTTACATCTAAATTGCTCGTTAGTGCTTTGCATTCATTGATCATACTAATGTTTCCTCAGCCTTGGAACCTAAATGTACTTTAGTGCTGGAATTCATCTTTGCCACTTCAAGGAAAGCATTTTTCTGGGGCGAGTACAGCAGGCATGGTGCTTATCTGCTCTACTGTAAAGTTGCATGTTCACCTAAATTGTGTAACTTGGAGCATTGCCATGAGCCTTTCCCCGCTCCCCAGTGGGGGTATTGCCCTGCATGAATTCCCATGATGTAACCATTCCTATTTTACTTTGTTTATTGGAATTTGAAGCATCCTGTAAGATCAGGATGGTTTGTCAATTCCCTCCAACAGTAGTTGCTCCAATCTCTGCAACAGCATCCTGCCATCATAACAAAGTCAGTTTCGACAATCAGCAATTTACTTGCGCCAACCCCAACCCTAACCCCACCCAAACATCACATCTTTTTGCCAAAGTTATCTCCAGCAACCATAAGCTCTAAGGGTCAAACATGAGACAATTTATTAAATGTGTGTGTTGGTGAAGGAGGAATTCTGATTGGGATCATGGAGAAGAAACTCTTTCACCCCCTCTTACCAGTCACAACAAAAAATTCTCCAGGAAGCTTCAAACTTTTTTCAGAAACGAAGCTCCCAATGGCAAATTCTCTCCTAGGGCAAACAGGAGCTGGGTGGGAGCTGTTGTCAGGACTGTAGCAGAGGGGAAAGTTTGCACAGCTCATTTCTTCCTCCATGGCACCATTGCCCTAAACCTGATCTCCACGCTCATAGGTGTTATTAAAATGAATTTAGGTATCCATTTTAATGCATCAGCTAATTTAACCCTCCTGGTAGCTCACAGGGGAAGGGGCCAAATTATCTCATGGCTTCTTCACATCCGCTGTTGCTTATTGGGACATTATGTCTTCATTTGAGTAGGAATATTGTCTCATTAGGGCAGCAACTAGACAAAAATGATAAGAAATATTCCTGTGAATTTACTGAAATTCTGGATGCGCCTTGTTCTAAATGGCTCTCCTTCACTTTCTGCTTGCTGGAGTTTGCTTCACAAACTCCTTATTGGTGTGTTGCCTTTCTCTCTGAGCTTCACTTTACTTCCATTGCCACTTTTCTCTGCCTCCCACTGCCCTCTCATCTTCCTCATCCCGTGAAGTTTCTCCTTCAAATTTTCTACAGCTTTCTTTTTTTACCCAGGCATGTGAAGTTGGCTAGCTTAATGCTAGCAATTTCCTTGTTTCATCTGCTGAGTGCAAATGGCCTATTATTTTTAGCCTTTTGCTCCCTATGCCTGCAACTCCCTACACTTAGGTTGTGCAGAGTAGTTGTCTAATGATCTGTCCCCTCTTCAGTTCCAGCTAATGATGCTGATTATAAGATAATTTCTAAAGCACCTATACTTCTTTCCTTTGTGAGGAACAGAAGCCAGCAAGAGAGAAAGGGGAACCAAAGTGAAGCAATTGATGACTCCGAAACTCCTTCCACTCCCATCTCCGGGAATCAAGGGAGCGCTCAAATGGACTCAGATGTTAGAAAATGCATTTCAGATAATTTCTTGCCAGAACAAGATTGTTCATAGCTTTTTAAAGAAAAGGGCTGGGGGGGGGTGGAGAGAGAGAGCTCTGTGATTGAGTGTAGTTTTTAAATTGCCCTGTGTAGCATTTCTACTCTTAGCAATAATGCTATTTAACTTCATAGGATTCCCAAGCAAATTCAGGGTGGATTTATATGTGCATTTTTGGTCTGCATTTAGATTATCTGCACTCTGCAGGCAAGTGTTCCCCCAGTAGATTTCGTGCTCCTGTTACAACACAACTTTCCCCAACTCACTGCCCTCCAGATATTTTAGATGACGTCTCTCCACCATTCTTGATTTCTGGCTACACTGGCTGGGACTAGCTGGAGTCCCTCAAAACATCTGGAGGGCACCAGGTTGGAGAAGGCTGCATTGGCTCTTCACTGGATAACATGTTGGTATGCATGGTGTATCCATGTACAGGTCGAATCAGAAAAATCATATAATAGCATTATTAATTCCATTATTTTCTTTGCATGTGGCATTCACTACTTTAATTGCACATGTATATGCTTGTGAAATAGGCTTTTCAAGACATGGTGGCTGCCACTGTAGGGGTCACTTTAATGGCAATTGGGGATGCATGCATCAGTTCTGAAGGAACAGCAGGAAGCTGGCGTGTCTGGGGATTTTAACCTGTGAGTTGTGTTTCCTTGCTTGTCCTGGAGCCCCTCTACAGAGACATTCCACATTGTCCCATTGGTCCTTTCTGGTCCACAGTAGCCAAAGAGATTGATGTAAACATGCACAGACCAAAAAGAGAAAAACAGGTTTCCTGGCAAGCAGGGCAGAGCTGCCAGTAATAGGATTTCACTCCACTGATGCAAGTCATTGCTTGTGCCCCTTCAGCTAAAGCCAATTCACAGAACTGGCCTTCCAAATATTTCATCATTTGATTACTCTCAAACATTTCACAGATGACAATAGGGGCACTCTTATTTATTATTATTTTCCTTTTCCTTTTTTAAAAGGATATTCAGCCTTGCCACCATTCAGTCTTCAAGGTAGCTTATGCCAAGATATTGGCAGGACAATTAGAGCCACTATAATAGATAAATATAAACTGAAAGACAGAACAAGCAACAACCCAATGAAAGAGCAAATAAAACAATAAATAAAAGGTATGATTTCCCATAAATTTCCACAGTGTATGTAAGATCTCACCAGTGGCTTGGGAAAGAAGACTGGTTCTCACCCTGTGAAAGGTTAAAGCAAAAGATAACCAAGTGAGTCCTTGGGAAATATACTCAGGAAACCTGTTATATTGTTGAGTCACCAGGTACCACAACGTGGCATCCTCCAGATTTTTTAAGATCACAATCCCCATTAGCCCCAACCACTTTAGCCAATGATCAGAGATGATGGAGATTACAGTCTAACATCCAGAGGGTACAAGTTTGACTACAACAACCCCATCTTCCCCAGCCATCAGGTTAGGATGGTGATGAATTGAAAACCTGTGAGGTGATAAATGTGACAGGTGAATGCCATAGCTGTGCCACCAACCAAGCCATGATGATGTGTGCTAGGTGAGGCAGCTGAGTATACTATCTGAGCATACCCCCTACATATCCACATACACACAACACACATTGCTGAAGTCTTGTCTGTCCGCAGCATGCTGTATTAATTTAGTTTGCTGCACTGGCTACTGAAAATGGGTGTATGTAAACTGACCAAAATCGGGATTTTAAATTTCACAGTGCACCTGGTGGAGGATATTACAGAGCTGCTGCAGCTGAGACAGCTCCAGGAACTTATATCATCTAGGTCATTGAGTTAGTCTCCTTGCTTTTTTCAGCAACCAACGAAGGAATGAGTGCGGTCACAGCCTCCCTCATATCACATAGTTCAAAAACAAAGTTGTTCTTCATTAAAGATATACTAGGGAAACATAAATGTGCTCTGTCAATCATTGCACTTAACACCTCAAAACAAGCCTCTTGATTATCAGTGAGCGATATCACAGTTCACCTTCATGTTGTATTAGTGTTCATGTATGTGCTATTCCATGCATACATAATCTACCCCTACACTTTTGGAGACCAAAAGATAAAGATAGATAAAGAAGATAAAGACTGTTGCTGGTAAGTAGGGGCTGTTGGAGTAGATGCATTTCTTATTGTTCCATAATATGTAAGAAGCCTCATCGCTTCTGTGGAATGCTCTTTATGGGCTGAAATGCAACCCGCCATAAACAATTACGCCCCAAAGGGACAGCACTGCCTCCCATTAGCAGCAGTAAACAGCCCAGGTACCCAAAGACCAGAGCAGAGCATCAGCTGCTATCACCAGCTGCAGTGGGGCAGAAAAATGACAAAGTGCTGTCATGGGGATTTGACATCAAAGTACAAAAATTTAAAATTAAATATTGCTGCACATGGGTAAATGTCAACAACCGGCATGGTGAGCAAATGACAGACAGTTGGCTAAAACACTCAGCCTGAAAGATCAGCTTTCAAAAAGAGTCTGTTTGTTCTTTAAAGGCAACTGTCAACTTCACTGAGGCAGCATGACGAAGGCTACAAATGGCACTGGAAATTGCATTTGAAAAACAACCTTTTAGAATAACAGGTTTCTTTCTAAAGAAGCTGGAGGAAACTAAGGCCACAATCAACCCAGAGCTGCATTCACAAATCATCCATGCATGCATTTGAGTTTTCTCAAGAGCTTCTCTCTCAGAATGTGCCTCTGTGGTGCCCTAAACTGACTTCTCTTTGAAGCGTTTCCTGGGTGCAAAAAGTAGTTTTGGTGGAGTGGTGTGAGAATTCAAGGGAAAACAGACCATGTACACCAGCAATACTATCTCTTTAATGAACTTACTTTCTGATTTGTTAGATGACGATGCATCAGAGCAAGTGATATCTCACACCTTCCAGTGAACATCCCTATCATATTCCTTATCACAGAAAGTCTGATCTTTGGGGAATGGGGGACAGGTTTGTAGTACAAGATCTGCTGATCAACTATAATCTTGCAACTTGATTTTTTTTGTACATGATTGAATCCAACCCCAAAACACTGACAGTGTACAGGCAGATTAGATGATGTTGCATCAAAATAAGTGCTGTGAACTTTTCTGTCACTTTCCTTATTGCAAAAAGCCTTTTTTGCCGGGGAGTGGGGAGTGAGAGACAGGTTTCTTGGTTGGTTGGTTTGTTTGTTTGTCTGTTGATCTAAAAAATTATATTCTGCTTTTCACCATACATGTCTCAAAATGGCTTACAATAAAATGTACAAAATTTAAAATTTAAAACAAATTAAAGCTGCCAACTTTTACATCTCAAGCATTTAAAATCTCAAGTTGTTGTTGTTGTTGTTGTTGTTGTTGTTGTTGTTGTTGTTGTAGTACAAGACCTCTCAAGCAACTATAATTGCCCAACCTGAATTTGCTGGTATATGACTGAATCCCACCTGCAACTAGTGGCAGGCTGGAAGTGCCCAAAGTAATAAACTATTTGTAATGTTGGTGATAGATCCATTCCTTGCTCCAAGACAATATTTCCACATGTTCAAGTTAAGTCTGTGGCAAATTCATTCCTTGAAATGTTTGTGGCAGATCTTGATTCAAGCCAATATTTCAGAATGTCCCAATTAGTCAGAGGTCTGTCCATCCCAGGACTTAAACTAGACAGGGAAGGGCAGAGGGCATTCTAGAAAGGAGAAGAGATGGTGTAATCTTGCTGCTTTGTGCAAGAATAGAATGAGCCCATGAAATTCTAACTTTACCTAAACTACTCTGCATCCTGATTCTTATTCCTAAGAGTCCCATAGTCTTGGCCATCTACAAAAAGCATATAGGAAGCAAAAATAAAATAACCAGATAATGAGGATTTTTTCATCTCTGCTTCCATTTGGGGCTCAGAAATCCCATGGAGGCTGGAAACAGACTTATCAAACAAATAAGCAAAAAGTTGACATCTAGGAAAGTTGTATACGAATGTAATTATATATATTTTTAGCCTATGAGCACAAAACTTGGGGCAAATTGCTGCATTAACAGCTCCAGTCACATTATTTTCTATTCCTATGTATGCCACTTCTGCGAATGATTAAAACTGCCAAGAACAATGGCTGAACCAGCCTTAGCCTAGAAACGCTTGGTATTGCAGAGGGTTGAATGAGATTCCTTGCAACTCTGTACAAAAGGTTGTTTGGCAAACAAGTATATTAGAAAACCTCTTGAGTTTCCTAGGTAGCCTCTTACAATTTCAAGCCCCCAAGGCCCGACTGATATAACAAAGTAGCCCACAATAATTTAAATACCTTGAAGCAGTGAGCAGGAAAGGAGGAAATTGCATATAATATTCTGTGAATCCATATTAGAACTCCCAGCTATGCCCTTTGAGTTACTGAGGCTTTTTAAAAGAATCAAATTGCCGGGCCTATTATTATCTTTATTAGTTTGTAAAGCTGCAGCTTGACATTCTGTGTAATTGTAGTTAAAATTGTAACCATTCACCAAACCTTGAGTCCTAACAGCTTGTGTCTAGTGCCCTAAATTGCCTGTGCTACACTTTTATTTTACATTTGTTCTATTTCTGCATCTATTTCTATATTCCTATATCTGTGGATTAATGAGAATAGTTTATCCCTCCCTGCTGCAGGGAATGAAAAAGAATGACCAAGGAGGCGCTTAGGCAAAAATAGAATCACAACAATGTATGGTGCAACCTGCAGGCATTTCTGCAATACAGCTGTTTCCCATATTTTAATAAACTGATGTTATTTAGTTGGCTCTTAAAGTTCCCAGCTATGTGATCCATACTGCCATCCATAAACTCTTGTGGCTTCACAGATCTCATCTTAAATAGGAAAATACCTTATAAGAAACAAAATTAATTATACTTCGTTGAGGTAAGAATTCACTCTCTAAGTAGTTAAATAAATGCCACAACTAAGAACCACTTTGGAGATTACATGAATAGATGTCCATTAAGATGTATTTAAGATGCATCCAAAAATGTAAAGCATGAACTCAACTCATGTGTGTCATAAAAGTGTTTCTTCATGGATCTATAACTGTCTGACTAGGAACAGGGATTATGTGTGAAAAGGTAGCTTCATTACTAATAAGAAGAACTTTAGCATTTGGTTATGTTGGTGACTCTGCAATACCCACTGTTAGTTTTGAAGCTAACCAAGGTTATGGGAGAGATTTCGGACAGGGGAGACCCAAATTAGATCAACTGGGGAGACTAGCATTTCTCTGTCATAATAAATCACAGGAACCATATGTTTTGATGTAATGAAGAATAAGTAATAGATCATAGAATCATCTGTCATTGGCTTCCAAATGGGAAGGTGAAAAGCAGTATGTGAAAACTGACAAAGTTAAATTTCATGATACTGTCAAAGGAAGTCTCAGGTCTAAGGCTTTTGGTGAGTCTCCAAAATAGGGGTGGATCTACAGTCGTACCTCGGAAGTCAAACGGAATCCATTCTGGAAGTCCATTCGACTTCCAAAATGTTCAGAAACCAAGGCGCGGCTTCCAATTGGCTGCAGGAAGCTCCCACGTCGGATGTTCAGGTTCCAAAGAACGTTCGCAAACCGGAACACTCACTTCCGGGTTTGTGGCGTTTGGGAGCCAAAATGTTCAACTCACAAGGTATGACTGTACTATGAAACTAATGACGCTTAAGGTTAGGGCTCCCAATTCTAGAGGGGCCCCCAAAGTAATGTTAGTCCACATTGCTTTAAAAAATAATGGGTCTAGTTGATGCAATTTGAGTTCTACTACTTGGTCCCAGCTCCTGCCAACCTAGCAGTTCCAAAGCATGCCAAAAAGTGCAAGTAGATAAATAGGTACCACTCCAACAGGAAGGTAAACAGTGTTTCCGTGCGCTGCTCTAGTTTTGGTGTTCCGTTGCGCCAGAAGCAGCTTAGTCATGCTGGCCATATGACCTGGAAAAACTGTCTGCGGACAAACGCCGGCTCCCTCGGCCTGTAAAGTGAGATGAGCACTGCAACCTCAGCGTCGTCTGCAACTGGACTTAACTTTCAGGGGTCCTTTACCTTTACCTTTTTTTTTTTTTTTTACTCAAATTGATTAATTTTTTGTTGTATATATTTCAACAATCCCAAACTCCCCAGAGTGTGTTGAGGTCTGTGCATGTTCTACCAATTCTGTAAATAAGTTAGACATTTGATAGAAGAGCTCAAAGGAACTTAAATGTATGTGAAATGTCATTGTTCTTTTTTAAAACATGTGTAAGACATTCAAAAGCCCTTCAAAATATAACCCGATTCTCTTTCTTGGAGCTTCCTGAATACCCTTGATACTTAGCCTCATCTGTTTCTAAATGAAAACAATCCAGGAATAAATATGATTAAGATAAGTAGAACAGCAGGAATGCAATTAGGTCAAGTACCAAGGGACCCTATATTTCAGGCCTTTATATAGTTATTCTCCAGTCCCTCTCTTTTTCATTAACCTCCTACCAATGCAGCATTGTGCAGCTCATTCAGGCAGCACATCTCTTGACCCTTGTGTTAAGGGACAATTTGTTGCCGCTCTCTGTTCAATTCAAGTTGTGGGTATAAAACTGTAGGCAGCAGGTAATACTATTTGATCGGATCAGCAGTGGTTTACACTTGGGTGGTGGTGGTAGAAGGTTGCTGGGCTGGCTTAGAGCTATGTGAATTAAAGACAGCATGAACTTTTCAAGTTGCTACTGTTGCTGGACTTTAGCGGGGAAATATTAGGAGTTGTGCTACAGAGTTTTGGGGAGTCAGAAATGTTAGATGAGTCCTCCTCCACCCTTTTCTTTTCCTGTAACATTCCAGCTTGGCTGAGCATCGTAGGGCAATTAATGCCTTTTGTCGCTTTTTGCACTTGGAAGCCTGCAAATTCACTTTGTATCATGATGAATGCTGTAATTAGCTCCATGTCTCTGAGATTTGACGAGGCAGGCAAAGGTGTCATTCAGCTGAGGGATTGTTGCTCCTGCATTAAAAACACACAGGCACACACACACACACACACAGGAGACAAAAATTAAAAACCAGATCAACTGGGCATTCATTCACACAGCTTTTTGAGGCAGCAGTCCACTTTTAATAATTACACTGACATAACCAAACCACCATTATAGGGGGTCACTAAGAAGGCTGGTGTAAAGAAACTAATAGAGGGAATAGAGACAGGGAGGGGGGGAACTCTTTAACGACCATTTGAATCAGATTTGTTTAACAAATCTCATTTCAGATTAAGTAATTACTTGTTTCTCAGCTTGTAGTTTTCAACTACACCAGTGACTAAGAGTCTTTCTTCTGGCTTCATTAAAACCATAAGTCTGCCAAATTAGCAATTACAATGCCATTTAGCTGGAAATATCTTGCATTTAAAGTGACATTTCCTTTTATGAGGTCTTCTGCACAATGATGCCTATTTTACAAAAAAAGGAAACAAAACTGCCAACATTGTAGCATGGTGGCCTGCATTTAAATGGCTCACTCCATAGAAAAGAAAGGAATTCTCATCAAATCACAGTATGCTTCATTTCATACAGTAAGGTCTCCTAGCACTAATCGCCTCCTCCACCCCACTGCCTCTATCTAAAAATTGGCACAATTCTTCTCCTCAGCATTAGGTACCATGCCTGCAGATTTTATCCCATTGTGCACATTCTGCAAAAATATATATTTTAAGTAATAAAAGCAATTCTTGTTTTTAAAAACTTCAAAAATGTAAAGGCTATTTTTATACATATCTGCACATTTATCACTGCTGCACCTATTTGTCTGAAATTTGGCAGGCTTCATCCATAGGTTACACCTGCAAATTCCGTCCAATTCTAACACAAAGCAAAAGAAAACCACAGCCATTTGTTGATATCTTGTTTATAGTCATACCTGGTATTGCTTGGGCATTCAAAGAATCCAAAATATCTGTGCAGCTGTGCAATGTTCTACCAATTTTGATTCAAAATGGCATCCAACTGTAGCCAAATGTAGACAAAAACCCATTCCTTGATCTCAGGAACCGTCATCCAGAATTTGGTTACAATATCTCAAGAAGTGTCCATATGCACAGCAAAAAATATTCTGAAATATATAGTAGATGGGGAGACCCAAAGTTTCAGATTTTCTGATGCAAGATTCTGATTTGGTCCTGAAATGAAGCAGGTGTCCTCCAAAATGGTCCCAGTTAACTGAGGTTCCAAACCTCCAAACCAAACCAAATCTTGCATTACACGGAAATCTCTAGTAACATGGCAAACCATTCCCAATAAAACCAAGTAGAAATTCTCATGGGGACCAAACTGGGGCATTCAACCTTTTTGAGACAAGATACAAATTGATGTATCTGCACCTCCTGGGTTAATTTGTGGATTGGAACTAATGGTGCAATCCTAACTCTAGCCACTGCTTTTGTTGTTGTTGTTTAGTCATTTAGTCATGTCCGACTCTTCATGACCCCATGGACCAGGCACCCCTGTCTTCCACTGCCTACCACAGTTTAGTCAAACTCATGTTGATAGCTTCGAGAACACTCTCCAACCATCTTGTCCTCTGTTGCCCCCTTCTCCTTGTGCCCTCAATCTTTCCCAACATCCGGGTCTTAACAGAGTGGCCAAGCCACCATCACATCTGTGGCCATACCACGGATGCTGGAAGGATATGAAGGTGAGGGGCAGGCAAAGAGCTGTGCCGGCCTGGAGCTTTTGCAGTGATTAGGCTGGGATCAGGTCAGATCCCACCACATGATGACAGTGGGGCTGGCTCAGGATTCAGTAGCCCCTCCCTTGTTATTTTAACCAATCCACTCAATTCCAAAATTCACTCAATTCCAAAATTCCAAAATATTCTGATATGGACATATCTTGATAGAAAATGTGTTTAGAAAGGTGCCTTATGAGAGAAAATACTTCAAATGAATTTTTAAAATGTATTTAAAGTTTGTTAAATGCCAATATTCTTGTGCAGTAAAATTATTGAAGAAACAGGTGGAAGGGACTTATAAATATATGTGAAAACGACATGAACCTGTCCAGACTGATAGCTTTGTTAAATGCTATCACTTTTTTTAAAAAAATGTGCTAATATGTCAGTTAATTTATAAATGTTGTAGTCACAACAGAAAAAATAAGCTCTTACTGCCTTTTAAAAATTTCAGTTCTATTTACAGCAGCTACTTACCAGCTACCATTATCTTGTCAATCTGAAGACATATGTGATGTATTCAACGCCATACCAACGGTCCCACTCAACTTCTTCCGCAATAGATTTTCCAGTCAATGAACAGCCTAAGTGAAAACAGGCCCTGGAACTTTGCTTAGTGAGTAAAGTTTTGCAAGATAAAGGTTGGGGTTGGGGGAGGGTACATGATACTACAAATATATCTGGAGTATCATGCACATTTCAAGAAAATCATTTAAGACTCAAATTCACAATAAACTGTGTTGTTCATTATCAGATCATTGCTCCCAGAAGATATCTGGTGGGTGGGTCGGTGGGATTTGTGAAAGTACTTGAGCACGAATATTGCTTTTTCTGACTTCAAGATGAACTAGTGCGGGGAAGGCAGTGCTTGGAAAGTTCATTTTAAAAAGGAAATGGATCTGGTTTAAGTTCATTCTGTCTAAAAAGGAACTAGTTTCAGTTTGTTCTTCTATCAAGCAAACTAGTTCAACTCAAATTCTCCAATGAACCTTTTAGTTAATACACAGTTCATCTTCAGCGTTTTTTTTCCTAGCATTCAGAATGTTGCAAGCTGCTGTTCATAGTGTTCAAAAGTAAATCAGTGGCCAAACATAATTAATAAGAGGTCTGATAGACAAAAAGTCATCAGGTGAAATTTCCCCCATGATTGTATTTCCATACCAGAAAAGGCTTGCCCGCTGGGCATGGCAAACTGGTGAGATTAAGAGGGAAAATTCGAAACCAGCAGGACCAGACTTTCCTAAAGCACTGGAAGAAATTTATGCTGTATCTAAAAGACAATTGTAATTACTTAACATCGCTTGTAGGGTTACAAGAAGTTTTGTAAGAAGGACTTCATGAATTATTGTGAAAAGGATTAAGATTAGGGCTGGATTTATAGCAATAAGTGTAGTAATAAAATGCAAAATTAGAAATTTAGAAAACCATTAGAAGGGGTTGAAGGAAGTCTTAGGCTGTGATAGCCAAATATTTGTCATGTTGTTTTGGAGTTGTTAAGTTGGAAAATTTGTGCAAAAATTAAAAAATAAAATAAAAAAGCAGTGCCTACAAAAAGAAAGAAAGAAAAGGCTTGCCCTGTTTAATTTGTTCCAACCATACAGCTGTTGAAGGCACAAGGCATTATTCAACTTGTTCCTGTACCTGTACTTCTCATTGCACACCGTTCCTGTCACATTCCTTCCTTCAGATTACTTAGCCTACAGTGAATGAGTGACTAAATCTAAATGTCCTTAGCAGCCTCCATATGTACTTAATAAAACTTAGAATACTGCTTTCACATTTTGCTTTCTAACTTATCTATTTATTTTAAACAGGCCTCTGACTAGGATGGGGAATGAAAATGAAGATAAATGAGAAATCATTACAAATTCTACTTTAAGATTAACTTTATTCAGCTTTCGTTCACCTGGCTGTTATGGGACCTACTTTCAGGTATTGTTCAGAGATTTTTGAACTAGTTCAGTAAACTCTGTTCAAGTGAGCAAGTTCATTCCAAGCACTAGTATGGAAAAGGTGCAAATCCACGCAGAAACCAAAGAAGATATAGTATTTGTTTCACTATGTCATAGTCACATGAGGCATTAGAGTAGAGTCAGGGAAGCTTCAACCTGTGAGCCAAGTCTGATCCACCAGGGGGTCTGAGCTGACCTGCAAGGCCAATTTCCCCCAAACAACACCTACCTTTCCATTAGCAGACATCACTGGATGACATCTGCTGATGGGAGAGGGCAAGGTTAATTCTGCTGGGCGCTGCTTTGCCAGCACATCCCCTGTAGGAACCATGCTGGTGAATCAGGCACTCTCCCCACCCTCCATGAGTCAACTTTGACAGATGAGCATCAATGACCTGATGTTAAACAATTGACAGGTGAGTGGCCCTGCCCACCTATTACACTTGGTCTGCCAGGTTGCGTGGAGATAAAAACATGGCCTGCTGGGCCAGAAAGGTTCCCCATTCCTTGATTAAAACCAGATAGTTCTCATAAATGTTTTGAAACTACAAGGTAAACTAATGGACAGAGTATAAGGTCATTCCTTCCTAGGCCTGTTCTGGGTCTAGTTTACCATAATATTAATTAAATACTATTGCAGATTATATCAAGGTGGTAACATGTATTGGGCATATATCATTGATTACTTTACAATAACAGTTCAAACCCTCACCACTACGATTCATTTCACACTGGGGCAATCTTCAATCACATGAAAATATTTCAGGAAATAAATATATTTTAAATGGACAATAACAATAACAAAACCTTTCAGGGTAATTAGTCTGATCTTCCAATTATTTTTTCAGTATCAAGCTGGAATCATTGTATGTTATTGTTGTTGTTACCCCCAAATGCAAAATAGCGCAGAACTGCGGTTGCTTCTATTTTCTGAGCCCAGCTAGGAGGGAATTGATTTAGCTAGGAAGGAGCTATTTTCAAGGAAGAATTGGAAGATGGTTGAAAGGGTTATACAAACATGCACCCTAATCATCCCATCAGTTCTTTCCCTGAGAGTGCTCCATCAGTTATTTGCCTTATGAGTGAAACACAGATTTAGGAACCCCGTATATTTCCCACATAATATAGTTCCTTCCTTAGAGTCAACGCAGGAAAGAATCTTTTCTTTAAAGGACATCCTTGATATTTCAATTAGTTGCACAGGTAGCTTCATGTTTGGGGTGTGTGTGTGTGTGTGTGTGTGTGTGCGTGCGCGCGCGCATGCAGTGAACTATGAGCCCCTTGGAGGAATGATGAATGCCATGGACAAAATTAAAAACTACAGCTGTAGCTACCTTGGGTTGCTCATAGCCCTCAGTTTCTGTGTGCATCTCTGAAGAAATGTTCAGTGTGGCTGTATATTTACCAACAGAATGCAACAGCAGAACTGAGCATATACAGTATGCATGGTGTTCAGTGACCATTGGGAGGAGTACCTGAGATTAGAAATGCCCCATTTGGGGGCAGCAAACTCTTGAGAGCCAGTTTGGGAGGGGGAAAATGAATAAATTGTCAACTGGGAGATAACAATGGCTTAATGTTAGCATGACAACCTCGGAAGAAGAGTTGAGTGATAACTCACTGAACCAACAAACCTATCTTATTTATTTGTTTGTTTTTACTTCCTTTGATAGCCAGACACCCAGTGAAGCTTATTTCCTCCTCTTGAGAACTGGAAAGACTCAAAACAGAAGAAAAAAATCTTGCATTTGAATCTGTCAAGTGAATGTACTACACTAGCCACAGCATAACAGTAGGAATGTTTTTGTAATTCAACAGCAGCACAGCAAGTAGCAAATAGTTTTTGGGATTCAGCCCCAGCATGCATATATGACTGGAGCTTGGGCCAACAGTGATAAATTCTTGTTTGTATAGTGCCTTGCAGCTCATTCCAATGGAGAAGCATAGAAACATCCTGAGAATGTCAAGAAAAATATGCCTATGCCAAGGCGCTATCTTCCTTAGGGACAAGCCACATGATCCATATAATCCCAGAGAAGAAATTTCTCTGGAAGCCTACTGTGCGCATGTGATACAATCACATCTTTTCTTTTCGTGGACAGCTAGAGAAAGAGCCGCTGCAGCTTCTGTGAGTGCTAGAGATGGAGCTTGAATTGCCAGATGGTAACCTAGAGATTTATTTCTTCATTTAAGGAATTTATATCCCGCCTTTCACTATGCCTCAAAGAGGCTAACAGAAAAAAATTAAAAATAAAACATACTATCTATAAAATTTTAAACATAGATCTAAATATCAGAAAATAAAAACAGTAGAACAACTGATGGCACAAAGGTCTCTTGAAATAAAACTGTTCTAGCCTGGGGCCTGAAATTTTGGAAGGTCAGAGCCTACCAGATTTCTAATGGGAGGGAGTTCCATAGAGCTGGGCCAGTCACAGTGAGGCAAGTCTCCTTGTTGATATGAGTCATGCTTCTGGTCTATGGGGATACCTCTCCAGATCGTATCTGTGATCGACTAGGGACAAAGATTGCCTTTGTATCTTCTCTGATGCTTTGAGAACTGAAATAGAGATGGCTGATACCACTCTATTTTCTCCAGGTCCTTTTATCTGCCCTCTCCTCTGCTTCCTACAGTGAGTTTAAAGGTGCAAGGTGACTGCAGATGAGCTAAGAAGAAATGGTTCACAACTGCTGTCCCTGCTTGGAATCATAAGGGGAGCAATTGGTTCCAATCTCTCCTGAGGCTTTGGACTAATCACAGTAAAGTGGTACCTCGCAAGACGAATGCCTCGCAAGACGAAAGGGTTTTTGGTTTTTTTGAGTTGCTTTGCAAGACAATTTTCCCTATGGGCTTGCTTCGCAAGACGGAAACGTCTTGCAAGTTTGTTTCCTTTTTCTTAACACCGTTAATACAGTTGTGACTTGACTTCGAGGAGCAACTCATAGAACGTGGTGTGGTAGCCTTTTTTGAGGTTTTTAAAGACTTTGGTGATTTTTGAAGCTTTTCCAAAACTTTCCCGACACCGTGCTTCGCAAGACGAAAAACATCGCAAGACGACAAAACTCGCGGAACGAATTAATTTCATCTTGCGAGGCACCACTGTATCAGCTTCTCATGAGCAAAATGTTTATTATGGTTCTTTTCATCCTTCATATAAGGGATGGTACCCAACAAAACAGCATTGGGTGTGTGTTTTTTACCAGTGGAACTTCCTGTCATGGGTCCCTTGCCTTCAGCAGAATCTGCCGAGGATGTAAGTATCTATAGCTACTCTATATGTCACATAGAATGAAACAGATCTTCCATCTGTCTTCCCCACCCCTCCTGTAGGCTGCCGAGCATCATCAAGGAGAGGGGAGAACTTTGCCCAGCCAGTGGAGGTAGAGGTAGCGGTGGAGGCAGAGGGGCAAGACAAAGTCTTGTCACCAAGAACCAGATACCATCAACATAAGTGAGATCAGAACACGCTCCATGACAGATCATACCTGTGAACGCGCAGCAGAACCATAGGGGGATCTCATGAGTGAACTCACCCTACCTTGTCTTTAAAAGTTTGGTGGGAGGGATGTGCCAACTATCATGACATCTTCATAGCTTCTGCTTGGTCATGAACCTCTTGCCTTGCTCATATACTGTACCTTGGAATCTTGACTTCTGAAGCTTGTGGTTGCTGGTGAGAATAAACCACTGCTAACCTGAATAAAGAGGGACACGGGTGGTGCTGTGAGTAAAACCTCAGCGCCTAGGACTTGCGGATCGTATGGTCGGCGGTTCGAATCCCCGCGGTGGGGTGAGCTCCCGTCGTTCGGTCCCAGCTCCTGCCCACCTAGCAGTTCGAAAGCACCCTTAAGTGCAAGTAGATAAATAGGTACCGCTTTATAGCGGGAAGGTAAACAGCGTTTCCGTCTGCTGCGCTGGTGCAGGCTTGCCAGAGCAGCTTCGTCACGCTGGCCACGTGACCCGGAAGTGTCTCCGGACAGCACTGGCCCCCGGCCTCTTAAGTGAGATGGGCGCACAACCTTAGAGTCGGACACGACTGGCCCGTACGGGCAGGGGTACCTTTACCTTTACCTTTAACCTGAATAAAGACCTCTTCCTTTCTTTAGATTAAGAGTCACTGTCATTGTTTTCTTGGGCCAGGAACCTGACAGTTCCCCTTCCTCTCTTCTCCCAGCATCCTCTCCCAGCATGCCTCACTCACCCTGTACCTGTGCTGGAAGTCTAGGGGGAAACCCAGAAGAGATTTATTGGACACACAGGAGAGAAGAGATAGGAGAAGTTCTATTGTGCAGCCAGAAGTCCTTATGCTAATGGAACTACTTCATTGGATACTGCCCAAGGTTTTTGTGAGGTCAAATAAATTAGAAGTCTATGAAGTGCTATATAATGGACAATAAACTGAGATGGAAATGTAACAGTTCTGACACGCCATGCTAGAGAAATAAGCTGACCGCAGTAAAACAGAAACACATTTTAACTTTCTCCCACTCCCCAAAATATGGTTTTTCAAAATTAGGCGCTCTCTCCCATCTCAGGCCAAACTGCTTGCCACCCCACCCCTACCACATCCCTTCCGCCATCTTTTTGAAAACAAAATGACAACTCAGGCTCTGATGTGCTCAGTTACTAACGACTGCTGAATAGTTCCAGATTCTTAATAATTTTTGTTTAATATCATAGGAATTACTGAACTGAGCAGCTAGAAATTAAACTAAAAATTAAGTCCATCCATCACTTTTTATGAGCCATGAAGAAAACTATACAGGGAATAAATCTTTGGGTTAGACATTATTTCTCTTATATGGATTTCATACTTCAAAGGGATTCACACCTGAAAGCTTGGAAGCTGTCTGATGCATACTATCTCTTGGTTGCTGTGTGGCTCAACACTGTCATTCATAGCATGGCATTTGAGGCAATGTGATATGGAATTTACTGACATTCAGTGCTATGAAGAATGCATTGGATATAGTAAAGGGAATATAATAAGAAAATAACCTTGGGTTCACTGACGTTCCCTCTGTAATTTGCATATTATTGTGAGTACCTATACTGTCATAAGTGGAGTTCAGAAAATTGAAATTTAGTAACAACTTAAAAGACTCATTCTTTGAAAAACCATGGAACCTTGAAGAGCTTCTTCGTTGTTTGGTTGGTTGGTTGGTTGGTTGGTTGGTTGGTTCATTTATTTGTTTAAAAAAACAAACAAACATGTCCTTATTGCCATGCTTTTCAGCCCAGAAGAGCTCCCTGAACAATCTACAAAAAAAAAAACAAGAAAAAATTAAAAGCAGTGAAAATAACAATTCCAGTGTTAAAAGGCAAAGGTTTGAATCTGGATTTGACCTTGCATGAAAGATCAACTGGAGACTTTTGCTTTGATGAGAAATAGAACTTGCATTCTAAATTCTACTGACCACAAAGTTTTTCACAGTCCCTTTAATCAGTCACATTCGGAAGAAGGACTCTCTCACTCTCTTATCTTTCTTTTCCTTTTTTTGAGATCTCTGAATAAATCCCAGCTTAACAGTTTGTATAGCAGGTATAAACTTGACTGATAAATGTGGAATATATTTAGAGATTGATATCTGCACTGCAATACACAGCTTAAATGTGTCATCAAATTGTAGACTTGGAAGGGCCCTGAAGTCTTGCATTCTCCTGCAATGTTGTGTTCTGTATGGCCTGCATAAGCTTTCCCAAAGTATGGGATGCAAGCTTTCCCAAAGATGCAAGACAAAGATTCATTTCCATGAGCTACCAGGCCCAATTCAAGGTATACTAGCATACAAAGCCCTAAACGGCTTGGGACCCAGCAACCTAAAAGACTGTCTCCCCCAGTTTCAACCTATTCAGGCTCTAGGATCAGCAGGGGAGGTAGGTAGGTGCTGCTGACACTGGGTGCTGCCTGGCTGGCATTCACTTGTGACAGAACATTCTAAGTTATGGTTCCCCATTTGCCCACTGTGTCCCTCAGTTTCACCTTTCAGGAGGAACTTAGAAACATTCTTGTTTGCCCAGGCATTTGATGGTTGAAATACATTGTTCCTGGCAACCTTAGCAATACTAGCTGTGAGGGTATGTGGCTTTTGTTTTTAGCACTTCAAAAATGCTTTTAGATGTTTCTAACTGTTCTAAAATATTTTTAAAATGTCTTAGTTTTATTTTAAATTATTATTTTATTTATATTGTTTTACCCTTTTGGTGTTTGACACCCCGGGTTCCTCTGGAAGTGCAGGATAGAAATTAATACCAGCAGCAACTGATATCGAAACAAAACAAACTCAACGATTCTTTTCAGCGAGTTCATTCCACAGCCTTCTTTGTCCAGGCTTCATTGGTATGCATTTCGTTACGACACAACTAATGCCATCAGCAATTTGGCCAGAAGGAGACAGTTAGGAAGGTGACTGCAGGCCCTGTTCTGCAAGGCCATTGGAATTCATTCATGTCAAGGAGAGCTGAGAGGTGTTCAATGTACTCTGAGGCGCAAAGAGTTCTGCTCCTTGACAGATTAGGCCCTGTGAGAGGACAAGCACCAACAGACTCTCATCATCTGTAACTTCCCTGAAGCCTCCCCTCACCCTCAGGGTTCTTTGTGTAGGAGTCTTACTTGGTTGCCTCTACTTCCATGGAAACCCAAAGAAAGGTTTTCTGAATTAGCTTTAGAGTTTAGTTTTGGTTTCCTTCCCAATAGAAAGTGTTCTCTTGGTGGGCAATGCCAGCCCATTTATTTCCTTTCCAACACTGAACAAAGTCTTTGCAAACAAACAAAGAAACACGGAAAAACAAAAGCAGGCATGTTCATTGAGAATTCAAGATAAAAACAAGAATGGAAGATATCATCCCCGTACGTTTGTGATATGTTTGTGCAATTTGCTTTAGAAAATGGTGAAATATTGTTATTGTGTAATTTCCAATATGTTTCTTTTTCATGGGGGAGCCTGTTGTAACTTGAATGATTTAATTCCCCCCACCCCAAAAAAAGAATTAAAAAGGATTGTCCCAGCACAAAAGTGGGGAAAACACTGGTGTTTTGGGGAGCTGATATTTATTTGTATGCAAAAAGCAAAAGAGAAACACAGCTGAGTGGGTAGTGCCAGCTCAAGCTGTTCATTTCCCTGTTTAGAGATATCACAAGCTACCATTCCTAGCATGCAATACACCATAAACCAAGGCAGATGTTGTGGGCAGTGATTAAACAAACATGTCAATGCTCAATAAATTCATTCTCTTCATTCTGTATATATGTGTTTAGACATTAATAACCATTTTAAACATTAGCAATATATATATATATATATATTGCTGTCAAGACATCTCCAGTATGTTCAAAGCCCTAAGCAATAATCTACAAATTGGCCACAGGAGACCTACAACTTTTGACTGCTTCCTGATCTCCATTGGCTTCTTGGCTCAGAGGATGCTCTAAGGGAAGATTGGAAACACAGCAACAGCCACTAGGCATAAATGTCAATTTTGGCTGCAATAAATGGCTCGTTGACTGTTTGGCAGTTCCATAGGTTAACCTGGAATAAAATAGCCATAGAATGCAGATGCTCCGTCTCTATTCATAAAGAAGTAAATAAATTAGAACAGACCTTCTTCCGCTTACCTTCCGATTTTTTATTTATGATCTTGTACTTCATTTTTGGGACGCGGGTGGCACTGTGGGTTAAACCACAGAGCCTAGGACTTGCCGATCAGAAGGTCGCAGTTCGAATCCCCGCAACGAGGTGAGCTCCCGTTGCTAGGTCCCACGTCGAAAGCACGTCAAAGTGCAAATAGATAAATAGCTACCGCTCCGGCAGGAAGGTAAACAGTGTTTCCGTGTGCTGCTCTGGTTCGCCAGAAGCGGTTTAGTCATGCTGGCCACATGACCCGGAAGCTGTACGCCGGCTCCCTTGGCCAATAAAGCAAGATGAGCACTGCAACCCCAGAGTCGTCTGTGACTGGACCTAATGGTCAGGGGTCCCTTTACCTTTACTTCATTTTTATTTGGGTTAGTTTACTCTTAAGGGCCTCTGAGCATTTGTTTCTTCACAGAAGCCTGTTTAGAACCTCACAATGGTGTTGATAGTACATGGACAAAATACCATGTTCCTGTCTTCAGCACTATAGTAATTCAGATCCCATTTCTAATACAGTGGTACCTCTGGTTACAAACTTAATTCATTCTTAACCTGAAACTGTTCTTAACCTGAGGTACCACTTTAGCTAATGGGGCCTCCCACTGCCGCTGCGCCACCAGCACAAGATTTCTGTTCTCATCCTGGGGCAAAGTTCTTAACCTGAGGTACTACTTCCGGGTTAGCGGAGTCTGTAACCTGAAGCGTTTGTAACCTGAGGTGTTTGTAACCCGAGGTACCAGTGTACATGCATCAAACACTTTTCTAAATTTATTCTGTTGTTGTTAAAATGTATGCTTTACAAAATGAAGCTAACAGCAAGTTGCATTTTAAGCTTTTTCACAATAAAAACAACAACAATCCAATACATTCCAACAGACATATGCAGCTCTCCCTCCCTCCCTCCCCATTCCCCATTTCCAATTCCTCAGTGTCTCCATTTGACAAGAGTGAGTCATGTGCCACACTTTAGCTAGCAGTTATGCTAGGCAAAATGGATTGGAAGCAACCTGCTATTGTTTTTATTAATCCGTTGAGAGTTCAAAGAAGGAACATGGCAGGATCTTTTTTCTTCTTTGTGTTTAAGGGGGGGAAATCTATCTTTGATACTAACAGGATGAATTTATCTTGCACACAGGGAAGAGACATCTCTCTGACCTCCCCTTGCCACCTCCAGATTTGAAAATCACATCAGCACAGCAACCTATAGATATCTGCAGTCAAGAGAATTCTAGGGGGAAAGTATTGGATTCTGAACTGACAATGCAGCCCTGTAGTATTCTAACAGAGCCACCTTCTTAGCCCTGGCCAGTCTACAACAATCAATAAAAATCTCCATGTGTTGCCCTTCAGCTACATCTACTATTTTCTGTGCACATACATGGGCAAATGACTTGGAGTGCTCCAATATCATCTTTTGGAGAGATTTAAAACCTATTTTCTACTTGAAACCTATTTCCCTCCAATGTGCATTTCTAAACACATGTTTCTCAAAATATCTATTTCTGAATGTGCTTTTTGTGAAGATACACAAATGCCACCCTATTCATTTGTAACATAATAGATAACATAAAAAAAAAATTCCTTCCAGTAGCACCTTAGAGACCTACTAAGTTTGTTACTGGTATGAGCTTTTCGTGTGCATGCACACTTCTTCAATACACACTTCTTGCACACTTCTTCAGATTTGTAACATAGACATAGAACACACATAACTACTCCATTGTCTTTGCATAAGTTGTATGCAAAATAGACACAAGGCATCAAGCTGTGTACCATTGCAACTCTGCATATCTTTGCAGTTACAATGCTAGTGTGCCAAAGTGGTTCAAGAAAGCAGACCATGCTACAAATTGACGGGCAATATATCCCTCCATCCTAGTCTCATCATGCCATATCTTCTTGATCTCCTTTGATGACCCTCACACTGCATGAAACCAATTGGCTAAGGAAAAATTTAAAAGAAAAATACATTCCTTCTTTTTTGAATCTTAAAATACATCACAGGAAGCTGCCTTATACCATTGGTCCATCTAAGTCAGTATTGTCTACACTGGCTGGTAGCAGCTCTCAAGAGCTTCAGAGGACTATTTCTTTCCCAGCCCAATCTTGTGACGTCAGGGATTGAACCTGGGACCTTTGGCATGCAATGCACGCTCTCTACCACTGAGCTACAGACCTTGTCCAAATGATCCTTGAAAGAGTACAACAATTCACACTGAAAATTTTCTTCTTATTCACTTTAGATTGCTAGTGTAGATATGTGACATCCATTTTGTGCTTCCAACAAAATCATGTTTTATAGATTTGTGAGAAGCATTTTCTGGTTCCCAAACAGTGATGGTGTCTCTGTTATTCCTGGTGTCAGAAAGTGAGATCTTGTCTTAAGCACGGTAAAAAGATAAGAAAAACAGAAACATAACATCCAGTTAAATGCTAGAGGATATTTCTATGAGAATCACTGTGATCAACTGATAAATTACCCCACAAAATCAAAGTGCATCAAGTCTGGGGAGGAAATGCTCACAAGGAAAATGGCAACCCTGAAGCAATGTTATCTAACTATAAAAGTTACAGAATAAATGAAATCGTACCATTTGCTCTAAAAATCCGAGAAGTTTATTACCTTTCCTATTCTGTCTGCCTGCTTATTATTTCACCTGCTTGTCTGGGACAAACATGGCAATATGATTACAGGCAGAAAAAATATTTATTTCTTATTTGCTATATGTATTATATTTGCATAGGTTACCTTATCCCAGGAGCAACCGAGCCACGAAGACAAATCATCTCAGAAGTCTGAAATATCCAAAGGAAATTTTTGCTTAATTACAAAAAATTCAAGTACAGTACCTTCTTCCCACTTGACTTTGCCTGAAGAATAGTTCCACCTCAGTCACAGAAGGCACTAAAATATCTGGGGAAAGTGAATTTGCCCTTAACTTCCTTTGAGGAATCTCAGCTGATAAGGCAGAAATTATGACGTTTAAATATGAGAGGGAGAGACCTGGCTGTACTTAGATAGCATATATAAAGAAAAAAGTGGACATTGCTTCAGACAGTACTACATAATGCATAGAGACCTTATAAGATATGGAGCTTTACACTTCTCTTAAGACTAACAAAACCTTCTGTTTTAACACAGGCAGACAGGAATACACTGGGAATACAATCATAGAGTAGTAAAAATACTTCTAATAAACAAGCAGTTAATAATAAATGAGGGCTTCAGAAATAGGCTGAAGTTCTTGGGCAGGTTTCTCCAGGAAAAGGCAGCTAGCCCATCCTGAGGCCGTTTAGGTTTCTAAACATCAAAAGTACCACTGAACCCAGAAACAAAACAACCATCCGTGAAGTGGGTAAGGTTCAGACATAATCTGTTGCCAGACAAACCCCTGATGGCTGCATTCTGGATGACCTGGTGCAATGTAAGGGTTGCCCCTGGTGCAGCACTGACATAGTAGTCTTGGGGAACCCATCCTGTTCTACTCTTTCAGCTGCCACCACCTGCTTATGGATCACTGAGGGCAAGGGTGCCGGATCCCATTGCCTGTCTGCTTGGGAATAGTCCTCTGAATACCAAGTCTCCAGCTTGGCAGCTTCACCACAGCTCCCCTCCTGCTCTCTCAGCCACTACACAACCAGTAGCAGGAGTGTCAACGTGGGCCTGCGACCATGGGTGCCCGGGGCCGTGAGTGCCATATGGTCCTGGCACTGAAATTTGTGGGTGCCCAGCCCCTTCATGGAGAATTTTGTGGGTGCTCGGGCACCCAGGGCCCCTGGGCATTGGCATCTGTGACCAGTAGCACTGCCCAATCTGCTTGAGCCACATGGAAGGACAGCTAGTCCTTGAATGCCTCCATAAACCAGTACAGCTCCGAAATCCAATTCAGCAGTTTATTCCGAAAAGATATATATAACAAGGAAGAGGGAGATGAAAAAAGCAAGTACGCAAATCAAAACTGAAATAAGCCACAGTAGAGTATGCAGTACATACACACACACACACACACACACACACACACACACCCATGTTAAAAATTGTGGCACTTACTGTAATAACTTCATGGTGAGTACTTGCCCCCATTATTTTCTTTAAAAAAGAAGCACTGGTGAGCCCTGTCCCTTTTTTTGCATCTGGCTACCCTCATAATCTCTGCCCTAATCATTTGTCAGCACCTAAAGCCTTGGGGACACGGGTGGCGCTGTGGGTAAAACCTCAGCGCCTAGGACTTGCCGATCGTCAGGTCGGCGGTTCGAATCCCCGTGATGGGGTGAGCTCCCGTTGCTCGGTCCCTGCTCCTGCCCACCTAGCAGTTCGAAAGCACCCCCGGGTGCAAGTAGATAAATAGGGACCGCTTACTAGCGGGAAGGTAAACGGCGTTTCTGTGTGCTGTGCTGGCTCGCCAGATGCAGCTTGTCACGCTGGCCACGTGACCCAGAAGTGTCTTCGGACAGCGCTGGCCCCCGGCCTCTTAAGCGAGATGGCCGCGCAACCCCAGAGTCGGACACGACTGGCCCGTACGGGCAGGGGTACCTTTACCTTTACCTTTAAAGCCTTGGGATGCAAAGTACCCACCTTCCACAGCTAAAGAATGAAGGTCTGAGACCCCAAAAAATAACATATAGTCATCCACATTCACACTCTAAGGGCTTTCCCTGAATTCGCGGCAGCATGCTCAAGTTTGTAAATGAGTCCACATTGACAAGGAGCCAGCCTTGAGAGTCTTGGACCATCCTTGAATGATACCTTTTACACTGAACTTGTTTGTTTTTCTCATACCTTATTATTACTCTTGCCGACAAGTCAGAGAACACAGCTGCCTGCAGCAGGCTGGGAAATGGGCACCAAGTCCACCACAAGCCTCTAACTTCAGAGAAGAACACAGAACATAATACAGACAGTCTCTTGTCCCACCGCAATCACATTTTGCTAAAATGGGACTGGGGCCACACAACATAATTCTCCAGGATCTGCAAATAATCAAGGAGGGAGTTTCAGTCAATCTACCAGCCTTATCCTGGTCAAGCCAATGTTATAACAACTGGCAATCTTGACCCGCTCTTAATCATCTCTTCCCTATTTATACTGCAACAGGAATATAAATCCATTTAGAATAATATACTTTTCAGTTAGAAGTATAAACATGCGAGAAACATGGCAGGTTTTGCTAACCTGTTTTCCGAAGCAGACCCAGAAATGTCCAGCTGCAGGAGATTCATGGCTATATTTTAAAAAAGAGCAGGGCAGGGCAACTTTTTATCCTGCTGAGGACATATTCCCTCAGGGACGATCTATTGGGGGTTCTATACTACCAGTGGGCAAGTCTGTTCACTCTCTTCCACTCCTTCCCCCCACTTTTATTTCTGCCACTCCTCGCCCTCCTCCCTTTTTCTGCCATTCACTTTCGGCTTGTTTCCTCCCACCTTGCCACCTACATGAAATTAGGTGGTTGCCACCCGTTTGAGACAAAGATGGATGTCTCTGCCATTACTGCAACACAAAGAACCATATAGAAAATGCAGCCTTATCAAGTTACAAGAATAATGGGTTTAGCTGAACTATTCCAATGCTTTGATTAAGGCATTACCTCAAATAAAGGAAAATGTCCTTTTCAAGCTTTGCTCCAAAATGTTTGGTTACTAACTGTTGGTGAGCATTAGCTTGCATTTTCTGGACATTTCACAAAGCCTGTATCTTCAACAGCATATATTCCTCACTATCCCAGTACCCAACAGTGAGGATTAATGAACTGTCAGATGCTTCTCTTCAGGGGTACAGATGCTAAGAGGCTTTTATATGCTCTCATTTGCTTATTTATTTATTTACTACTGTTATATACTTCCCAATAACATATGCTATCTGGGCAATTTGGAACAACAACACATAAAATTAATAAAAACTAACACAGAACAAAATGATCCCCCCAGTGTTTAGTCCAAAATTATTTGGGATTATTGCTTGATTGTCATATCTCAAGGATCCCAAGCAAATATATGGCCTGGATATCTTTCATCCACCATCAGTGTTCCATCAGTGACAGAAGAAAAGGTTTGTGTTGGGGGTGAAATGAATTGCAGGAGATTTGCAAAGATCTCCTGTTCTTCCAACACATGCCAAGAATATGAGTTGGAAGTATGCAGGCCCTGGAGCTGATATGTTGATTTTCCTTCCCATTGGAGAGGAAATCTTAGAGATACAGTAATCCCCACATTGAAAAAAAAGATAGGAAGTGGAAGAGTTTTTTTTCCACTTTTTGAGTTTACAAGCTCTTAAATTTAGCAGTTTCTCAGCCTGTGATTCTTCCTCTCCCTTCGGATTGTCCTGTCCCTTGGAAGTAAATTCTTGCTTCTTAGGAATTGGGCCCTGCTTCAGCTGTGACTTGTCCTGGTATATTTCAGCATATACACATTTTCTGGGGGGGAAAAGTGGTGTTTCTGATTGGGGTTCCCATTAGCTTATCTTAATGCTGATTTTGCAGTTTGAAAGCTAAGATGAAGCAGTGTTGATCTGGTAACTATAGTCTATAGAGTATAGACAGGCTTGATTTGTTTTGTAGGTTACATTCCTGTCACTACACTGTGACTGGGGAAAAAAGATCAAACAACTACAAACATGGTAAACAATGATCTTTCACACAGATGTGCACAGCACATTTCATTAGGTTGAATAAAACATTCAGGGATTTTTTTATTTATTTCAATAAAGAAAGAAGGGAAGGGGGAATGACAAGACAAAGAAATAAGGAAAAAGAAGAGGTAAAGAGACAAAAAGCTAACGAAACAACAAGAGTGGTCAAGAAGCCAAAACAAGGTATTTTTCCTGCAAGAGAAAAAGACCTACGCCAAGCTAACAAGAGGCAGGGCAGATCTGGAGGGTTGAGGCTGGAATGGCTTCTCCTCCTACTGCTTGTGCACCACAAAAACAGCACCTCACCCCTGCAGATCTTTCTCCACGAAAGTGGCAAGCATATGGAGACATAGACATGAGACAGATGAAGGCAGAAATGAAAGGCTGGAATGGATCCCCAGCTTCTGCCTGCAGAAGAAAGAGTCCCTCCTCCCCATTTACCGCCACTGCTGGAGCCAATCACCCCACTGCCACTGCCACTTCCAGAGACAGACACAGGCAAAAGCTTCAGATCCATTTCAGCTCCACTCCAGCCTTCTTCTTCGGACTGTGTCTCTCTGCCCCATGATACCAGTTTTCTTTCAATAAAACAAACACCCCCTATGCACTCCTATGGTCTTGCATGTATGTTGTTGCTCAAATGAGTTAGTCACAGTGCAGTCTGATTTAAAAATATAAGATGTTATATTCTTAGACCTGTTATTGATATAGCAAGGAACATAGGAAGCGGCATTATACTGAATCACACCATGGGTCCATGTAGCTTAGGACTGTCTACTGTCACTGGCAGGAGCTCTCTGGGGTTTCAGACAGAGTCTCTCCTAGTCCTACCAGGTGGTCAGATGGTCAGACTTAGTGCCTCCTATATGCAGAACAAATGCTGTTCCACTGAGCTATGTCTTTTTCTCAAAGTAGCTGCAAGAAAGCTTGGTCTCCATGTTTGGAATCATAGAATCATGTAGGGTTGGAAGGGGCCCCTAAGGGTTGTCTAGTCCAACCCCCCTGCAATCTCAACTAGATCACACATGAGTGATGGCCATCCAACCTCTGCTTTTAAACCTCCAATGAAGTAGCCTCTTGCAGGAGGCTGTTCCACTGTCAAAGATCTCTGACAGAAAGTTCTTCCTGTTGCTTAGTTGGAATCTTCTTTCTTGTAACTTGAAAGCATTAGTTTGGGCCCTACCCTCCGGGGCAAGAGAAAACAAGCTTGCTCCATCCTCCATGTGAAAGCCCTTTAGATATTTGAAGATGGCTATCATATCTCCTCTCAACCTTCTCTTTCCCAGGTTAAACATACCTAATTCCCTCAACAGTTTCCTTATAAGGCTTGGTTTCTAGACCCTTGATCATCTTGGTCACCTTCCTCTGCACTCATCCAGCTTGTCAATATCCTCCTTAAATTGTGGCACCAAGAACTGGACACAGAACTCCAGGTGTGGGCTGACCAAGGCAGAATAGAGTGATACTGCTACTTCTCTTCATTGGGATACTAAACCTCTGTTGATGTAGCCTAGAACAGTATTATCTCTTTTTTTGCTGCTGCATCACACTGCTGATTCATGTTAAGCTTGTGGTTGATCCCCATGGTATCATAATAATACATTAAGTTCTAAAACATGTGGGATCATAATGACCAAATCATTCATTCCCATGTCTGTGTTCAGTAAGTTGAAACAATGACACATAGACAACAAAGATTTATTTCCATCCTTAACCATTAACTCTTCCAATACATACCTCTGCCACTGTCTACACCGTTAGGATTTAATTCAAGCCTATCAGAAAACAGTTAGGATTTTCCCTATAGTAACATCTCAGATAATATGATTCATGACCTCTTTTTCTATGAAAATTACACATGGTGGCAGGAGAAGAGGCCATAACTATGTCCAAGGAGATGAGGCGGAAGCAGCAATTTTCATTCTTTAGAAAATGCACATCCCATCTTGGAAAAACCTTTATAAACAAAGCTGATTCCATAAGAATATGTTTTCATTATTTTTTTTAAAAATCCACATTGTGACAAATGAGTCTGGTTGAGAAACAGTAAAGTTCTGGATTTGGTTTCTGTGAATAAATAACCTGATTATCTGTTTTCCTGAAAACTGAGTTTCATTAAGGACACTGCTAATGGTTACTTCAGAGGATAGTGAATGGACATTCCTGGCTCATTCTTTGTTTCCCAGGCCAATGAACTATTAGTTGTTGTGAACTGTCTACTGAGCAGAACACACCAACTCTTTGTTATTTCTTTGTTATGGGCTTTGTCAGAGTGTGCCCCCCCCCACCCTCTTTGGCTAGTGCCATTCTGGTCTAGGGGTGGAGGGAAATGTCTAGCAGACAACTAGCATTATTTCCAAACAGACCAGACTGTGTGGGGCTTTTGTAATCATTCACCTACAGAAGAGAACACTGTGCTGTCTGTATAACACAGCTGGGCAGTCTATTATCTAATCCTTGAAATAGCAGCAATGGACCTTAGAGAGCATGTAATAGAGGGGCACATGAATTCAGGCGGCCAAAGCACCAGGAGAATGATACATCTGTGTCCCTTTTTACCAAGGATTTTAGAGAGTTGATTTCTTCTCCAGTCTTTTTTTAAATGAATTTTTGCATAGAGAAAACACACACACACACACACACACACACACACACACACACACACATCTCGGATTGGCAGGGATTTCATTTAAAAACACTCATGCCAAATCCTGTTCCACAGATGAAAATCCATGGACAAAGTCTGTGTCAATGGCTTTGTGAGCAGAAACTGGTGGCCCTGATTTGTTTGCTTTGTTTGGTGAATGAAGGCCAAAAGGAAAGGGGCCAATCAGTATTGCCTGGGTATGTCAAGTAAATGAATGTTGATAACAAATTAAAGTATTTACTCTGCCAGAAATAATTTCTGTTTATCTGCCCATGTTTGCTCATAATAACCTAGGTACATCTATACAGTCTGAAAACAACATTCCCTTCAGTAAATGCTGAACAAATATTGTGTTTGGAAAGCTAACTATTCTAGATGCAGAACATAGCAGAATTAAAGTTTTCAGAACCAACTTTCATTATGCTGATAAATCAGGTCCTCCCTTACAGTGGCGTAGCATGGGTTGTCAGCACCCGGGGCAAGGCAAGTAATTTGTGCCCCCTAGAGTGAGTGAGCCAGGTAGGGGCAGAGAGCTGCGAGTGCGAGCGCCCCCCCTGATGTTGCGCCCGGTGCGGATGGCCCCCCCTGCACCCCCACGCTACGCCACTGCTCCCTTAAAGAGGGCACAAATTGCGGTGAGACCTGGAAACTGGCACCCTGTGTTGTGGGTGGGTACGATTGGCCAGCCACAGCACCTGATTGGTAGGTCCCTCGTAGCTGGGTGCAATCTGGCAAATGGGAAACAGTCCAAACGGTTCGAGGGGACTATTTATACCCATGCACGTGACCCGGAGCTTCCTCTTTCGGCGCATGCATTAGGAACACCCGCCCAACTCTCCCTACTTTAGGGTTTTGCACTTGACCTTGCTATGCCGTTGTGTGTCATCTGTCGTTGGGACAGGGGCACAGCAGGAATTTCCCCCACTTGGCTGATTGGCTGTTGCCATTTGAATTTAAAGTCTAAAAATTGTGTTGAGTTAGAACTGAACCCCAAAAAATTTCATTGGGTATTTTGTGGAGCAAGTTTCTGACAATTTTCTTTTTCTGGTCTCCCCATTCACAATATGGCAGTCAGGCTGACAACACAGGAGCTCTGCTATGGTGATGTTGTTGCTTACAGTGGACAAAAAACAAAACAAAACAAAACAAAACAGAAGAGCCCACACTGGAAGAAGCGAGGAAAGGAAGCCATGCTGTGACTACTGCTAATGGTCAACCTACACTCACCTCTTGGGAACTGTTGGAGAATGTTGAGCCCCAAAGAACAACCCCTCAACCCCAATTTCATTCAGGAGGTCATTTTCACTCAGCTCTACAATGGACTGAATTGCTTCCTTCTTTGTTTCCAGATGACCTGTAATATTTTCAGCTGTGCAAAGGATCAAAGCAAAGTAAATGCCCTTTTCTGGAGACCTATATCTGTAGTGGAGTAATGGTACAGATCCATCATTTTGCACAAATTCAAAAGGAAAAGCCCCAAAATAGATCAATGAAGCCCTATCACAATGCCAAGGAAACCCTTTGTTTAAACCAATTATCTAAAAACTGTCAAGTGGATCCCAAGGGAGGCTTTTGACTCTCATGCCCTTCTGCAATAGTCAGAAAAAGTCTTTTTAAAAGGCATTTTACTTCAGAGATACAGTCCATTTTCTAAAGAAAACATGCACCTAGGGAGCATTTGAGTTAAAGAAGAGAAGCAAACAGATACCTCATAAATCAGACCTGTTCCTTTAATTAAGAAATGTTTATTTTTTTCCTAAAGGGCATTAAGCTCAGTGCTGTTTTCAGAAGGAGCTGGTGTTTCGTGTTCTTCCCGGAGGCACCTGTTCGGAATGAGAGAGAGCTGATTATATGCCAAGGGTTGCAGGATAAATTAGTGAATGAGTTCGAAAAGAAAATTTGCTATAATACTGATAATAACACTAGCTCGGTATTGTTTCCAACAAAGCTATTTCATAATATTCTGCAGCGTTCCATGCAAAGCCACTGAATGATGCATGCTGCTACCACTGCAAGGACTATTAAACATCTAAGGAATATTAAGCATGAATGTTTTTCAGTCCCAATTAAAATCACACTTTATGAGTCTGATATAGTTTCTTAATAAGGGGGAAACTCATTTATTTATTTCCTTGCAACTGGTACTGATTAGGTAGCAAAACCTGATAAATAGCTTCACGTTCCTCCCCCCCCCCCTTGGAGGACTATTAAAAGGAGCAATTTCTATTGTTCCTCACAAACCAAAAAGGATTTCTAATTTGATGATATGTGATATAAGCAAGGACTGGCAAAGCAAGGTTATTGCGGAGTGGGTTATCAGCAAACAAACAACAACAAACAAAAAAAAGGACTTACACTGTGTGTAATGGGAAATAATATAAATTTCTGAAAAGAAACATTGATACAGCACCCTCACATATCAGCGGGAACGTTAGATGCACTTGGGAGGATAATTCAAAAGCCTATTTTCCAAGCCACAAAAGTGAGTTGTGTTGTTTACCTTGGGAGGCCAAGCTAACACTGCAGGATTGGAATTGTCGCAAGTGAAATGCAATTTTTTAATTTGCCTCAGTTGTCAATACAGAGACACCTTTAAGGCTGTTAAAATTATATTCAGGTGGGAGAGAAGAAGAAGAGGAGGAGTTTGGATTTGATATCCCGCTTTATCACTACCCGAAGGAGTCTCAAAGCGGCTAACATTCTCCTTTCCCTTCCTCCCCCACAACAAACACTCTGTGAGGTGAGTGGGGCTGAGAGTCTTCAAAGAAGTGTGACTGCCCAAGGTCACCCAGCAGCTACATGTGGAGGAGCGGAGACGCGAACCCGGTTCCCCAGATTACGAGACTACCACTCTTAACCACTACACCACACTGGCCTCTCAAGAGGTCATTTGCTTCTTTTTTAGAGTGGAGTGGCAAACTTTTTCAGCACAATTCTCTGGGCAACCTTTTTTTGGGGGGGGGAGGCAGATGCTAGTAATGAGTGGGGCCAGATGCAAAATCACTTTTGTACAGTAAACTAGTTTCTTCACATGCACACATCCCCATGCTTCATCCAGGCAAGCAAGAGGCACTTGAGATGTATAGCTCAGGAAGCTATGTGGCCTATACAGAGTCCTGGGCCTGAAGTTCACCATCTTTGTTTTAGAGGAATTCACCTGAACAGCTAATTGAAAGGCAGATAATGAACAAGTCTCACTTTGGAGATACATGGAGATATAGAGGGGGGAAATGGCATAGAGGAGCAAAAAGGTGGGTCTTTGTGACTGCAAAAAGCCACAGAAAAAGCAAAATAAATGAAATTCTGACCAGACATGTACAGGAGGAGTGTGAAGTTAATTTCTCATTATGGTTGCTTAGAGTGGATTCCTGAACACTCATCAACCAGGAGGCAGAGAAAGATGTGGACTGACTGAAGTACACTCCTTCTCTCTGCAAGGTAGACACAATTCCCTACTGGAGGACTTGAGTATTGATCACTCTAATTATATTTTCATTCTCTTTCTTATTTCCTCTCATCCAGTAAGGATGCAAGCTTTCAACTACAGCCCAGATTGGCTTTTCAATACACACCTAGTCTCTATCAAATTTATATATTCTTAAAGTGGGGTTTGGCTATACATTTTTCAAAACTCTTCTTAACACACAGTTGGAATTTCTCTCTCTCTTTTCATGTGTGTGTGTGTGTGTGTGTGTGTGTGTGTGTTATATCCACATAAACTTCACCCACGATATAATGAAAATTGTGTAGCTAAAATTCATTTCTGCTATAACTCACAGTACTGCTAGAAAAGCAGAAGCAAAAAAATATAGGTTTTTTAAGGCTTGTGTAATGGGAGCACTCCATTATATGAATGAATGAGGAACTTGTTTCATTTTCTTCTTTAGAAACATGTGTAAGAGAAAAAGCATTACCTCTGAGTGAATACAGAACTCTATAGGGAAAAATGTTGCTCTGCTTTATCAGAGCAAGAACAGCAGATATGGGTTCTAAGGAGATAAAATTATTCACATTATTCCTTTAAAATGATGTGCAGAAAACATCCATTAGATAGTTGCCACATGTCTTGGAGATAAATTCTTTGCTGATCTGAAATCTTTGTAGAATGCATGCTTAAAACAGATTGGATACCCTTACATATACTTTCTCTAATCCACTCTTGAATATCCACTCAGGATGGTCAACAAGTAGCAAAAGCAGATAATAAAACCTGTTCCCATTTGAATAGAAATACATGAAGTGAAATGTCTAATTCGTATTAGTATTTGTGAATTTGGGACCATGAGATAGTTGGCAGTGCAGATTAAGTAACCCAGAATAAAATGGATTTACCCTATGTTGGTGAACATATGGTTCAATTCGTTATCTAAATATTCTAGAATAAGGGTTTGCTCAATTTTTTTCATTTGTCAGTTGTATTTTTAGATGATAGTATCCTCTCCATCCTTTGGACACGATGTCAGAGCTATGATGTGAAGCAGTTCAAATAAGGTAGTCATAAAAACAGGAGCAAAGTTGAATACAGCATAGAGGACCAGCAGTGGTCTTGGACAGCTTGAATTGCTGCCTCTGTTTATAATGCACTCCTTGGATCCCTATAGAATAGATGGACATCATAGGTATGCAGGAAAATTTCACATTATAAACGCAGAGAGAGAGAGAGAGAGAGAGAGAGAGAGAGAGAGAAGCCCACTAGTGACTTAGGAAGTGCAGGTATAAGCTCTCAACCTGCTCAAACTGAGGAATAAACTGGTAGGGTTTGGGCTGAAACTGCGGTCGAGAGATCACCCCAATCCACAGAATCTGCCTGGCTTGCTAAGGGAATGGAGCGCAAGATGAAATGCTGAGGACTGGCTGCTGGAGACCCTTATTCAAGATACACCTACACACCTTAGACACCTAACACAGAGAGAAGACCCTATGAGATTCTGGTGTGTTGCCAGAATACCTGACCATCTGTTGTTGGCCGTTAGCCTTTCTGCCTATTGCCTGCCTGTCTGATCCAAGGACTTGCCAGTCTTCATAGCTGTACACCTGTCTTCTTGCCTCATACTTTGCCATTAACTCAACACAGCTGCCTGGCTCTGGGCTGGGCCCAAACATGCGTTGCCTATTCCGCTCTTAACTATCTAATTTATACACTCTGGCAGCTTCTTTCCACATTATTTTAATCCCTATAATTTGAGGCAACACCTCCCCCCCCCCCCAAAAAAAATGACTGAACATCTCTCTTGGCATCCTCACCACTGTAATTACTACTACACATTACCATCTGTGAAAAATAAACTAATGTCTGGGATGAGGCATTACTTGGGGTCTGCAGTGAGTGTAAACAATAATCTGTAATTCTGACTAAAGTCTGCTCACCCTAAATGCTTATGATCATTCATTCTTGAGTAGTTTACCTACGAGTTAAAATACTATTTGGCTATTTCTATTAATGCTCCCTATCATTAATAGGGAAGTTGGTTATTACAATGCTAAAATTAAAAGCCCATAATAATACACCTCCAGAGCAAAGTCCCCATACATAACAGTGAAGGATTATCCCTGTTAAATGCTTGTGCTAATTAATCCCTAGGCAGCCCAATTGGAGATTAATAATAAAGCCATTTTTCTTTATATTTCTAATGTGCAATCAGTATGTTGCTTCTGCATGGAGGAAGCTGGAAATCAACTGCATGGGACACTTCACCAAGGCAGAGTTAGAGCTTTGGGCAGATTTAATTGCAGCCCTTGCCTTTTAAAAATGAACCACTTAATATCATTTTGGCACAGGTTTACTAGGAAGGAAGTAACAACAGATTTCAGTGCAACCAATGTCCAAGTGTGTTCGCAGCTGTTTCCTTGAAGACCACAGTAAATATCAGCAAACTGAACAATCAAAACTGTTCTTCGTTAAAATGTCCTCCAAATAAAGATTAGTCATTCAAGACCCCATTATTTTAAGACATTTACCTTTTTCAGAGCATTGCAGAGCTTTCACAGAACTTGGGTTTCAACAGGTGCCATCAGCACATTTGGATGGGAAATACCTTGAAATCCCAGTTATAGAATGGAAAAGTATATATAAGATTGAAAATATTTGCTGTTTTTGGAGCCCAGAGGAGGGGGGGGAGAATGTCACCTATTCTTCAGTTGTATTCAAATCAATCATCTCAGGAAGTGGTAACTTATAGACACAAACAATTTTACATTTTGCGTAGCTAAATTTGCACTAGCAGCTAAGAAGCAGCATTCTAGGCATATCAAGAATTATAATGTAGTATAAATTTTCATTCAGTGCTTTGTTACCCCGGGAGGATAGTATAAATAGCTATTCAGGGTGGTCACATGACTCTCCACAACATGTTTCTCCTTTAATTAATGCATTGCTTTGGATATTTTATATTTTACATATTGTAAAGACCTTTGGCTATGTACAATAAACGACTGTAAAAAGCAAGCAGGGAAATGTCGTGCAACACCAGGGATGAGGAGGTTGAAAGCCGACAGAATTAGAATTTAAAGTTAGGCCTCATGTTCAATCAGGAAATCCAGCTACAGATAATACAGTACTCTTCTAAATGGAAAAAAATAGGGTTTTTTGGAGAAGACAAGAAATAAAATCTCAGCTTTAAAGTCTTATATATTAATACAGAGGCCACAACCCAAAAAATCTCCTTTGAAACAGCAGAGTATGCAGATTTCTCTGCCTGTGATCATCTTACAGCTCAGTGAATGATGTTGTTGTCTTGAGCAGTGCTGATCACCTGTTAAGCAGGTCAACTCTGCTTCCAAACAGATCATCAGTGATGTCAAAACAAACAACAGCAAGCAGTGATTCAGCATGGATGGGCATTGCAATGATCCAGCAAGAAACAGCCATAGGGTGCTTGTGGGTAGGTGAGGAAGCACATGTTTTGCATCTGAAAGGTCATAGGTTGGATTCCTGGCTAACTGGGAGAGACCACTGCCTGAAATCCGAGAGGCTCACTGCCCGTCAGTGTGGGCAATGCTAAGCTAGATGGACCAAAGATCTAAAGTGGTTCCATATGTTTAGGAAGGAGGTGGCGGGGGCAGCCCTGGCAGGTCCTCCTGAGCCTCATTTCCATACCCTTCTGTTGGATGACATGGCTTGTTAAGCAGCTCCTGTTAACTGGCTTCCTGACATCAAGTGTACTTATGGATACTATCCTGTTGCCAGTACTGAAGGAAGATTCAACTGCCAATTCAGTTAGGTACGCAGAATGAAGGGAGAAGCCGCCTTGTCCTTTGCCTCAGTCAGCAAAATGTTTTGGGCTGTCCCTTTAGTAGCATGTAGAAAAGCTGTATAAACAACCGGCATTAATTTGCTGCTGAAATCTGAAGAGGCAAAAAATCTGGTTGCATGTACGATCCTGTCACTTCTGAACTGTACTCTGAAAATCATGGTGTCTATAGTCAAATCCACACACTTGGCTGAATTTGCTTACGAATCACACTTACAGGGATGAGTGATGTTCTTGTCACATTTTAATCAAACCATCTGTGTTCTTGTGATATTTTAACCTTTTTTACTAAGCCATCTGTATTCTGATATTTTACTCAATTCATGCCAGACCATTTTAAATTGCACATAAGTATGGAAGGTGATAATTGTTATTTGTTAATCTTGGTTTTCGTCTCATCTCATCCTAAACTAACTCGCTCTAGCGTTCTGTTCACACAAACACTTTTATTATATGTTATTAACGTATAGAGAGTTTTCTCTTTCCTTTGCTAGTGAAATCATGAACGATACCGCTTAAAAGGAACACCCTGGGATTGGAAACAACAATGCCAGGGATATTCTTGGACATCCCCTGTTTCTTCTGTAAGTCATTCCTCCTGGTGTTCTCACTTCATATGATTGTGGCTCATCTCTTTACAATGACAGAGGAAGGGATCTATGCATGACTTCTTTACACTTGAACATCATCATCGACACACAGAGGAGATAATGGGTTTCTCCTCCTATTACAATGTGACTTCTCTTCCTGTTGAAGCCATGTCTGTATTTCTGGTGTATTGCCAGAGATAATACTACTGTAGTCTCAAGAAGTGTACAGTTGGCCTGCCACTTACACGAAGGTTCGGTTCCGGGGATCTGTACACAAAGGGAAAATCATGAAAAATCAGGAATCCCTGGGACCGCCTCTGCTGGAGTATCCAGAGCCCTCCCATCACCTTCCCAAAGCCTGGTAAGCAAACTGGCGCCTTCCTTGCTGGCCTTTCAGATGCTCCCAAAGTCTTCAAACTTCCTTCCCAAAGCCCAGTAAGCAAGGCATCTCACTTACTGGTGTCTGGGAAGGAGGGGTGAGGGCTCTGGGAGCTTCCCAGGGCTTTGCTGAAATTTTCTCAGAGCCTGGTAATCAAGGAAAACTGGCAGGGTACATGAGTGGGGGGAAATAAATAAATGTAGAGCAGGGAATAGCAGGCTTTCCCCATTTCTTTCTTTATTTCACACACACATGTTTAGGGTTGTGATTGCATACATAAAGTGTTGCCCTCAATCTTCAAACCAAATCTGAGTGATAATGTTTCCTACCTTCACTCTGATATATTTTGGCTAAGAAGGAACATTCCTACTTAGAATGAGGATAGAAAACAATTCTGCCCTCACTTGGATTTGGCTTCAAGAAATACAGCATTAAAGCGAAGGCAGAATTAAAAGCAATGCTTCCTGTATGCAGATGAAGAGAAATATGATCTTTAAAAAAAAGATCTGCACAACCTGTGAATGGGAGGGATAACATGGGAGTGGGGCTAAGCCCTTTCAATAATCACTTCTGCCTTCACTTGCCAAATTTATTGGCAATCCATATCCTTTACCAAATTGAAAAGGCCTCTTCAGTATAAAACTCAGGTTGTGCAAATTGTCATGCAAGCTTTTTCTTTAATTAAGAAGAGCAAATTGGATTTTTAATATGCAGACTTGGAATTAAAGTATCTTTCAAGATAAAAGGTTTGTGTTTTGCCATTTGTGATAAGCCTTTAATGTAAAAATGTGTACAAACAGAAGGGGGTTCTCCATATCTATTAATACTTCTAAAGCAGCACAGCAATCACTGTCCTTCCAAGACAAGAGAAAAATCCTTTGCAGTGTTAAAAAGGAGGCATTCCACAGAGCTATAAAATGATTTACGGGTTTGGAGAAGCACCTTTATAGTATAAGATTGTGAGAGAACCCATCTTAATTTAGCTTATCAATGAGAAGATGGAGGCAGGACTTGATAAGTACCTTCACAGAGCAAAGATCCCTGATTTGAGGTGACTGCCTAAGCAGAAAAGAAGCCCATGACTGAAAGACAGAAAAATTCATACTGGAAAACTGGGCAGATTTCTATGAATGAGTGTCTTTAGCCTCTGAGAAACCTTATCAAGAGTAGCCAGCTTATACATCATCCTTTGAAGATTTAAAGCAAGCATGTTTTTCCTCCTTCCAGAATATATAATGTATTGGAAAAATGCAGATTTGTTTTCTTCCTCTCACAATTTTAGACTAAAGAGCCCTTGAGTGAGATTCTAAAAGCGCTAGCTGTATTTTGTGTGCACCATGCACACCACAGTAATTCGGCCAATTTCCTAATGCAAGGACAGTTGGCACATCTCACCATGGGGCAAGATGCAGATGTTTCCCTCTGGATGTTAAAGAGAGTTGCAGGGAACCAGGAGTGCCAACTTGAATAAAATATTGTGGGGGCCCAGGTAAGCCCTGCCCCACATAACTGACCACATGATGCAGTGCACACACACCATCTGAATGGGAATGGCCATCAACATTGTGAGGGCCCAGCCCCCTCAAATATTTTACTGTGGGGCCCAAAGCACTCATGGCCCCTAGGAGTTGGCCAGGAAGTAAAAAGTGCCTCATGTTTCTAGTTCCCTTCTGTATTTCTGATGTCAGAAGCCATCCTGGCTGCAATCCTAATTGGATTTAGTTTTGCCTAAATTCTACTGGAAGCCTTATAATTTCTTTCCATGTAAAGATATTTAGGATTGGCATGTTATAAGTACACGTATGGTAATCTATAACTTGGTTTTTTTTATAAAAAAAAATATGGCTGGGCTTTTACAAATTAAAAACACAATTCAATAAAAGATAGCCAAGGTCCCATTGAAATTAACAATGTCAAAGTTGGCCAAGCCCTCCCATTCAATCTGGCGAGAAGACTACTACTGTTTTTAACAAGATGGATCTGGAAATGCAATTGATTCCTCTGCCACCTCAAGATTAGACTACAGCGAAGTCTTCTACAGATTGAAAGGGAAATATTTAATCCCAAGAATCTTTAGTTAAATGATTAGGTAACAGGTGAAACTTCTACTGTATTTGCAAGCACCTAGAGCAGAAGCAACTAATGGAACACCCTCCAGATGCCTTGGACTGCAACTCCCATCCTTGACCACTGGCTAGACTGGGGCTGATGAGAGTTGTAGTACAAAACATCTGGAGAGTGTCATGTTGGACAGAGACCTTCTGCCAGTCAAGAGTAGACAATGCTGTATGGACAAATATCCTGACTTCCACTGTTCTTTCTAACAGCCCCACTTTATGGGGACCAATCTTGTGGGAAACAGCGCATACTTTAGTCAAAGATGAAAGTCTGAAGAAAATGTGTATTCTTCCAGTCTGCTGCTTCTTGTTTTGTTTTATCCTGCTGTTTACAGACATTGCTTTATTTATTATTATTACCTTGTCAGAATCTTCATTGAGTTACTATATATATATATATATATATATATATATATATATATATATGCTTTCGTAGATTTTCACGGGTATAGGTATGCAGGTTTTGGTGTCCTCGGGTGTCTTCCCGTGTAAAAGTTGGGGTGTCTAGGCGACGTTTCGACGAGGTCTCACTCGTCATCTTCAGGCTGGTGCTTTCGGCTTCTTGTTACTGGAACAGAGCAGGATCTCAGTGTTTGAGTTCCTATAAATACTGTTGAGGGGTGTGGTGTATAGCCTCCAATGTTCTGGGCCGAGAGGAAGTTCCCAGGCTAGTGTGCCTTTTCTTCTTTTGTTCCTTAGTTGCTTGAGGGATATCCTGAGTACCACTTAGGTGGGTCATTAGGTGTGGATTAGTTGCTAAAGCCTTTGTGTCTTGACCTCTTGAACTTTGTGAAGAGTTTTTCTGAGAAGATGGCTGTAGTTGTGCTCTGGCTTGGCTTCGTGTATAGGGGCGAGCTGTGGTTTTGTGGCCTGTGCCAGCCAGATCTGTGTAGGGATTGCAGGGGGGTGCAGCATCCGGAGGTGCCATCATGGTTTGGCTACTGGATGGTGTCTGTAATTTATCTGTGGAGAGGGTCTGGGTTTGGGTCTGGTGTGGTTGATTGGTGATGGCGTTCTGTGTGCCTCTGGATCTGGTGTCAGTTTTTGTGGGGAGGGCTAATTTCCAGATGTCTGGCAAGCGGGATGTGTCGTCACGCTTGTTCATGTTGTGAGGGTGTTTCTCTATCTCGATGGCTTCCATGATTATTCTCTTGTGGTGATGTTCCATGTTAGAGAGCAATTTGGAATCTGCAAAATTAATTTCGTGTCCTGTTTCTTTCATGTGTTGGAAAAGAGAGGAAGTTTTTTCTTCTTTTTTGACGGCATTCTTGTGTTCTGCGATACGTGCATTTATTCGTCTGTTTGTTTGTCCAATGTACGTGGCTGGGCAGACTTTGCAGGGTATTTCATAGACCCCTTGGTTTTCCAACTGGATTTTATCCTTGGGGTTTCTGAGGATATTGGCTATCTTTTGGTTGGCGCAAAAGGCTGTTTTGATATTGTGTTTATGGAGGATTTTGCTAATTTTATCTGTAGTGCCCTTGATATAAGGAAGGAGGGCCATGCCATTGTTTTCTTCTGTGTCTTGGTTTTTGGGGGGTGTTTCTTTTTGGATTAGCTTCGTAACCCTGTTTTGCTGGTATCCATTGGCAATTAACACATTTGAGAGATTCTGTAACTCAGTTGTCAAGTGGTCTTTGTCAGCCAGGCTTTTGGTTCTGGAGATGAGAGTCTTGGCTACGGAGTTTATTTGTGCAGGGTGGTGGTGTGATTGTGCATGTAAGTAGCGGTTGGTGTGTGTTTTTTTCCGGTAGATAGTGTGTCCTAGGGAGCCATCAGGTTTTTTGTAGATTAGGACGTCAAGGAAGGGAAGTTGGTTGTTGGCTTCTATTTCCATAGTGAATTGTATTTTGGGGTGTAGGCTGTTGAGATGTGTGAGGAAGCTGTCCAGTTTTTCCTTCCCGTGTGGCCAAATTACAAAGGTGTCGTCAACATATCTGAGCCAAAGTTTGGGTTTGTGTTCTGACTTGTCTAAAGCATTGGTTTCAAAGTGTTCCATGTACAGGTTTGCGATGACCGGTGAGAGGGGTGATCCCATAGGTGCTCCTTCTATCTGTTTGTATCTTTGTCCATTGTGGATGAAGTACGTGTTGGTTAGGCAGTGGTTGGTCAGGTCCAAGATGTATTCGGGGGGATTGTATTTGTTTTGAATGGCTGTCAAGGCTTCATTAATGGGCACTTGTGTGAAGAGAGATACAACATCGAAGCTCACAAGTAGGTCATTGGGATGTAGGTTTTGCTTCTTTATTGTTTCTATGAACTGGAAGGAGTTTGGAACGTGTGAAGAGATGGATTCTGCATAGGGCTGAAGTTGCTTGGCGAGAAATTTAGCGAGATTTTGTAGAGGTGAGCCTATGGAGCTGACTATTGGTCTGAGTGGTGTTCCCTCTTTGTGTATTTTGGGGAGGCCGTAGAGTTTGGGGCATCTGGATGATTTTTCTCTGGGGATGATTCTTAGCTGGATTTCTTCACTGATAGGAGAGGCTTTTATTTTGGATTTGGTGGTTTTTTCCAGATAGGTGGTGGGATCTGTTTTTATAGGTTGGTAGGTAGGGTCTTGGAGTAGATTTGATAGTTTTGCTTGGTAGTCCGATGTGTTCATCACAACAGTGGCATTACCTTTGTCTGCTGGGAGAATGATTATGTTGTTGTCTTTCCTCAGGTTGGTGAGTGCTTTCTGTTCTTCTTTGTGTAAATTGCTTCTGGGTGGTTTGCTGGAGCAGAGGATGTTGGTGACTTCAAGTCTGATTTTATTGGCTTCATCTGGGTTGATTTTGGTTAGGCTAGCTTCGACTCCGCATATGATGTTTTCCGTGGGGATGCGTCTCGGGGCGACTGCAAAGTTGAAACCTTTGGAGAGTACTTTGGTTTCAGTTGAGGTGAGGATCCTGTCTGATATGTTATGTACTGTTTGTTTCATGGGTTGTTGTGGAGGGTGGCTGGGCTTCTGGCGTTTCTCTAGTTTGTGGAGTTTGTTGGTGTGTGTGTCTGTCTTATGTGAGGTCTCCGTTTCAGCTCTCCAGACGGCTAGTTGTTTGCATTTGTCCCAGAGTGCAGGGTGGATTTTGTTACAGAGTTTGAGGTGAAGAGTGAGCAGATCTTTGTTGGTTTGGTTTAGTAGGTATCTTTTCTTGTGTAGTTCGTTTCTGATTAGGGATAGTTCAGTTCGTTTCAGGATCCTTTCGGTGGCTGGGGTTTTAGAGTGGAATTTAAGTTGGAAGCATGTGGGAATTAAGTTGTTGTCTCGGCAGTTGCGTAGGAACAAGAGATCACATAAGATGGTGGCTCTTCGGATTTCTAGTTTCTCGTAGGTTCTTGTCAGCTGGAAGGTTTCCTCCCCGTAGAGGTGAGATATTTGCTTTCGTAGATTTTCACGGGTATAGGTATGCAGGTTTTGGTGTCCTCGGGTGTCTTCCCGTGTAAAAGTTGGGGTGTCTAGGCGACGTTTCGACGAGGTCTCACTCGTCATCTTCAGGCTGGTGCTTTCGGCTTCTTGTTACTGGAACAGAGCAGGATCTCAGTGTTTGAGTTCCTATAAATACTGTTGAGGGGTGTGGTGTATAGCCTCCAATGTTCTGGGCCGAGAGGAAGTTCCCAGGCTAGTGTGCCTTTTCTTCTTTTGTTCCTTAGTTGCTTGAGGGATATCTTGAGTGATTTCTTGAGTGATATCCTGAGTACCACTTAGGTGGGTCATTAGGTGTGGATTAGTTGCTAAAGCCTTTGTGTCTTGACCTCTTGAACTTTGTGAAGAGTTTTTCTGAGAAGATGGCTGTAGTTGTGCTCTGGCTTGGCTTCGTGGAAATAGAAGCCAACAACCAACTTCCCTTCCTTGACGTCCTAATCTACAAAAAACCTGATGGCTCCCTAGGACACACTATCTACCGGAAAAAAACACACACCAACCGCTACTTACATGCACAATCACACCACCACCCTGCACAAATAAACTCCGTAGCCAAGACTCTCATCTCCAGAACCAAAAGCCTGGCTGACAAAGACCACTTGACAACTGAGTTACAGAATCTCTCAAATGTGTTAATTGCCAATGGATACCAGCAAAACAGGGTTACGAAGCTAATCCAAAAAGAAACACCCCCCAAAAACCAAGACACAGAAGAAAACAATGGCATGGCCCTCCTTCCTTATATCAAGGGCACTACAGATAAAATTAGCAAAATCCTCCATAAACACAATATCAAAACAGCCTTTTGCGCCAACCAAAAGATAGCCAATATCCTCAGAAACCCCAAGGATAAAATCCAGTTGGAAAACCAAGGGGTCTATGAAATACCCTGCAAAGTCTGCCCAGCCACGTACATTGGACAAACAAACAGACGAATAAATGCACGTATCGCAGAACACAAGAATGCCGTCAAAAAAGAAGAAAAAACTTCCTCTCTTTTCCAACACATGAAAGAAACAGGACACGAAATTAATTTTGCAGATTCCAAATTGCTCTCTAACATGGAACATCACCACAAGAGAATAATCATGGAAGCCATCGAGATAGAGAAACACCCTCACAACATGAACAAGCGTGACGACACATCCCGCTTGCCAGACATCTGGAAATTAGCCCTCCCCACAAAAACTGACACCAGATCCAGAGGCACACAGAACGCCATCACCAATCAACCACACCAGACCCAAACCCAGACCCTCTCCACAGATAAATTACAGACACCATCCAGTAGCCAAACCATGATGGCACCTCCGGATGCTGCACCCCCCTGCAATCCCTACACAGATCTGGCTGGCACAGGCCACAAAACCACAGCTCGCCCCTATACACGAAGCCAAGCCAGAGCACAACTACAGCCATCTTCTCAGAAAAACTCTTCACAAAGTTCAAGAGGTCAAGACACAAAGGCTTTAGCAACTAATCCACACCTAATGACCCACCTAAGTGGTACTCAGGATATCACTCAAGAAATCACTCAAGATATCCCTCAAGCAACTAAGGAACAAAAGAAGAAAAGGCACACTAGCCTGGGAACTTCCTCTCGGCCCAGAACATTGGAGGCTATACACCACACCCCTCAACAGTATTTATAGGAACTCAAACACTGAGATCCTGCTCTGTTCCAGTAACAAGAAGCCGAAAGCACCAGCCTGAAGATGACGAGTGAGACCTCGTCGAAACGTCGCCTAGACACCCCAACTTTTACACGGGAAGACACCCGAGGACACCAAAACCTGCATATATATATATATATATATATATATATATATATATATATATGAGATTTTGTTCTCTTGTTTGAAAAGAAAAAAAATGTTGTATCTAGTCCTTGAAATTGTGAGCATATTTCCCAATGTAGAATTTATCTCCTACTTTGTAAAAATAAAGTACGATCCTCCTTTGGTTTTTTTTTACAGGTTGAGCAATACAGAGTTTTCAGTTCTGCAGAACTGTTCAACAGCATGAATTTCCCTGAAAGTCTCACAACTCTCAATTCACAACTCTGATCTACTTTCTCCTAAATTTAAACTGCAAACTACTTTGCTTTGTGAAAACTCCAGGGTTAACCGTACGCAGAATGTAGTTTAATATGGGGTTCAACCCTGACCTCCAATTTCTCGAAAGATTTCTTCCGCTGAGAATGAGTCTTTTGTTTTGTTGCCTGATGCATAGGGTGCTTAAGAATTTCTTGGTAATTTCTCCCATGGAAGGAGTTGCCTTTGGATATTTTCCCTTGTGTCATAGTCATGCCCTCCTAGTGTCCCAATATTCCAGGGACAGCCCTGGAATTAGGAAAGCCATCTGAGCTTCTGATTTGATCTCAGAATGTCCCTGTTTCCCCTGGCAGTGCAGCTGCCACCAAGCTCGAGAAGAAGGGTGAGCTGGTTCTTGTCCCAAGTGGTGTCAGCAGCAAGGGAGCATCCTGTTGCCTCTCCATTGCTTCTTCATGGCTGCTGTTGCCGGCCTCCTCCCTTGGGCAACCTATAGCAGCTGCTGGAGAGTGGGCGAGGAAAAGGAAAGGCTGTCACCATCAAGGCCCAGACCCATGTGACACACCAGCTCTGAGGGGCAGGCAGTGGACATGGCCGCTCTGAGTGGAAAGAAATGGGGAGCGGAGTGCAAGGAGTCTTTTTTTTTAAAGACTTTGTGCACCTGTGTCTAATCTTACCCCTTTCTATCATTTATTGATTGGTGTGAGTTTTTCTTTCTGTAAATAAAAGAATAAAATAAAATAGGGATTCAGGACTTTTCTCATGATGTTGGAGGGAGTATCTGCTGTGTCCCATTGGTGAAGGGCTGGTGGCACTTGCCCTTCTTCTGGTATAAAATGCTCTGGGGGGCTCACAAAAATGGGGGATTGGGGATTAGTTGAGGGGTGTGATAAAGGACCTATTTTCATCTGAGGAATGTTAGATGGTGTGCTTTAACAGATGCTAGAAGCTCACTCCCTGTGCTTTTTTTAAAAAGGGACATTTCTTTTTTAAATGTTTCCATGATAATTTTCTCATTAATTGATGAAGCATTGTCAGGGTGGGCAGGAAGCATAAGATATTTTCAGCACAGCACTTGTTTAGTTTCCCTTGGATGAGAGAGAACACTTGAGGGTTACAGTGTCTTTGTAATACTTGTCTTATTATTTACATATTAGACGCCAAGCACTGTACTGAAAATATAGAAAAATGAATGACAAAAAAAATGTCATTTATCTTCTGAGGATCCAATAGCCATAAATATTTGGTTTAGCTCTCTCCCTAGAGAATCCTTGATTTGTTGGAAACAAAGGCTTTGTTCAGACATTCAGGGCCTCTTAAGACATTATTTAAGTATGCAAAATAAACACTTGAGCGGGGACAGCGGGGACAGTCTGATTAGCCCCACCCTCTGACATCATTCTCACCCTCCTCCCTGAGTTGGAAGATGCCTGTCCGAAGTCTCCTGAGCTCAGGGGTGTTCCATGGGAGCACAGAGTCTCCATAAGACAGCACACACACACCCCGCAGCTTCAGACCCTTGGAAGCCATTCTCATTGGCATTCATCCCTGCCATTCCACATGTGTTTACCGAGCACAGAGGTCACCTGAAAAGGGCTTTGGTGACTTCTGTGCAAGCTGTAAGATCCCATGGGCTTGCTGGAAAGCTGTGACCTAGTGAAAATAATCTGCATAAGCTAATTGTGCCGCGGGTGGCGCTGTGGGTAAAAACTTCAGCGCCTAGGACTTGTCGATCGCATGGTCGGCGGTTCGAATCCCCGCGGCGGGGTGCGCTCCCGTCGTTTGGTCCCAGCACCTGCCAACCTAGCAGTTCGAAAGCACCCTCGGGTGCAAGTAGATAAATAGGGACCGCTTACCAGCGGGAAGGTAAATGGCGTTCCGTGTGCTGCGCTGGCTCGCCAGATGCAGCTTGTCACGCTGGCCACGTGACCCGGAAGTGTCCTCGGACAGCGCTGGCCCCCGGCCTCTTAAGTGAGATGGGCGCACAACCTTTACCTTTATGTATGGGATGCATAATTGGGAGGCTATATGTAGAGAGGATGCAATATGAATGATCATGGAGGGTCTTTTAGGAAGGTGAGCCAAAGACAACACAATTTATCCAGAAAATACCATGCCTACTATTTCTGGTTATAATATATAGCTTTATAATTCAATCTTTTTTCATTTTCGCATTTCATCCTGCATAGATTCTCATTCCCCTATCTCCCATTAAAAATGATCAGGCAAAGTCTAATCAGTGCCTACCTAGATTAGAAAACTCTGATTTGATGTATAAATCTGATTTGCAGATTAAAACTAATCAAATCCCCCATTTTATCAGGAATCTAGCTGAGAAGAAATCATTCTAATAAAATGTTTCAAACCTGTTTTCTTCAGAACAATTCATCAAATTTCGTGCTGTCACTCTTTTCTAATATAGCTATAAGAGTGAACTGCTTCACATTTTAAAAGAAGTAAAAAAAAACCTATGTGTATACATTTTTTACAGTCCTACCTTAAGCACACAGACATATCTACTTTGGGCGGCCGTGCAGTAATGTTGTAGGAGCTGTTGGTATTATCCAAGTCATCCTTTGCAGAGCTTTCCTCAATGTATTCCAAGTGAGTGACTGTTGGATTTCCACCGTTTTCATTTGTAGGACAGGTTGCTAAGTGGAAAAAGAAGTTGTGACGTGCCCTGTTCTTGTAACAAGATATCAAAGGGTTCCAGGAACAAGATGTGGAAAAAGACAGACAGATATTATTATATAAGCATCAATATTTTGTATCCTTTGCCCCCTTGCAAAGATTGTTGCAAAAATTGATTGTTGGTTCAATCCTGTTTTATTTTATTGCTTGCATCTGGCAATATGTGGGCACAAAATGAAATATTTTGAAAGACAAAACGGAAATTTCTGAATGGTTAACAGACCAGCAAACGTAACACTTATTTCAAAGGAGCACTTTTAGTTTCTGATCTAAAGTCAATGGACACAGCTTATACTATGAAAAACTCCTTAGTATAATGCAATTCAGGTTGAACCATAGCTCTCAGGAAGAAAACTTTAAAGGGAAAAAGATCAGATTTAACATGCAGGAGGAAATAGAAAGAATTCTGATAATTACTGGGGGGGGGGGGCGGTTAACAGAATGTGTAGAATTATCAACCACAACCCCAAGATCTCATTCCTGGTGAGTCACTTCCAGTTCAGACTCCATTAATGTATATGTGAAATTAGGATTATTATTATTTTGCCCCAGTGGGTATCACTTTACATTTGCTTACATTGAACTGCTTTTGCCATTTTAATGCACATTCACCCAATTCAGAGAGATCCTTTTGGAGTTCCTTTCAACTCCTTTTTTTCTTTTTTACTACCCTGAACAATTTGGTGTCATCAGTAAACTTCACCACACTCATGCCTAGCTCCCAATAATTTGTGAACAGTTAAAGAGCACTGGTCCCAGTTCCAGTGCAAACGCTTTGCGGACTCCACTTCTTAGTACATCCCTCTGTTTTCTGAACTGCCCACTTATTCCTGCTCTCTGCACTTTAGCAAGTTACTGAAGCATAGGAGGAGCCACCCTTACAAAAGCTTATAGTGCATATGATCGACTTTGAACGTACTATATAAATTCTTGATTAAAAAACTCATTCACCTGTAAGTTTAAATTCAGGTATGAATGCCAACTTGATTGTACACTTGGTCCTCATCGATCTTTTGAAGAAATATAGTGATGATTTAACATTTATGAATGCCTTTTGTGACCTGGATCTTTTGGATTAAGAAACTATCTGATGCACCAGACATTTTTGTTGTTGCTGATATCGACCTCTTTGGAGGTCTTTAAGCAGAGGCTTGACAACCATATGTCAGGAGTGCTCTGATGGTGTTTCCTGCTTGGCAGGGGGTTGGACTCGATGGCCCTTGTGGTCTCTTCCAACTCTATGATTCTATGATTCTATGAAGCACATACTCAAGCTAAACGTACATAGAATAAGGTGATCTATTATTTGGCATGAGGAGCCTCTAGTTAAGAGAGCTCCCTATTTTGGCCTGAAATCAGTGCTCTTGCCTGGATGTTTTGCCCTATGCTATGGAAGCCACCACATTGTAGGCTGAAGACTATTCTCCCCATTTACTCATACTCCTTTTGGTCACATGATACATACATGAAAAGGACTCTTCCTACATTAAAAGGCACATGTATGGAAGAAAGGGCAAGATTCTGCCTCATCCCTAACACCAGGACCGGCCCACCCATGAGGTGAGGTGAGGCAATTGCCTCAGGCAGCAGGATCCACAGGGGCAGCAGACCCTGATGTAGATATTTATTTCCTGCTTGTTGCTGGTGTAGATCTTCACGCACCCATTTTTCCCTGGTGGCAAGGGCTGGCCCTGCTCAACACGCTTTTGGTACACGTATATACATGCATAGGTTCTGTTCTATAGGACAGTTAAATAGGCAGGGTTCCCAATTTCATATAAGCCCTTCTCATAGGATGTGCCTGATGTACGTCAGAGGTAAGGCATGATCAGCAGATACAATCTCCTCCCCTCCCACCATGTACATTAATTGTAACATTAGAGTCTTAAAGAGAAACAAGTTGGGTTCATGAATGCTTTGGAAGATATGATAGATACAGGAGGGGCAGAGCTTTATGTGGTTTACATTTGTTTATCTGTGTTTAATTCAAGAACTTATCACTTGCTGAGGACAAACAATGAGAGATGGCTCTATCATGTTTACCTGTGCGCATTTAAGGGGCATCTGATTCACTGCAAATACAGAGAAAGTGCTGAACTAGATGGACTTATGCAGCACAATTCAGAGATTCTTAATTGTCTTGATATCACATGCCTCTGTGGTACAAAATTTATATATCTGGCAGTGTTTCTTTATTGTTTATGTCTCTCCCATCATATACGCAGTTCTGCCTCAAATATGTGTTTTTTAAGAAGTGCCTGAATAATTGATTTTGTACATAATATTTATATAGTATAATGTGTATAGAGCTGCAAGAGATGGTAGGCCCCCCATATTTTATGGAGAGTTTTATTTTGGAGAAGCTGGCTCAAATCAGAGCTGCATATTGGAAGGTGAAAAGTCATCAAAGCCAGCCAACAAGCACAGAGATAAATACCTTTTTATCTGTATTTGCAGTCGGCAAAAAAATCAGACTGATTAGCTGTTAGAAATGATGGCCTTGATTCAGAGAACCCACATGGCTACCTCACAGCGGGCGGCAAAAGATTTGGCATCTTGTCTCCAGAAATAGCTCTCAGCGCCACACGGAGAGTTGATTTGAAATTCCCCCAAGCAGTGTGCGATTCAACCTTAAAACATAGGGAGGCTTGTTGTGATGGGCAAAATGACCTTCTCTGAATGCTTTTGTATGATTTACATGTACTAATGATCCTTGATAACCTGTGAAAGCCGGTAACTTGTAGCTGATGTATACGCACAGCCCACCTGAGAGGGAGAAGGATGAAATACATTTGTCAGTTTGGAATGCAGTTTTCAGAGTGGCCAGCAAAGGAGGAATTTCCCACATGTTCAAGGCACCTATTTTCTCTGTTCCCCATTTCTGTGGGAGCCATTTTGGCTTACCAGATGGTGCTATTTTGCTGTTTACAGCCAAATAGCACATCTCCTTCTGAGTCTTCCTTACACAGTCCTGTGTTTTGGAGCAAGCCAGGAATAAGGAATGTTTTTTATAACAGTGGCAGGGTAGGGAGTTATTCTTACTCAAGTTGGATAAACAAATAGGACAGAAATTCAGAAGCACTCTCCCCACCAGGAAACTGCCCCTGTTAAAAGCAGCTTTCTGGGTATCTTCTACCACATGTGGTGGACTTTTAAAGAGGTAAAGGTTTTCTGGGAAATGGTATATAATGAGAAAATGTTAAAAATACTTCTGTTTAAAAAAACCAGAAGGCTTTTTATTGGGTATAGTGGGGGGAAAGATACCAAGGGAAGATAAAAGATTGTAACAATTGCTGCAAGAATTATTTCAGCCCAAAAATGGAAACAACAAGAAGTACCAATGAAAGAAGAGTGGCAGATGAAGATGATGGACTTTGCAGAACTGGCGAAACTGACAGGAAAAATACGAAACCAGGATGATCAAGTACTCCAAAAGGACTTTAGTAAATTTATATGAAGCAATTAACATCACTAGCAGGGTTGTCTGAAGATTTGTAATGAGAATTTTTCTACCTTTCTATATTTTTTTTAAATTTTGAGCTATTTTGTAAAAAGTGTAATCAGAATTAGAGAACGTACAAAATGCAATGATACAAAGGTTAATTTTGAAAGCCATGAGGTGGGAGGAGAGAGAGAGAGAGAGAGAGAGAGAGAGAGAGAGAGAGAGAGAGAGAGCAGCCTGCTGAAACTTCCTAGAACATGGAGACATGAGCAAGATGATTTTGTACAGCAGCCTTCACCAAACTGGTACCCTCCATATGTTTTGGACCACAACTTCTATCTGCTCCAGCCAGAACAACTATGTACAAGGACATCTGGAGGACATCAAATTGTTGAAGCGTGTTGCACAGGGCCCAACATGTTTGAGAGAGGAGAATATATACTGAATGGTACTTTTGCCAGCCAAAAGTTATAGTGTCACTGTACTTGTTGCATGTTGGTATATCTTAGTACATAATTAGAAAATTATATCACATTAAGTGTCACTGTACTTGTTGCATGTTGGTATATCTTAGTACATAATTAGAAAATTATATCACATTATTTTCTAGACCATACTTGTATGTACTTTATTCCAATGTCGTAACAGTGGTTCATGTTAAAAATAATAATTTCAGTTGTTAGCGTTGCTAATCAATAGAGACATATGCACAATCACACCTGCCTGCAAGCAGTCTTCTTATCAGAGTCCTCCATTTCTTATGGTCTCATTTTGTTAACATTTAAGGACCAGATCAGGTGTTATGTAAGCAGTTCAAAGAGGCTGCTCACATGGTTATCTAATAATTTTTCACAAGCAAATGATGGGCCACGTTGAAGGCTCTGTGGTATGATGGGGAAGGATGCAATCATTGCTGGTTGCCCTATTATTTTATGGTAGTGCAGCAACCAAGAGGGAAACTTCAGGGCAAGGAGGAGTTGCAATTCTTCCTGAAGAAGTGATCAAGGTCTGGCTGTGTTAACATTAGAAACATAAGTGCAGAGTGAGGCCTACCAGAAACTTTCATGGCTGACCAGGTTTACCCTGTAAAAACTGAACTGGAATTGCTCCAGATTTCTGACTATACTACATCGATGCTACAAGGTATGTTATTCAGTTGACCTAGCAAGTTCAGCTTGGGAGCCCTCTTGGAGATATCTTGTTTTTTTTAGTCTATCCAAGGCGGTCAGCTCAGTTGTTTAGTTGGTTTAGGAATGGTGAACAAAGATGAAACTGTGTAGGGTTAGGTCAGATTTTAAGCAGGATTGAGTAAGATTTCTCTTTAAATCATTGTGCTGGTGGAGTTTAATTTCTAATTTAAGAAAGGGAGTGCAATGTGATTTCTGGTTAAAAAGCACAGCTCACCCTAGGAAACATTCAAGATTGCCTTTAAAAAGCAAACAAACCACTACAGAAAGAGAGAGAGGGAGAGGATAACCACCCCTAATCTTCCTAAACAGTGTCCCAAGGGACTATGAATGTAGTTATCACTCTCTCTTTTTAATTGTGGGATTTAGGAACACACGCACACCCAATTAGTCAGCAGACCAGAAAGATAGACTTTCTTCTCTTAAGGATGTTTATTGAAATGAAAGGGGCTCATTCACACCAAACATTATATGCTTTCTCTGATAGGATCACTCATCAGTGGAATACTCTGACTTTGAGGTTTATCCTTAACTACTTGCTATTCATGATCGGGCATATGCAATCAACCATTTAGGCTATAACTTTCTGAAAGAAAGAATGTAAGTTATGAATACAAACTAAACCTTATTGTTTGCGAAGCATTTCAGTTCATGCATGAACACCTTTGCTCTTCAAGCCAGTCTGATTACTGGAGCATATTCCACCAATACTTGCAAGGACAGAAGCTGATATGCAAATGTCAAATAATTAACAGGTACCAAGACAGTTAAACTCAGCAGCTTTTCAGGACTGAATAGTGTTTTCTAGCAGTTTTCAGTGTGCTAATTGGGATACAAAAAGATCAACACATTGAGCCCCTCACAAGCATATGTTGTTTTGTAGCATTCAGATTTCCTTAATTAAGCTACATATTCTGTTTTTGTTTGAAACCGTATGCAGTTAAGACAAATAAATCAACTAGTGCCAGGTTTATGACTGTTTTGAAGTTCACTCTCTAGTGCAAGTCTCTTTTGTAAATCAATATTTAGCTAAGTTCTTCTCATCCCATCCCATCTCAGGTTCCTGCAATAAAATATGTGGGGCAAGATTTATCTTCAGTGCATGTGGTTTTTGTACCAGCTACACAACTATAACCCTATTCATGCATTACTCATGTGCTGCAGCAGGGCCACATGGAACTCCTATGTGTTAGTGGCTGCTCAGGCCTAGGGGCTCCATTTTCCAGTGTCCCCATTCAGCACGTGGGTGTCAGGAGTGGGACTAACCTGGGTGTGTGAAATCATGAGCATGACTCCACACCTGATTTATCATGTGAGTGCCCTTCACATGAGTAATGTATGGTGGGACTCCATTTAATCTTCCAACTGTTGAGTGGCCATATCAAGGAAGGAAAATAAAGAGTTGCATCTAGCCATTCCTTCTCCTTCATCTGTATTAGAATAAGTAAGTAATCTCTCATTACCCCCATCTATCCACATACACGAGGATGAAAAATAATGCCACAATGAAGGCAAGGCCATAAAACAACTATCATGGTACATTGAGTGTATGGTGGTGGAGATTGGTTGGAAGGGAAATTATCTCTCCAGGCTCCTAATGGTGCACAAAATGGAAAACTACTCCCATAATAAGAAATTGCTTCTCCCATCTCTTTCTGTTGGGAACCATCCAAGTTACATGCTAGGGTTCTGCAGCGTTACAGTGCACCTCCCCAGGCCAAATTAGAACTTAGAACACATCTGTTTCAAAGCATGAATCTATCTCAGTTACATAGTAACTGTCACATGAAGGGGAGGTCTGTTTTTAATAGCAAAAGGGCGCTGTGCCTCTCTACTTACCGTTTTACATCACCCCTCAACCAAGAAGGCTTGACTGAGAAGTGACAGGAAGGAAGTTTTTGGAGAAGGATCCTTGAAGCAGAAAAAGGATTCTGTACTTCTCAGTCACACACCTACGTTGCTGCTAAAAATGAACCTATGCTCCCCTCTTTCTACATGATTGCAACAGAGCCATGTTGAAGCATACCAGTCTGCAACTACCATTTGCATCATTTGCCTCCAGAAAGTGACTCGTACAGATACTTGTTGGAGCCCTGCACTGATTGCTACTGTCCTCCAGCCACATGCTGCGAGCACCCTAAGGGAAAGGCTCCTTTGAATCATTTCCACCTTTGACGCCTCCCTGCACAACAACGCAATGTGTTAGGTAGTGTGCGTTTTTTCCTATTGCATGTTGCTACAGAAGCTGAAGTTACATTTTACAATAGTGACCACACAAGTAAAAGCCCAGACTGCACAATTCAATTCCCACTTTAATCAGTGGAAAGACTCCCATTGATTTCAATGAGAGCTCAATCACTCCCTCAGTCTATTAAGGGAAGAAAGTAGGACATAATCTGTATTTCTGATGGGCACTGGTTATTCCCTCTCCCTTTCGTGGTTATGTCTTAAGCCTTGACTGCTCTCCTTAGCTTGATTGCCTTGCCTGCTATCTCTGATTGAATTTCATGAATCATTTATAATACATTTAGTTTAGCAGAAGCTGTTTATGGCAAGTTTACAAGGGATAATGCAGTCCTTCCTTCATAGGTTGACATATAGATATCGGGCTGTATATTTAACCAATATTTATTACAACAGGAAAATGAAACAATTTTTAAATTTATGATCACACATCTCCCTTCCAGATTTATACTCAGGATTGATTTAAACTGGTTCAGCATTCACTTCTGTACTTCATTTATTCAGTCATTGATAACATTCATCTGCAGCTGGATATGAAAGCAGAAACAACCTTATCCACGGAGGATATCAGCATGAGACTTATACTTGAGTGACAGTGGTGAACTGTGCTTAGTAACTGCTAAGTAGCCTGCCTTCCTAAAAAGATGCAACTGGAATACTCAAAGTGTTCCAGGAAACAGAAGTCACCTACACAAAAGAATACTGTAGGCATTTGCGCTGTTTAACTGTGCCACATAAGAAAGAAACAAAAGGGGGAAACAGATGAACAAAAGAAGATAGTAATAAAATACAATGATTAAATGTTCAATTACAAGAGTAAGGGTATTTCTGCACAAGAGCTTATCAATGGCGCCTTAGCACTCACACAGAAATGTGGGAAGTGGCACAGAAAAGATAGTGTGTTGGCAAAGAATTTACTTCCAAATAGCCTTGGTTAGGATTATATTTCGTAGGAGTGTCCACAGACCCCATGATTTACCCTGTGTCTATGCATTAAAAATAAATTCCACTCTGTTAGTGAGTCATTCCATGCACTCTCTGCTTTGATCTGTAATTTGGCTCTTGTGCTTCTCTGTATAAAACAAAACTCTCAGTCCCCCTCATTCACTGAAAATGGCTATAACTCTTTTCCCTTTTGGAAAAAAGTGGATGGAATTTGTAGGCGTAGGACCACCTCCAGAGTGGATTAAACCTGCCAACTGTAGACGGATGCATCCCGGAGTTTTGATGTAGTTTGATGTTTTAAGTAAAGGAAACGTATATAACTTTTTCATACTCTGCCAGAATTGGGTCAACTTGGAGGCATGATCACTTCTGAGTGGGCGACTTTTTGGGGTGGGTACAATAAGAACGCATCCATTCTTAAGGAAATTAGCCCTGAGTGCTCACTGGAAGGACAGATTGTGAAGCTGAGGCTCCAATACTTTGGCCACCTCATGAGAAGAGAAGACTCCCTGGAAAAGACCCTGATGTTGGGAAAGATTGAGGGCACAAGGAGAAGGGGACGACAGAGGATGAGATGGTTGGACAGTGTTCTTGAAGCTACAAACATGAGTCTGACCAAACTGCGGGAGGCAGTGGAAGACAGGAGTGCCTGGCGTGCTCTGGTCCATGGGGTCACGAAGAGTCGGACACGACTAAACGACTAAACAACAACAACAACAATAAGAACGGGGTAAAGGTGCCAGGAAAAAATAAAATGATCCCCAGCAAAGACTGATTAGGGGAAATCTTACTCCTAGCAATGACCCTCTCTTCCCAAAGGTCAATGGTAAGGATGAGCTCCCACCCACACTATTTTGGGGGCTGTGTATAGAATGGAAAAGAATACAATCACTTTCTCTTATATTATTTGAAGAAACTAGGCTGCCTTAGCCAAAAGTTCCCAAATGACAGTCCACTCCAGATCCCAGCCTATCCCAAGCCTTTCTTGGACTCCTGATAAGGTGGGTGGGAGCTACAATAGTCCTCAGCCTGTGGATCTCTGGGCTGCTGCCTGAAATTACTAAACCTATCTAGCAAATGCTGACCTTCTGGCAAAAAGACTGAAACCTGAAAGTGATGGAAGAAGTCAAAGACATGAGGAAGATCAATTGAACTGCTGAGTTTTGGAATAACAAATGAATCCTTTTCTGTACCCTGCTTCCTGAAGAGATTGAGCTGTGACCACCTTGTAATCCACACTGTGTCACTTCCTTACCCTGTCAGCATATTTCCCCCCACATGCCTGATGGCTCCCTGAAGTACACTAAATTGGTAATAATTGAGACTTTGTATGAGCAGCAACTAAAATGGATCAATGAGGTCAGGCTAAATAAGGTCTAAGCAGCTTCCCCTAAGCATAAATGGTGTAAACAAAAACACTGGGCTGACATCAACAAATTTGGTGTGCTAGTGGAAGCCAGTGCGAGCACTCGTTCTAGCACAATGGGGCTTTCCCTCTTCTCCTCTCCCATATGTTCTCTGCACCTCCCCCAAATCCACTCTGGAGGATTAGGAGAACCCCTAGAACAGCATATGGGGAAAGAGAGGTGGGATAGTTTCATCTGGCAAGCAGAAATGCTTGGGCTGATAAAACAATAAGAAGAACGTCACATTGAATTCCTCCCATTGCCATCTATGTGCACCATGAATTTTCATTCTTAATGCCACAAAAATAAACACGGTGGCCTCCGGCTCGGGGGCTCCAGGTTAACATGTCATGGCACATTTTATTCTGCTGTCCACAGAGGTTTATGGTTTTGCTCTTTAACTGGTAGTGAGAGACTTGTAAAATGAGTTCCAAAACAAACACCTTAGTGGGGTTCATAACTCAAGCCAAATAAACATCAGAAGAAGTATGGGAATTACTAGGGCTCTAGTCTTCACTGAGGCAGAGGGATTTGAACTAGAGATGCTAGTGAATTCTAATGTGATTTTGCCTGGAAAAAATATTGTATCTACACGATAGTTAAACAATGCAGGCAGCTGAATCCTCTGAAAACCACAGCAATCTGAGTATGTGGTCCCTTCTATAGAATCCTATAGGTTTGGATACTAGGTTTATACTCATTGCATTATTATTATTATTATTATTATTATTATTATTATTATTATTATTATTTATACCCCGCCCTCCCCAGCCAAGGCCAGGCTCAGGGAACCTTGCTGCCCTAATCTCAGGTAGCAGCAGGAGTCAGGATAACTTTGATCATTGCATTTATTGAACAGATCAGCATAGCATCTAGGATTTGTTATATAGGCAAGCTTAAGACTCTAGTTTTAACTAATGCCTATTGAAATATGGAGGAAACCACACCTAAAAAGGAGAAGCGAGTTTCTATTACAGACCAGGAATGTCTCTTAGAGGTGACAGACACTCTACATTTACTCCCTCTTTGGCTGTGAACAGTCAAACTTCCAGACTGAAACAAGCTTCTGAGGTTGGGAGTAAGAGATTTAAGCACATGACTCTGTTAGGGGCAAGTCTTTACCACATCCTCTTAATAAAGTCATTAAACTGGGCAGAGCTGTAACATTTGACCACTCCTAATTTGGAAACCTGTCTCCTGGGTGTCTACAGAAGGGGTCAGCAACCTTTTCCAGATGTGGGCCGGTACACCGTCCCTCAGACCCAGGGGGGGGGGCGGACTATATTTTGGGGGAAAAAATAATGAATGGATTCTTATGCCCCACAAATAACCCAGAGATGCATTTTAAATAAAAGCATACGTTCTACTCACGTAAAAACACCAGGCAGGCCCCACAAATAACCCAGAGATGCATTTTAAATAAAAGGACACATTCTACTCATGTAAAAACATGCTGATTCCCGGACCGAGGCGATTGGGCCACATCCAGCCCCCAGGCCTTAGGTTGCCTACCCCTGGTCTACAGAGACCCAGATTGTTGTGAAAAGTCTTGGGACAATGGACCTTAAAGAAGCCATACACACTGCCCCTTGTACTTCATGAGACCCTATACATTTAACAAGTGAAAGAGTGCTTTAGAGTCTTTTGTTTCTAGGAAAGTAGAGGATTTGCATGCAAAAGGTTCCAAAGTTCAATCCCCAGCTTCTCCAGGTAAGGCAGGGAGAAAATTGTACCTGGGGATCTGCTTCTGAGCTAAATGGTCTGATTTAGCATAAGACAATTCCCAATGTGTTTATTTCCTGCATGTGACATGGGATTCTGTGTATGTGAATTTAATGTTGGGGCAGCATAGGGGTACACTACAGCCTGCTTTCAAAATCACCATGGCTTTGATCTGGTTCTGCATATAGGAAATGAGCAAAGAAAGGGAGCAGTAGGAAGAAGCTACTGGCTACCTATTCATTTTTCTCCAACAGAGTTGTGGCACTAAACAGGGAAATGCAATCAATTATGTATCAATTGGAAGCTTGTGGCTTCTTATTGCAAATCTCTTTGTAGAAAGGAAAAATCCTCAAGCAGTGCTTGCATGGGAAGACCTTCTTTGTCAAAAGATAATATTGTCATGTATACTTCTCCAAGGTGAAATCAAATATAGCCATTGGCTTTCTAACACAATGTGCTAAAAATGTGTGGCTGTCAATCCATATGCATATGTCTTTTCCAACCTTCATGGGCATTTAATACTTCGGCACTGAGAAATCTGATATTCATAAATTCAGTTTTTATTAACTTAACAGTTTCACATATTCAGTCAGAATGGGAGAAAATTGTTAGAATTTTGACTGAAGTTCCTGACACAAATTATATAAACTGAAGTTCTTATAGGATCAAAATCTGAATTTAAGTACACATGAGGGGGGGGGGTATTGGATCTGATTCCTCAGTTCCAGGCGATTCCCCCCCCCCCATTTACCTGGAGTAGAAGCACCGCAAAGGCATAGCACCTTAAAAGGAAAGAGACACAAAAAAATACACATTTCCAAAGAGAGAGAGATGCACATACAGTTTGATCAAAAGTACGAATCATCCGAGTATTAATATTTATGACAGCAATCCCAAGGATTTCTGAAGCTTTAAAACACAGTCTAAGGATTAATATTTATTTTTGAAGTGTGCTTCATGTTGCTTCAACCCATCATATATTTCTTTGAAAATTGTTGTTTTCTGAAGTGGCCTTAGCAATGAAAATGGAACTTTTGGCAACCATTCATTATCATCTGCCTTTCAGCAAAGATCAGTCAGCTGCTTAATAACTCAGATTATGTACGTTGCCTACGTAGCACCATATGTCAAAGTACTGTAATAGCAGAAGGTCTGTTTAACCTTCAAAGGATATAAATAGCTTTGCTGTCAGTTCATTCCCTTTATTTCGTTTACCTTGTTTATCCTCCCCCCACCCTCCAAACTACTGGGCATTTTGGAAAATCACACAGTTAACCCCCAAACTGCCTCCATTGGGATTGGAGAGAATAAGGAAATGGAATGGAAGCATTTAAATGAGGAAACTGACACTATAAATCTCAAGTGCTATTAATCAGGAAATACCCATGCATCATCTTTACAGCTTGGCCTTCAAAAGAAAACACATCCACTGTCTGTCACAGCCTCATCTGCATGGTGTTGGAGGAGAGCACTGGTGCAAAACCAAAAGTGCTTCCTCTCTCCTGGGCACCACGGACCTTTTACACTTATGTCAGGACTATGGTTCAAATGAAATTAAGCGTGTAATGCCCATGAGGACTATGGGGTGTGTGGTAGGGGAGGGGGAAATTAACCCTTTGCACCCACTGTGGCCTCAGTCCAAGTCATCCTGCCCACCAGCTGCTATTTGCTCTGAGAAGAAAGCAACAATTTACACCAATGGCAACCAGACTCTCCAAGTGTCCCTGTTTTCCAGAGACAGTCCTGGCTTTACAGAAACCATCCTGATTTCTGATTCACCCAAGGGCATGCGATACTTCTAGATGTGTGATCTGTGGTAAACAGATCACAGAGTGTGAAATCAGTTGCAGGAGCAGCCCATATATTGATCTAGTGGACCCTTGTTATTTTAAACAGCATGTTTCTTCCGCACAGCATTTTTGCAATTGCTGTTTCACCAGGTTGTTTTCTTTTTGAAGGTGTTCTTTCCTTTTGACAAGAAAATGGAAAGATAATTTATAACTGGTACAGGTTGGAAGGAATAGTGATTCAACTCCTGTCTTGAAAGAGAACAAATAAGTTGCCAGTTCATAAATTGAAAGCCATCTCAATATTTTTTTTCATGCTTGAGATAAGTTTTTAAAAGTGAGGTATGTAACACCTTATATAAGTACTTAACTAGACAACTTTGCCAGGCAAAACCCATCTATTCTGAAGTGTGGCGTCAACAGAATGCACTAAAGTTGCCTGGATCAAGACCAACAATTTGCAGAAAGCCCACACAGAGGTTCCAGACATAATAAACTGCTTCAGTAATGAAGTTTGCTCATTTCAGACAGAAGCTTGGCTCCACAGTCCTGTAACAGTTCAAAAGCAGCATGCTAGAGAAATGAGAATAAGGTTGCTAAACAAGTTAAAATATGAAAAATAAAATGTAAAGCCTAACTCCCAACCTTTTAAAAATGGTACTGAGCCAGACTTACAAATATAAATGTTCAGGAAACTATGTGAAAAATGTTGGCTATTTATTCACTAACATGATTTCAGCTATGGTGGTATTTAGGAACAAACAGCAAGACTCCTTTGTTTCTCATTTGTACTCCCCCATCAATGAGTGTTGTATTTTACAGTTTTTAAAAATTCCTAATGTAAAAAATAGGGACGCGGGTGGCGCTGTGGGTAAAAGCCTCAGCGCCTAGGGCTTGCCGATCGGAAGGTCGGCAGTTCGAATCCCCGCGGCGGGGTGCGCTCCTGTTGTTCAGTCCCAGCGCCTGCCAACCTAGCAGTTCGAAAGCACCCCCGGGTGCAAGTAGATAAATAGGGACCGCTTACTAGTGGGAAGGTAAACGGCGTTTCCGTGTGCTGCGCTGGCTCGCCAGATGCAGCTTTGTCACGCTGGCCACGTGACCCGGAAGTGTCTCCGGACAGCGCTGGCCCCCGGCCTATAGAGTGAGATGGGTGCACAACCCTAGAGTCTGTCAAGACTGGCCCGTACGGGCAGGGGTACCTTTACCTTAATGCAAAAAATAGGGTGGTATTCAACTAAATTTTATTCAGAGTAGACCCATGGAAGTAAATGAACTTGACTTAATTGGGTCATTGGTTTCAGTGGGTTTACTGTGAGTAAAATTTAGTTGACTAACACAAATATGGGCTAGTTCATCTTTCCTGTCTCCCATGGTGGCGGCCAACCAGGTGCTTGTGGGAATCCCCACAAGCTGAACATTGGGACAATAGCTCTCTCTCAGTGTTGGTTGGTGCTCATCGGGACTGGTAGGGTGGAAGGCAGAGGAGGTCAACAGTAGGTGGACCCCAAGCCAATGACAGGCAGTGCCAACCAATTCTAGTTTTGCCCTCATCCTCTTTCTGGTTGTGCTCGACAAGGGCAACACTGAAATGAAGGAGACATGAAACTGACATGCAGTGTTACCCTGGACTGGTTATAAGTAGGAAAGCAGGCAGGTACTGACCTGGTCAAGGCAGACTAAGATTTGGAGGATAGCCTCCACTGCCCCCTCCAGAAGGAAAACAAGTAGGTTTGGGGGGGGGGGTTACCTATAAAGGCTTGCACATTGTGGAATCTTGGTAGCTAAAAGAGCTCCCCAACAGAGACTCTTCTTTCAGTGCTTCCTCAGTATGAATTTTGAAAAGTGGCTAAAAGAAAGATGGCCTCTGTGGTGGCCACTTTGTTAGGGAGTCTTCTCGGGCTTACATTAATGTATTTTTGATGCCTGACAGATACTTTTATGTTCACTCAATCCTTTTAGAGTTTGACTGTTTAAATGTTGTAATACAATTTAGTACTGAAAGAATTTTGTGTGCTTATGAAATTGTCTCATACTTTTATCTTGGTGTATTTGTTTCGGTTTCATTGACCAACCTCAGCTACTGCTTTTGTTTGTGTTTTATGGTTTCGTTTGGCTGTTTCGTTTGTTCACTCAGACAACTTATAAATATAATAATAAATACATCTGTGCATTGTCAGATTTCCTCCATACAGTTCCCCATCAGCAGTTCCAAGTGAATCTTTGGTTAAGCAGTCTTCCAAATCACTTTAAAATCTACCCAAGCACAAACAGGGGTACCAAGGAAGGCTATGGAGAAACCTCAGGGAATTGCAACATTGGGCAGAATCAGTGTACAGTATGAACCACATGCACTTGACTTTAGGGCCCACATTCATTAGTCATTAGACAAGCCTTACCAACATGTCTGCAGAGGTTACAAGCATGCAAACATTGTTACTAGTCTGTTGGTCCAAAATGTATCCATATTAATCATTGTTGGCCTAAAAGGAAATACAAAACTCCACTCAACTTTAGAAAAAGCTTCCCTGCAAGGTTAGCTAAATACTACTCTTGCTTGCCTCAAAGCAACAACATGCATGGCTGTTTTCATCAATATAAGATGTACAAGTTAAAATCCATGTTGCAGCATACGTGATGTGCATGACAGAAGCCACAGCATCCTTCTATGGAAGTTTATTTTGCACTTCCTTATTTTAATTCAGCAGCACGGGCAAAATAAGTGCAGCTCATTGTCAATAAACCTAGAAGAGCAATCTCTCAATTCATTACAGCTCTTTGCATCAAAACAAACATAAATTTATACCACATACATATATAACCAGAGTTTGAATATGCACCATATATCTTCAGGGAAATGATATATATAGACAACTGAGGCTGTTGTAATCATTGTTATAAGCATGAGTCAAAATTTTCACTAATCTGCACCTAAGTCATAGAAGAGCATGTTTTTTGTTTTTTAAAAAACAAAATGTGGCAAGTGTTAATTGTGTCATATGGGGTGTTGTTTGTTTGCAGCAAGCTCTTACCTTGCTGTAGTAGGTCAGTGCTCAGTTGAAGTTGATTTAATCATCAAATGACCTGCAGCTGCTGGAAATATGTGGGCATCAGTGTTAGTGCCAAGAACCAGTGTTGTGTTCACATGATTCAAGCTGTGCTGCTTTGTACTTGGCAACTGTTCCTGCTAAAACTCAACAAGATACAAGAATGTGTTCAGAGAATCATCCTGAGTTAACTGTGAACTCCATCAACTCCTGGCTGCCTTATGATGTTTTATTCTCCCTTGCTTTCCCCTCTGCTGTCTTTGTCGATGCTGAGGGGTGCAAAATTGGTTTATATAATTAGGCTGGTGCATATTTTGTTTTTTTAAAAAAAATATTAATATTTAGCAATTGCATAATCCACTGTGAAATCAAACACCCATGGGATGCCAACATAGAAGCTGCAGGTCTCAGTGTGCCCACCAATATATCATATGGCATTTTCAAAAATTCGCAATACAGACAAGACTACTTCCTCTTCCTGCTCAGCTCCTCTTTGCAGTGGCTCAGCCTCTTCTACAGAGAACATGCTCCTTAAACATGGCCACATTTCATCGGATGCTGGCATTGGATGCCCAATGTTCCATCTGTTCTGAAACGAGAGATGCAAAGAGTGCGCAAAAAAAGAAAAAAAAACAACCTGTGCGGGTGAAGGCTTATAAATTACTGTGATTAAATTTGTTCCAACAAAAGTTTGTCGTCTTATTTTTACAGAAGCTTTTCATGTTACAAAACTTGCTTTTCCGTTAATAAAACTTTTCCTTGTCATTTTCACAGGAGCTTGCTATTTATCTGATGCACATTATTCGCTTCTCCAGTTATACATCTGCAATATGTAATACGGAATAGCTCCCATCAATTCCCATTTTCCTCATTCATAAACCCAAAGACCCTAGCCTTGTTGCTAATCCAATAAGGCATACTTAATATACACATGTACTCATACATCAAATATTCAAATTAAATTAATTAAAGTTGATGCAAACCTCTTTCTTTTTTTCTTTCATACAAACAACACTGGCATTCAAATTACGTTACATAAGATTCATGCAATCCCTTTTCTGTTGGCAACTGACTAAACCTCCCCACTGGAGCCCAAATCACTCCCATTGATGCTCTAACAATATATACAATTCTTCCCTGCTCTCACGTAGGTATGGTGTTACAGAGCCTGCTATGGCGGAGACATGTTTTGTTTCAGCTGGGGCAGATGAAGGTGCACCATGGTGTTTCTTCTCTCTGTGCTGTCATTCCTCTGGTCACTGCCAGGGATGCATGGTCTGACATGCCCCATCAGCACAAGAATTTATGCGCACATGATGAAATCCCCCCATCCCCTTCCCCCATGTCCTCTCCAAACCTATTCCAGAGGGTTGGGAAAACCCCTAGAACAAATTAAGGGGGCACAGGGGTAGGAGAGGGGCAAAGTGCTGTTGCGCAGGTGTAAATCCCGGCACTGGCAGGACGTGTTAGATGGATTTCGCATTATCTTCAGCCACCCACATCTCTTTGTCTGCATTCAAAGTCATGTTCCCCATTCCTTTAGAATCCACTCAGAAGAGTGATGCCCTATTCATTTTTCTCCCTCTCCTTCTCTGCTTCTCCAGGAGGAAAGGGAAATGTTACTTTCCCTCTTGGGATGCCCCAAACTAGAGTATTTTTGTTCTAGCAAGTTTAACAGCAGGTACTCATCCCCTGTGCAAACAACTTTAGCTGACAGCCTCCCTTGAGCACATTTGCCGGATGGATAGGCAGTTAGGGCAATGTATGCAAGGAAGTGGAAGGGACAGGGAACAGTCTGACCTTGCTGGCAACAATTGTACCATTCAGTCAGGCAGTTCAAAGGCTCCCTGTTACAGAAAAAGCTGCATAGAAGAAACTGTTCTGGTTACAATTATTTTCATTTTCATTTTTAATTTTACTTTGGGCTGTTCATGCCTGTGAGCCATCAGCAACCCTTTGGCCCAACATCAGCGGCATGGAACTGTAGAACCAACCCTTTAAACAGCTCCAAGAAAATAACAAATGCTTCCAGTTAGAGCTGTGCTGAAGTACAATGCTTTGGAAAAATTTGCAGGCAAATGCATAGACGTGGATGGCAGAAGTTATCTATGGAATCTATTTTGGCTGATGCTTTTGCCAAGAAGATGGATAGGTTGATAATGCTCTTGCTTTATGTGTTATTATGTGAGATTCCTGCATCACAGGGGTTGGACTTCATGACCTTCTGAGTCCCTTCTAACTCTACAATTCTATAATTCCATGTTTGTTGCACCTTAAATAAACAATTATTCCCTTTTCTCTTGCAAGCTGCACTCAATATTACAGTGGTACCTCGAGTTAAGTACTTAATTCGTTCCAGAGGTCCGTTCTTAACCTGAAACTGTTCTTAACCTGAAGCACCACTTTAGCTAATGAGGCCTCCTGCTGCCGCTTCATCGCTGCTGCACGATTTCTGTTCTCACCCTGAAGCAAAGTTCTTAACCCGAGGTACTATTTCTGGGATAGCGGAATCTGTAACCTGAAGCGTCTGTAACCTGAAGCGTCTGTAACCCGAGGTACCACTGTATTTCCATTTTAACAGTCCAGAAATCTAGAACAATTAATAAGTTGCCATTGGGTTCATTGGGTTTTAGATTTCATTCAAAATGTAGATTATTATGTCACAATCCAGCTAATGCTAGTTGAACCAAAAAGCCCATCAGAAGCAGTGGGGTTTTAAATAAGGGTAGTTAACTTGTTACCTGGGTTTAAAATGCAATTTGGGCTGCAGTCCTATGCACACATACCTGGCAGTAAGCCCTGCTGAACCAGGGATGGGGGAGAAATTAGTTTGGTTCCTATTTCATGAGAACCTTCGCACTTCCTGAGCCAATACACAAACTAGAACAAAGGTATCCTTTGGAATTAACACTTCTTTGAATTTTGTGGTGCAGTTGCCTAAGTCAAAAGGGCATCCATTAGGGGAAAGTACCAATAAAACTGAAAAAGTCCTGCAAATAACATACAAAATGCTTTATATTAGGGGAAATTATATGCACAAATTCATACTGGGAAATCTATGCACAAAATGTGTATGTTAGAAGAAAGGTGCATTATTTATTATTTATTTATTGAAATTATATACAGCCCTATACCCAGGGGTCTCATACATGCAATTTATATACCGTCCTATACCCGGGTGGTTCATGCATGGAAATGTGCATGAATTAATTAATTAATTTATGCAGAGTTTGTTTTCTTTTAAAAGAACAATGCAAACTGAAGTTAAGGTTGGGAAAATTTAAAAAAAAAACAACTGGGAGAAATCAAAACTGACAGACTTGCTCATCCCTATATTGAATACACTGGGACTTAGGGAGCAAAGCAAACAAAAGATCTGCTGGCATGAATGGAGTTTGAAATAAACAGCTCTCCAACTGATTCTGGGCTTAACCAGGATATGCCTCATTCTGGCTCAGCTAGAGATATGCCGACACAAACCAGGGCTCATCTGAAACCAGGGTCATCCCAGGGGAGTGGCAGGGGCATGGTAACGACAGGCCAGGGGGCAACTTACACCTATTACAAGGTCCATTCAACTCAATCACATGCCCTAGCAACCTAGCAGGAGTTACACTGGCAAAAAGGGTGGTGTCACTCAAGCTCTGTTTTAAAGGCTTGCTTTTCCCTCTGCCAGGTTCAGCACATTTTAGGAGCAGCTCCAATCCTAAGTGGAGTTTGGAATACATAAGTCAATGAAATATATAAAGAGGATTTAAAGGGGAAAGGATTTGATGATAAAAAATCAAAATTTGAAATAGAAATATTAAACAATGAATTTAAAACAATGTATAAAATGTATAAAATACTGTTGGAATGGCATTTGAAAGATGAGGAAGTGAAATCGGTAATGATACATTGAGCAAAAGACTTTGGATATAATATACAGCTCGAAGAACGGGAAAGATTGTGGAATGCTTTGAAAGAGAATATGATGAAAATGATGTAGATGGTATATTACACCCGTGAAATTAGCTAAAATGTATAAGACAAATAATAAATGTTGGAAATATAAAGAAAAAGAAGGAACATTTCATCATATGTGGTGGGAATGTAAAAAAGTAAAGAACTTCTGGGAAATGATATATAATGAGATGAAAAAGATGTTGAAATATACATTTTTTAAAAAAACCAGAAGCATTTTTACTTGGTATTATAGGTCAGGACATTAATAGGCAAGATGTTAAATTGTTTTTATATGCAACAACTGTGGCAAGAGTATTGTTAGCCCAGAAATGGAAACAAGAAGAAATTCCGACAAAAGAAGAATGGCAGACGAAATTAATGGACTATGCAGAATTGGACAAAATGACAGGAAGGATTCAAAACCTGCGGGACCAGAGATTTACAGAAGATTGGAAGAAGTATATGAATTATTTGAAGAGCAACTGTAATCAACAAATTACGCTAGTAGGACTACAAGAAGTTTTGTAAGGAGAAATATACAAAGTGTTACAAAGTAGAAAAAGATAGAGATATTGGTTATGAGTTTGAAATGTAATAGGGAAAATAAGAAATGCATACTGAGAGATTAGATTGGAAAATTTTCAAACAGGATTGATGGAAGTCAAAAATTTGAATAAGATGTAAAAGTATGTTTAATTACTGTTGAAAATGATATGTTAAAAAAACTAATAAAACTTTATATTTTAAAAAAATGGAATACGTAAGTTACAGTGGCATAATTTACCTCAGTATAAATTCCACCGACTTCCTACAGTTTAGATCACTCTTCCCAAATTGGAGTAATCACACATAGGATTGTGCTATATATCACAAGTTCGCAACCAATTTTACCTGGATTCCAGCCTACAAATACTTGACACCACAGGATTTACATTGCTATAATATTTGGAGGATGGAGCTGCAATCCAGCCAGACGTGATGCTATTCATTCCAATGAAGCTTTCACAGTCTCAAAGTCTCACAGTCTGCCTTGCACACATTTTGATTATGGTAACAACACTCTGGATGACACCCTGTAAAAGTTATTTGCAATAACCATCTGGCACCATCTTGCACAATAAACAGGATCCCTTATTGGACAATCGTCTAAAATAATCATTATGTACAGTACCGTTGCTGCAGTGTTAATGAAAATGAGGCAATGCAAGGAGGAGAAAAGCATGTTTTCCACTTCCACTTCCCCTACCAATTTCCCACAGCTGTCTAGAAAAATGGTAAAATAAATCAACGTAGTAAAAATTGATCCCACCATGTAATCAGATGGCAGTATCATAGAACTGTAGATTTGTTAGGGAGCCCAAGGGTCATCTCGTCCAACTGTTGAAATTCAGGGAAACTGAGCCAATGATATTCTGTGTATACAAAGCAGAAGATCTCCCACAGGACTATGGCCCTTCTGCATGTTTGCTCCCACATGCACCATTGCTTGAGAATCACAGGTCACAGAAACTGCTGCTGGGCTGCCATCACCAAAATAATGGGCATCCATTTGTGCACTAAGCAAACCTGGATTTTTTTCAATTTCTATGCAAATAATAATAATAATAATAATAATAATAATAATAATAATAATAATAATAATTTATTGATACCTCACCCAGCCGGCTGGGTTTCCCTAGCCGCTATGGGCGGCTCCCAACAAAATTAAAAGCACAATAGAACATCAAAGATTAAAAACTTCCCTAAACAGGGCTGCCTTCAGATGTATTGTTACTCATACAGAGGCCATAGATTTTCATATATGTATGTAGCTATTCTCACATTTGGCAACATGGTCTTGTCCCTGAGCATCCTGGGAGGCATGAAGCTTACAGGAACTCTAAAGGGCCAAAGTTCCCTTCACAAATACGTTAATGAATTGCAACTATTATAATGCAAAGTCTGCCTTGACACAGGAGCTTCACACAAGATTTGACCTGTCAATATAAGCAACTAGAGAGGCTATCAGCTTTAACCCTTGACAAAAACTGAACGGACTAGTGACTCTTAGCCGTATATGCTGAAAGCAGCATGTCTGAAGAGAAGCAAGCCAAGATTTGTTGGAACCCAGTTTTAACCTAGTTAACTTTGCAGGCATCAAATTACATAGAAGTTTGAGAGGTACCACTGCAATTTCCCCCTCAAATCTGACAAGAGCGTTTTATTTGGAACAGCCACAAAATGCAAACAATAGGAAAACGCAACTGGCAGCATCCTTTTGATGTTTTGTTGCTTGTTATCAAAGAGACAAGATTTATTTTCCCGTCTGAAGATCAAAATATGAGGGGAGAAACACGGAGGATAATTGAAGAAAGCAAGTTCTGATGGTATCTAGCTAGCGGAGTTGACATCCCGGGAATTGACAAATCTTCTTCCCTACCTGACAGCTTTCATCACATTAAGGAACAAAGCTTCTCAGCCAGCTTGCAGCACTTGGACCAAGATTCTGATCTATCACACACAGAAGGAAAGATGGAACAGCTCCAGCAGAGTCTTTAAATCTGCCAGAATATGTTCATTGTCTGCAGGGGTTTATTAACCTACATATATTCGAACACTTGAAATCGGCTTAATCTATAGGCTGTATCTGGGAACCAAGTACTGTGATTTTATTCACAAATCCATAAAAGCATGAACTATTACTATGCCGAATATTCTCTGCTTTCAGTGTTCAGGTCAAAGCTAGCAATTTCAGTGGGGCAGAAATTTCTCTTGAGAAACATTGAGACTGATGTAAAAAGTATTATCTGCATTTATTTCATCTGGCAATTGCTTCTTTGGCAAAAAGGGGGTGTGGAAAGTGGCGGAGGGGGAAGACTTGGAACTTTACTTGCGGAAACAGTCTCTCCTGCCAAATGGTGACTGGAAGGTTGCATTTATGTGTCTGAGGAAATATTCATGGGTGATTCCTCCTGAAGAAAGTAACACCAAAACACATTAGGAACTATTTTACATTATTGGGACCTCTGTAATAACATTAACATGTGCTGAAAAACTGCACATAGCTCAGGAAGGATCACACATAAGTATTAACAATGCTTAGAGTTAAAGAAATATATAAAATATTACCTCGATCCAAAGCCACCAATGTAAGGCAGCTCGCTCACGTGGCAGGTTTCTGCCGTAATTAATTGTCACAAAGATGGAGATATTTTGCCAGAATTCAACATGAAGAGGTTTGAGTCAAACTACATGTTATGTAGAGCCTGTATTTGAAAGAAGAAGAAGCAGGCTTGGCATAGGAAGGTGCCTTATATCGAGTCTGATGGTGGTTTCATCTAGCTCAGTGTTGTCTGCAATGATTGGTAGCTCTCCAAGGTTTCAGAGGCACATTGTCAGCCCTACCTGGAAATTCCGGGAGTTAAATCTGGGACCTTTATGTGTGGATGCTGTCTGCCCTGTGGGAAGGAAGAAGAGGAAGTGAGGGAGACAGACAAAAGTTATATCAGGGCTGCTCTTTTCGGACTCTCCTCCCAAACCAACTTCACATTTTATATTATTTATTTGTTTTGGAATTTAAAATTTGTAAACCACCACGGGTGCCTTGGCAGAAGGTGGTATATAAATGCAATAAATAAGTGATGTACTGCTGTGGTCTTCTCTATAGCTAGCCACTTTGATTTGGTGGGGAAATGGTCATGCAGGATTGTGCTTCTGATCTGGATCCTGGCCCTGGACTGCCACTGGAAAGCATGTCATTCCCCCCCCCCCCCCCCGGAAAGAGGACCTCTGAATGCAAATAGCGGCTAGGAAGTGATTTGGGGCAAAAAGACCTGTTCTCCATGTGGCTGTTTTTCCTACAAACAAAAATGCCAGCTTAAGCATGCTTTTTTAAAAAGGAACATGAGTTCTTTATAGCATCACCTATAGCTTGGGCTGAAGCAGGCTTTCCCTTTCATCAACCCCTTTAAAGTTAATCAGCATCAATTCCCATTACTAGAAATCACTTTTCATATATATTCATTCATATATATAGAGAGAAAACAAGTTAAAATAATAACAATATATTTTTCACAATAAAGTGGCATGGTCTGAGAATACTGTTTATTACAGAATCATCTTATTAAACACAAAAGTTCCTCACTGGCAAGGGAGGTGCACTATTTGTTTCTGAGGCTCCTTGTTCGTAATTTTTATTTTTATTTTGCACTACACTTCTTTTCTACCCCAGACACTTTTCAATAATCTTTCAAACTTTAGGTCTTTATTCACTCTCTGCACAGTTCCATTAACCACACTGATCACCTAACCAATGCCCACCTAGAGGTTTCCCTGTGCCAATTTCATTAAAACCCAAATCCAGTTTGTTTCCATTCATTGCTAATGGGCACCTGAACCAGAACTTGCTGATTGCACAGGAAAACATCCCAGTGGAATTTGCCCCTTGCGGAGAGAATCTGTATACCTCAGGGACCACAACATGTCTTGGGCTGCCCCCCTCTCTGTCTCAAAAAGGCCTTTGCTGTCTCAAAGCTTGGAGCGGCTGTCTGCATCTTAAGAAGCTCGCTCTGTAATAGACTTTCAGCACATCTCACATTAAAAAAAGTATTTAGTGAACAGAAGAGACAGAACTAAAATCAATTTAAAGCAGCAATTTATTTTGGTGGTCTTTTTGCTTGTAAATACTTATTTAATCCCCTATTTTGCCTACTAATTAACACTAGAGGAAGGGGGAATCAATTCTGCTTTGCTTTGAACCGTAACCAGAAATTGCTGGTTTGGTTTTGAATTCATATATTTCAGAAGCAAAACAGCATCTCTAAGACTGACAGCACTGATTTGAACTGTGGACATCACAAAATGTTTTATATTGCTTTTGCTTCATGTAGTCAACAGTGTTTTCTAGTCTTTCTTTTTAAGGGGCAGAGGCAGAAAGGCGATGCAAGCACAGGTTTCGTTAGCATAAAGTGTCATTAGCTGATTAGATCTTAGCTTTGGATTTATGGTTATCTGCTGAAACTTGTGTATTTCATTTCATTTTTACAGCCCCCATGTTGTTAACAATAGCCAGTGGCAATAACAGCTTTTGTTCAGATTTAATCTAAATCATCCATTAACTTTTTTTCTCCCTTTCATTTTCTCCACGAGTAAACAACAGGAGCTCTAGGCTTCCATCACGTCTAAAATAGCAAATGTAATTCAGGCTTGGGTCTTCTCTCTCTCTTCCAGGTGGAGGTTGAGTAGATACCTCTTTTATATACAGTTTAGTTGAAGGCACACATGTAAATTCTATCATGCATATGAGTACAATCAAAGGGGTTGTAACACCAAACACTGTGGTCCAAAAAAAAATACGAAGATATTTTTTCATTCATTGAAGAGAGGTGGAAAATATGTATTAAAAAGCACCCTACATGGACTACACAAGAAAGACATCTGGTAATATATGCATACATTGTTTTGGATAAAATATGTCCCTTACTAAATGTTATTTTTGAAATTGTGCAGTTCATTGCACTCAGGCAATAGAGCCATCTTTAATTTTCTAAATGGCTATCTTATGCAAAACCTTGCAAACACATATGGCGCAAGAAGCAATCTTAAGGAGCGCCAGTTAATGCCACGGTTCCTGTGGTAGGCTCTATCTCTGCCTGACAGACAAGGCCAAGCTGCTACAGATCTTCTTCGCAGTTGGAAGCAGAGCATTAGCCTTGTTGCCAGATGTGCAAGAATCCTCAAAGGCTTCTGTATGAGCTACATGACTTTGCGTACCCTCCTAGGCAGCTATATGAGAATTCAAGGTTGTGCAGTCAGTGGGAATCACTGTAACAGTTCCTAGGGCAGCAAGCAAGCCTCAAGCAAGAGCGTAAGTGGGAGAATGCACTTCCCTTTCTCATCCAATTTAGGGCAGAGGCAGTTTTAGGATGACACGACCGATGCAGTCGCACGGGGTGGTGCGCTGCAGGGGATGCCAAAACAATGATGTAGAATGGAGCACGAGAGGTGGTGGGTGCAGAATTTTAGCTGAAATTTGAGGGCCCAAAGCCCACCACTGTTTTGAGGGGGTGTTTCTCCCCTGTGGAAAGGAGAATTCCAGTTGCGCAGCCCTCTCCAATGTCAACACTTACAGGAGTGAAATGTGTGGAAGGCTTTCCCTTGCCTTCCTCTTTCTTCTCAGCTTGTGTTGGTGCATATTAAGATGCTTCCTTTCTCTGAAAGTGGGACTGGAAAAGGGCATTAGGAAAGACCTTGCTTTGGGGTGGTTTCCCAGTAGAGCAGGTGGTGGGTGTGAGAAGAACAGAGGAGGAAAAGACAGAAGACCCTACACTTGGAACTAAAGTGAAGGGGGAAAGCTGATCCGCCTGTGGTCCCTCCTGCATGAGGGAAGAAGGGAAATTTACTGAAAAACATGGCAGTTGTGTTGCTCCTAGACACATTCTAGAGATGAAATAGGGCTTCTGGTTCAAATGGTGGCTCAAGAGAAGGCTGTTGTTGGACACGCACCCCTCATGAGACGTTGAGCTGAAGAGATCCACGGCTCCAAAATTGGACGTGGGAAACTTTTTCAGCCTGAGGGCCACATTGCCTCATGGAACACCTTCTGGTGACTGCATATCAGTGGTGGGCCAGGCACAAAGGTGGGCAGAGCAATGGATGTTACATTCCAAGGAAAAAATCAGAGGTTAATTACTATTATTTATTTATTTATTTTAATTAATTAATTAATTAATTAATTAATTATTATTATTACAGTTCAAGAATACATTCCATCCAGGCAAAAGTACTCGAGGAGGCCTGATGCTTCCCACCCCCAGTTTAAATGATATCTAAGATCTCTTTTAAGATTAGTAGCTATTATTTTGCATGGCTTTATCATTGTTACTGTTGTTATTCTTACTTTTCCCCCTTACATTGTTTACATTTATTGTTGTCAGCTTCCTTGAAAGCTGACATTCACAGTGAAAACCTAGAGATAAATTTGCTAAATAATAATCCATGTCACAGTTTAATCTTTTCCATCTGTGTTCAGAGTGTGATGGGGCACACAGTCAAGGCAAGGGAGGCCTGGCTAATATAGCCTGATAGATTGCATTTGCTGGGGGAAATTGAAGTATTTACTTAGGACATACTTTAATTGGCATTTACTTTTCATGTCATTCAGCACCTCCAAATTACTCAATTTAATGCCCACACTCTTTTTTTTCCCCTTCCCCGATTTTATGATTAATTTTTAAATTTTGAGAAATTTAACATGAACATCACTGCTCATGACATTGCATGGCTAGATGGAAATCTCTGTTCATCCTGTCACATAATTTAAAAATCTATCACAGGTTTCAAGTGCTATACAATTATAAATAGTTTCAGAACTAGGCATTCACTGAACCATTTAATTTGTTATTTTTATCTCTTCCTTCAAGCAGGCGTTTTCTTTGAATTTATTAAGCTACCCTATTACATTACCACTGCTGGGATAAGACTTGTTGCTATATCCTGATAAATGAAAAACTGGACTTAAAAAAAATAATAATAATCACCTACCCGACATGGGTTTGCCAATAATTTCTTTTTGAACAATTTCCTAATGAGAGAAAACGAAAGCTTGATTACGGTTTTAAGCTTAGACCCTAGTTAATAATCACAACTAAATACAGTATCTACTGTACACAGTATCATGTTGCTGTTGCTGGTTCTTGGGGGGGGGGGTTGCTATTCTCCTGTAAGCAGTTCAGCCCTCTGAACACTTAACACACACCCTAGCAAAAGAGAATAAACAATCAGAAATGCACAGGAGCAGAATTAGCAGGCATTTACTCAATAAGATGCACCCACCTCCGTGTTCAACTTGAATGCACAGAAATTGCTTAATTGCATTAAATGTGTAGGTGTATATGTTTGTATCAGTATTCATTTTAACAGCACTGCCTTGAGGGAAAAAAGTTCTTTCTCTTCAAGCACCTGAAACAAGCACTTCAGGGAAAGTTTGACAATGCTTTATAAATGCAAACAAAATCAAACACGTATTTAATAGAGTGCCACAAGAAGAGCAGTTTAAAAATCTATTTGCTTAAATTATGAAGTCAGGAGAATACTGTGCATGGTAGGGCGTGAGTTTTTTGTTTTTGTTTTTACCATTGTTGCTTTTGATAACATAATAGTGCAGTGAAATTTTTGGGAACATCAAGTCCCTTGAAAAGTCCATAATAGCGTCAAGACAACAAGAAAACTAATCCACGTTGTTACTTGTGGAGCTTACATTTTAACCTTTACTGATCCTTTGACTGCTCACATCAAAAAGCTCTTGAAGAAGTGGTAATATGGTTGATCCTCGGATTTGCTTTGTGTGATTTCACACTAGTTGGCATATGGTAGTTGCTTGTGATTTCACCATGCTGTGGTTGAGCACTGGCCACTGGTAGCAAGGGATCACCTTCACCATTCTTTCAGACTGCCCCCCAATCTTCTACATAGTTGTAAGAATATAGGGGTGAAAGTTTCACCACATGCCCAGTTACCAGCTCTTCTGCAACAGAACGTGAGAAAGCAGCCGGGACCAAAATAAGAATGGAATAAAAATTTGATTCAGCAATTTGCCCAAATCAAGCAGTAGAAATGTTTATGTGTGTTTTAAGAATTCATGGGGTCTGGCCCAATTGCCTTCTAAATCTGGCCCACGGATGGTCCAGGAATCAGCGTGTTTTAAAAATGCATCTCTGGGTTCTTTGTGGGGCCTGCCTGGTGTTTTTACATGAGTAGAATGTGTGCTTTTATTTAAAATGCATCTCTGGGTTATTTGTGGGGCATAGGAATTCGTTCATTTTCCCCAAAAAGTATATATATAGTTTGGGCCCCCACAAGGTCTGAGGGACAGTGGACTGGCCCCCTGCTGAAAGTTTGCTGACCCCTGGTAAGATCTACTGTATGGAGTAGTATAGAAAAGCGCAGAGGAAGCTGTACTCACTGTCTCAGAGCCGGGCTATTTATCATCATGATACTGTGGTGGGTTTAATGCCAAGGAACTGTTATCCTGTCATATTTTTTGGGAGGTAGACGAGCTAACTAGTAAAAAGCAAAACATCCTTATAATACTGCTCAGCGAAAGATAATAATACTAGCAGACAGTAGGTTACTTTAGGTGAATTGCTTGAGGTTTCATGGAAGACCAAAACACAACACTTCTGCTATCTACTGGTGCCAGGACAAAGCTATTCCCTCTTGCCCATTTAATAGTGCTTTGTCCAGCCTAATTAGAAATGGCCCAGGCAGCAGGGATTCCACTGCTTCTCTTGGGAGATTGTTTGCTGACTAATAAGTCTCATTATATACAATAGATGTGAGCTGCTTGCTGCTGCCAGAACGGCAATCTTAGTTTAGCTATTTCTGCACAACACTCGGCCGGAATAGTCTTGTGGAGTTCTGCTAAACATTGGCAAGTTTTCTGGACCTGGCAGAAACAAATAGTAGTTTTATAGGTTCATTTGTGTCCTGATTTTTATTTTGTTTCCCATCATCTCCTGTGGTTCATCCCACCTTAACTTCTTGTTCCTCTCCTCCCACTCTCTGTGGCCACATCCACACTTATATTTAAAGCACTATTATGCCAATTTAACAACCATGGGGAGTCCTGGCAACAGTAGTTTGTGAAGGGTGCTGGGGATGGTCAGCACCCTTAACAAATTATAGTTCTCAGGATTCTTTGGGGAAGCCAAATGGATGTGTGACCTCTCATCCTCTACATCTGCTGGATTTGAGACACTGGAGGACATAGGAGTCTGCGCTACTGAGAAAGTGTGGGTACTGCTATAGCCCCCCGGCCACGCGGCTGCTTAAGTAGCACAAGCCATGCCCCCCGGTCAACCAGATTGGTCAGCCGTGGGGTGTGACGTGGCCGGGACTCCATGTGACACGGGCGGCATCGCCACACACCTCGCTGTACACAGGGAGAGCGCAAGGCCTGCCTGCAACACTGCCCCCCCCCAGGGAAGGGGGAGCGGCCTTCACAAAAATGACCCTCTGTGTCATGGTCTGAGGGTACATGATGAAGTTCAGGAGATCTGGATCCAGCCAATGCCTGGATGGAAGAGCACCTACAAACCCTAAGTACACCTACTTGAGTTCCACAATGGACAAAAAGCAGGCTTTTATATATATATAAATGTGCTATAATGATATAAATACACACTGAATGTTTTAAAAGCTAGCCAAGTTGCTCCCCCTGTTAATCGGGTTTAGCGAATATGAGCTGCTTAGACATGACGCTGAAAGCATTGAAAAATGAAATATTAGTACATTGCTTCAGTTTGCCGGCTCTCTAAAGCAAACAAATAGACCCTGTAGGTGACATCTTTTCTACGAGAAAGGTATAAAGATAAATAACTCTCTAAAAGAAATAATTTGTTGAAATAATGCACATGCAACTACTATGCACATTAAAGCTGATATGGAGAAATTATTCTCTCATTTGATGCACGTATTCAGCACACCCTGTCTCAAAATGGCCTCCTGCCAATCTGCTTTTCAGCTATACTGCAGACGGGCATGCATAAACCCATGCAGATGGTGGGATTACACTAGCGCAGAAAAACGCAGATTGCACAACCATACCATTCATAAGGGACGCGGGTGGCACTGTGGGTTAAAGCTTCAGTGCCTAGGACTTGCCGATCGAAAGGTCGGCGGTTCGAATCCCCGCGGCGGGGTGCGCTCCCGTCGTTCGGTCCCAGCGCCTGCCAACCTAGCAGTTCGAAAGCACCTTTGGGTGCAAGTAGATAAATAGGGACCGCTTACCGGCGGGAAGGTAAACGGCGTTTCCGTGTGCTGCGCTGGCTCACCAGAGCAGCGATGTCACGCTGGCCACGTGACCCGGAAGTGTCTCCGGACAGCGCTGACCCCCGGCCTCTTGAGTGAGATGGGCGCACAACCCTAGAGTCTGGCAAGACTGGCCCGTACGGGCAGGGGTACCTTTACCTTTTACCTTTACCATTCATTGCAGGAAGGATCCTCTGCTGGTTTGGTGCTAAAGCACTGAAGAAAGTGCATGATAAGTTTCCTGTGAAGCTGTGCCTTTTTCTTTTTTCTTTTACTTCCTTCCATTTCTAGTCTGTTCCTCATTGGTCAATGATTCCACGGTGGGTCACACAACACGACATGTGCCAAACAATTGAATTTTTTAAAATAACAAAAACTATTGCAATGTTAAACATTTAAATAATCAGATTATTATTAATAATAATCCTCAAAGGATCATTAAAAAAAACAACAGGCAAATAATCTGAAAATATATTATGGTACATATCCAGGGTTTAGGAATGTAACATAAATTTTGCCCCTTTTTGGATGAGATCAACATTGTTTCTACCAATGGCCTCATCGGGAAGCTCTCAAGAAAGACATGAAATGGATGTTCATATCCAGTTTCTGGGAGGATAGGAATCCAGATGCAGGCATTAAATGGAGACAGGAGTCCTATTCAAGGAAGATATAGTGCAAAGGGGGCATGGAAGTGTCCCTGATGGTAAATTACTGCTACAGTTTAGCAGCCTATATTTTTTATTTCCTTCACATTCAGAAGCAGCTCACCAGGTGGAGCAGAGCAACTGTGCTACATTCCCATCAGGTGTGTTACTGTTGCTCACTGGGATGGAGTGTGGGAGGGGACAGGGGACAGGGAGGTTGTTCCATACAAACGTACCAGCGCAGCCAATCCATGCTTCTGACAGTGCACATGCTCCACACTGACCCCCCTGCTACCTCGCTTCTTCCCATCTCTCGGTAAGCAACAGTGACACACCTGCCAGGAAACTAGCGTAGCAGCTCCACCCCCTCTAGGAAGCTGCTTCTGCTTACATTAGTTAGTAAATTCTGTCACCATTCTGTCACACACTGTTTTAACTTATTTGTTAGCTGGAATTTCAGTAAATCCTACAGCCCTGGAGCATAACCTTCCTGGGATGAATGACAGCTGCTTAAGTAATCCACCTCAAAACTCTGGAATTGTTGCAAAGAAACATACATCTAAAACACATATTTTGGGGATTGTATCCATAGTTGCTGTGAACAGAACACTACAGTGGTACCTTGAGTTACACACGCTTCAGGTTACATATGCTTCAGGTTACAGACTCCACTAACCCAGAAATAGTGCTTCAGGTTAAGAACTTTGTTTCAGGATGAGAATAGAAATCGTGCTCCAGCGGCACAGCAGCAGGAGGAGGCCCCATTAGCTAAAGTGTGCTTCAGGTTAAGTATGGACCTCCAGAACGAATTAAATACTTAAGCTGAGGTACCACTGTACTTGGGAAACATTCTCACTGGAGAAAACCAGAAGGCGATGTTTGTGAGCACCTCTTCCACCCTGCAGCCTCTTGTGCTCCCTGGAAAGCTGCTCCGGGGACTCACCAGAAAAAATTGGGAGATGGCTCCTTGCAAGAAAAATCATGCCCCCCTCCTCCAGCCTTCTCTGGACCCCAGTCCTTTTTAAGAATGGAAAGTCTTTCCATTCACAGAAGTAACACTCTGGATCCAATTCCATTACAATGATTGCAGTATATTAAATTTACAAATTGTGTCACTTGAACTAAAGCTGGGTTTACTCTTCTGTTCTCTCATTCATCCCAATTCCTGACTTTAAAAATTGAATTGAGGTAGCAGATTAATTTATGGTAATACTAATCAGAAATGGTAAATCCAACAGAACCCAAATGATAAAAATTGAAATGCATAGCAGTTGGTGTGTTAATATTTCATATTTTTATGATTAAATTTATTTTGTAGCCAGACAAAAGGGAAAAAACTTTCCCCAAGTAACTACATTAAATTTGATACTTTGACACAATTATATATATCATACACACAGTTGTAATCAAGCTGTTCCTTACCTCTTTACTTATAAAACATAAATATTTAACCACATATTCAAAGACTGTTATAATATGGCAGGAAATTGAGAGAGCTGGCCTTTTTAATTTGTACAATGTAAGAAACTAATGTTTAAGGAATTAATAGATTCTTCAGAAGGCGTGTCTGACTGTGTGAAGTGTAGAATTATTGTTGATGGTTTTCATGCAGGAACCTTTGAAATGTGCCTTTTACCCTACTAATACTTTTATGTTAATTATAGAGCACACACAGCCGAGAGGTCAGCAGAAAATATAATGACAAATTCTCTGTGAAAGGTAACTCTTTCAGAATCACCACCAATAAGCTGTACCAGGTGGCTTCAGAAATTACCATGGCACATTTGCACAGTATAATGCTGGGCAACATGCAATGCAGTTGAGTATATTTAAAGCATTATTTACAACAATATATGTGCAAAAATTCCAAAATTGGTTTTCTTTGGCAGCCCCATCTCAATTAGCCAAGGTAAAAGGTAAAGGTAAAGGGACTCCTGACCATTAGGTCCAGTCGTGGCCGACTCTGGCGCTCATCTTGCTTTATTGGCCGAGGGAGCCGACGTACAGCTTCCAGGTCATGTGGCCAGCATGACTAAGCCACTTCTGGTGAACCAGAGCAGCGCATGGAAACGCCGTTTACCTTCCCACCGGAGCGGTACCTATTTATCTACTTGCACTTTGACATGCTTTCGAACTGCTAGGTTGGCAGGAGCTGGGACCGAGCAACGGGAGCTCAACCTGTTGCAGGGATTTGAACCACCGACCTTCTGATAGGCAAGTCCTAGGCTCTGTGGTTTAACCCACAGTGCCACCTGTGTCCCTTAGCCAAGGTTATTTAGTGTTTAATACTGTATATCGGCTTTAATAGTTAATTGCATCAGCAACATTTTATTTCTCTGTATTTCACTTAAGCGTAATACTGATTGTTGTTTGTATGAGCAGAAATCAGGAGTCCGTTTGCTGAAACTATCAAAGGACACAATCCTATACCTAGATCTGCCTGGATGAGCGAATTAGGATCCAGCAGAGATTTTGCTCAGCAGTCCAGTTGCCAACTAAGGTGGGCTACACTGGTTTCCCTGAACCCAGTTCAGCCAGAGATATGCCAACCAGCTAAACCAAGAATGGTAGAAGTGGCATTCTGTGGAAGTTGAGGAGGTACCAGGCAGTGAAGGACCTCAGGTGGATCTTAATCCAGCGTAAATTAAGCACACAAAGGGGGGGGGGGAGTCACAAAATGGTGTGGAAATGTGATGAACCCAACTTAAGTCTAGAAAAATGAGACACAGAGGGAAGCCAAATTTACAAATTCATCCATTGCTTCTTACAGGGAACTCTGTTGCTAAGTGTTGCTGCACGCTCTAAGCTCAGCTTTACCAAGCTAATGAGCCGATTTATGCTAATTTAATGCAGGCAATTACACAAGGATCATTATGATGGTTGTATATGAATTATTGCTTCAAGATATAGGCTGGGATCTAAAACAGCTCATGCATGCATGCAAAGCATTTCTGTACATGTATGGGCATATGTGTCCATTTTACCATGCTGAAGCAACCCCTCAGGAATGCTGCTCTGGATATGTTGCCAGATTGGGCTTTGGGAAGGCACAAAGGCGTAAGTAACATACAAATTAAGACCACACGTGGCCCTTTGCATCATAGTCACAATCTATTGTTCCCATGAAGCAGACGTTTGGTGCAAACTTTATTTTATGCATGTACAGGGGTGTTACTGGACTGGGCCACAAGGGTGAAGTCAAGAGAAAATTAGGTGTACTTAAGTCCCATTGGAGTCAGTAGAATTTACAGCCTATCAGCTCCTAGAACAGCCGGGTCCTATTTGAACAGTAAGACAGTTTTTACCTTATTCATAACATAAATTAGTTTGTATGCAGGCATATATTTCTTTCTGAAATATCATTAAAAAAATCAGACAACCAACTTGATTAAAGCTTGATTTCATATGGTAATAAATTGAAGGTGATCAACTTATTTCTCCCATAAATCACTGGTCACATTTCAAAAACTAAAATACCAATGTAAAATAAATAATATTCAACTAGCTCACTCCCTGCTATATAATTTATGCCATGGATTGCAGGATTTTTCCACAATGCCTCTACTATCACTCATTACAAAAGAAATGATGTTATATGTTTCTGCAGTAAAATAAACAAATTTTTAGGCATAACCTGACAAGAATTTATAGCCAACTGATAATTCTCTGTCAAACAGATGTCCTATTGCCTTGGGCACAGCAAATGTAAAACACATCTCATTGGAAGTTCATCAGTATTTATTCAGGCTTCACTAATCAGTTTTCCAGTATCCCCATTCACATTTTCTCTTTTTTTTTCTTTTTCTTTTTGGCAGACTGGCCTATGCAATTGTTTATTTGTTGTTTTTTTCTCGAGTAGCCATTTTAATGATAGTTCTGTGCTGCTTTTAAAGTTTTTTAAAATATGCTGTACAGCACCCAGATGTTTTGTGAAATGGCAGTGTCAAGAACTTGCCCTCAAAACCCCAGGAGACTGTTCTCGTTTGGCCAAATGGTATCTAATGACATAAGGACAAAACTAATCTTACAAGGTAACACCAACCCAACTAGCCTAGGCCAGGAGAATCCCAGAGCCTTACCAGATGCCTCTTTAAGATTTGAGAAACAAGAGTTAAGCACCAGACTCTCTGGTCCCTAAAAGCCTCAAGCCCTACAAACTTACTCCATAGCAGTTTGACAAAGAGGCCAATTCACTGGATTCTGAAGCTAAGGCTTTACCCAAAATCAAACAGATACCAATCTTAAATGTGGTAACAAGGGAAAATGTGGTAAAGAGGGAATAAAAACAACCACATGTAAGAGAACCACGGAAAAGCCTATAAAAGTCCAATTTTAAAATAGTCAATTAAAAATAGTTAGAAAATCCAGATCTAAAAAGCCAAATTAGATGTGCAGATGGGAATTTTAAAATCAGAAAGCAAAATGAGAAAAGCTATCTTTCTAACTCTATACTTTAACATAGTGCTATAGACCTACAGCACAAACAGGTGTTGCAAAACAACAACAGATGCAAAGGTGCACAAACCCAAACTGGAATATGAATGGAGGCAAAAGGCCAAGGGCAATGGTGGCTTCATAGGAAAGATTCATAGCAACAGAGTGAGTCTCTTTAGCCAGTGAGGAGGCATCTAAGTTAGAATCTTCTTCTGCTTTTAGAGGCTATGTACAGTGTGACAGGTTTCTCACAAGTTTATTAAATAGCAGGTCCAGTCTCTGACCTTGGACACCGTAGCAATGAGATCATGCAGGTGCCACAACTGCTGAGCACATCCAAAGTCAGGAAAGCCACTTCTTGTCACAGAGGCCAAGTTTACCTAGAGGCTTGTGTAGGAGAAACCCGCATTTTGGCAAAGGCCTAACCGGAGAAACCAGATTTTGTTGACAAGTGGTAGACAGACAGACAGACTCAGGCAGTCATCCTACAGAGATATGATTACTGTGAAAGAAGAGCACTCTTTCAAGATTCCACATATATGAACAACTAATATGCATATAGTCACATATTCCATGTTCTCTGTTTCAGCTTAAAGTTGTGTTATTTATCAGTAATGTAATATTTTTGTTGTAGAAAAATATTCCAGACATGTGAGAGCTACAGTATCACACAAAATGGCCCTTCTTTGGATCATGTCATTTGTCTATCCAGCCCTGGTCGAAATTAAGACTTGAGGCTGCAGAGCACATCCAAAATATTCTCATGCCATGATGCCATGCACTGAAGAAAACTGACCTGTCACCCTGATGACCTACCAATATACAGTGGTACCTCGGGTTACAAACACCTCAGGTTACAAACACTTCAGGTTGCAGACTCTGCTAACCCAGAAATAGTACCTCGGGTTAAGAACTTTCCCTCAGGATGAGAACAGAAATTGTGCACCGGTGGCACAGCGGCAACAGGAGACCCCATTAGGTAAAGTGGTACCTCAGTTTCAGGTTAAGAACGGACCTCTGGAATGAATTAAGTTCGTAACCACGGTATATGATAGAGAAATCACAAGTTCAATTCAACAACCAAAAGTATATTAGCCCAAGTATGAACTCAGAGGAATCTGTGAATAAAAGCTTCAAATTACAGCCTGGGGTGCTAAAGAAACTCTACGCACAATAAGCAGATCAAATAAATTAGCTAGCTACCAGTCATCTAACTGACTAGAATCCAGAGACATCATCAGGAAGTACGACAACAGGCGCAGTTCTGACAATGTGTGATCAAACTGTCAGAAGCAGCTTGGGAAGATGTAGACAGAGTGATGCTTAAACAGAGACATTTATGTTTGCTTCACAGTGATGGCATTTAGTGCACTGTCTGCACATAATGAATGCCTGATGGGAACAAAATGTTGTTCCATTTTGTTTCAGTTTATTTAATCACCAGAAGCTTAGAAGTAGCCCATTATCCATATACTGATAAGGCAGCCTGTTTCCTGCCTTGATAACAGATGAAAAGAAGTCCAGCTCTACAATAATCCTAACCAACTGGAAGTTTTAAGATTAGATGCTAAATATCAAGGCTCAGATCCAGGGTTTCCCTTGAGCAAACAGAAGGATTCCTTCCAGTGATCGAAGAGAACTTGATCAGGTGGAAGTTCCCACTGCTGGAAGAGGAAGCAGGGGACTTCAGGAGATTCTCTCTACCACCCTCTGTGCCCCTCTCAAGTAGATTTATAAGGGGTGCAGGGGGAAAGAGGGAATTGGTGGATATCATCTCCCTTCCATCAGTAGGATGATCCCATGAGCTAGTTTTGCTTGACACTGGATCCAACCTGAAAGGCCACTACTAAGGTGGAATCTACACACATATAAAAAGCATTCTGAAAATGCTTTTAAAAAAAATACATTGAATTTTCCCTAAGGCTCACCATCACCAACTAGTGTCACATTGTATATTGCACTTAAAACACACTTAAAAGGTTTTATTTGCAGCTGTATAAAGGTAAAGGGACCCCTGACCATTAGGTCCAGTCGCAGACGACTCTGGGTTGCGGTGCTCATCTTGCTTTATTGGCCGAGGGAGCCGGCATACAGCTTCTGGGTCATGTGGCCAGATTGACTAAGCCGCTTCTGGCGAACCAGAGCAGTGCACGGAAACGCCATTTACCTTCCTGCCGGAGTGGTACCTATTTATCTACTTGCACTTTGACATGCTTTCAAACTGCTAGGTTGGCAGGAGCAGGGACCGAGCAATGGAAGCTCACCCCGTCACAGGGATTTGAACCGCCAACCTTCTGATCGGCAAGCCCTAGGCTCTGTGGTTTAACCCACAGCGCCATCCGCTGTGCATTACTCACATGAAAGAGCAACATAGATATAGAGGGCCTGCAGGTCAATGCATTTAGCCTCATCATCCAGTTCTTCTCATTTCCTTGTAATCTGAGGCATAACCGCTGAAGCAGGGAGCCATCCCCGTTTGCATAGCCTAGAACCCAGTTCCTTCAGAATTTCCAGCTCAGTGTCTCCAAGCAATATAATTCCTAAGGAAGATGGAAGCTAAATCAACTGCACAACTTTTGTACACACTTTTAAATTGTTTCTAAAGCAAGATTACTATTCAAAGAGGATGCCGGGGATATATTTTAAAGATAATTAGATCTTCAGAAAGGGTATCAGGGATATCATTTAAAGTTATATACACACATACATGCTGGATGAAGTCTTGCACCAACTTGCAATGCTAAATCAATATTTAACTTGTAGGGGAGAAAAATAAATTAAGCAAATTACTTCAAAAGTGTTTAGAGTACTACATGAAACCTAAAAGAAGTGAAGAGCGATGCTGATTGAAACACACCTGAGGTTGCAATCATGTGCACACTTACTTAAGAGTAAGACCTACTTCACTCAATGGAACTTACTTCTGAGTAATAATATAGAGAAATGCATTGTAAAAAAAACTGAAATGCACCACAGGTTTTAGCTAATGAAGGTAACAAATTAATTTATACAGCATATATAATAGATGGAGGCCTAATATTTAGGGTTTGTTGAAGTCAATTTTTCTTTGAGGTGAGTTCTAGTTTTTACTAAACAGAGAATTAGATGAGCTCCGTGGACCTCAGACAGTAGTTTTATAGCTTCGCTCCTCTAATAACATTTTACCTTTTAAACAACTTCTGTTTAAATGCAAAAGGTTTTCATATAACCACATCAAAATGTGTGTATGAGCCTTGTATCCTAGCAGCAAATGCTCACTATATAATTTGTCAACTTTTTTTTTTTACTGTGTTTTGGAACAGATATTAGGGGTCTCTTACTGTGTATTTTTTCAACTCATTACCTCTTCATCAACTTTGCAGCAATGAGGATTAATCACACTCTTCAGAAGCATCTTCTCAGGCCCATTGCTTGAAATCACGCTCTACAGAAAAAACTCTCCTCTTTGACCACCATTGCTATGAAAACCTGACACAAGGATTCTAAGCTTCTCTGCCTAGGCTATTTATTTTTCTGCTAACCCATTAAACTGCATTCCAAAAAAAAAAAAAAAAATTGGCCATGTCTGCCTACTAAATTGTCAGTAATGTCAAGAATGATTCTATTTTGGAAGAGATGAGCAGCTTGCCCACTCTCTATTTCCCAGACGACAAGAATGTGTGTGTTTAACAACTAAGATCCTTTCACACATGCAGAGAAAGGGGTTTGTGGGGCCATGCCTCTGGCCTCCTTCCCAATGGCAGGTGTCTGAAGGGGTGAAGGCAGTGTGTCTTCTAAACGTGTGGCCTTCTCGAGGGTCCCTGACTGAACAGGGATATTGGTCCCAGGGAAGCCTACATGGCTAGAGGTCTACAGCCTTCCTCACAGGTGGCAACCGTTTTTAGTGCACCCAGTTGATACATAGCCACCAATGTGTGGGCGGAACAGGGACAGCGCTGGGGTTTATGCACACTCTGCCGACATGCGTTGGGGCCAAGAACTGAATCCCCACACAAAATGGCCGCCACCTGCATATGTCTGTTGCTGCCCAGCAGGGCTGCCTTTCTTAGAAACAGATTCCAAGCACTTCAGGTGAATGCAAACAGGAACAGCTTTATTTTAAATAGAGTGTACTGTCAGTTTGCATTTCTTAGTGCAGAAAGTATTGATCTGATGTGTAGAGCTCTTTCCTATTCTTATTAATTCTAGAGGGTTCTGGAAGCTTCTCTGTGTAACAGAAACAAGCAGAAGGTTCGTGATGTTTGGGTTATTCAGAGAAGCTGAGTACAGCTGGTTTAAACTGGTTCTGTTATCTTTCAGTACATTTGTGGGAAATGCTTTGCAGAAATGTTATTTTAGACAAAATTACATATAAAAGTGGGCAAATCAGAATAAATTTGCACTAAAATGCTGATGAATTTTCACAGGAACTTTTTTAAAAAAATCATAAAGTGATGTGTACAGGTGGAGAACAGAACGTAAGACTGGAAAAATGAAAAATTGAGGGAAACCAAAATGGACATATTTGCATATCTCTACTCTTATCAAGAAACCATGTATGAGCAGAACAACTTCTGCTTATATAGCAAGACTTCACCACTTATTCTCCCCACCCCCCACCCCACGCATGTCACATGCTGTCCCCAAATCTGCTCAAGGGAGTTGAGGGAACCCCTAGAACAGATTTAGGGGACATGTGGGAGGGAGATGAGAGGAATTTCTGCTTGCACAAAGTGCTACATAGCAATACATTATAATAACCAGGAACCAGAATGAGCAATTAAGGAACATCAGCCAGTTGTTCTGTCCCCTAAAACTCTTCTGTCCAAATCGTAGCATCATTTATAACAATTCCGATGCGAAGCTACAACAATATTCTAAGCATCTGATAGAGCTGTTGAATTAGTAGGTTTGAAGCTGAAGTATTATATGTTTGAGTCAATCTCCAAAAGCTACCAATTTATTTGCAAAATTACCCCACATCCACACATAAACAATGTTTGGCAGCTTGAAATGGAAATAACACCCATATTAATTCTGGTAATCAAAAACTAATGACGAGGAAATAAAATTGCCCTGATTTTTAGCAAACATTTGATTTTCGCTCACATTAAATGCTTGTGGTGAATGGATATTACATCTCTGAATGCTGTGAAGTATGTTAGCCTCTGTTTAAAAATATGCAATTCTGCTTGACGAATGACGGGGGGCGGGAAGAGGAACCAAGTTTATCAATCCCTGGATGAGAAGCAATTAAACGAAATAGTGCAAGGACAGAAAATAATAAATGAGAGCAATAAAACATTTGGTTTTATGTACAAGCCAGTGAAAAAAGCACAAGGCGATGGGGGATAAAGCAGAAAGGAAAGTGAAGTAAGGGATATAGAATTCATTAAATCATTAATGCAAAGGTTACAAACAATATATTTATTGTTACTAAATTTAATTCAATCCCGTGTTTAATACAGGGCATCCGAAGCTTTAGCATTCAGATCTGGGATTAGTAAAGAAACAAATTCCCTACACTATGCTTATATACCCAGAGAAAACTTGTGCTGTGTCTAAACCTATTCTGTCTCTCAGGGGTGCTGATCTGGTGAGAGAAGTGATCAGAGGCATGGGGTAGCCCCCAAATTAAAAGACTGGTGATGCAGGTGGGGCTGTGGTCTAAACCACTGAGCTTCTTGGGCTTGCCGATCAGAAGGTTGGCAGTACGAATCCCTGCTCCCAGGTGAGCTCCCGTTGCTCAGTCCCAGCTCCTGCCAACCTAGCAGTTTGAAAGCACACCAGTGCAAGTAGATAAATAGGTACCGCTGCAGCAGGAAGGTGAACGGCGTTTCTGTGTGCTCTGGTTTCCGTCACGGTGTTCCATTGCACCAGAAGCGGTTTAGTCATGCTGGCCACATGACCCGGAAAACTGTCTGCAGACAAACGCCGGCTCCCTTGGCCTGAAAGCAAGATGAGCGCCGCAACCCCATAGTCACCTTTGACTGGACTTAACCATCCAGGAGTCCTTTAACTTTTTACCTTTTACCTTTACAATACTTGCTCAGTTGATTCTAAAAAGTCAGCACATGTCTCCAGTGCTTGTGGCTTTAAAGGCTACCCTCAACTTCACACCGTCAGTGAAACAAAACAGCATAAATGAAATGTGCATCACCATAAACTAAGAGAGACAACAGAACAACATTTCTGACTCTTTGAATTTTTTTCCAATTACACTTCAGGGTTTGGAGAAGCATTAGCATAGATAGCAGCTGCTTATGATGATGATGCTGCTCTTCTTCACTTTCTGCCCCTTTTGCCATCTCATGTGGGAGGTGAAGGCTTGGGACCGGAATTGCTTTTGGTCACTTATTGCATTCATGTCTCCTACGTTTTGTGGGTTCATCCCCCTCCGCCATTGGTTGTTCCATGGCAGTTCAGCCTTGTTGAGTGGCGAGGGGAGGGGGCTAGCAGATGCCCACCCACACCGACCACTGATACCAGGTCTGATGGCACTAGTATATCTAACAAGGGATGCATCAATCTGTCAGTTTCAGTTTTTCTCTGTTTCTCATTTATCCAAACTTCAGTTCTGTTCAACCCATTTCTGTAGCAGTTTGTGAACTCTTCTCCCAGTATACATATTTTTCTTTGCATTTTCTCCAAAAGAAGCAGTTACTAAAACTTTTTGCAAACAATTTCCCCTAATACTTTTGTACGCCGTTTCCACTAATATTATTATTGTGTAGATCTTTCCCTAATATAAACCTTTTTTTGAGGGGGTATGCATTTTTGTTGGTTGCAGAACTGCATCACAAAATTTGAAGGCGTGCTAATTTTGAAAGATGGCTGCAGTTCAGCTTATATTTTGGTCTGGGAAGCAAGGATTAGGCAGCTTCCCAAGAAAATGCAAGCCAAATGAATGCAACCCTATACCTGACTTGGGTTTTACTTAATACAACAGCTTATTAAATCCATCTTCCACCTAGGTGAGGAGCCACTTTAACTAGCACTGGCATTTCCGCTGATTTTTAAGCTCTGAAATTCACAAAAGCTGTGGTGGGGGGAAATAGGCGCCAAGAGATTTTCACACCACATGTACCATTCAGCTGTTAGGAAAGTGAATAAATGAGGACAGTCACAGGAATGGCGTTGCTGTTCAGCAGAGAAGCTTGCATAAGTTCCTGCTTTCACCTCCAGCAACTGCCACTTTAGGACAACAAATTCAACATAACAAGCTGGTGCTGTTTCTCGGGTTTGCTAATTGCACAGTAATCCTGTCAGTGCATTGTCATATTAGTGCAATTTCTTTCATGTCATCTCTTTATTATGGAACGCCACAGGTAGCTTCATTTCTGTTGCTCTCATTCAGATTATCAAGACGTCTCTTACAAAACCAAACCCGCAATGATCAGCTCACTGGCTGTGCAGCTGGATTCAGTGGGCCATAACACCAGAAGAAGCTGGTTTGGGACTATTAAAGTTTCCAGCAGAAAATAAGAACAATATCTAGGACTGGGAAGTAGGAGTTCCTGCGTAGGAAGAGGAAGCCACAGAAAAACTGCAGGTAAAATTGGTCTGGCATTCTGAGGGTCAAAACAAAGGCCCAGGGAAAATAATCACAATTATTTGCAGTTCAGTCTTCCAATTTCTTGTCTCATTTCACTTCAATAAGTACAAAAGAAGGGCCTGCTGGATCAGGATACTGGCCCATCTAGGCCAAGATCCTCTTCTTGCAGTGACCAACCAGATGCCTGTGGGAAGCCCACAAACAGGACCTGTGTGTAATAGCACTCTCCCCTCCTGTGGTTTCCAGCAGTACCCCCAGTTTGAAAGGACCCCTTCTTTAAGTTCTGAGGATTGTCTCATAACCTCTAACACATCAAGGCAAAAAACCAGGATGTGCATCTTCCAGGGTGTCCTTAGTTTCCAGGGACAGTCCCGGATTTACAGAAGCTGTCCTGGTTTCTGATCTGATCCTGGAATGTCCCGCTATTTCCATTGGAAAAATGTTGGAGGATATGGGGTTATCTGACCCCTGAGCCATCTGAAGGCAGTCCTGTAAAGAGAAGTTTCTGAATGTTTACTGTTTTATTGTGGTTTTATATACAGTGGTGCCTCGCAAGACGAAAATAATCCGTTCCGCGAGTCTCTTCGTCTAGCGGTTTTTTTGTCTTGTGAAGCAACCCTATTAGCGGCTTAGCGGATTAGCGCTATTAGCGGTTTAGCGGCTTAGCGGCTATTAAAGGCTTAGCGGCTTAGAAAAAGGGGGGGGGAGCGAAAAAAAATAGCAAGGCTCGCAAGACGTTTTCGTCTTGCGAAGCAAGCCCATAGGGAAAATCGTCTTGCGAAGCAACTCAAAAATGGAAAACCCTTTCGTCTAGCGGGTTTTCCGTCTTGCGAGGCATTCGCCTTGCAGGGCACCACTGTATGTTGGAAGCCGCCCAAAGTGGCTGGGGCAACCCAGTCAGATGGCCAGGGTATATGATTGCAATTATTATTATTATTATTATTATTATTATTATTATTATTATT